>NC_134601.1:128322944-128934568 GCF_037038515.1 Microtus pennsylvanicus | reverse complement strand
GATAAGATTTTACTTGAGTTACTGATTTAAAAAAATGACAGAGAACTTACTTGGTTGGCACCCAGAGCTACTCTTTTTGGGTCCTCCATGGTCGCTGAAGGTTGCACTTGAACTTTGCTGTTTAGCGCAGGGCCTGCCAGGCTCCAGAAGATCCTGTGGGCTAAGAAATCTGTAGGAAGACAGGCCTACCTTGACGTGAGCAGCTAGGCTGTCGATTCCAGCGATTCCGTCCACGTCTAGAGAGGTCTTTACTTTAGATGAAAGGCAGGTTCGCCCAATGGTCAGTGCTCTGCAGTCGAGGCGAAATGAAGAAGGACATTGTTCTGCGCGCTTCTGTCTTCTGTCTTCTTTGGAGGGAGCAGAGAGCTGCTGCTAGGAGCCAACCTGTCTCTTTTTTGTTATTGTGAAAAGTTTTTAATAATTAAATACTTAAATATCACATTCCCCAGATCTCTGAGCAGTTGAGGGCTGTTTATCAGGTATAACTATAGTATAGAATTTGTTTGGAGAGTTGGGTCTGAGCTTGACCACACTGGCTCTCAGCAGGTGAGATTTACATTTGTAAAAAGGCAGAGAGAGGGAAAAAACTGCTTGTAATATAAGGTTAGTGGCAGAACTGACAATGGTAGAGAACAGCTTAAGAGACTTAAAGGTACATACCAGTTTAAAATATAAGACTCACGTTTTGTACTCTGAAATGAGATGTAATAAATAATTATTATACGTAGAAAGAGTGAACAAGAATTGGGCAACATGGACGCCTCTGACGGGCCCTGTCAAAGGCATTTAACCATTGCTCAAAACACATTTAACAGAGTTAGTATGAGGAGTTTAGTGAAAACCGAGTGAAGAGGCAGGGTAAAACTGGGAGAGTGTGGTCACGCGACCTGGCTCTCAGCCAAGATGGCGACCGCCACGTGTAGTCTGCTCTGTTGGAGAGCCGCCATGCCACAACAAAAGCCGCACAGGGAAGGGGCAAAAGGCTGGAACCGAAAACCAGCTGTGTATAGTTTTAATGGGGCCATTTATTTGGACAGAGACAGATAAGTGTAAGGCATTAAAGCATGAGGCCGGAGTGATAGGTCTGGATGGCTTGGCTCCCATGGTCAAGGCCATGCAAACACCCGCAAAAACTGTGGCACCTCAAGCCCACAACGAGAACGGCTCCCCGTTAAGGCGAGATGCAGATGGCACGAACACCCAGGCCCTATGAAAAGGCGTCCGAGCTCACAAGGGGGGTGCTATGACCTAGCTGAATCAACTCGCGGGCAGGAGGGATTCAGCCTAGGTCAGGCCGCAGTGTAGCGGCGTGTTGCACCGTAGCAGCAGTTACGACAAGAAGAAGGAAGAAAAAGAATGAAAAAAGAAAAAGAGGAAGACTGGAGGCCCCGGGCCTCCAGGAGCGGGTGGGCTGAGGGGCTGCCTAAGGCCAGCCGTCTCAGGCACAGGCTTAGCACAGGAGACAAGCCAGATTGAATACCCGCGAAGAGAACAACCGAGGCCCTGAAAGCCCGCGGTTGGAGGTCCCCCCATCCCTAAAAACTGTGAAGGGTTGCCGGGAGCTCAACGGTCAATCCCTTGGGTTAAAAGAGATGGTTAAGCTGGCCGAGATGGGGACACTCACGATTAGTTGATTTGTTGTTTGGAGGTGCTGCATCCAGGCAGATGGAACATGTGGTCGATGAAGAGAAGATACTCAGGTCCTGATTCTGCCCTGGGAGGGAGCTCAGAGTCCCGGCAGAACTCTGGCCCCAGGTAGAAGTCCGGGGCGCACGAATCATCTGAGTCACACGGCACCATTTGTTATTCTTTTTAAAAAAATGCTACAAGATCCCCGGTGGCAGTAGGCAGCAGAAATGCTGTAGGTCCCAAATGGTGGTGAGCAGGCCATGTGGTGGCAGGCAAGCGGGCCCTGGGAGCCAGCAAGCCTGTCCCAGGCGAATGGCCCATGTTGGCGGCGTGAAGCGGTGCGGCGGGCCATGTGGCAGGCAGACAGCTGGGTCTCTGGAGCAGCCAGTCCCTGGCTGGCAGGCAGCTGCTGGGCAGCAGAGCAGGTGGCGGGGCCATGTGGCAGAGGCAGGTGGCCCAGGCAGAGACGGCTGCTGGTCCCAGAGCAATGGCTGGTCCAGGCAGAGGAGAGACACATGGCGGGCAGGCACGAATGCAGGGTGAACGGATTGATAGATATCAGGACTTAGGGTGAGGTTGAATGGTTATTCAGGGGGTTGTGAGAGGAGGAAGGGTGAAGGGGGGGACAAAGAGAGAGGGAGAGAGAGAGAGAGAAAGAGAGAGAGAGAGAGGAGAGAGAGAGAGAGAGAGAGAGAGAGAGAAGAGGAGAACGAGACAGAGAAGGGGGGAAGCAGAGAAGTGGGGAGAGAGGCAGAAGCAAAGCTGCCTCTCTGAGAGGAAGATGGAAAAGAGAGCGAGCTCAGGCCAGAAGCTGAAGATCAGCCTGCCTCAGCGGATGGGGAGGGGAATGGGTGTGGCTTGTCTCTTAAAGGGACCAAAACCATAACACCAGGGACAGCTATTACCAAGTTATTTCACCATGGGCTTCACTTGACTGCTTCCTATTTCTACAGAAGCATATGGATGAAAATCCCTACAGTGCCATTACTGCACGGTGGCCACTGATTAGATTTCATTACAATTCCTTCCCTTTTTTTTTCATTTATACCAGTACATTGAAAATACATGGACTTTATCACTTTGAAAGAGTGGACAATTTGTTTCTTCTAATGTGATAAAAATCGTTTAATAACTGATATGAAGAACAGAAATAGACCTTAACTCCTCATCCCAATGGCATCAAGGTATCTTAAAGTGTTGCTTTGCTTTCTTGCTAACCTTTTTTTTAAAGTTTTTTATATCATTTCAACAGAACAGTGACTAACAATTCTGTCTCCCAGTTATTCTCTCTCTCTCTCTCTCTCTCTCTCTCTCTTTCTGTATATGTCTCTTTTGTGACCACGTGAGTCTTTAATTTACCAAGCAATATCAAGTAGGACTAAAGCTGTGGCTTTGGCGCTTGGATCCAGCCCATTCCTTAGCTTTCCAGCCTCATGGCAGAAGTACCGACTGTAGCCATTTTTTTTGTGTGTGGTTTTTCGAGACAGGGTTTCTCTGTGGTTTTGGAGCCTGTCCTGGAACTAACTCTTGTAGACCAAGCTGGTCTCCAACTCACAGAGATCCACCTGCCTCTGCCTCCCGAGTGCTGGGATTAAAGGCGTGCGCCACCACCGCCTGGCTGACTGTAGCCATTTTTATTGCCACAATTCTATGGCGTTTCAAGGTCACTGCCAGCAAGCAAGCTGCAGCATTCAGCTCACAGACCATACTCAGTTGAACTGGCTGCCTGAAAGAGTCAGAGTTTGTCCTGTCAGGATGGCCCAAAAAGCTGGCATTTTAAAACAGAGCAGCTTTTTTCCTGCTACGGCTGAAACCTGAAAAGCATGCATTCAACTTTTCATTAACACCATTTAAGTGTTTCGTGGAAGGACCTTTTAAAAGAGCTGCAGGGTTTTGCAGCTAAAGCTGAGTCAGGAAGCCTCTCTTAAATGAGAGCACTTGCTTGCCTCTAGCAAGTAGAGTAGACCCGAGAAATTGCTGCTACCAAGAAAATATGCTTCACTCTATTCTTTCCCAAGCTTTCTGTGGATTCAGTTATCCACGTCTGGACGCCATTTGTAGTGATAGGAGCAAGCAGACCTGCTTTTCGTCCCACCCGGCTACTGCATGGCTAGCTTTACACCCAAAATAACAACACACAAACTGTATTATTTTAAACACTGCCTGGCCCATTAGTTCTAGCCTCTTATTGGCTAGTTCTCACATCTTGATTAACCCATTTCTAATAATCAGTGTAGCACCATGAGGTGGTGTCTTATCAGGAAAGATTCAGCATGTCTGACCTGGCAGCTGGCTTTATGGCATCTGCCCTCACTTCCCTTCTTCCCAGCATTCTGTTCTGTCTACTCCACCCACCAATGATCTGACTTATCAGGCCAAGCAGTTTCTTTATTAATTAACCAATGAAAGCAACAGATAGACAAATGACCTTCCCACACCATTTCCCCTTTTTCTGTTTAAACAAAAAGGAAAGGTTTTCACATTAACATAGTAAAATTACATATAACAAAACAGTTATCAAGTATGAATTACAGTTACAATATTTATATCTATTTCATCATAACAAAGGAAAACAACTATAACTATCTATCTATTATTTAACTCCATCAAAGACTCCAGAAGGATATAATATTACCTAAGTAAATGAGAAGTAAGCAACTTACAAAACTCTAGAAATCACAGACACATCTCACTGCCTGGACAGTCACCCAACATTCCTCTGTACCATTGGGGCATCCATCTTTGGCCTACAGGCCCATAGTTTCCAGCAGACATTTCCATGAGACAGGAAGTTTCAAAGGCAGTTCAGTCACTATCTGCTGTGTCCTGCAGAATGTCTCCCAGACTCTTTTATGAATCAGGAACGCTGAAAGATCATCTCACCTTTAGGCAAGTTCAGCAGTCCTCTCTCTGAGGGTTCTCTGTGTCCAGTTTATGCAACAGTTCAGGCAAGAGCAGTTTCTTGCCCAAATGGCTATCAAACTCCATAAGGAGCCTCTTCAATGCCCATCTTCCTCTTGAGGTAGCTGGTGTTAGGAGGAGCAGACGTGTCTCATTGTCCTGAAAAGCCCTAAGTTATTAAAACATTTAATGCCATATTCTGTAGCCTCTGAAAGATATGAAAAATGCCTATCTGAAATATTTCTATGCACACCTAAAAAGTCTAACTAACATGACTACAAACTTGACGATTATAGATGGTTATCTACTAACAACCTATATACATTACATTTTTAAATGAACTACACAATCACAATACCTTAATCAAGATCAGAAATACGTATACATATAACAAAATTGACCTTAAATTTATACCAATAAAGCAAAATTTATACCAATGTAAATTATTCATGTCTATATCATATCCCCCTTTAAATGTAAAAGGTTTTGTTACAATGTACAAGAACATTATCCCACTGCAGAGAGAGAGAGAGGGAGAGAGAGAGAGAGAAGAGGAGAACGAGACAGAGAAGGGGGGAAGCAGAGAAGTGGGGAGAGAGGCAGAAGCAAAGCTGCCTCTCTGAGAGGAAGATGGAAAAGAGAGCGAGCTCAGGCCAGAAGCTGAAGATCAGCCTGCCTCAGCGGATGGGGAGGGGAATGGGTGTGGCTTGTCTCTTAAAGGGACCAAAACCATAACACCAGGGACAGCTATTACCAAGTTATTTCACCATGGGCTTCACTTGACTGCTTCCTATTTCTACAGAAGCATATGGATGAAAATCCCTACAGTGCCATTACTGCATGGTCGCCACTGATTAGATTTCGTTACAATTCCTTCCCTTATTTTTCATTTATGCCGGTGCATTGAAAATACATGGACTTTATCACTTTGAAAGAGTGGACAATTTGTTTCTTCTAATGTGATTAAATCGTTTAATAACTGATATGAAGAACAGAAATAGACCTTAACTCCTCATCCCAATGGCATCAAGGTATCTTAAAGTGTTGCTTTGCTTTCTTGCTAACCTTTTTTTTTTAAATTTTTTCATATCATTTCAATAGAACAGTGACTAACAATTCTGTCTCCCAGTTATTCTCTGTCTCTCTCTTTCTGTCTCTCTCTGTCCTTAGGAAGCATTAGTGTAGAGATGACTCAGGGGTAAAATTCTTTGTGCTGGCATGAGGACCATTGTGGCATGTGATCAAGTGGGGACATGATCACCTTACAGCTGAGGGGGCTTGTTTCGCATGAGGGAGGCACAGTCAGAGAGGAGTCTAGAGCAAGGAGAGGAAGTCCAAGTCTGAACATGGCCAGCAGAATGGACAGGACCTTGAGGGGTTTGGGGAGCAAAAGAGGAGGACCCAGAGAGATCACAAACACAAAAGAGGACAGAGAGAGGCCAAGAGAGTGATGGCCAAATGGCAGGGCTACATATGAAAGAGAATGTGGGGAAGGACCGCCCAAGAGCTGGAGAAGTTTAGGGCAGGGGTGGGGTGAGCAGAGCTACGTTACTGAGGGATGCTTAGAGTTGGACCAGCAGGCTCTGGTATGCTTCTAGGCACCACAGACAGCCATGTGTGCGGGGGTTTTTTTTTTTGGACTTGACAGAATGGATCTCTAGTTCCAGTGCTGGGTGAGTGGAGAGAAAAGGGTCGGTGTGGGGCAATGCGGCCAGTTGGTTAGTGGTCACCTGCCCCACCCCCTGGCTACATGTAAACCTCATCAGAGAGAACAAAAGCGCAAGGAAAAGGCAGGAAAATGCCCACGATCTCACTGCAGACCTGTAAGCCAACCCTCTCCTCTACTTGCCATTCCAAGAACCTGTTAGCTGTGCCTGTCCTTTGTGTCCCGCTTCAGCCTGCAGAGAGGGGAGAGGTGGAGGGGTGGGGAAAGAGACGCTGGGGGAAGGACTAAAGCAAGGCGACCTTGCCAGGGCAGTTTCCCTGGTCACACCTAGTGTCTATAATAGTGTATATTGTGGCCGCTCTCTTTATACCTTCTGGCTCCCCGAGTTCTCGTTTTTCTGGCTGTGAATGGAAGAACTGAACGAAATGTCGGATTTTTTAGGGGAATGTTGGCAAATCTAGGTTTCCTTCACCAATAGATAGCACTGCGTATCCGTTTAAGTGGCTTGCTCCTCATTCTTCCCCCTCCTTTCGTAATTTAAAAAAACTGGAATAATTCTTACTTTTGTTTTTTTCTTTTCTTTTTTTTTTAGATGAAATTTATTTATACTAGAAGTTAGGACTGAAAATTACTTCCTGTAATAAGCAAACACTCTAACTTTACCAACTCTTTTTTTGTTTTTTTCTTTTTCCATTCAATAATTTACACTTCCTCCCCTCCTCCTATTCTCCTCAGGCTCCCCCACTCACCCTCCTCCCCTGCTACCTCCTTTAGAGAGGGCAGGGTACCCTGTTCTGTGGAAGTCCAAGGCCCTCCCCCTCCATCAAGGCCTAGGAAGGTGTGCATCCAAATAGACTAGGGTGCCAAAAAAGAACAAGCAGTAGAAACAGGTCCCAGTGCCTTTATCTATGGCTTCTCATCTGCCCCCAGTGTCAGCCACAATCAGAGAGTCTGGTTTGATCACGGGCTTGTTCAGTCCAGGTCTAGCTGGATTTGGTGAGCTCCCATTATATCAGGCATACAGTCTCAGTGGGTGGACCTCATGGTCCTGACTTCTTTGTTCATCTTCTCCCTCCTTCTGCTCTTCAACTGGACCTTGGGAGCTCAGTCCATTGCTCTGATGAGGGTCTCTGTCTCTATCTCCATCCATTGCCGGATGAAGATTCTATGGTGATACTCGAGATAACCATCAGTGTGACAGTGGGGCAAGGACAGTTCAGGCACCCTCTCCTCTGCTACCCAAGGACCTAGCTGTGGACATCCCCTTGGACACCAGGGATCACCTCTAGCCCCAGTCTCTTGCCAGCCCTATAATGGCTCCCTTAATGTAGATATCTTCTTCCCTGCTCCTATATCCACCCTTCCTCCATCTCCACCCTCTCACTCCCCCAAGCTCTCTCCAGTCTTTCCCTTCTCCCTTCTCTCTCCCCCTTTCCTCTTCCCTCATCCCCACCTCTACACCCACTCCCACCCCGTACCCCCATGTCTTTGAGCAATTTATCAGAGTTTGATGGTTGATCTCCCTAGAAGTGGCACAATGCCTTTTCTAGAAGGAAGACAGAAAGAGGAAGTTCAAGAGGGCATCTCTGTAGCGACTATGCGTTAAATGTATTTCATTTTTAATTTTCTGTGTGAGGGCTTTGTCTGCATATACATCTGTGTACCCTTCAGGAGGTCCAGCAGGTCCTAGATGAGGTAGATGGACAAACCTAAGACCTGGCCATGGGCCTGGGAAGTAACTGAACTTGTCAGTCTGGGTCACTGGAGCTGTCCCCCTCCGGCAAGGGGTGGAGCCAGCTCTCCTAGGCCTTTGCCATTACTTCTCTCTTGCCTGGCCTGCTATGAGAGGTGGGGTAGACACAAGTTTCTGCCCTGCCCTGTCCCATAGCCATTCAGTCCCAAATAAACACACAGAGGCTTATATTAATTATAAGCTGGTTGGCCTATTGCTCAGGTCTTACAACTTAAATTAACCCATAATTCTTGTTTATGTTTAGCCACGTGGCTTGGTAGCATTGCTCAGTGAGGCATTCTCAACTTGCTTCCTCTGCGTCTGGCTGATGACTGTGTCTTTGTCCTATTCCCAGAATTCTCTTAGCCTGGTTGCCCCACCTATACTTCCTGCCCAGCTACTGGTCAATCAGCGTTTTATGAGTAATAGGAGTGATGGATCTTTACAGTGTACAAGAACGTTATCCCACAGCAGGGTGGGACCATCTTTCCCCAGTGAGGGCACGGGCAAGGGATCAGCTCTCTTTAACCCTCCCACAGCAATGCGTTGCCCACCTGAATTTGACCCAACATCCTGGTGACTACCCAGTTACATATATCAATATAAATATATATTTAGACCCCTAGCTTTTACCAACCAAATGTCTAAGAACAGCAGTAGATAGCATCCAAGGCCGCTAACAGAGGTTTCTCTGCTTCGTGGTTCCCTGCCACCAATGTCTTTGAAAAGTGTCTTGATTTGTGGCCGATTTCATTCTCTTAGTATCTATAAAATTGTCACAAAACTAGAACAAAGCTGTGGCATGGTATCTGGATTAACATATATCCCAGGCTATAGGGCTCATCTTCGGTTACAAAATAAACTATCTCTTACTCCTTTAAGGGAGAGCTGAAACTTTGCACAGGTAAAGGTCCTTCTAGAATCATCCTGTGTACAAAGTTCCCATCCAGTAGGAAAGTGTGGCTGGTGAATGAGGACCAAGTTTCTACTGATGTCCTTGCCCCATTTTTTACAGCTGTAAGGATTGTAGATGAAGCAACGGGTTGCTTCCCACCGCCCAGGAGGGCTCCCAGCCACCTGCTAGCTTTACCTGAAATAATTACACAGAAACTGTATTCTTTTGAACACTGCCTGGCCCATTAGCTCTAGCCTCTTACTGGCTAGCTCTTACATATTGATCTAACCCATTTCTAATAATCTGTGTAGCACCACGAAAAGGGAGCTTACCAGGAAAGATCTTAACCTGCGTCTGTCTTGGGTGGGAGAATCATGGTAACTGACTGACTCGGCTTCTTTCTCCCAGCATTCTGTTCTGTCTACTCCGCCTACCTAATTTTCTGTCCTATCAAAAGGGCCAGGCAGTTTCTTTATTAACCAATGAAAGTAAGACAAAACAGAAGACTCTCCCCCATCAGAGGATGCTCACCAATACATCTCTAATGCTGGTTAAGGTGCGAAGAACTGTTAAAAAGGTGTTCACTGAAGTGGTTTGAAAGAAAATGACCCTCAAAGGGTGTGGCACTGTTAGGAGGTGTGGCCCTGTTGGAGTAGATGTGGTCTTATTGGAGGAAGTGTGCCACCATGGGGGCAGGCTTTGAAGGCTTTTTTTTCTCAAGCTTTCCTTGGAGAAATTGCCAGTCGGATTCCTGTTGCCTGCAAGATGTCGGACGCTTGGCTGTTTCTCCAGTACCATGCATGCCTGCATGCTGACATGCACTCCGCCATGATGGCCTTCTGAACCTCTGAACTTTAAGTGAGCCATTTCAATGAAATGCTTTCTTAAAAGAGTGGCCGTGGCCATGGAGTCACCTCACTATAGCAAGCCCTAACAAGACATGTACATTCTTTACTTCTACATGAGTTGGTACTCTGATGTGTCATAGTGGACGTCGCACTTTGCCATGCTTTTCATATTTATACTATTTTTTCTGATTATGAAATCTGTGATAATGAAGTATTCAATGTTGATTAAAGATTGCCTTAGTTAGGGTTTCTATTGCTATAATAAACACCATGACCAAAGGCAGCGTGGGAAAGAAAGGGTGTGTTTAAGACGATAGTTCCTAAGTCCATCATCCAAGAAAGACAGGGCAGGAAGCTCAGCAGATCCATTTGCTACTTACTTGTGAGCAATAACTATCACTCTCAAACTCTTCAGAAAAATATCTGGGTCCTGTGGCCCTACTGCAGCCAGGGTCTCTGTTGATGCCTGTTGCCATTGAGGGCCATGTGGATTTCCGGCATCTGGGCTGCCAACTGGTGTCCCAAGACCTCAATGCTGCTGGGGCCATGACAATTTGGGTGACCTGTGCCACCACCCGGGGCCATGGTGCCATCCAGACCCGGGCTGCTGCCCAGGACCATGTCTGAGTCTATGGTCCTACCACAGTCAGGGTTTCTTTTGAAGTCTGTGGCCCTAGTTGCCACCAGGAACCACAAAGAGACCTGGAGTTTGGGCCCAAACCTATGGCCTTGTTGGAGTCTGGGGCCCATGCTGCAGCTGAGACCATACAGATCTGAGTGGCCTGTGCTGTGACTCAGGGCCATGGTGTCATCTGGGGCTGGGGTTGCTGACAAGGGTCCATGACACTACAGCATCCAGGGTCTGGGTTGACACCCATGGCTACTGTTGCCCCAGAGGGCCATGTGGATACCTGGGGTCAGGTCAGTCACCTGATGGTGTCTGGTCATGCCTGACTCTGTGACCCTGCTGTAGCCAAGTGTCCGTCTTGATGTTCTGTTACCGTTGAGGGCCATAGGGACGCCCAAGATCAGGGCCATGCTTCCACTGGGGCTCTGCAGATCTGAGTGGCCATGGTCCTACCATAGCCCAAGTTGCCTCCAAATGTCACATGGAAGCCTGGGGGCAGGGCTGCAACCTGACCTGTGGCCCTGTTGGTATCCAGGGGGCCATGCCACCATCAGGGCCATCCCAATCTGAGTGGCCAGTACTTCAGCCCAGAGCCAGAATGTCATCTGTGTGGATGAAATCAGAGGGCCATGTTGAGCTGGCCCCACCCTTTGCTGACTCTGCCCCTCACTGGACACTACCATAGGAAAGCTGGGCCAGACCCTCACAGGGGAGCTGCCCCCTTGCCCGACCCCTTACTGGGGAAAGATGGTCCCACCCTGCTGTGGGATAATGTTCTTGTACATTGTAACAAAACCTTTTACATTTAAAGGGGGATATGATATAGACATGAATAATTTACATTGGTATAAATTTTGCTTTATTGGTATAAATTTAAGGTCAATTTTGTTATATGTATACGTATTTCTGATCTTGATTAAGGTATTGTGATTGTGTAGTTCATTTAAAAATGTAATGTATATAGGTTGTTAGTAGATAACCATCTATAATCGTCAAGTTTGTAGTCATGTTAGTTAGACTTTTTAGGTGTGCATAGAAATATTTCAGATAGGCATTTTTCATATCTTTCAGAGGCTACAGAATATGGCATTAAATGTTTTAATAACTTAGGGCTTTTCAGGACAATGAGACACGTCTGCTCCTCCTAACACCAGCTACCTCAAGAGGAAGATGGGCATTGAAGAGGCTCCTTATGGAGTTTGATAGCCATTTGGGCAAGAAACTGCTCTTGCCTGAACTGTTGCATAAACTGGACACAGAGAACCCTCAGAGAGAGGACTGCTGAACTTGCCTAAAGGTGAGATGATCTTTCAGCGTTCCTGATTCATAAAAGAGTCTGGGAGACATTCTGCAGGACACAGCAGATAGTGACTGAACTGCCTTTGAAACTTCCTGTCTCATGGAAATGTCTGCTGGAAACTATGGGCCTGTAGGCCAAAGATGGATGCCCCAATGGTACAGAGGAATGTTGGGTGACTGTCCAGGCAGTGAGATGTGTCTGTGATTTCTAGAGTTTTGTAAGTTGCTTACTTCTCATTTACTTAGGTAATATTATATCCTTCTGGAGTCTTTGATGGAGTTAAATAATAGATAGATAGTTATAGTTGTTTTCCTTTGTTATGATGAAATAGATATAAATATTGTAACTGTAATTCATACTTGATAACTGTTTTGTTATATGTAATTTTACTATGTTAATGTGAAAACCTTTCCTTTTTGTTTAAACAGAAAAAGGGGAAATGGTGTGGGAAGGTCATTTGTCTATCTGTTGCTTTCATTGGTTAATTAATAAAGAAACTGCTTGGCCTGATAAGTCAGATCATTGGTGGGTGGAGTAGACAGAACAGAATGCTGGGAAGAAGGGAAGTGAGGGCAGATGCCATAAAGCCAGCTGCCAGGTCAGACATGCTGAATCTTTCCTGATAAGACACCACCTCATGGTGCTACACTGATTATTAGAAATGGGTTAATCAAGATGTGAGAACTAGCCAATAAGAGGCTAGAACTAATGGGCCAGGCAGTGTTTAAAATAATACAGTTTGTGTGTTGTTATTTTGGGTGTAAAGCTAGCCATGCAGTAGCCGGGTGGGACGAAAAGCAGGTCTGCTTGCTCCTATCACTACAAATGGCGTCCAGACGTGGATAACTGAATCCACAGAAAGCTTGGGAAAGAATAGAGTGAAGCATATTTTCTTGGTAGCAGCAATTTCTCGGGTCTACTCTACTTGCTAGAGGCAAGCAAGTGCTCTCATTTAAGAGAGGCTTCCTGACTCAGCTTTAGCTGCAAAACCCTGCAGCTCTTTTAAAAGGTCCTTCCACGAAACACTTAAATGGTGTTAATGAAAAGTTGAATGCATGCTTTTCAGGTTTCAGCCGTAGCAGGAAAAAAGCTGCTCTGTTTTAAAATGCCAGCTTTTTGGGCCATCCTGACAGGACAAACTCTGACTCTTTCAGGCAGCCAGTTCAACTGAGTATGGTCTGTGAGCTGAATGCTGCAGCTTGCTTGCTGGCAGTGACCTTGAAACGCCATAGAATTGTGGCAATAAAAATGGCTACAGTCAGCCAGGCGGTGGTGGCGCACGCCTTTAATCCCAGCACTCGGGAGGCAGAGGCAGGTGGATCTCTGTGAGTTGGAGACCAGCTTGGTCTACAAGAGTTAGTTCCAGGACAGGCTCCAAAACCACAGAGAAACCCTGTCTCGAAAAACCACACACAAAAAAAATGGCTACAGTCGGTACTTCTGCCATGAGGCTGGAAAGCTAAGGAATGGGCTGGATCCAAGCGCCAAAGCCACAGCTTTAGTCCTACTTGATATTGCTTGGTAAATTAAAGACTCACGTGGTCACAAAAGAGACATATACAGAAAGAGAGAGAGAGAGAGAGAGAGAGAGAGAGAATAACTGGGAGACAGAATTGTTAGTCACTGTTCTGTTGAAATGATATAAAAAACTTTAAAAAAAAGGTTAGCAAGAAAGCAAAGCAACACTTTAAGATACCTTGATGCCATTGGGATGAGGAGTTAAGGTCTATTTCTGTTCTTCATATCAGTTATTAAACGATTTTTATCACATTAGAAGAAACAAATTGTCCACTCTTTCAAAGTGATAAAGTCCATGTATTTTCAATGTACTGGTATAAATGAAAAAAAAAGGGAAGGAATTGTAATGAAATCTAATCAGTGGCCACCGTGCAGTAATGGCACTGTAGGGATTTTCATCCATATGCTTCTGTAGAAATAGGAAGCAGTCAAGTGAAGCCCATGGTGAAATAACTTGGTAATAGCTGTCCCTGGTGTTATGGTTTTGGTCCCTTTAAGAGACAAGCCACACCCATTCCCCTCCCCATCCGCTGAGGCAGGCTGATCTTCAGCTTCTGGCCTGAGCTCGCTCTCTTTTCCATCTTCCTCTCAGAGAGGCAGCTTTGCTTCTGCCTCTCTCCCCACTTCTCTGCTTCCCCCCTTCTCTGTCTCGTTCTCCTCTTCTCTCTCTCTCTCTCTCTCTCTCTCTCTCTCTCTCTCTCTCTCTCTTTCTCTCTCTCTCTCTCCCTCTCTCTTTGTCCCCCCCTTCACCCTTCCTCCTCTAAACCCCCCTGAATAAACATTCAACCTCACCCTGCATGTCGTGTCTATCCATGTTTCTGTCTTCTGCCTGCCCGCCATGTGTCTCCCTGCCTGGAACCAGCCATTGCTCAGGGACCAGCAGCCGTCTCTGCCTGGGGCCCACTGCCTGCTGCCACATGGCCCGCCACCACTGCTCTGAGACCAGCAGCTGTCTCTGCCTGGGACTGGCTGCTCCCAGGGCCCGCTGTCTGCCGCCACATGGCCCGCCGCCACCGCTCAGGCCACCACTCTTTGACCGGCAGCCATTTCTGCCTGGGACTGGCTGGCTCCCAGGGCCCGCTGCCTGCCACCACATGGCCTGCTACCACCATTTGGGACCTACAGCATTTCTGCTGCCTACTGCCACCGGGGATCTTGTAGCATTTTTTTAAAAAGAATAACAAATGGTGCCGTGTGACTCAGATGATTCGTGCGCCCCGGACTTCTACCTGGGGCCAGAGTTCTGCCGGGACTCTGAGCTCCCTCCCAGGGCAGAATCAGGACCTGAGTATCTTCTCTTCATCGACCACATGTTCCATCTGCCTGGATGCAGCACCTCCAAACAACAAATCAACTAATCGTGAGTGTCCCCATCTCGGCCAGCTTAACCATCTCTTTTAACCCAAGGGATTGACCGTTGAGCTCCCGGCAACCCTTCACAGTTTTTAGGGATGGGGGGACCTCCAACCGCGGGCTTTCAGGGCCTCGGTTGTTCTCTTCGCGGGTATTCAATCTGGCTTGTCTCCTGTGCTAAGCCTGTGCCTGAGACGGCTGGCCTTAGGCAGCCCCTCAGCCCACCCGCTCCTGGAGGCCCGGGGCCTCCAGTCTTCCTCTTTTTCTTTTTTCATTCTTTTTCTTCCTTCTTCTTGTCGTAACTGCTGCTACGGTGCAACACGCCGCTACACTGCGGCCTGACCTAGGCTGAATCCCTCCTGCCCGCGAGTTGATTCAGCTAGGTCATAGCACCCCCCTTGTGAGCTCGGACGCCTTTTCATAGGGCCTGGGTGTTCGTGCCATCTGCATCTCGCCTTAACGGGGAGCCGTTCTCGTTGTGGGCTTGAGGTGCCACAGTTTTTGCGGGTGTTTGCATGGCCTTGACCATGGGAGCCAAGCCATCCAGACCTATCACTCCGGCCTCATGCTTTAATGCCTTACACTTATCTGTCTCTGTCCAAATAAATGGCCCCATTAAAACTATACACAGCTGGTTTTCGGTTCCAGCCTTTTGCCCCTTCCCTGTGCGGCTTTTGTTGTGGCATGGCGGCTCTCCAACAGAGCAGACTACACGTGGCGGTCGCCATCTTGGCTGAGAGCCAGGTCGCGTGACCACACTCTCCCAGTTTTACCCTGCCTCTTCACTCGGTTTTCACTAAACTCCTCATACTAACTCTGTTAAATGTGTTTTGAGCAATGGTTAAATGCCTTTGACAGGGCCCGTCAGAGGCGTCCATGTTGCCCAATTCTTGTTCACTCTTTCTACGTATAATAATTATTTATTACATCTCATTTCAGAGTACAAAACGTGAGTCTTATATTTTAAACTGGTATGTACCTTTAAGTCTCTTAAGCTGTTCTCTACCATTGTCAGTTCTGCCACTAACCTTATATTACAAGCAGTTTTTTCCCTCTCTCTGCCTTTTTACAAATGTAAATCTCACCTGCTGAGAGCCAGTGTGGTCAAGCTCAGACCCAACTCTCCAAACAAATTCTATACTATAGTTATACCTGATAAACAGCCCTCAACTGCTCAGAGATCTGGGGAATGTGATATTTAAGTATTTAATTATTAAAAACTTTTCACAATAACAAAAAAGAGACAGGTTGGCTCCTAGCAGCAGCTCTCTGCTCCCTCCAAAGAAGACAGAAGACAGAAGCGCGCAGAACAATGTCCTTCTTCATTTCGCCTCGACTGCAGAGCACTGACCATTGGGCGAACCTGCCTTTCATCTAAAGTAAAGACCTCTCTAGACGTGGACGGAATCGCTGGAATCGACAGCCTAGCTGCTCACGTCAAGGTAGGCCTGTCTTCCTACAGATTTCTTAGCCCACAGGATCTTCTGGAGCCTGGCAGGCCCTGCGCTAAACAGCAAAGTTCAAGTGCAACCTTCAGCGACCATGGAGGACCCAAAAAGAGTAGCTCTGGGTGCCAACCAAGTAAGTTCTCTGTCATTTTTTTAAATCAGTAACTCAAGTAAAATCTTATCCTTCTCAAAGATCTCTGACAGTTTGACGGCTGAGAGGTTTTGCAAGGTGACCTCACCAAACAAATTTCAAAACAAATTTATCTCTTATGCTACAGTCATTATATGTCTAAAACTTCTGTTTTCACAAACCCAAGGAGTTCTTGTGAGTTCCAGGGAGCCGAATTAAAGAATCCATCTTAAACAGGTCAGATACCCCCTCAATCCCCTGGTCCTAAATTTTTTTTCCCTTAATTTAACTTTGTTCTTTGTTCTGCCAATACCTTAAACAGGATAAGAGATACCAGACATTTCCATGCCACAGACATCGGTCAGAAACAAAGAGACCAGCTATGCCAGGATGTTCCCAGCACCCAGCCTTCTCTCACGCCCCCCCCCAAAGACGACGCCCACAATCAGCCGGAAGCAGTCTTGAGAATTCGCCGCCCCAATTCCTTCAAACTGGAGCGTCTAATTTGCTTTTTTATTAAAAGCAAGATGTGGGAATGTTATTCTTTTGGTCCCTGCCCTAGCCACACCCACTCCTTTTTAACCTCTGCCCTCCATCTGTCACAGCTCTCTTCCTGCCTTTCTCTCCTGGTGTACACACGGGGCTTTGTCTCTCTCCTCTCTCTCTCTCTCTCTCTCTCTCTCTCTCTCTCTCTCTCTCTCTCTCTCTCCTCCTCTCTTCTCTCTCTCTCTCTCTCTCTCTCTCTCTCTCTCTCTCTCTCTCTCTCTCTCTCTCTCTCTCTCTCTCTCTCTCTCTCTTCTCTCTCTCTCTCTCCTCTCTCTCCTTTTCTTAATAAACATTTATGGCTATTTCCTGTGTTTATATCTCTGTGTCTGTTAAGTCCGCCAAGGCCCTCGTGGCTCATGCCCTCCCGCTGGTGGGAAGCTGTAGCCACTTGCTCAGGTGCCAGGCACTGCTGGGACCCGCGGGAGTTTGCTACTGCTCTGTGAGCCTGGGCGGGGAACCCCACTTATATTTTTTTAAGAATAACACCTGGAACAAAGGACAAATTGAGGAAAGATTGAGGAGCCCAAACCTGAGGAGATGGGGTGCCTAGATCACCCAGTTTGTGGAAAAAATAAAAGCACAGACAAGGGATTTTAGGCGGGAAACAGTTGACAAAGATAAAAGGCAAATGACTGGGCCTGGTAGGCCCAAGCAGGAGAGAGAAAAAAATCAGCTTCAATAGAAGAAAAAAAAAACCCAAAGATCATTTCATTTTTTTTTTAAGCACGAAGGACGGGGTAGAACCAAAAGCAAGCCAACCATTTGGAACTGCAGCGCCATCTAGTGGTTAAAGAAACCGAGATTTACGAACACCCCAACACAAAAATCCGACATTTTCTTCAGTTCACTCAGTTTGTGGAAAAAAAATACTTATAAAAGTACAGGCAGGAAAGTATAGGCGTGAAACAGTTCATAAAGATAAGGCCAAAATGATTGGGGTTGAAAAACCCGAAGAGGGAAGAGAGAAAAAAAATGGTGAAATACAAAAAAAGGAAAAACAAAATTCGTTCCATTTTTTTCACATACAAAAGGCGGGGGGAAACGGAGAACGATCAAACTGAACGGTGTCGCATTGCCATCTAGTGGCCAGAGAAACCTAGATTTACCAACAACCCTCCAAAAATCCGACATTTTCTTTAGTTCTTCCAGTCACAGCCAGAAAAACGAGAACTCGGGGACCCAGGAGGTATAAAGGGAGCGGCCAAAAAACACACGCTTATAGACACTGAGCGTGACCAGGAAAACTGCCCTAGGAAAGCCGCCTTGCTTAGTTCTTCCCTCATCTTCTCTTTCCCTTGCTCCCCTCTCAGTAGCCAGAAGCGGGACACAAAGGGCAGGCACAGCTAACATTTCCCTACAGTTCCGCAGTGAGATCGTGGGCATTTTCCTGCCTTTTGCTTGCGCCTTTGTCCTCTCTTACGAAATTTTACAGGTAGCCAGGGGGTGGGGAAGGTGACACGCTAACCTACTGGCCGCGTTGCCCCACTTTCGATCCGTTCCCTAAATGTTTTGGAGGCTTCTAATCATTGAGTCCCCGAAGCCATTGCCTCCTTCCCGGTCCCAGCCTCATGAAGTGTATCTTCTTTTTGGGCACTTTATGGACTTAAAGAGCGCGTGAGAAAATCACTAAAAGACACACCAAATAAGTGGTGGGAATGTGGCGCGATTCTCCTTTTTCTTTTGGAGCTACATACCCTTCACCAGGCTCCAGGTGTCTTCCATTCTGCTTAGTTGCTGTACTTCTTAAAAGCCATCGAGGCAGTCTTGTCGGCCTGTAAACGATTTTTAGTTTCTCTGACCATTAGATGGCAGTGGAGGACAGAGTAACACTACACACTCCTCTTCCCCCGCCCTTTTTGTTTGCAAAAACTGTGGAGCTGGTTTATCTTAGCCAGCTTGAAACTGAGGCTAGAATAAACCAACTTCTGTTCAGTTTGCACAAACTTTTTGCTTGTCAAAATGGCAATTTTTCCTATGGGCCGATCTCGGCACCTTAGCTATACATTTTCTGTCCTGTGTGGAAATTAGATTTAAATATACTTACATATACATTCTTACACACTTGTGTGCATGGCATGGAAGTATAAGGGGGGGGGGGGGTCTATGAAAGACCAGGAATAGGTAGGTAAAGGGGTGAGGGGAGGGTGTAAGAGTGGTTAATGAAATACACACACACACACACAAGAAAACAGAAAGAATACTGTTTGGAGAAATCGAATCAGCAAGGAGGGGGTGAAGATGGGGGAGGGCAGTGGGAGAAGCAAAGAAGAAACACATAAAACTTAAGGGTGAAGGATACCAGTGAACTGAGTTTAATTTTTTTTCACCTTATTTTTTCTAATTTGCGGATTTTGTATTCTCCCTCCAACCCTGCCTGTGCCCTTTTAAATTCATTACCTTTTTTTATTATTGTTGCACACACAACACACACACACACACACACACACACTTATAAATACACATATATCAATACAGCCTGCTGAGTTCAGTGTTGCTCAAATGTATGTTTTTAAGAATGACCATTTGGTATTGTGTAGAGAATTGGGGTGCGGGATCATATCAGTCGGAAAGACTGGTTTTTCCTCTCAGCAGCCATTAAATTGCTTGTAGCTCTCCATCTAAATTTGTAGCCTTGTGAGACTTCCCCCGCTTCCATATTGGCATTCCAAGTGGGGCTGTCCTCGTCCCGGTCTTGTCTGGGTGATCTAATTGTTGATATTTTGTGGGTGCAGCCTTCCTGTCATATATAGAAGGGACTATTTCCCAGCAGACTTCCTGTTCTGACTCTTATACTCTATTTGCCCCCTCTTCCAAGACGTTTCCTGAGTAGGTGTAGGGGTTTTGTTGTAGATGCATCAGTTGGGGCTGGGCACCCCAGTGCCATTTCTTATCTGCATTTTGACTAGCTATAGATCTTTGTAATAGTTTTCATCCACTATTTTAAAAAGGCATTTTGGATGAGGAGTGAGGGCTACGTTTTTCTGTGGGTATACAGCTAAATATTTTACTAGTTTAGGAAAGCAGCAGGTAGGGAGTTCTCTGGCTTCAGTTTCTTCATCAACCATGGGTAGTTGGCTAAATCTACAGCAGAGGGCATAAAATCCCTCCTATTGAGTGGGCCTTAAATCCAATTCGGTGGCATCTGGTTACCCCAAAGATGTAAGCACCATTATTGCATCTTTGGGCATATCTTGCCACGCTGGTTATTGTACTTTGTGGGTGTTACACCTGGGGAGGACTGTTGGTTCCTCTTCTCCCATGGCAGCTCTTTCTGGTACTGTGGGAGCCAGCTCCAGGGAGGAGATTTTCAGGTCATCAAGCTCCTTTCCTCAAAGTCCTGAATCTAAAATTTGCATTTTCTTCAGCAATAGGAACTTACCTTCAGATCCTGAAAACCTACCAAAAAGAAAAAAAAAGCGGCAATATTTTATAGGATTTGGAGGAAATTGTCACTTGGACTTCCCCGACCCACAATTCAGGAGGAGGAGGAAAATGATCTTTTCATAATTCGGTTCTGGAGGAAGAGTGTGAATGTGTAGTTGAGTTTCTGGAACTTAGAGAAATTGCAAGGTCAGCAGAGGGAGATGGAAAGTCTCCCCACTTTCTTGATGATGGTGTCTTCCCTGCTAGGCAACGATGCAGGAATATTTTATTTTTAAATTATGTACAAATGTATACTTGGTGAATTCAACAAGCTATTTTAAAACAATGTAACTCCTGTAAGCGAGTCAGGTCAGTCGAAAGCTTCCTGCCTGTAACATGAGAGCCGGCTTGTGGGGTTTCTGTCCTGCCCAGTACCCCACAGCTGGCAAGTCCCAAAGAAAATCGCACAGAGATCTCCCAAGTTATAAAACTGATTGGCCCATTAGCTCAGGCTACTTATTAGCTCTTGTAGCGTATATTAACCCATTATTCTTATCTATGTTATCCACATGGCTCAGTACCTTTCTCAGTGAGGCAGCTTACATCTTGTTTCTTCAGAGTCTGGGCATGAGTGGAAGGAATGGACTTCCTCCTTTCCAGCATTCTCCTGTTCTAATCGCAACGCCTCTACTTCCTGTCTGGTTGACCCACCTATACTTCCTGCCTGGCCAATCAGCGTTTTATTAAAAAACATGATTGACAGAATACAGGCAATTCTCCCACACCATATATCTTCTTCTGTAATCCTCCAGTTCTGCAGCAAAACATCTGCTGCCCCCCCATATCCGGGGGGTGACACAGATCTTCCCCTCATAACTTCCCTCTCACCACTCATTGCTTGATCCCAGCCCCCAACTCCAGCAGGCACCCCCTGGGAACCCACAGGTCACCCCGACCATGGGAGCAGTACACAGATGGCAGATCTTCACCTCTCCCTCCATTCCTCCAAATCCCCAGTCTCATCCCCAGCTCTGGAACAGATCCTTTGCTGGGGCCTCTCTACACTCATTCCCAGGGGACTTACTAAGCAGATCCTAGTGGAGCACCCCGCTTTCCTCTCTATTTAGAAGACACTCCACCACCTCAGCCCATGCCTACGTCTTGAGTACCAATACCCAGAAACACGTTTCACCTGGAACCCCAGTGGCCACACCTATCAGGACCCCAGGAAAACGTTCCTACAAGCAACACAGTTCCACACTCTCCTAAAAACCAGAGAGAGAAACAGAAACTAAGGAACAAAACACCAGCCAACAAAGACCCGATATCAGCACCTAAAATTACAACTTTCCCAAACCTAGATGCCAAGATAATCAAAAAATACAATCAATACCAGGATAATACACCTTCAGCAGAGCTGAGCAACCCCGCCACAGCAGGCCCAGAATATTCCAACATAGCTGAAGCACAAAAAAGACCTAAACAGAGTATTTATGTATATGATAGAGAGACTTAAGGAGCGAATGAATAAATTCCTTAAGGAAATCCAGGAAAACAAACGATGGAAGGAAATGAATAAAACCGTTCAGGATCGAAAGTGGAAATAGAATCAATAAAGAAAACTGAAACTGAAGGAAATGTGGAAACTAAAAATTTAAGAATTCAAACAGCAACTACACAGGTAGGCTTCACCAACACTATGCAAGAGATGGAAGAGAATCTCAGGCTCTGGAGATACTGTAAAAGAAATGGGTGAGACAGTCAAAGAAAATGAAGATTCCTGACACAAGATCTACAGGAAATCGGGCACTATGAAAAGAATAGATCTAAAAATAATTGAAATAGAGAAAAGAGAAGAAACGCAGGCCAAAAGCACAGAGAATATTTTCTTTTTTGTTTTAATTTTTAAAACAATCTTATTTTACCTACCCTTCCAGTTCCCTCTCCCTCCCATCTTCCTTCCACTCACACAACCTTCTCCCCACCCTACCCCCATCCACTCCTCAGAGAGGGTGAGGCCTCCCATTGGTGGTCAACAGAGTCTGTCATATCACTTGAGGCAGGACCAAGGCCTTCCCCTCTGTATCTAGGCTGACCAAGGTATCCTTCCAAAGGGAAAGGGTTCCAAAGAGCCAGTTTATGCACTAGGGATAAATCCTGACCCCACTGCCAGTATCCCCACAAACTGCCCAAGCCATACAACTGTCACCCATATTCAGAGGGCCTAGTTCTGTCTTATGCTGGTTCCACAGCTGTCAGTCCAGGGTCAGTGAGCTCCCACTAGGTTAAGTCAACTGTGTCTGTGGGTTTTTCCATCATGGTCTTGGGCTCTTTGCTCATAATATCCCTCCTCCTTCTCTACGACAGGACTCCAGGAGCTCGGTCCAGTGCTTAGCTCTGGATCTCTGCATCTGCTTCCATCAGTTACTAGATGAAGGTTCTATGATGACAATTAAGGTAGTCATCAATCTGCTTACAGGGAAGGCCAGTTCAGGCATCCTCTCCACGATTGCTTGGATTCTTACCTGCGGTCATCCTTGTTCATTCCTGGGACTTGCCCTAGTGCAGGTTTCCTGCTCACTCCACAATGGCTCCCTCTTTTAAGGTTCCCTGCTCTCCCTCTCTGTCCTTTACCCAACTCTTTCTTCGCAATTCCTCATGTTCTCCTGGCTCCCCTTTTCCCTCTCTACTCCCATACCACTGCCCCCTCCCCCAACACTATCAATTTACTACGGAGATCTTATCTAATTCCCCTTGGGTGGTGGGGATCCGTGTTTCCTATCTGCTCTGTGGTCATGGACTATAGGCTGGTTATCCTTTGCTTTGCATCTAATATCCACTTGTGAGTGATACATACCATGTTTGGCTCTCTGGGTCTGGGTTACCTCACGCAGGATATTTTTTTTTTCCTAGTTCCATTCATTTGCCTACAAATTTCATGACGTCATTGTATTTTTACCACTGAGTAATACTCCATTGTGCAAATGTACCACATTTTCTTTATCCATTCTTTGGTTGAGGAGCATCTAGGTTGTTTCCACATTCCAGTTATTATGAATAATGCTGCTATGGACATAGTTGAGCACATGTCCTTGTGGTATGATTGAGCATCTTTTGGGTATATGCCCAAGAATGGTATTATTGGGTCTTGAGGTAGATTGATTCCCAATTATCAGGATGCTGTTTTGTCTTGTTAACTGTGTCCTTTGCCTTATAGAAGCTTAGCAGTCTCAGGAGGTCCCATTTATTAAATGCTGCTCTTAGGGTCTATGCTAATGGTGTCATATGTAGAACGTAGTCTCCTGTGCCAATACATTCAAGGTTACTTCCCAGTTCCTCTTGTATGAAGTTCGGTATAGCTGAATTTAGGTTGAGGTCTTTGATCTATTTGGACTTGAGTTTTGTGCATGGGGAAAGATATGGATCTATTTGCATTGTTCTACATGCTGGCATCCAGTTATGCCAACACCATTTGTTTAAGATGCTTTATTTGTTCCATTGTATAATTATGGCTGCTTTGTCAAAAACCAGGTGTTCATAGGTGTGTGGACTAATATCAGGGTCTTAGATTCGATTCCATTGGTCCTCCTGTCTTTTTTTATGCCAATACCAAGCTGTTTTCATTATTATAGGTGTATAGTAGAGCTTGAATTCGTGGATGGTTATGCATCTAGAAATTCCTTTCTTGTACAGGATAGTTTTCAGCTATCCTGGGTTTTTTTCTTTTTCCATGAGAAGTTGATCATTGTTCTTTCACGGAAATATTTTTCAACAAAATCATAGAAGAAAATTTCCCTAACCTAAAGAAGGAGATGCCTATCAAAGCACAAGAAGCTTGCAGAACACCAAATACACTGGACCAGAAAAGAAAGGCACCCCCAACACATAACACTCAAAACACTAAATGTACAGAACAAAAGAAAGAATATTAAAATCTGCAAGAGAAAAATGCCAAATAACATATTTGGCAGACCTATTAAAACTACACCTGACTTCTCAACAGAGACTCTGAAAGCCAGAAGCTCCTGGACTGATCACTGGCAGACTCTAAGAGACCATAGATGCCAGCCCAGATACTATACGCAGAAAAACTTTCAACCACCATAGATAGAGAAAATAAGATGTTCCATGCATGATAAAACCAAATTTAAGGAATTTCTGTCTAGAAATCCAGCCCTACAAAGGTGCTAGAAGGAAAACTCCAGCCTAAAGGAGTTAACTACATCCAAGAAAACACAGGAAATGAATAAACCCGGATCAGCAAAGTCAAAATCAGGCAAGCACGCACACACACACACACACACACACACACACACACACACACGTCCCACCACCACTACCACCACCACCACCAAAATAACAGAAATTAAGAAATCGTTGGCCATTGATATCTGTCAGAAACAATCGTCTCCATGCCGTAAGAACATGACACTAACAAATGGAATTGAAAACAGGACTGACCCATCCTTCTGCTACATCCAAGAAACACACCTTAACATTAAGGGCAGATATCGCCTCAGGGTAAAGGGTTAGAAATATGCCAAGGAAGTGGACCTTAAATATCAACTCGTGTAGTCATTTTAATATCTGACAAAATAGACTTCAAACCAAAATTAATCAGAAAGGATAGGGAAGGACACCACACACTCCTCAAAGGAAAAATCTAGCCAAAAGGGCAATGTAATTCTTAACATCTATGTCACAAACACATGGGCACTCAAGCTTGTAAAAGAAACACAACTATAGCTTAAAGGACACATTGACCCTCACACGTGGATAGTGGGAGGCTTAAGCACCAGACTCTCACCAATAGACAGACCATCCAGACAAAAACTAAAAAGCTACCAGACTTACACACCAAATAGACCTAGCAGATACTTGCACAACATTTTACCCAAACACAAAAGAACATACCTTCTCCTTAGGACCTCATGGAACTCTCTCCAAATTGACCACATATTCCAACACAAAGCAAGTCTCAAGAGATACAAGAAAATCAAACTAACACTCTGCATCGCATCAGACTGTGTGGTATTTTGAAAGAAAATGGTCCCTAAAGGGTGTAGTAGAATAATCCTTTGGATATTGTGAAGATGGGCCTCTGCCAAGACACCTTCTGACTGGTTTAATAAGGAGCTAAATGGCCAGTACCTATGCAGGAGGGAATAGGCAGGATTCCCAGGCAGAGACAGGAGTTTGTGGGGATAATCTGAGGTGCATGGATTTCACCAGCCAGACATGGAGGGAGTCGGTGTACAGAATGGAGGAGAGGTAAAGAGCCATGTGGCAGAACAGAGATTAATAGAAAAAGTTAAATTAAATTATGAGACCTAGTTGGGAATAAACCTAAGCTAAGGACAAGCTTTCATAATTAATAATAAATCTCTATGTCATTATTTGGGAACTGATGGCACAAAGAAATTCAACTACAAATGGGAACAGCACTAGTAGGAGGGGTGGCTTTGTTGGAGTTGGCGTGGTCTTGTGGAGGAAGTGTGTCACTGTGGGGCAGGTTTTGAGGTCTCCTTTGCTCAAGCTTCACTCAGTATAATATATAGACCACTTCTGGTTGCCTAAAAAATGTAAGACTCTAGCTTCTTCTCCAACACCATGTCTACCTGCACACTGCCATGTCCCACCATGATGATAATGGATTAAACTTCTGAAAATGTAAGCCATCCCAATTAAATGTTTTCCTTTATAAGAGTTACCTCGACCATGGTTCCTCTTCACAGCAATAGAGACCCTAAGACAGACTACCGTAAATTAAAGCGGGATATCAAAAGCAGAAACAACAAAAAGCTTACAAACTCATGCAAACTGAACAACTCTCTCTGAATGAAAAATGTATCAAGACAGATTAAGAAAGAAACTGAAGACTTTATAGAATCCAATGAAAATGAATATAGAGCATACCCAAATTTATGGGACACAATGAGGGCAGTTCTAAGAGGCAAGTTCATAGCACTATGTGTGTACATTAAAAAAAAAAAACCCAGAGTGATCTCATACTAATAACTTAGCAGCATACATCGCTGTATAACAAAAAGAAGCGCACACAGGCAGAATAAACAGATGGCAAGAATTAATCAAACGTGGGGCTGAAATCAATAGCACAGAAACATACAAAAACAATATATAAAGAATCGGTGAAGGAAGGAGTTGGCTCTTTGAGAAAATAAATAACACTGATGAAGGTTTATCCCACTTAACAAGTGAAGAGAAAATATCTAACTCAACACAATTAGAAATAAAAAGAGGGAAAGAATAAAAGATACCGAGGAAACCAAGAGAATCATAAAGACATACTTTCAAAACCTGTACTCACAAAATTGGAAACTCTAAAAGAAATGGATTTTTTTGATACATGCCACTACCAAAGTTAAATCAAGACCAGATGACCAATTTAAGCAGACCTATAACCCCTAATAAAATAGATGCAGTCATGAAGTCTCCCAACCAAAAAAAGCCCTGGGCCAGATGGTTTTAGATTAGAATGCTACTAGAATGTCAAAGAAGAGTTGTTGCTAATACTCATCAGATTATTACACAAGATATTAGCAGAAGGGAAATTTCCTAATTAATTTTATGAGGCCATGGTTAGTCAGATGCCTAAACCACATAAAGACCCCCAATAGAAAGAGAATTGCAGAACATTTTCACTTATGAGCATAGATGCGCTAGTACTAAAAACAATACTTGCAAATAGAATCCAAGAACACATCAAGAAGGATCACACATCATCACCGTAGAGGCTGTATCTCATATAAACAAACAAAAATACAAAAACCACATGATCCCCTTCTGCGGGGCCACGGGATCTGCCAGCGCAGCCTGTTTGGGTGCTGGGATGGGGTGCTGAGGGCAAAGGGGCCGGTGGGAATTGCTTTGCTTCAATAGCCTATCCACAGCAAGGTAGGCCCTATCTTAGCGAGGTTCCTGGTCACCAAGGGAACCTGATCCTGTTCCATAAGATCCATAGGATAGCATTTGAAGGAAGAGATGGGCAGGCGCCAAGGCACGAATTCCTCCACCAATCTGAAAAACAACATGAAAACACCAGAATCCAGTGATCAGACAACAGAAGGTCTTGAACACCCTAATCCAGAAGAAGGGGAAAAAATTGACAATATGAAAGCGATAGAGTCCCTTAAACAGCATGTAAAAAACGCCCTTATAGAAATGGATGAGAAGTATAACAAAAAGGTTGAAGAAATGAATAAATATGTAAATGATACCCTGGGAAACCAAGAAAAAAACAATCAAAAAGGTAACGCAAACAGTTCAAGAATTAAAAACTGAAATGGAGGCAAAGAAGAAAACAAACTGAGGTCTGACTGGATATGAAAAATCTAGGGCAACGAACAGAAACTATAGAAACAAGCATAACTAATAGAATACAAGAGATAGAAGAAAATGTCAGACTCTGAAGACACCATCGAGAAAATAAACGCACTGATCAAAGAAAACAGCAAATCCAACAAATTCTCATCACAAAAAATTCAGGAAATATGGCACACCATAAAAAGACCAAACCTAAGAATAATAGGGATAGAAGAAGGAGAAGAATTACAGCTCAAAGGCCCAGAAAATTTATTTTAAAAAATTATGGAAGAAAACTTTCCCAACATAAAAAAGATATTTTTATGAATATTCAAGAAGCATACAAAACACCAAATAGACTGGATCAAAAAAGAACCATCCCCTCGCCATATAATAATCAAAACACAGGTGAGCCACACAAGCAGCACGGAGTTTTGATCTGGGCACCGGGTGAACCATCATTGTGGTGAGTGAGTGCTGCGGCAGCCGGGAACAGGGGACTCAGACGTTCCTCATCCCTCCTACACTTCCTGGTCATCCTACAGGGGCTATACTGCCCGATACCTCCTCTCTCTTCCTATCCCATCCAGCTTACATCCAGATCCCCCCACCCCCTGTCTCCCTCCCTCCCTCCCTCCCTCCCTCCCTCCCTCCCTCCCTCCCTCCCTCCCTCCCTTCTTTGGTGGCATAGCACCTCCCAGCTCAGCCTGCTCAGGTGCTGGGACCGAACCCGAATCCAGAGGGCAAAGGGGAGGGCGGTAGCTCCTTTGTCTCCATAGCCTGCCTGCAGCAAGCAAGGTGGGAGCTTTGTTTGCGAGCCACCCAAGCAGCACAGAGATCTGATCTGGACACCAGGAGAAACATCACTGGGGAGTGGCATCACTGGGAAGGTACATCAGTGGGCAAGAAGACCTGATCCTGTAAAAGAAGATCCATAGGGGAGCATTCGGAGGAAAAGATGGGCAGGTGCCAAGGCAAGAATTCACCCAACAATCTGAATAACAACACGAAACCACCAGAAGCCAGCGGCCTCAACAGGAGGACATGAACACCTTAATCAAGAAGAAGTAGAAAAAACTGACTTCATGAAAGTGATTGACACCCTTAAACAGCATATAAAAAAATGCCCCTATAGAAATGGATGAGAAGTATAACAGAAAGTTTGAGGAATTGAGTAAATCAGTGAATGATACCCTAGGAAACCAAGGAAAAACAATCAAGCAGATAATGGAAACAGTTCATGACTTGAAAACTGAAATGGAGGCAAAGAAGAAAACACAAACAGAGGGCCGGCTGGACATGGAAAATCTAGGTAAACGAATAGAGACTACAGAAACAAGCATAACCAGCAGAATACAAGAGATAGAAGAAAGAATCTCAGATTCTGAGGATAACATAGAGAAAATAAACGCACTGATCAAAGAAAACAGCAAGTCCAACAAACTCTCATCACAAAACATTCAGGAAATATGGGACACAATAAAAAGACCAAACCTAAGAATAATTGGAGTAGAAGAAGGAGAAGAAATGCAGCTCAACGGTACAGAAAATATACTTAATAAAATTATAAAAGAAAACTTTCCCAACCTGAAGAAAGATGTACCTATGAAGGTTCAAGAAGCATATAGAACACCAAATAGGCTGGATCAAAAAAAAAAAAAAACCATCCCCTCACCATATAATAATCAAAACACAAAATATACAGAATAAAGAAAGAATATTAAGAGCTGCAAAGAAAAATGGCCAAGTTACTTATAAAGGTAAACCTATCAGACTTACACCTGACTTCTCTATAGAAACCATGAAAGCCAGAAGGTCCTGGATAGATGTACTGCAAAAACTAAGAGACCATGGATGCAAGCCCAGACTTGCTATTGTTCACTATCAATGGAGAAAACAAGACATTCCAGGATAAGAACAAATTTAAACAATACGTAGCCACAAATCCAGTCCTACAGAAAGTAATAGAAGGAAAATTGCAACCCAAGGAATCCAACATTGCCAACACTGCCTACAATAACTCAGGCATCTAGCGACACTTCACCAGCACAACTCAAAGAAGGGAGACACACAAACTCTACTACCAAAAACAATAAGAATAACTGGAGTAAACAACCACTGGTCATTAATATCACTTAATATTAATGGGCTCAATTCACCTATAAAAAGGCACAGGCTAAGAGATTGGATACGAAAACAGGATCCAACATTCTGCTGTTTGCAAGAAACACATCTCAACCACAAAGACAGGCATCTACTCAGAGTAAAGGGTTGGGAAAACGTGTTTCAAGCAAATGGTCCTAATTTCTACCACCACTGACTTCAAACTAAAATCAATCAGAAGAGATCGAGATGGACACTATATACTCATAACAGGAACAATTCATCAAGATGACGTCTCAATCCTGAATATCTATGCCCCTAATATAAAAGCACCCACTTATATAAAAGAAATATTACTAGAACTCAAGGCAGATATCAAACCACACACACTAGTAGTAGGAGACTTCAACACACCTCTCTCTCCAATGGACAGGTCAATCAGACAGAAACCTAATAGAGAATTAAGAGAATTATTGGAGGTAATGAAGCAAATGGACTTAACAGACATCTATAGAACACTCCACCCAAATAGGAAAGAATATACCTTCTTCTCTGCAGCTCAAGGAACCTCGAAAATTGACCACATACTCGGAAACAAAGGAAACCTCCACAGATACAAAATAATATCAGTGTCCACCTGTGTCTTATCATATCACCACGGATTAAAGTTAGAAGGCAACAACAAAGTTACCCACAGAAAGCCGACAAACTCATGGCAACTGAACAGTCAACTACTGATCCACACCTGGGTCAAGGAAGAAATTAAGAAAGAAATTAAAGTCTTCCTTGAATTTAATGAAAATAAAGAGACAACATACTCAAACCTATGGGACATTATTAAAGCAGTGCTAAGAGGAAAGTTCATAGCACTAAATGCCCACTTAAAGAAAACGGAGAAAGCACACATTGGAGACTTAACAGCCCACCTGAAAGCTCTAGAAAAAAAAGAAGCAGACACGCCCAGGAGGAGTAGAAGACTGGAAATAATCAAACTGAGGGCTGAAATCAACAAAATAGAAACACAGAAAACAGTCCAAAGAATCAATGAAACAAAAAGTTGGATCTTGGAGAAAATCATCAAGATTGACAAACCCCTATCCAAACTAATTAAACAACAGAGAGAGAACACGCAAATAAATAAGACCAGAAATGAAAAGGGGGACATAACCACAGACACAGAGGAAATTCAGAGAATCATTAGATCTTACTACAAAAGCCTGTATGCCACAAAACTGGAAAATGCAAAAGAAATGGACATCTTTTTAGATAACTACCACATACTAAAGTGAAACCAAGACCAGGTGAACAATCTAAATAGACCTGTTAGTCACGAAGAATTAGAAACTGTTATCAAAAACCTCCCTTCCAAAAAAAAAAAGCCCAGGACCAGATGGTTTCAATGCAGAATTCTACCAGAACTTCCAAGAAGAGCTAATACCTATACTCCTTAATGTATTTCACAATATAGAAACAGAAGAGTCATTGCCAAATTCCTTTTATGAAGCTACAGTTACCCTGATACCAAAACCTCACAAAGACTCAACCAAGAAAGAGAATTACATGTCTATCTCACTCATGAACATCGACGCAAAAATTCTCAATAAAATGCTGGCAAACTGAATCCAAGAACACATTAGAAAAATTATCCATTATGATCAAGTAGGGTCCATCCCGGAAATGCAGGGCTGGTTCAACATATGAAAATCTATCAATGTAATCCATCATATAAATAAACTGAAAGAAAAAATATGATCATTTCATTAGATGCTGAAAAAGCATTTGACAAAATTCAACATCCCTTTATGATAAAGGTCTTGGAGAGAGTAGGGATACAAGGGTCATATCTAAATATAATAAAAGCTATTTACAGCAAGCCGACAGCTAACATCAAATTAAATGGTGAGATACTCAAAGCCATCCCACTAAAATCAGGAATACGACAAGGCTGTCTCCTCTCTCCATGCCGCTTCAATATAGTGCTTGAAGTTCTAGCAATAGCAATAAGACAACATAAGGGGATCAAGGGGATTCGAATTGGAAAAAAAAGAGTTAAACTTTCGATATTTGCAGATGATATGATAGTGTACATAAGCGACCCCAAAAACTCTACCAAAGAACTCTTATAGCTGATAAACTCCTTTAGTGATGTGGTAGGATACAAGATCAACTCCAAAAAATCAGTGGCCCTCCTATACACTAAGGATTAGGATGCAGAGAGGGAATTCAGAGAAGCATCACCTTTCACAATAGCCACAAATAGCATAAAATATCTTGGGGTAACTCTGACCAAGGAAGTGAAAGATCTATTTGTCAAGAACTTTAAGGCTTTGAAGAAAGAAATTGAAGAGGATACCAGAAAATGGAAGGACCTCCCTTGCTCTTGGATTGGGAGGATCAACATAGTAAAAATGGCAATTTTACCTAAGGCAGTTTATAGATTCAATGCAATCCCCATCAAGATCCCATCAAAATTCTTCACAGATCTGGAGAGGACAATAATCAACTTTATATGGAAAAACAAAAAACCCAGGATAGCCAAAACAATCCTATACAATAAAGGATGGTCTGGAGGCATTACCATCCCTGACTTCAAACTCTATTACAGAGCTACAGTGATGAAAACAGTGTGGTACTGGCATAAAAACAGAGATGTCGACCAATGGAATCGTATAGAAGACCCGAATTTTAACCCACAAACCTATGAACACCTCATTTTTGATAAAGGAGCCAAAAGTATACAATGGAAGAAAGAAAGCATCTTCAACAAATGGTGCTGGCATAACTGGATGTCAACCTGTAGAAGAATGAAAATAGACCCATATCTATCACCATGCACAAAACTCAAGTCCAAATGGATTAAAGACCTCACTATCAGTCAGAACACATTGAAAATGATAGAAGAGAAAGTGGGAAGTACTCTACAACATATAAGCACAGGAGACTACTTCCTACATATAACCCCAGCAGCACAGACATTAAAGGCAATATTGAATAAATGGAACCTCCTGAAACGGAGAAGCTTCTGTAAAGCAAAGGACACTGTCACTAAGACAAAAAGGTAACCCACTGACTGGGAGAAGATCTTCACCAACCCCGCAACTGACAAAGGTCTGATCTCCAAAATATATAAGAACTCAAGAAACTAGTCATTAGGGGCTGGAGAGATGGCTCAGAGGTTAAGAGCATTGCCTGCTCTTCCAAAGGTCCTGAGTTCATTTCCCAGCAACCACATGGTGGCTTACAAACATCTGTAATGGAGTCTGGTGCCCTCTTCTGGCCTGTAGGCGTACACACAGACAGAATATTGTGTATATAATAAATAAAACTTAAAAAAAGAAACTAGTCGTTAGAATGCTAATTAACCCAATTAAAAAAATGGGGCACTGAAATGAACAGAGAATTCTCAGCAGAAAAAGTTCAAATGGCCAAAAGACACTTAAGGTCATGCTCAACCTCCTTAGCAATCAGGGAAATGCAAATCAAAACAACTTTGAGATATCATCTTACACCTGTCAGAATGGCTAAAATTAAAAACACCAAGGATAGCCTTTGCCGGAGAGGATGTGGAGTAAGGGGTACACTCATCCACTGCTGGTGGGAATGCAATCTTGTGCAACCACTTTGGAAATCAGTGTGGCAATTTCTCAGGAAATTCGGGATCAACTTACCCCTGGACCCAGCAATACCACTCTTGGGAATATACCCAAGAGATACCCTATCATATGACAAGGGCATTTGTTTAACTATGTTCATAGCAGCATTATTTGTAATAGCCAGAACCTGGAAACAACCTAGATGTCCTTCCAAGGAAGATTGGATGAAGAAAGTGTGGAATATATTCACGTGAGATTACTACTCAGAGGTAAAAAACAATGACTTCTTGAATTTTGCATGCAAGTGGATGGAAATAGAAAACACTATCCTGAGTGAGGTAACCCAGACCCAAAAAGAGGAACATGGGATGTACTCACTCATAATTGGTTTCTAGCCATATATAGGACAGTGAGCCTATAATTCGCCATCCTAGAGAAGCTAAATAAGAAGGTGAACCCAAAGAAAAACATATAGTTATTCCCCTGGACATTGGAAGTAGTCAAGATTGCTGGGCAAAAATTTGGGAACTTGGGGGTGGGGTGGGATGGTGGAAAGGGGAGATGGGGAGAGAAAAGTGAGAAGGGGAGGATAGGGAGAACTTGGGGAAATGGGATGGTTGGGATAGTGGAAGGTTGGCTATGGGAGCAGGGAAGTAGATATCTTAATTAAGGCAGCCATTTTAGGGTTGGCAAGAGACTTGACTCTTGAGTGGTTCCCAGGGGTTCAGAGAGATGTACCCAACTAGGTCCTTGGGCAGCTGAGGAGAGAGAGCCTGAAATGGCCCGATCCTATAGCCATACTAACGAATATCTTGCATATCACCATAGAACCTTCATCTGGTGATGGATGGAGATAGAGACAGAGACCCACATTGGAGCAATGGACTGAGCTCCCAAGGTCCAAATGAGGAGCAGAAGGAGGGAGAACTTGAGCAAGGAAGTCAAGACTGCAAGGGGGGCACCCAGCCACTGAGACGTTGGGGCTGACCTATTAGGAGATCATCAAGGCCAGCTGGACTGGGACTGAAAATGCGTGGGATAAAACTGGACTCACTGAATATGGTGGACAATGAGGGCTGCTGAGAAGCCAAGGATAATGGCACCGGGTTTTGATTCTACTGCATGAACTGGCTTTGTGGAAGCCTAGCCGGTTTGGATGCTCACCTTCCTAGACCTGGATTGAGGGGGGAGGACTTTGGACTGCACACAGGGCAGGGGACCCTGACTGCTCTTTGTACTTGAGAGGGGGGAGGGGAGTGGGGGGAGGGGGAGCAAAAAGGGAGGCAGGGAGGAGGCTGAAATTTTTAATTAAAAAAAATTAATAACCCCCCCCAAAAAAAAATCCCCACATGGTCATCTCATTAGATTCAGAAAGAGCCTTTGACAAAATCAACATGCTTTAATAATAAAAGTCATGGGAATAAAGAGATTAAGGATACAAGAGAGATACATAAATATAATAAAGACTATTTACAGCAGGCCTACAGCCAACATCAAATTAAATGAAGAGAAACTCAAAGTGATCCCACTGAAATCAGGAACAAGACAAGGTTTTCCACCCTCTCCATACCTATACAATATAGCCGTTGAAGTCTTAGGAGAGAAACATGACAACTTACGGAGATGAAGGGGACACAAATAGGAAAGCAAGAAGTCAAGTATCTTTCGTTGCAGATGGCATGACACAAATGTGCTGAACAATTTCACAAAAAACTCCTACAGCTGATAAACGCTTTCAGCAAAGTAGCCGTATACAAAATCAATAAAGAAAATGATTAGCCCTCCAAAATACACAAATGACAACCACACTAGGGATGATAACAGAAGAATAACACCTTTCACATTAGCTTCAAAGAATATCAAAATATCTTGGGATATTTAGCAAGTAAAATATTTATATGATAAATACTTCCAGTCATTGAAATAATTGAAGGTAACATAAGATATAAAGATCTCCAATGTTCATGGATTGGTAGGATATAAGTAAAATTGGTGATCCTACCAAAATTTCCATCAAAATTACTACATAATTATTCACAGATCTTGAGGGAAAATTTTCAGTTTCAAATGGAAACACAAAACCACAGGATAGCTAAAATAATCTTGAACAATAAAAGAACTGCTGGAGGTATCACCATCCCCGATATCTGGTTGTATTTCAGAGTTGTAGTAATAAAAACAGCATGATATTGGCACAGACACAGACACGTTTGTCAAAGGAATTGAAGAGCCAGACATAAATTCACACACCTTCAGACATTAGATTTTTAATAAGAAACCAAAAATATATACTTGAAAAATGCCAGCATCTTCTACATATGATGCTAGTAACTTGGATCACCGAATGTAGAAGAATCCAAATAGATCCACACTTAATCAACCACCCTGCACAAAACTCAAGTCCAAATGTTTGTAAAGACCTCAACATAAAACCACATATGCTGAACCTGACAGAAGAGAAAGTGGGGAATAGCCTTGAACTTATTCACACAGGAAAAGACATTCTGAGCAGAAAACCATTAGTGTAGAAGCTAAGATAAACTATTAACAAATACGACTTCCTATGGAACCAAATCAAAGACATGGATATTAATCCACACATATTTGGTCACCGGATTTTTGACAAAGAAGAAAAATATATCAAAAGGAAAAAAGAAAGCATATTTAACAAGTGGTGCTGGCATAACTGGATATCAGCATGTAGAAGAATGAAAATAGGTACCATATCTATCATCATGCACAAAACTCAAGTCTAAAATAATCAAAGAGCTCAACATAAAGCCAGTCACACTGAACCTTATAGAACAGAAAGTAGGAAGTACACTTGAACCCATTGGCACAGGAGACCACTTTCTAAATACAAGCCCAGCAGCACAGACACTGAGAGAAACAATTAATAAATGGGACCTCCTGAAACTGAAAAGCTTCTGTAAAGCAAAGGGCACGGTCAACAAAACAAAATGACAGCCTACAGAATGGGAAAAGATCTTCACCAACCCCATATCAGATCTCCAAAATATACAAAGAACTCAAGAAATTGGCCATCAAAAGAACACAGAACCCAATTAAAAGAAAATCGAATATAGACCTAAACAGAGAACTCTCAACAGAGGAATCTAAAATGGCTGAAAGACAATTAAGGAAATGTTCAACATCCTTAGTCATCAGAGAAATGCAAATCAAAACAACTCTGAGATTCCATCTTACACCTGTAAAAATGGCCAAGATCAAAAACACTGATGACAATTTATGCTGGAGAGGTTGTGGGGTAAAGGGAACACTCCTGCATTGCTGGTGGGAGTGCAAGCTGGTACAGACCCTTTGGATGTCAGTGTGGCAATTTCTCAGAAAATTAGGAAACCACTTTCCTCAAGACCCAGAAATACCACTTTGGAGTATATATCCAAAGGATGCTCTGCTCAACTATGTTCATAGCAGTTTTGTCATAGCCAGAACCTGGAAACAACCTAAATGCCTTTTGATTGAAGAATGGATAAGGAAAATGTGGTATATTTACACAATGGAATACCACACAGCAGAAAAAAATAACAACAGCTTGAATTTTGCAGGAAAATGGATGGAAATATAAAACATAATTCTGAGTGAGGTAACCCAGACACAGAAAGACAATTATCACATGTGCTCACTCATAGGTGGTTTTTAAACATAAAGCAAAGAAAGCCAGCCTACAAATCACAATCCCAGAGAACTCAGACAACAATGCAGACACTAAGACAGACTTACATAGATCTAATCTACATGGGAAGTAGAAAGTAGAAAAAGACAAGATCTCCTGAGTAAATTGGGAGCATGGGGACCTTGGGGGAGGATTCAGATGGAGGAGAGAGGCAGGGAGGGGAGCAGAAAAAACGTAGAGCTCAATAAATATCAATAAAAATGTATAAAAAAAATCTCATCTGCAACGTTGAAGCAACCAACTGTGGCTAAAGCCTAGAGTAATTGACAGACCATTTTCAGAGGCAGGAAAAATTTCAGAACCATCCAACCCTCTCTTTGCAAGGTTTGACAGCCTTTTTCTTTGTGTCCTCTTATCCAGTCTAGACACCATGCACTTTGTCAGTGGTAGAGGTATGAGCACTTCCTTGCCCAAAGTCCAGTTGTGCCAAGAAAGCAAACTCCAAGTGGAATGTCTTCAGTGCTATTCCCTCAGGAACAGATTGGTGTTGTTAGGAGCAATAATGTTTCACATCAGCAGAACCCTAAATTATTTAAATGCCATGTTCTACAGATCTTTGAAGTGGTTGAATATTACCTATCTATGCAGAATACAATCTCTATGTCTCTAGAGAACCTAATTAATCTGACTATATGTATAAAAAACATGAATAACTATTGACCTATAATACTTAATATCTATATAAAGACTAAGACTTCACATCAGAATATTGAATACTCTGTAAATAACTGTGGAGCAAATAAGGACAATGACCTCAAAATATAAACAATGTATAAATATCTTAACCAGAGGTAGCAATATATAATGTAACCTTATAAATATATCCTAAACTGTATCAATGTACAAAATGACTCAAACAGAACTAGACACATGCATGCATGCATACAATCTGACAACATTACTTTGCATTACTGTACAGATACTGTAAACAAAAATAACAAATATAATTTGAACTTGTGTCAATATACAAGAATCTATACCAATGTAAATTGTCCATAAATAGCTCAGAAGTATTCACTCCATTACTCACTATTATTATTAGTAGTATGAATAAGTTCACACTAAATAACCTATTATCCCATTCAATTTTCCCTATCTTTTTTTCAAGGCGATCTCTGGGCCTACATAATAGCCCCCCCCAACCCTCTACCTTATACAAGTAATAATCAACCTCTAAATGGTGTTCCCAACCCTGAGAACAAACTTTGTGGGAGAGGAGACATCGTCTTCTAGAATTGCTTCCAGCTGTCATGGGGGCGATGTTCCTTCTATGGTATCCTGTAAAAACACAGTGATGGTTAAGTTTCAAGATTACTGTCTAATATAATTGCAAATGATTTCTGAGTAGTTGATAGGGTTATTCTAAAGTTCTTATTTGGAGTTCTTGGCCAGAACGTTTTGAGAAGGTGCAGCTGGTAACCAAAAACTGGCATCATCATGTCATCTCAACCAGGTGGACCTGGTTGTTGTGGGACCCCATCTTCTTCCTGGAAACTTCAAAGATTATGCAGGAAAAAAGATCTGTAGGAACATCTACTGTTGATTGTGAAAAACTTTAACATATTCATATAGACATATAGTCAATGAAAAATATGATAGAGACAAAATAGGCATGGAGAAAGTAATTTTTTTCCTAAATTCTTTATTATTTCTATCCCATACCAGATGGTTCCTTACATGAGACAGAAACTCTGAATTTTCTTTAAACAACATGCTTGGATTTAGAGAAGGAAGGATAGACATTGTCCAACTCCAAAGCCAGCTGTATATATTTACAAATATATAGAGCATCCAAACGTCCAGGATCTCTTGACATTTTGAAGATGTCTATTTTCTTGTAAATGCAAGAACAGAACCCTGTCCCAACCCTATATGAGGTTTCCTTACAACCTGTATGGTTGTCACCTTTGTGAATGAGCTCTCATTTCTCTTTCTCAAGATGTTTCTCTGTTTCAAAGTAAATCTTTATTAATTTTGATGGTATTCATAGTTTTTCTTCTGTGAAAACAAGAGCTAAACCCCTTCCCAATGTAGTATATCTCCTGGTTTCCATTTGTGAGGTCAACGCATCCTTAAAATATATGGGCTGATTTAATTCAGAAGTTTTTTCTATTATCTAATGTCTCTCTGCTGCCATTGTTCCTTTCTCATTAGTGTTAAGAAAATTCAAGGTTAATAAAGCATTATGCAATCTATTTCTTGGAGTATTTTGTATCCCTTTCTGTTTGTTCAGCATATTCTTTATAGTTCGATTTGACCTTTCTATAACTGCCTGAACTATAGGATTGCTTGGTATACCTGCAATATGCTTTATATTATAATAAGCAAAAAAGCATTTCATTTTCTTAGATACATATGCTGGACCATTGTCTGTCTTTTTTTGTGTGGGTATACCCACAACTTCTAATAAATGGGTGATTACTGAATCAGCTTTTTCTGAGCTCAAGGCAGTTGCACATTGAAAGCCTGAATACGTGTCAATGGTGTTGTACACATATTTTAATTTTCCAAATTCTGTAAAGTGGAACACATCCATCTGCCAGATCTAATTCCTTTGAATATCCCCTGGGTTACTCCCTGCAGGTAACAGTATTTGGTTATAGACAGAGCAAGAATGGCACCTCTTTATAATTTCCTTAGCTTGTTGCTATGTAAGAAACTTTTAAACCTTTGCCATTGAAATGATGTTTTTCATGAAATTCTGAGACCTTCAGCATACTTCCAATCAATAATAGATCAATTTCTGCATTATCTTGTGCTAGAGGACCTGGAAGACCCATATGGGTTCGGATGTGTGTTATGTATATAGGATAAAGCCTATTCTTGATTATGTCTTGAACCTGAATAAATAATGAAGTCAATTCTGTATCATCTGGTATAAATTCAGTGGTTTCAATATGCAAGACAACTCTTTCTGCACATTGTGAATCAATAACTATATTGAGAAGTTCTTTAAAATCCCTTAGTACCATGAAAATAGCACATAATTCTGAATTCTGGACAGAATTATAAGGGCTTTGTTCCACCTCACTTAATTCTTCTGATTTGTACCCTGCCTTTCCTGATTTATTTGCATCATTATAGAATGTCAAGGCTCCTGTTATTGGTGTGTTACATATAATTCTAAAACAATATCTTTCCTCTGCATTAAAATTCCTGTAGGGGAAATTCTGGAAGGTAATACGACTAGAATACAATCAAGATTTGGATTCATTCTATCCACATGTGCCTCCTGTAATTTCTCCACAATGATCTTCAATTATTTTCTGCATCAACTGTTAATTCTCTGGGACAATTTAAGTCTTTTTCACCACCTAAGGTTTTGTTTATTATCATATATATATATATATGAATTATTAGATCAGGTATTATCACAACAGCTGGGCATAGACTGGAAATTTCTCCTAATAATCTTTGAAAGTCATTAAGTGTCCGTAATTGGTCTTTCCTAATTTGTGCCTTTTGTGTTCTAATTTTCTGTAAACACATTTTGTAACCTAGGTAATTGACAGAAATTCCTCTTTGATTTTTTCAGGAGCAATTTGTAATCCCCATTTAGGCGAAACTTTCTTTACTTCTTGAAACATTTTTTCTAAAGTCTCTGCATTTGAATCAGATAACAAAATGTCATCCATGTAATGGTAAATTATAGACTTAGGAAATTGCTTATGTATTATTTCCAATGGCCGACTGACAAAGTATTGGCACAGGGTGGGGCAATTGAGCATTCCCTGTGGGAGGACGGTCCACTGGTATCCCCTAATTGGCTGAGAATTATTATAAGTAGGCACTGTGAAGGAAAGTTTTTCTCTGTCCTTTTCTTGTAAAGGTATAGTGAAGAAACAATCCTTTATCTATGAGAGACCATCCATTTGGTAACAGAGAAGGCAGAGGAATTCCCGATTGTAGAGGGTCCATAGGTTGAATTACCTTGTTAACAGCTCTTAGATCTGTCACCATTCTCCATTTTCCAGATTTCTATTAAACAACAAATACAGGAGAATTCCAAGGGCTGGTTGATTCTTCAATATGGTGAGCATCTAGTTGCTCCTGTACCAGCTGTTCCAATGCCTGTAGTTTCTCTTCTGTTAAAGGCCATTGTTTAACCCATATTGGTTTCTCAGTTAACCATTATAAAGGCAGGGCCATTAGTAGCTCTGAAAGTTTGCTAGTTGCTTTGTGTTCTTGTACAGCCTGAATGGCTGATGACCTTTGTCATTAATACCTTACAATATCTTCCCCAGAAACATAAGTGTTTGGGACTGCAGGAATGTTAACGTGGATATTCCTTGATGTAATTAGTCATGACCTGTAGAGCCCATAGGTCTACCCCTGATCCTGGAGTTCATCTTGAGGACAGTTTTTGGCCAGCCAGCTAAGACATCCTGTTTGTTCCTGTGCTCCCTCTGCCCCGCCTGGTGATTAGATATAGGACACTGTTTAGTCCATCTTGGGTGTAGCAATTTTTCATATGCCTGGGGGGAATTCCTTATGCAGCATCTACATATATAAGGATTTTCATAAGCTTGAATAAACGGCATTCGGCTGATCTCCTTTTGAATGACCCAGGTCTCTTGTGTATTCTTTCAATCTCCAGGCCCTTGCCCAGCTCATGTATGGTACAATGGCATGTGAACTGTACTGAGAAAGTAATGCAGGTGTTACAGTTGGAGAACCACCAGCGTGATCAGGAGTTACAGTTGGAGGCCATTCAGAGAGTTTGGGAAGTAGGGGACCCCTGAGAGATCACCCTCAGATGCTGGCCAACAGGTAAGAAATTGGTGAGGGTGAATTTAAAATGGGTGCTAATCATTCAATAATGATGGGCCAATTGATAGTTCTTTTAGAGAAGCAAGGCAAGGAAGGCACCGACCGATATTAAAACTAGACAGTATAAGAGATCTTTAAGACAGTTTTCTTTTGTGTTGTAGAACTTTAAGACAATTATGAAGCCATTTCTGACAATTCTCAGTACTTCCCCTCCTCCCCTGGGAACCAAGGACATAAAAGCTATGCATGCACGTACTGAGATGTTGGGAACTTTCCATCCCCCTGAATAGGGACAAGATAACCCTTCGGTGTTGACTCAGTTACGGATGTTTTCACTTAGTCCCTGGGAAGGGGCAAAGTGACCCCCAGAAATTTCCCCTTACTTCATCTGATCTGGCAACCACGCTCCAGCCAATTATTGTTAATAGCCTTTTTGAATAAGCCAATCATAATAGTTAAAGAACAACCCCCAGACACCTCTTCCTTCTGTGGTTTTTCCCTTTAAAAATATCCTGTACCAGACATCAGGGCTTGTAGCCTCCTGACTGCTGGAAGACCCTGTCATGACAGAATTAATAAAATCCTCATGCTTTTACATCAGCTGTGATATGAAAGATGGTCTCTTGGGGTGACTCCTCCTCCTCAGTGATTGGACACTAGGGTCCAACAGTGTAGGGTAGTTTATTGCCTAATTTTTTGAGAAAGTTTAGTCTCTGGTTTCTACAAGCAGGAGGCTTTAATATTTATGATTGGGAACAAGTAAAAGTAAAAGAGAAATTAGAGTATTTGACCAAAACCTTTGAGGAGATTCAGGATGTAGAATCTGAGAGTTCTATTAAAAGTTTTGAGGAGTAGGAAGTTAAGATTACTAAAAGGGATACAGAAGAGGAAGAAGAAATTTTAGAAAACATTGCACTGATAAAAAAAGAAGTTAGGAAAAGGAGAAAGGAAGGGAACAAACAAAGATGTCTCCATGAGACCTACAGCACAAAATTCATTCCTTGCCACTTCAAATCCTTTTGCTGCTGCTTCCACCCCTATAGACTTAGAGGTGGAAATCTGAGAGATCCAAAATGGACTAAATAATCTAAGTAGAGAAAGGCAAACGTATCCTGTTGTGAAAGTTATTGATCAGCAAAGACAGAGGATCAGGCAGCATAACCCCCTGGCCTTTAAGGACATTAAGCAACTAAAAGAAGCAGTTATGGCCTATAAAACTCATGCTTTCTTCACTGTGGCTTTAATGGAATCCTTTGCAGAACTCAACCTTACACCCAGTGACTGGATGCAGCTTTGCGGGTCTTGTCTTTCTGGGTGAGATTATTTGTTATGGAGAGGCGAAATGCAGAAAAAGTGCAAAAATACCACACTGTGTAATGTCACTGCTGGTTTCCCCCAGCATACCTTTGACATGTTAACTGGTGCAGGATGCTCTGCTAGCTTAGCAGCACGGATTGCTTATGACCCTGCTGTTTATGCTCAGATAGCTGCCATGGACATTAAAGCTTGGAAAACTTTACCTAACAAGGGAGCAGGGCAAGAACTGTCTAAGGTCCTTCAAGGACTTCCAGAATCTTATTCTGAATTTGTTCACTGCCTATTACAGCTGGGAAGTTGCAATTTGGGGGATGTGGACTCAGCTATGCCTGTCATAAAGCAATTGGCCTATGAAAATGCTAACAAATACTGTCAAGAAGCTCTATGCCCCCATAGAAATAAGAGCTTAAATAACTTTATCCGGTTATACAGGGATAGTGATGGCACTCACAGGATGGGTCAAGTAATTGTTTCTGCCCTTAGGGAGAGTCAAGGTGGAGCTAGATCAAGGAATTGTTTTCAATGTGGAAGATAGGGATACATAAAAAGGAATTGCCATGTGGGTAAAGGGATGGTTAATTAGCCCAGGAAAAAAGCCAGGTGTGGTGGTGCATGCCTTTAATCCCAGCACTTGAGGAGACAGAGGCTGGCAAATCTCTGTGAGTTCAAAGCCAGCCTGATCTACAAAATAAGTTCCAGAAATAGCTAGAGGCAGGATGCATGGTGCCATCCACTTCTCCCTGGAATACTCCTATCTTTGTATTAAAAAAAATTCTGGTAAATGGAGGCTGCTGCAAGATCTTAGAGCAGTAAATGATTATATGGAAATAATGGGGGCAACACAACCTTGGTTGCCTCAGCCTGTGGGTATTCCCGCAGGATGCTATCTTTTAGTTATTGACCTAAAAGATTGTTTTTTCACCATTACTTTGCATAAAAAAACCACTGACAATGGGCCAGCCTACATAAGCACTGGCTTTGCTAAATTTTGCTCTAACTTCTCTATTTCTCATAAAACAAAAATATCTTATAATCCTCAAGGACAAGCTATAGTGGATCAAGCGTATCATACGCTCAAAGTCTATTTGCATAAAACAAAAAAGGGGGACTATGGTTCCACCCCCAGAGACCATTTGTCTTTTATTTTATACATTTTAAATTTTTTGACTGTTGATGCTCAATCTCATACGGCTGCTGACCAGCATTGGCAGTCAGTTTCTTCTGGGATGCCTCATGTCAAATGGAAGAATCTAACAGATGGCACTTGGTGTGGTCTGGATCCTGTAGTGGTGTGGGAAAGAGGGGCTGTTTGTGTTTTCCCACAAGATGCTGACAGTCCAATATGGATACCTGAGTGCCTGGTGCGTGCTGTGGATTTTCTTGTCCAAAAGCCTAAAGACAGGACAGAGCCAAGAGATCAATAGACACTGGCTTGTTAACTGAAGAGTTACTGGTATCCTGAGGAGCTGGCTGTGGTGGTCTGAGTGCCAAGGATTGTTCCTCTACCTATCAACCCATCCCATGATAATGGCAGTCATTGTTGTGGCTGCTAGAGTGGATATGGCTGCTGGATTTTCCATTAGTCAGTCGGTTGCTTCTGCTAGCACAATGGATACCTTATCAGGGAAGGTTGCAAATGCCTTGGCCACTCAAATTGAGCTATATTTACAAATGAATATTGCAGTTAACTATGCAATTGATTTTGGTTAAAGATCACTGCTAGGTTGTACAGTTATAGGCTTACTGCTATTATTCACGGACCCTGGAGTAAACAATTTACAAACTGGCTCTTAATATTCTTCTAGTTAACTATACCAGGGCTCCTCCTACCAGCACTGAGACCTTACTTAAAGGGCTCCAATTTACAGACAGACTCATTAAGGATTGAGCAGGCATAGCCTCCTTATGGAGGCTATATATAGGCTAAATACAGTGCTTATATGTGCTGAAGCATCATCTTCATGTTTTCATGGTGCCAGAGCCAAAAGTAAGCTCAGGTCAATGTCGCCACTTGGCAAGTCCTCTTAGCTATTGCCCCGGAGGACCTTTCAGCACAAATCTGGCTGAACTCGGTGGTGACTAGTGAGCCAATGACGGATAAGGTATTTGGGGGGCTGCCCCAACCTAAGACAGAAAATGTGTTTTGACCTGGACGCTTTCCCATGATTGGTAAGGGGTATTGCCTGACGTCTAATGCCACCTAAGACAGGCCTAGTCATATAATTTATATTAAAGGAGGACCTGTAGGGCCCATGGGTCTACCCCTGCTCCTGGGGTTCATCTTGAGGACAGTTTCTGGCCAGCCAGCTAAAACATCCTGTTTGTTCCTGTGCTCCCTCTGCCCCACCTGGTGATTAGCTATAGGGCATTGTTTACTACATCTTGGGTGTGGCAATTTTCCTCCTGCCTAGGGGGAATTCTTTGTGCAGCATCTAGGTATATAATGGTTTTCCTAATCTTGAATAAACAGCATTTGGCTGATCTCCTTTTGAATGACACAGGTCTCTTGTGTGTTCTTTCAATCTCCAGGCCCCTGCCCAGCTCGCATATGGTATAGTGGTGCATGAACTGTACCAAGAGTAACTCAGGCACAGGTGTTACAATGACCCCATAAATTCGCTGCAATATTTGCTACATATGACCTCAGCCTTCCTTTCTATCCTTCTGGCCCTATGCATTAAACCCATCTTGTGCTTTGTTTCACTTGAGATAGGGTTCCAATTCCTATGAATTGAACATCTGCCTCTTGAAGAGGCCAATTTGGATGCCAAGATTCTGGAGTAATGATACTCATGTCCACACCTGTATCTATCAATCCCACAATTACAATGCCATTTATATGTAACCTTAGTTTTGGTCTTTGATCATTTATAAAAGTCTGTCAAATATGTGTTTCCTATTTCCTACTGGAGTTTTTGATTCATCCTCCATGTCTATTCCATCATCCAGACCCGGATGGTTTTTACAGTAGGCACTGGATTTTTAAATTTTCCGGGTGAGACATGTTCTCCACAGTGACTGAGAATGACTAGACCACGTTTGACTTGTGGGCCTGCTAGAGGCCCACCAAGGAGTTTTCTGATGGTATCGGGTTGCCTTATCTGTCTTTTGTCAACCTATATTCATTGGTCCAATGTCAGTCTTTGCCACACCTTCTACATACACCTGAAGCCTGAGTCCTCCTATTCTTGCCATTTCTGATGAGACATTATTCCTAGGAAACCATTGTCTACAATCCCTTCTCAGATGTCCTATTTTACCAGAATTAAAACATTTGGCATTTTGGTGTCTCCTCATACCATCGGAAATCACTTCTCCTACCTAAGTTTCAGCACTATAGTCAAATGTCTCAACATTCATTGTATGCAAGATACATTCATCTATTGGTGCTGATATAACCTTTAAAGACCCAGGGATCTTTTTGTATTTTAAGTTGGCATTTTCAAAAGTCAAAGATTCAATATGTGCATGCCTAGCTTCTGGATCTGTTACTAAGTCTCAGTTTGTCTTTGTAAAAAGTCACTGAAGGGTTCTCTCTGTTTAACCCAAATATTCCTGAATCCTATCTCAAGCATTTAAAGTTGCTGTGCTACATAGGGACAAGGTGCATTCGACGTAGATTCTGGTCCTGAGGATCAGAGTAATGTCCCTTGCCAAGAATTTGATCTTAGGGAAACCTCAAGTCCTTTTGCTTTTCCCTGTTGCTTGAAAATTTTTGCTGCTTCTCTCCAATAATTTTTGCCTCTTCTCTCCAATAACATTTCCAAAACAGATGATGTCTGTCTTCTAGGACTGCTGAGATTAATTGAAGCCAATTGTGTGGGGTAGCTTTATTGCCTGGGGCCCACATTTTCACCATTTCCCTAACAAATGATGAATGCAATACATAAGCCACTATTGCTTGTTTAATTTCTTTTAGATCACTCACACATATAGGTTTCCATGTATATTCTTTGACTATCTTGGGGTACTTTGTGCCAGATGATCTTTCCAAGTTCTAACTAGATAGACAGTTAGAATTCTGGATAAGTCATCCCGGAGTTTGGCATGCACTGATGAGGCTAAATCCTATCCTTGTACCTTCTGTCCCTGCTCATCAATTTTGATAAATTCCTCAATTTTTCAAATCTTTTTATCATTGCCTTCTATAAAGTCTGGATCTCCTGTCTGGTATTCTGTTCGAATGCTCTCACTGAGGATTCCAAGGTATGAAGTTTGTCCAGTAAAGATAACGTCTCATCCTTGGACATAATTTTGATGGTGTACATATTACCTTCCTGGAAAGACACCCTATCTGCCAATCTATTATAACTGTTCAACAGATTCTGATTATTATATTCAACAGCATGAATTCTCTTAGACAGTGTCTCAGTACCCTCCATCACTGACTGAGTTTTGTTCATCAAATTGGTTGTATCCTTCTCCAGAGTGCTGATTTTTCCCTTTTATCTGATTGTTATCAGTCTGTAAAGACCGTATCATTTCTAAAAGTACCTCATTCTTTTTTTTTTTTTTTTTTTTGATTTTCGTGACAGGGTTTCTCTGTAGCTTTTGGTTCCTGTCCTGGAACTAGCTCTGTAGACCAGGCTGGCCTTGAACTCACAGAGATCCGCCTGCCTCTGCCTCCCGAGTACTGGGATTAAAGGCGTGCGCCACCACCGCCCAGCAAGTGCCTCATTCTTGTCTCTATTATTAAACCATTTTTAATGAGACCATATGAAAAGCAAAGCTAATCCCTAGAATCTAATAAAGGGATGTAGGAGGAAAATCACAGAAGCCTTGCAGGATACTATCCATAGTATAAGTTTAAAAAGCTATGGAATTCTTGGATCATTAAATAATCAGTCATTTTAACCTTATAAATCTCACCTGTTGTAAGGTGATTATAGTGAGTTGGAGTAGGTGCAATAACCGTTAACAGCCAGTAGGTGTCACAGTTGTAGCCTGGATGGAGAGGAAGTGGCCTATAGAGGGCCACAATGTGGCTGTGAATCAAAAGCTGCCAGCTGCAGTTGCAGGCGGGGAGGGTCAGTGCCAAAATGCACCACGTGGCTGCCGTTCTGCCGCGGGGGTCCTGAAAAGGGGGTGTACTGGTCTTCACGACCCACGATTTGGGTGTCAGATGTTACTGGAAATGGGAGATGAGGACGCGAGTCAAAGAATCCCAAGCTAAGTCCAAAAGATTCCAATTATATTTCCTTAGTATAAGGGGCAAACTCATGGAAAAGGAACAAGAAGTCCAACCTCATGTGTTTAATGAAGGAACCAGGGGGAGAGAGAGAGAGTTCTGGGTGGGCTGGCGGTTTTTCTCTGGATACCCAAAAGTTCACGCCCTAACCTGCTCCAGCATCTTAAAGGTTATTGGCTGAAGGAGGTTCCCCATCAGTTGAGGCATTCTTAAAATATCCAGGCTGGTTTATTTCAGCAGTCTTTTCAATCGCATGTCTTTTAGCAGTTGTTGTTTGCTTACCAACAGTCAAAAAATTCAAAATCAACACAATACTATATAGGATCCAGACTCCCTGTATAATTCCCATTGTTACATGGCTTTTTTCTTTTATATTACCTTTACTTCTTTATAGACTTTATTATTTTAAAACTATTTCTTTCTTTCTGAGGCCGTCTATGCCCTTTTTTCTTTCTTAAGCCTACACATATTGTGAAAGACACTGGAACCTGCTTAGAGGGTTTTTTTTTCCATCTGAACCTCTTTTTACTATGTATCTTTTAGCCTTTTTGGCCATATGAGCAAATTTTAAACTACTAAGCTACAGTGGGTCCCATGAAAGGCTCTATCAGCTGGCTGGCTCTGCCCATTTTTAGGTTCATGAGAGGGAAGCAAGTCAGAGGGGCATTTGACCAGGAACTGCATCCAACCCCCCAACTGTAGAATGCTAGTGCCCTGCATGGTGGATCTGTTGTATGGCAGAATTTCTTAAAGGAGACGTATCTTTTTTCTTCCTTATTTTTTCAGCTCTCTCAAACCTTAAGAATATTCAAGTTTCACATTTATATGCTAAAATGAAGGTTTTTTTTTCAGTTGGTTCTTGGATCTTTGGCTCTTTGAGGCGCTGCCACCCAGTCCCCCCCCCCGCAAAAAAAAATACATCTAGACTTCTTTCTTATGAATGCCCAGCCTTAGCTTGGCTTGTTTCTAGACAGCTTTTCTTAAGTTATTCCATCTACCTTTTGCCTCTGGACTTTTATCTTTCTCTATTTTATATGCCTTTCTTTCCTTCTTACTCTGTAGACATTTCCTTCTGACTGTGTAGCTGGGTGGCTGACCCCTTGCATCCTCCTTTCCTCCTTTTCTCATTCCTTGATCCTCCCAGATTTCTCATCCTATTTGTTCTCTCTGCCTGCCAGCCCCACCTATCCTTCCTCCTGCCTTGGTATTGGCTGTTCAGCTATTTATTAAACCAATCAGGCATTTTAGACAAGTAAGGTAACACAGCTTCACAGAGTTAAACAAATGCAACATAAAAGAATGCAACACATTTTTGCATTATTAAACAAATGTTCCAGAGTATAAATAAATGTAACACATCTTTAATCAATAATCCACAATATAACTTAATGTCAATAAGAATTAATCCCAGTATAGTGGCACATACCTAGAATTTTAGTCACTCAAAGAACTTGGGCCACTTGGGTTGTAAAACCAGACATCCATCTCAAAACAAAACAGAAGAGAATTAGTAATAATTAGCATAAATAGTAACTTATCTTTACCATATAATTCATCTTTAACTTATAGGCTAATTTATGTTTTAAGTCAAATGCAACTGTATATTCAATGTGTGTTAAACCTTGACAGCTACCCACATACTAGGAGCCTACATAAAAAAGGAAAATGTCACTTTCCTTCCTAAAGTTAATAATTTTTATTTTACAGACCTTGGGTTTTAGGAACTTAGTAGACATTAAGGTCAATATAATTGGGGGGAAAATGTCTAACATGATATATATTCATGTATTTATTTATTTGAGATAGGATCTTACTATGTAGCCCTGGCTAACCTGGAGTTTACTATGTAGTACTGAATCAACTGGCCTAACAGAAAGATGGAATGGTCACAGTTACCATGCCAGTTAAGTATCAGCAGCCTGGAGGGCCAAGGCAGCATCTTAAGAAGGCAGTATATGCTTTGAATCAGCATCCAATACAGGATACACTTTCTCCCATAGCCAGGATCTGGAACCAAGGGATGGAAAAAAGAATGGTTCTACTCATTATTACCCTTAGTAACCCACTAGAAAAATTTTTGCTCCCTATTCTCATGACCTTAAATTCTGTTAGCCTAGAAGTTTTTGTTGAGGGGGTGTGTCCTTGTCAGGAGCCACAACAAACATTCCAATGAAGTGGATGTTCAGACGTCCCCTTGGCCACTTTAGACTTCTGATGCCCTTAAGCCAACCAGTTAAAAAAGGAATAACAATGTTAGGAGGGGTGATTGATCCAGATTACCAAGGGGATATTAGATTGTTTCTCTACAATTGAGGTAAGGAAGATGATGTCTGCAGTGCAGGAGATCCTTTAGGGCATCTGTTGGTGCTACCACATCCTGTGATTAAATTCAATGGGAAACTACAACAGCTTAATCCAGGCAGGGTGACAAAGGGTACAGACATGTCAGGAATGAAGGTATGGGTCAGTCATCCAGGAAAAGAGCCAAGAGCTTCTGAGGTACTTGCTGAGGGTGGAGGAAATACAGAATGCATAGTAGAGAAAGGTAGCTATCAATACCAGCTAGGGCCAGGAACTAGGATTATAACTGTCACGAACATTTCTGTCATGTTTTGCTAAAAATGTGTGGTACAGATATTTGTGTTTTCTTTCCTTGATTTCTTTATCATTTGAAGTAACATCAGTTAAGAGAGTATCAGTGGTTCATACACATATTTAGGCTTTGAGACACTATTCTAAAATATAAAATGTGTTTAGAGTTGTACATGGGACAGTTACAGCATACCAGATATACTTATGACCTGGTTATTATTTTCATTTAGAAATTAAGCACAGCATAAGAAGATATGATTGTGTGTCAAGTTGACAAGGGGAGAATTTGTGATGGCTGTTCTTGACTATATTTAGAATAAACTAAAACCCTAAACTGATAAGTAAACCTGTAAGGAATTTTTCTTGATTGGATCATTGGGGATATGAAAACCCATCTTAAATCTGGGCCACACCTTCGGGTAGTAGCCTATATAAAGGACATAGAAGCATTTCCTCTTTGTCAGCTTGCCCTCACTCTCACTGGCAAGTTTATTTCTCCACTGGCATTAGAGCCTACTTCTTTGGGATTCTGACATATACTAAGGGCTGTAACTGGTCCCCAGACCTTAGTAGGCCCCAGACCTTAGCACAACTGACTCCATTATGGAAGTGTCATTGAGGCTTTAAAACTCAGTACCACCTGTCAAAATTAAAACTAAGGTCTAATCCATTAACGTTCATAGTTCTGTGAAAGTCTCTAAATGTACTAACCTTGCTTTTTGGCGTCTGTAGCTCTGCTTCTAGCTAACTGTTCTTGTTCATTAAAGTATGTCAACTTGAAACATGGTTTTATGCTTAAAAGTTCACCCTGAGAAAGGCTCGGGGCTACACTGTGATCCTGAACACCCAATGTAGTCACTGGACAGCTACTAAAAACTTTCTGTTAGCTTAAATCCATGTCCAAGCAGTCTTCTCTGGTGGAGTTTTCTTGTCCTGACCACCTGTTCCCAAATAATTACTCAGAGGCTGAATATGAATTATAAATGCTTGGCCAATAGCTAAGATTTACTACTAATTAGCTCTTACATTTTTAGTTAACCCATATTCCTTATTTATGCTCTGCCACGTGGCAGTACCTTTATTAGCATGGCATGTTCATCTCCTGTTCCCTCTGTGCCTAGCTGGCAACTCCTCTGACTACACCCTTCTTCCTCCCAGCATTCTCCTAGTCTGGCTCTCCTGCCTAACTTTATCCTGTTCATCTATTGGTCAGTCACCTTCTTTATTAAACCAATCACAGTGACAAATCTTCACAATGTACAAAAGGATTATTCCACAGTATGTAGATACCCTATAACATTTTCTGGAGATTCAACTGAGATCTCTAGAGACGAAACCTTGAGACACGGGGGAGGAATCTCAGAGCCCCTTAGAGCAGGGAAAAGTGCTTTGGTCTAGGGACTCCTAGGTGGTAGACAACCTAAGTTCTACATCCCCAAGATTCACTTTGATCAATTGCTGTCTAATACTTTAGAGGAGTCTAACACCCCCCCCCCCAAATAAATTAGAAAGTTACCTGGTCTGTCACCTCTGGAGCTGAATCTGGCTAAGGTGTCTTCTGTTGGGACACATAAGAGAGGTCCAACACAGTACTGATCCTGTGTCTGGGTTCCACGTGAGATGTCACTGTAGATGAACTTTCTCATTGGGACTGTCAACAAATAGTGACACAGAGACTTATTATTATGTATGAATGTATGATCTATACCTTAGGTTTGTCTCACTAACTCTTATAACTTAAATTAACCCATCTCTATTCATCTATGTGTTGCCACATGACCTGCAGCTTTTTCCTCTCCTCCTGCATGTTTTGCTCCCTCTGCATCCAGCTGGTGACTCTCCTTTTTTCTTCTCTCAGACCTATCTGTCCTCAGACATCCCGCCTAACCTCTTTGTGTCTAGCTATTGGGCATTCAGCTCTTTATTAAACCAATCACAGTGATGTATCTTCACATAGTGTAAAGGAATATACCACAACACATCATTGTATCCCTCTGTCTGTTCAGGTGTATGAATGTACTGTGGCTACCTCTGCTTGTGTTTACTCTCTCTCTCTCTCTCTCTCTCTCTCTCTCTCTCTCTCTCTTTCTCTCTCTCTCTCTCTATATATATATATATGTGTGTGTGTGTGTGTATACACACATATATATGTATATATGTGTATATATAAACATATATATATACATACATACACACACACATATGTGTGTGTGTGTGTTTCTGTCAATTCTGCTTCCCTGTATCCAGTGGCTTTCTCTACTGTGAGACACTCCCTCCCCCCAGTGTAAGACCTGTGTTCCCTCCTGTTGGGAAGCCGAATCCTTTTGGCTCTGCTAGGTTGCCCAGAGAGAACAAAATAAAACAAAGCTCTGCGTGTTCTGCGTGCTCTGCTTACGGAGTGCTCACTTGTTTCATCACTTGACTCTCTTGCTCAGGGTCAGGGTTGGTTCTGACCCCCAGGTGGAAGTGATGAAGGGCCAGGCCTGTCATTCTGAGGGTACTTTGCCATCTAAGCAGAATGTACACAAGGAGAGGGAAATAGATCCCCCAAGGCACACATTCCCTCCTAAGAAGTCCCAAGGAAGGGGAACAGTTCCCCTGGGCTGAGTCCAAAGGACAAAAGAAAGTTTCACTCCTTCCGCTTTCATGTTTGATGTCTCCATTTGAACCAGTAATCTGGATCATTGAAAAACTCAAAACTCACCATTCTCTAAAAAAAAGGGGGGGGGGCGGAAATCACCCCTAGGCTGGGCAAGGGGATCACTGCTAGACAATGCAGTCTGGATAGAATACCCTTCAATACAGATAGGGTCTTTTTTAGAAGGATTAAAGACAGCTGCTAAAAATGTCCTTTGTCAGCCAGTTGAATCCCAGATATTAAAAATGTTATAAAAGATGAAAACTTTAAAGGTATAAGTAGATCCCAGTTACTTGAGGTAGCTCAAAAGATATTTAACAACAGATTGGGATGAGGCCTTTTGTACAAATCGAGAGTCACCATCACCTTCTGATTATGAGGTGCAGTTAGACTTACAGATAGCCAGCAAAATTTTGGTGTCTTACCTTCTGTCAGAAGAATATCTGTTAAGGAGAATCCCACACACCTCCTTGTGCCTTAGACAGAAGCAAAGCCAAACATCCCAAGAGACTTTCCTTCCAAAAACTTCTCAGTTTTCTCATTGTCCCTATTTGGAGGACTACAAAATCACAGCCAAGCAACCAGACCCATGTAGCAGGTATTTCTTAGGCTCACCATGTTAGGGGAGTATTGTTTTTTGTTGTTGTTGTTTTGTTTTGTTCTGTTATTTTAAAGAAGACTTTATTTGTTTATTATATATACAGTGTCTGCTTGTATGCCTACAGGCCATAAGAGGGCACCAGATCTCATTACAGATAGTTGTGAGTCATCATGGTTACTGGAAATTGAACTCAGGACCTGTGGAAGAACAGATAGTGCTCTTAACCTCTGAGCCATCTCTCCAGCCCCTATTGTTTCATCTTTTAACATCAATCCAACATTCTGAATTAGATTTCATATCAAATCACTGATGTGCTGATTAATCGATTCCAAAAGCCAGATGTCAAACTCTTCAAGAATTTTGTAAGTGGATGAGAGATAAAGCTATTATTAAAGCTTGAATTGTATAAAAAAAAAGAAGAATGTCTGTTGTAGAATAATCTTTTTATACATTGTCAAGATGTGTCACTTGGATTGGTTTAATAAAACGCTGAGCAGCCAATAGCTAGGCAAGATTTTCGGGGGAAGAGAGGAGGCTAAGCAGAAGGTGGGAACACCAGGGAGGTGCAGAGCAAACAGGATGGGCACTACAGAGATGAGATAATAAAGTCATGAGGTAGAAAACAAATAAATAAAAATGGGCTAATTGAAGTTATAAGAGCTAGTTAGAAAGAAGCCTAGCTAAGACTGAGCTTTCATAATTAATGAGTTTCAACATCATGCTTTGGGAGCTGGCAGCTGGGACAAAGAAAGATTGACTACGAATGATGCCCAATGTCGGGCCATGTATATCTACATAGGACCTGAGAAAGTTAAGAGAAGTTCTGGACACAGAGCTGGATGTAGCTTCCTACTCCTGCAGTCTCTCAGGCAGGCTTGTGCTTGGCGGCATACAGAGGTGCATCTAGCAGCTGCTCCCTGTGGGCTGGAGCCTGGCATCAGCACCGCGTGCCGGTGCTGTGCGCTAAGTTGAGCTGCACAGATGGTTGATATAGCAGTTTACAGTGTGTCTCATGTGATCCTAGGATGCTCCAAGTGCTCAGGGAAGACAGATCCAGACAGGGAAAAAAAACCACTAAAGAGGTCTAAAAATGTGCATAGGCTTAAGAACGAAAAGAAGAGGAGTAAAGACAGTCATAGAAAATGTAAATCATTTATAAATAATAAAAAAGCCACGTAGAGATGGGAAATGCACAGGTAGTCTGGATCCTGCATGGTATTGTATTGACTTTAAATTTTTTCAATGCTGATGAGTGAATAATAGCTGCCGAGAGACATTGGATTAGAAAAACGACTAAGTTAGACCAACCTGTATGTTTTTAAAATGTCTTGACTTCAAAATCGAAGTAAAAACTATGTTGTGTTGGGGAAAAGGTTATGGTTTTGTTTCCACACAAAACCAAAAGCTGTGAACTCATTCAAGGTTGATAGAGATCAGATTTGATTGGGGGAAATCCCCCAAAAATCCTGGCTGCAGACATAGAGAAATAACCCCCAAACTACAAGGCAGGTGACATATATTTTACTTGCTCAAATATAAAACAAAAAAATCATCTTAGGCTGCCTGTGTGCAACCTAACATTGTGTTAATGCAGATATGTATGCTACCTTTGAAAATTCATGTGTTTTCAGAACAAGGAGGCCAGACACCAATGAAAATGGGTGGTCAGGGTAATCCAGCCTCGCAGAGTGCCTCTGATGCAGTTTCCCATGACACGGTTGAGGCCCTCCTCTGAGGAGCACCAGAACACTGCCTGTCTAATGACCGTGCGACCCAGTACCAGGTCATACTCCAGAACCACCCTCAAGTCTGAATGGGGTTATCCTCTTCCTGATGATCCAAGTGCTCATCCATGACTGCCAAGAGATGAAGGATGAAAGCAGGAACGTGGGAGCTACAGTAGTTACTTTAATTGAATTGATTTGGGCCCAAGCCAGGTACCACAGTACAGAGAAAACTGATTGATTTGACCCAGGCTCTCGGATGGGAAAAAAAAAAAGGTCACCACCACATACGCAGACTGTTACTATGCTTTTATGATCTTTGGAGAACAAGGGCTTCTCACTGCTGGAAAAAAAGAACACTAGAAAATCTTGGCCTTCCTACAGGCTATTTGGTTTCCCTATGAATTGCTGTCCTCCACTGCCAGGCCTAGCTGTCTAACAAACTATTGATATTCTGATGAAAAACACCTGACTCAGTGCTACCTGAGACTGTGGTTAAGAAAAAAATGGACAGTTCAAACCACAGGTTGATGGAGGACACCAGAGAGAAAGAACATTCTCCCAGAAACAACTGGCAGGACTCTGGTAACCGACCTCCACCAGCCTACTCATCCGGGACCCACACAACTTTCTGAGTTGCTCAGACCAAGGTGTGTTAGTGTGTTATTATGGACAGCCTAGTGTGGGACATCTCAGCCAGATGCCAGCTTTGCGCTCAAGTGAATGCAAAACAGAGAGCCCCTACCCAGGAAGGGTCCAACTGAGAGAGCAACACCCAGAGAACTCTGGGAAACTGACTTCACCAAGATCGGGCCTACTGCGGGAGGATAAAAGTACTTGTTAGTTTTTATCTTTTATTTATCTTTTTATACTTTTTCCAGGTAGACAGAAGTGTTCCTCACCCAGACTGAAACTGCCCAAATAGTAGCTAAAAAGCTCCTCCAGGAACCGGTCCCTGATTTGGCACCCCCCTCGCAATGGGGACTGACAGTGGAGTAGCTTTCATAGCCCAAACCTCCCCATTAATAGCTAAAGCTTTAGACATCGATTAAAAACTTCATTGTGCATATAAACTTGAGAGTTCTGGGCAGGTTAACAAAAATAAACAGGGCATTAAAAGAAACCCTAATAAAACTCTCCTTAGAGTTCAGCAAAGGATGGATAGGCCTTCCTTTGCTTAGCCTGCTGCACCCCATATAGGGAGGGATTTACCCACTATGAGACTATGTTTGGAAGACTTCCCCACTGCTTCCCAGGCTCAGAGAGCAGCAGTTGGTAGAATTTCCTTAACCATTCCTTTCTCAAGTCACTACAGGCCCTCCAGTTCTCCACTGAACCATCCGAGAGAGCCAATTGATCTCAGAGTCCACTACCACTTTCCCCTTGTTGGAGTCTGGTGATACCATCTGGGCCAAGCGAGTAGCCACAGGGGCAGGGAAACTCTCCTGGACAGGACTCTACAAGGTGATTCTCTCCACTCCACGGCAGTGAAGGGAGCTGGCATCGCACCACGGTTCCACCACACCCAGGTCAAGAAAGCAGAAGAATTAAGGTTTCATGGGGGCCAGGCCCTTCCATTCCCTGCCCCTCTACCTTCTCCTGAGTCTTGTGTTTTGCACTATAGGTATGAATACAGGGTCATGGTCCAACCCTCACAGCCCCCAGGACTGGACTGGAAACTTGGGAACTAAGGAAAACAGATACAGGAAAGGTTTTAGCTAGTGTGACTACAGACCAGCAACACATATTCCTCCACACACTTCCTCCAACAAGGCCACATCTCCTGGTAGTGCCACTCCCTTTGGGGGGCATCCTTCAATCCACCATAGATTGGTACCAGTCTGTTCTCTTAGTTCCCTGCCTAACTACTCTACTTTCAGCACTGGCTGGGCCTTTAATTCTCATTTTTATTGGATTAACAGCAGGGGCTGCATTTTAAACTATATGATCAATTATATATTCAATAAAATTAATTGACCTCAGGACCAACTCCACCACTTTCAAGCAGGATGAGTCAATTATTTGACTCATTCACTAAGATCAGTGGGGAATGTTACAGGACCCCAGACTTAGAAGGCCCAGAGACCTTAGCACAACTGACTCCATGATGAAAGTACCATTCAGGCTGTAATACGCAGAACATAGACAGCATCACCTACCAAACCTAAAACAAATACCCAATCCATCAAAGTCCATAGTTCTGGGAAAGTGTCTGAATGTACTAACTTGCTTTTTGGCTTCTGTAGTTCTGCTTCTGGCTAACTGTTCTTGTTAGCTGCAGTATGTCAACCCAGGATGTCGTCTTATTTGTAAATTCTCACGGTCAGGGCTACACTAGGATCCTAAACACTCAGTGTAATCACAGGATTTTCTATTGGCTTAAACCCATTTCTAAGCAGTCTTCTCTGGTGGATACCCCCACAGAATTCTTTGCTGTTGGTTTTTTAATTTATTTTTATTTTATTCATTTTTACTTATTTATTTATTTATTTATTTATTTATTTATTTATTTATTTATTTATTTATTTATTTTGTGCATGCCCTGTAACTAGCTCTTGTAGACCAGGCTGGCCTCACACTCAGAGATCCAACTGCCTCTGCCTCCCGAGTGCTGGGATTAAAGGCGTGTGCCACCAATGCCTGTCTACCCCAAAGCACTCTTAAAGGCTGGTTTTTCTTCTGGATAGTAGCTGTCATTTTGGCTTTCACACACAGAATTTTCAGCTGGCACTTATTCCACAGCCACATCCCATATGTACTTAATTAGTATCTCGGAGGATGGGGCTCAGGCGTTATCTTTCCATGATGCCCCACTGGATATTTTGATAAGTCAAAGCAGTCTCTCCATTTCTATTGTCACCATTTTTTTAACATAGTCTGATTTTATATTATATCTCATTATCATTCAAGTATACATTAGTCATCGTCTGTTTTATAAAGAACTTTTCATTTGAAAATTACTTTTTGCTATTTAAATGTTATTCTAAAGTAATTGCTCCATTACTGAAATGTAGAAAAGCATCATTTCATGGTTTCATTGTTCACTACCAGTACTTTTATCCCAGAGTTCTCCCTTTCTTACTTGATATGAGAGGAAGAAGATGAAGAAAGGTTGTCTCACAGAGGGGATGGATCCATGATTCTGTTGCCTTAGTAACAGCTCTGCTTCTCATCTCTAGTGAGTGATTCAGCCAGGCAGGGGCACTTTGCTTGGCAACCAGGATCAGGTAACAGCCTACCTTCCTCTTTGTTGTTCAGTGCTAAGAGGCTGAAATAAAAAGATAATGATTGTTGTCAGGGAAACCGAAGCTGAATCTATCAAAGCCATGAGGGAGAAAATGTCAAGTATAATACAAACTGAATGGCAGATCAATTTTCATCCACCCACAATCATGCATTGAGACTCTTATGTGTTCATTAGAAGGGCTTTGTTGTGTACACACAAGTGATTCTTCCTGCACAAATAATTACGAAGACATAATGAAGGGTCAGAGAAAGTGGCACAGGAAAGCAGAGAACCCAGACAGTAAATGGGAGAAACATAATTTTTAAAAATTATGTATAATTTTAAGACTCATTTTGATATCCACGTTATACTTTAACCTACATTTATATAGAATTAACAAGCAAGCCTTGCCTGAAAGAAAATCCAGCTTCTTATTTTTTGTTGTTTATTAACAATTCCCATGGGGACATACCTGAGCCCTGGGAATCTAGGATGCTTTTCTGCCTTTATTCCATGGCAAAATGGCACCTCCTGTATGGGATGAAGCCAGTTCCAGCCTAAAATTCTGTGTTTGCAAAGCCAAAATGGCAGCTACCATCTACACACACACACACACACACACACACACACATACACACACACACGTGTGCATACATGGTAAAAAAAAGTAAAAAGAGGGCTGAATATTTAGTGGGAGAGTGTTACACAAGGTACTGGGTTCAATCCCAATACCCCCATATGTATGTGTCATATCCAATACCCCCATATGTATGTGTCATATACAGAAATAAATCTGCACATCTCAGAACAGATGAGAAAGGGAGAGTCTCTACCATAAATTGGGAAAGCATGAAGAAAAATGAAATTAAAGTACCTTCTCACTCTATTTACAAAAACCAACTCAAAATCAATTAAACACACTTAGAACCTTGAACTAATAAAAGAAAACCATAGAAAATCTTCTGGACATTGGTTTGGCAGATTTCTTGCCAAGTCACTGGCAACAGGAGCAAAAAATATACAAATGAAATTGCACCAAACCAAAGAGTTTCTGAAAAATGAAGAATCAACACGGCGTGGAAACAGGCTACACTATCAGGGAGCATATGGCAGAGCAAAGTTGCTTATCTCACAGCAACCAAGTAGTAGGGGTGGCTGGCAGGGCAGGGCAAGGGCAGGACAGGGGCAGCGAAGAATCCGACCTCCTCCAAATATGCCCATCTCTTAATATCATCATAGTATAAACCCGATCAATTATTTATTGACTAGGTTAGAGCATTCAGAACCCAATCACTGCCATTAGCAATGTTCATAGAGAACATTTGTCATATACCATACCATAAACAGCATCAATATCCTAAAGATCTAAGGGATTTAGACAATCCAATAGCGATAAAAAGAATCCAGTAAAAGTGAGCCAAGGGGCCTGAGGGCACATTAATTGCTCAGTGATAGATCACTTACTTAGCATGTGTGAAGCCTAGGTTCAATTCCCAGTGCAGAAAAAAAAAAGAAGGCAAAGGATTTGAATCATTATTTTTCCAGAGAAGACTGTTAGGGTTTGATTTTGAAACATACCTTACAGACTCATGTCTGCACAATTAATCCCCAACTGGTGGTGATATTTGTAGTGTAGAGCCTTTAGAAGGCAGAGCCTTGCTGGAGGAAGTGGTTCACTGGAGATCAGGTCTTCAGTATTATAAGCCCAGTCCTAAGAATCTCTCTGTCTGTCTGTCTGTCTGCCTGCCTGCCTGCCTGCCTCCCCTCTCTCTCAAGTCCCTCTCCCCTCCTCCCCTCCCTTCCCGATGCACTGGGCTATAAGCACACAGTCTGGCAACCTTGCCACGACAGCCACAAAACCAATCCTGCACTCACATCTTCCCTCAGTAACAGACGAGTCATAAACTGAGGCTAAGGAGATGCTTCTTCCCACAGCTCACATCTTCTCAGGGATTTGCAGACAGTGAGGAGAAAAGTAAAAACAAAGACCTACAGATTGTTAATGTGGATAAAAATATGCTGGGCATCACTAATCATCAGGGGGAGCAAATTAAAGCCATGAGATACAGATTCCTATTTGTTAGAAAGGCCATGGTCAAAAGACAGAAGATAGAACAAGTGCTAAGGAGGATTCGAAAAAGGTGAAGTCTTGCACAGAAATTCTGGGACTGTCAATTAGCATAGTCATTAGGGGAAACAGTATGGGGTTTCCTCAAACGTTTTGAAGTAGCTGGACCCCATAGTTCAGGCCTGTCATCCTAAATAGGGGGAGGCTAAGGCAGAAAGACCACAAGTTCAAGGCCATCCTGGACACTGTCTCAAAAACGACAACAAAATGGTCTGAGGACATAGCTCTGGGTTGAATACTTGCCTACCACGTGAGGCCTTAAGTTCAATGCATAGCTGTGGATGTATCCACCCAGAAGCATGCTCTAAGGGGAATGTCTCTGAGGGCTATGTCTTCCCATGCAAGGGGGTGCTCTGCTCTACCATGCTCCTCCACTACAGTATTTTCGATGATCACAGCCTCACGACAGCGCAGAACAAGCCACGGACTCAAACTGGGAGCCAAACTAAATCTTGCTTCGAACTGTTGTTCTCTGCTACTTGTCAGTGATGAAAAGTCTAACCCACATCTGTTGTGTGATATTTTGTTACAGCATCCTCAGTGGGCTAAGACACTACACCAATATCCTAGATTTTCATCTGAATTAACTTATGAATCCTCTAGGCATTCAGTACCTACTCCCCGTCCCCCCACCAGTGATGAAAGAGCTGAATGAAGAAGTGAGCATGTAACCGCTGGGCCCAGGTCAGTTAATTTACATCTGTATTTCATGTACTGCATAAGAACATCTCTTTCAACAGCAGACCACATATGTGATGGTAGTTCCATAAGAATACAACATCCAGTGATATGATAGGACTATGATGATAGGACTATGATGATATGATAGGACTATGATATGATGCCAGGCGGTGGTGGCGCACACCTTTAATCCCAGCACTCTGGTGGCAGGTGCAGGCGGATCTCTGTGACCATGCCAGCCTGGTCTACAGAGCTAGTTCCAGGACAGCCAGGACTCTTTATATAGAAAAACCCTGTCTTGGAAAAACTAACATTCTACTACAAGAGGAATGTGGAGGAGCTGGACAGGCAGACATGGGAAGGTGTGGTTTCAAAGCACACTTCAGAATGGGAAGACTTTCTTATTTTCAAGTGATACCTCCTTTGTAAACTGAGGAAGACAAATACCTATATCAGATGATTGGTGGGGAAAGTACTGCACGGTAATTCACCCTGATACATGAAAACTGATTTCCCAGCAGCATTTCCTCCGAAGTACGAAGGGCTATGATAACTACAAGTACCAGAGAGGTCTTATTCTGTTCACGTTGCCATTCACAAGAAGTTAGCATCAGAGAAACAAGTAATTTCCTTTGCAGGAGCCAACTTAGTGAAGACACACAACTTCTTATGATTATAATATCACATAAAATAATGCAACTTCTAGCAAAGCTAGTGGTGGTGCACAATACATTTTAATCACTATAAGCTTATCCTCTTGACACACACACATACACACTGATACACACACACACACACACACACACACACACCCCTAATCTAAGCTTTTTGTTTACTAGGACAAGGTTCCCAATCTTAGAAGACACTGTAGTTAGATATGAACACACCTTCTTTGCCCAAAACTTTAAAGCAGGCTTCACATTAACCTCCAAATTCTCTGAAAATGACATTATTAGAACACATTTGACATCAGTAAGAATTTTCTGAAGTCATCTCAGAGTATACAAAGGCTGGGTTTGTCAAAATTGAACATTGTTTCTTATACAGACAATGTTTACATCAGAAAGTAATTGACATATATTATTTTCCCATCAGAATAAGGCCATGGCTAACTACCTTTTTGGGTTTTCATAATAAAAACTATTAACAGAGATATTCAACCGTGTTGAGAAATACAGATACAAGTCTAAAGCTCTGTATATAACATTCAAACAGTGAAAGAAAAAAAAAACAGCTGTAACAGCCTTCAGCAGCCCAGAGGGTACAATCACTATTTGTTACACTTGGGTAGCAGTGTATAAGGAATGGCAAAGTATTTAAGCATTTCAATCCATTTGCATAGAACTCTGCTAGCTGACCAAATACCAATACCTATTAATTAGATGTCTGAAAGATCAATATTTTGGTTACATTTTCTCATTTTAAGAGGATTTCTTGGGGAAGGGTTTAGTGCTGGGGCTCATATCTTTGTTTTTAAAGCTAAAAGAAATATGCTCCCGCCCTTAGCTCCTTCCCCTCTAGCTGACTCCATGATGAGACAGTCCTAGTAGGATTTCATCAGGATCAGGTGTGCAGCACAGTGAACGGTTAACAGTGTAGGGCCAGCAGGAAGAATAGAAGGCACCAGGGGTAGAATTCAAGGTCTTTCTGAAGAGTCCCAACTAACCCTGGAGGAAAATCTGGTCTTATTGTTTATGCATCTGTGACTGTGTGTGTGACTGCATGTGTGTGGGGTGTGTGTGTGTGCTCGCACGCGCACGCAAAATAATTGCAAGGATTAATAGATGCCTACATACGTAATGCCCATCCCCCATAAGAGCTTGCATTCTGAATAGCAATTTTGTTGTTATCTCAAAGTTAACCAATCAAAACACACTGAGCTTCAGTTTCCTTGGTAACCGACCTCTGCTTCCTATCTAGACTTCTGGTCATGAGAGAGAAAAGAAAAAATACAGGACTAGAAAAAGCAGGCTAGAAAATGTCATCTCTTCTGTGCTCCCACCCCCACTTCTTACTGCAGTCTATTTCTCTGTCATTGTCATCCCCAACCCCCGCCATCAAAAAAAAAATCAGCAAAGGCTGGTGAGGTCCAGTGAACTGACGTCCACCTGTATGTATCTTTGCCTTCATCTCTGCATCAGTTTGGTCCTAACTAGTAAAATCCTCAGCAAAACAGATGTCTTCCCTTGTACGCCACCCCACCTCTATTTCTGAAATATATTTTTCTTTTTCTTTTCTTTTCTTAATTTTTTTATTTTTATATTATTATTACAAATTTCCACCTCCCCCCTCCTCCCATTTCCTTCCCCCTCCCCCCATTTCCCCTCCCTCTCCAGTCCAAAGAGCAGTCAGGGTTCCCTGCCCCATGGGAAGTCCAAGGTCCTCCCCACTCCACCCCAGGTCTAGGAAGGTGAGCATCCAAACAGACTAGGTGGGATATATTTTTCTTATGATTAGTCATCAGCATGATCCACCACCTGAATTTGCTCTCCTGCATCTTCCCTTTCTATCTTACTGAAATAAGTGTTGGTGAGAATGACCCACAGAAGAGACAGAGGCAGGTAGGACTCATGGAATCCCCGGGTGGTGGCTTTTTAAAACCATGCTTTGGGGAATCCCACTATTGCATCTTCATTGAACTCTGAAGGGTACACACACACACACACACACACACACACACACACACACATGTCTGATGAAAACCTACTAGAATGGTCACATCATGGAGTGAGCCAGAGGAGAAAGAGTTAAGAATGGAACCATAATTTCTTTTAGCTTTAAAAACAACAAAAATATGAATCCTGGTATCAAAACCTTCCCCAAGAAATCCTCTTAAAATGAGAAAATATAATCAAATTATTGATCTTTCTAATGTCTAACTAATGGGTATTTGTATTTCGTCAGCTAGTAGAGTCCTATGCAAACATAATTGAAATGCTTAGACACTTTAAAAAATACAAAGATTAAAAAAATTTAACTTAATTTCTTTTAAAAAATGTTTTAATTGAAATAGAATTACATCCCTTCCCCCTCCCATTCCTCACTCCAGTCCTTTCCATACTCCTATTCTCAAGTTGATAGCCTCTTTTTTGTTGATTATATTTGTTTTACACACACACACACACACACACACACACACACACACACACACAGCCTTCTGAGTCTGTCTTTGTTGTTGCTTATGGCTCCAAGGCTGACCATGCTACATTAGGACAACTAATAAATAAGAGGGCTCACGCCTACGAGGCTAATTCTCCTTCACTAAGCAATCATTAGCTGTCTGCAGTTCTTTGTCTAGGGGTGGGAGCCTGCGAATTTCCCCTTGAATGATAACATGGCCACTGATAATGCCATTGTTCCAGTTTTGTGGCCATTTCTAGAGGAGGTTGACAGCAGACTTCCTAGTATTCTGGCTCTTGGAATCTTTCTAGCCCCTCTTCCTTAATGTTCCCCGATCCATAAATGCAGGAGCTATGATGGAGATGTGTTGTAGAAGCCGCGATGGGCTGCGTTCCTGCCCAGCTCCGCACACCTAGCCTTACCTGAAATAATTACACGGAAACTGAGCTCATCACGTTATGTCTAGTTCTGGTTTTCTGTGATGGTCTCCATTTGCTGTAGAGAGAGATTTCTTTGATGAGGGGTGGTGGCTACACTTACTGTGGGTTCAGGATAAGATTTGAGATGTACTAAGAATTATGCTGTTCTAGCAAAGTGGTGGTAATAGATTCTCCTTTAAGATCTATGTCCTCACTGTCACTAAGACAAAAAGGCAACCCACGGACTGGGAGAAGATCTTCACCAACCCCGCAACAGACAAAGGTCTGATCTCCAAAATATATAAAGAACTCAAGAAAATAGACTTTAAAATGCTAATTAACCCAATTAAAAAATGGGGCACTGATCTGAACAGAGAATTCTCAACAGAAGAAGTTCAAATGGCCAAAAGACACTTAAGGTCATGCTCAACCTCCTTAGCAATCAGGGAAATGCAAATCAAAACAACTTTGAGATATCATCTTACACCTGTCAGATTGGCTAAAATCAAAACCACCAATGATAGCCTCTGCTGGAGATGTTGTGGAGGAAGGGGTTCCCTCATCCATTGCTGGTGGGAATGCAAACTTGTGCAACCACTTTGGGAAGCAGTGTTTCAGTTTCTCAGGAAATTCGGGATCAACCTACCCCTGGACCCAGCAATACCACTCTTGGGAATATACCCAAGAGATGCCCTATCATATGACAAGGGCATTTGTTCAACTATGTTCATAGCAGCATTATTTGTAATAGCCAGAACCTGGAAACAACCTAGATGTCCTTCAATGGAAGAATGGATGAAGAAAGTGTGGAATATATACACATTAGAGTACTACTCAGCGGTAAAAAACAATGACTCCTCAAATTTTGCATGCAAATGGATGGAAATAGAAAATACTATCCTGAGTGAGGTAACCTAGACCCAAAAAGAGAAACATGGGATGTACTCACTCATAATTGGTTTCTAGCCTTAAATAAAGGTCAGTGAGTCTATAATTGGATATCCTAAAGAAGCTAAATAAGAAGGTGAACCCAAAGAAAAACATATAGCTATCCTCCTGGGTAGGGGAAGTAGACAAGATTGCCAGGCAAAAAATCGGGATCTTAAGGGTGGGGTGGGATGGGGGTAAGGGGAGATGGGGAGAGAAAAGTGAGAAGGGTAGGATGGGGAGAACTTAGGGCAACGGGATGATTGGGATAAAGGAAGGTTGGATAGGGGAGCAGGGAAGCACATATCTTAATTAAGGGAGCCATTTTAGGGTTGGGAAGAGACTTGGACCTAGAGGGCCTTCCAGGTGCCCAAGGCGAGGTCCCCAGTTAGTTCCTTGGGCAGCTGAAGATAGGGAACCTGAAATGACCCTAGCCTATAGCAATACTGACGAATATCTTGCATACCACCATAGAACCTTCATCTGGTGATGGATGGAGATAGAGACAGAGGCCCACACTGGAGTACTGGACTGAGCTCCCAAAGTCCCAATGAGGAACAGAAGGAGGGAGAAGATGAGCAAGGAAGTCAGGACCAAGAGGGGTGCACCCACCCACGGAGACAGTGGGGCTGATCTATTGGGAGCTCACCAAGGCCAGCTGGACTGTGACTGAAAAAGCAGGGGATAAAACCGGACTCTCTGAATATGGTGGACAATGAGGGCTGCTGAGAAGCCAAAGACAATGGCACTAGGTTTTGATCCTACTTCATGTTCTGGCTTCGTGGGAGCCTAGCCAGTTTGGATGTTCACTCTCCTAGACCAGGATGGAGGGGGGAGGACTTTGGACTTTCCACAGGGCAGGGAACCCTGACTGCTCTTCAGACTTGAGAGGGAGAGGGAGAGGAGTGGGGGGACAGGGAGAGGAGTGGGGGGGGGAGGAGTGGGAGTCTGGGAGGAGGCGGAAATTTTATTTTTCTCAATAAAAAAAAAAAAGATGTATGTCCTCACTAGCCCTAGGAAGTTGGCTAGGTTTCCAGTACCAGGCATGGTTTCTCTCCTGTTGACTGACCCTTAAGTCAGTGAGAGAGCTGTTGGTTGCCAATGATGTGTGGGTTGCACTTATTACACCTTCATGCATCTCCTTCCATGCCAGTAACTGCCCTGGTTCTTAGGTGTTGCAGCCGGGTGGGGGGTGTCTTTAATTGTTTCCCTTCCTTGGCAGCTTGCATAGTAATTTCTGGAACAGTAGAAGCCAGACCTCAGGAAAGAGGCTTTCAGGTCACAATCAACTCAAGTCATCTGAGTCATGTATCCTACGTGTCTTCAGCAATAGGAGCCTACCCTAAAAACCTGAGAGGCAACCAAGGGCTACATTGATAATCTACATTATTTTGAGAGTCCCTTGGACTACTCTGGTCAACCAATTGAAAGGAGGTTTCTTATGCTTGGCACTGGGGTATTTGTTAGTCTGTGGTTCTTGTGGAGAGCAAAATAGCTTAACTTTCTCTAATACACACACACATACACACACTTACATATATTCTTGTGTATTTTAGGTAATTATAAAATCTTACGATTTGAGGCTGTATCAAACAACCTTGTGATGGAGGAAGGTCATTGGTTAAATAAAAAGAAACTTGCTTGGTCCTCATTGGTTAGAAGATAGGTGGGAGGAATAAACAGAACAGAACGCTGGGAGGAAGAGGAAGTGAGCTCAGAGAGACTCCACAGCTCTCCTCTCGGGAGCAGACACCTCAGAGAGACGCCATGCCCTGCTCCCGGGCAGACACACACGATGAAGCTCCGACGGTAAGACCGGTGCTCACAGATTATTAGAGATGGGTTGCGGTAAGACCGGTGCTCACAGATTATTAGAGATGGGTTGATCGGGATATCAGAGTTAGCCAGTAAGGGCTAGAGCTAAAGGGCCAAGCAGTGTTTAAAAGAATACAATTTGTGTGTTGTTATTTCAGGGCATAAGCTAGCCAGGTTGCCGGGGTGCTGGGGATGCAGCCCCGCCGCTCCTATTACTACAACCTTGTTCTCTGAAGTGAAGCTTCATGCTGGAGCCCTGCCCCCATCTTCTCTAACCTTGCATGCGATCTCACTTGAAAACAACCCACCCTACCCTTCTAATCCTTTAGGTCCATCACCAACCCTTCCAATCCTATAGGTCCATCACCAACCCTTCCACAAGTGACCTCTCTGCAGTGTTTATGACATCCATACAGGGTTTCATAGAAATCCAACTTTCTAGCTGGGTATAACGGTGTACCACTGTAATCCCAGCACTGGAGAGATGGAAGCATGAGGAGTGCAAGTTCAAGACCAGCCTGGACTACATAGTGAGACCTTGCCACCAGCCTCACCACCTCCACACACAAAATTAAAATCTTGGTATGATGGTACACAACTATCATCTCAGGAAATGTTTGGAGGTAGAAATTGGGAAGAAGAAGGGGGGATTATGACTTCAGGTCTATTCGTGATACACAGCAAGATTTTGTCTCAGCAAAACACACAAAACAAATCCAACTTATTAGGATATGCCTCAATGCTAGCAAGCCCCAACTATGTTGTTCTCATGGCTCTATGTCTCTGGGATCTAATCCTTAGCTGCCATAGGAAGCACTCAGGTAGTAATTTATACTACCTGAGTGGTATTAATTTATACTACCTGAGTGGTAATAATTGGTATAAATTACTACTATGAAAATGTTCTTTCTTTCCTGTGTGGCCTGAGACCATACCTGTAAAGAAAACCTGTCTCTCCTGTTTCATTCCTGGAGGGACCTAGATTTCAGAATTTCCACATCTTCTGTCACCTCTCTCATGTGTACTTTCCCTCCCCAAGTTCTCCTAGTTTCAGAATCTATAAGGACTCAGAGGAGAGGCAGGATAAAGATAACATTACTGATATCCACCCTGTAGAAAGTGATTTAAAGAAGAAAGCTTGGGTGAGGGTAAAGCTTGACAATGTGTCCCTAATTTCCTCCCCACTCCAGAATTCCAAATGACCCAGGCATCTATACTAATCCAAACATATCCCTACTTTGCTTTTCAGGGGACCCAATTTCCATATTCCTATTCTGATGCTGAGACCCTAGAGTGTACTCCACATCAGCCACCTCCATCCATACCCACAGACAATAACAACCAACTTTCCATATAGTATCTTGGGACAAACATGACAAGCTTTTTAATATTACATTTAAATTTATTTAGTGCATGCATGTATGCAGGAACCTGGTGTGTGTGTGTGTGTGTAGGACAAATTTCAAGAATCACTCTCCATGTGTGTCCTAGGGACCACATTCAGGTCCTCAGACTTGGTAGCAAGTGCCTTTATCCACTCAGCCACCTCACCATTCCCAAACATGAAATTTTAAAATTGTACTAATTTGAATCAGTGTCAATGAAAAAACCCAAACGACAACATGCAGAATTAAATAAAGCATTTGAGTCTATACTCAGCTTAATTTACACCCTCGGTAATTTCTTTAAATAATAAAAAAAGTCAAAATAAACTGCATTTTCAGTATTGTATAGCAATACGAGGGCCAGAGAGATGGCTGAATGCACTTGACTCCAGGCCTGAAAACCTGAATTTGATAGCTGGTATCCATGTAGTTGAAGAGAAAACCAACTCCCAAAAGTTGTCCATGGGCATCCACACACATGTATCATAACATGCATGTGCATGCACGTAAGTGTGCATGTACACACACAAATAAATGTATAAAAACTATACAACAAATAAGTCTTACTTTTTAAATTTTATTCTTTTTGTAAATTCTTTGACAATTCTGTACCACGTATTTTGATAATAACCACTTCTACTCCCCTAACTCCTCCCAGATCCTCTCCCTTTCCCTACCCATCCAACTTTATGTCCTCCTGCTTTAAAACCCATTGTCTTAGTTAGGGTTTCTAGTGCTGTGAAGAGACACCATGACCACAGCAACTTTTTATGAAGGAAAACATTTAATTAAGGCCAGCTTACAGTATCATCATGAGGTGGCAAACATGGTGGCATGCAGTCAGGCATGGTGCTGAGAGGTCTACATCTCGATCTGCAGGCAACAGGAAATGAACTGTCTACCACACTGGGCGTAGCTTGAGCAAAGGAGACCTCAAAGCCCATCCATCCCACAGCAACACCCTTTCTCCTATAAGGCCACACCTACTCCAACAAAGCCCTGCATCCTAATAGTAGGGACTATTTTCTTTCAAACCACCACAGCCACGAAGTCCAATTTATGTTGGCCATATATTCTTAGATGTGTGGCCTTCCATTGGAGCCTGGTTGACCTACCAGAGGCCATACCAGTAAAGAAAACTGTCTCTGTCTCTCTCTCTTGCAGGTGCTATCAATTACCATAGCTTCTCAGCCAGCAGGGCTGAATTGTGCTTGCAGAATTCTTGTGTATAACTGTCTCACTTTTGTCCATGAATCACAATTTCCTTGTAGTTATTCACCACCTCTGGTTTTACAGTATTTCTCCCTTCTGCAGTGATCCCCTCACCTTGGGAGGAGGCTGGTGGTACTTAGGTTTCATTTAGAGCTGAACATTCTGCAGTCTCTTATTTTCTGCACTGTGACCAGTTGTATATCTTCTACAAGTAAATTTCTCGGATGAGGGTTGAGAGATGAACTGATGTATGGGCCTTCCAATAAATCATTAGGAATCTGATTAATACTATTTCTCATTACTGGAATAACACTAGTAGGTTCACCCCTGGGCCTGAGACCTGTATAGTCACAGGTTCTTGGCCTTGATAATGGTGCCAGGTATGGGCTTCAACTTGTGGAGCAGACCTCAAATCTAATCAGGAAGTGGTTGATTATTACTACAATACTTGTGCCTCTCTTGAGCTGGTAAGGATGTCTTGCTAGGCAAGGAATTATACAATAACTTGCAGGGTTCACAGCTTTGTGAAGTTTGCTGATTATTTTTCTCCTCCAATAGGAAGCATGGCATCTTCCAGCACTATGAAAGCTAGGCAGTATAGTTAAAGCTTCCAAGAGAAGACTAGCAAATTGATTTCTCCATGTTCTTTGACTCAAGTCTATGGCATCTTCATCAATAGGGACTTATCATCCAGTCCTGGAAGGTAAGCAAGAGAATTGGCAATATCCTGACATGTTTGGGAGTCTATGGGACCTCATTGGACAGCAACTCTAAAAGAAGTAACTCGCGTTTTTATTTGTTAGCCTGTAGTGTTTAGAAAGGGGGTTATCACCCCGTTACAAGATAACTCTGTTTTAAGCATATATACACACATATATGTATGTATGTATATGTATACATACACAATATATATGTGATACCTTCTACAGCAGTGGTTTTTCATATGACCTTTTCCAAGGCTCTTTACATTATTTATCTCTACCCATATTTCTTCCTCTACTCTGCCTTCCCCAAACCCACTTTAATCATTCCTGTTTGTTTATTCCCACTTAACCACTTATATCATTGAGCTCATCTCCCTTGAAAGCCACTGCTCCCAACTTATGTCCCATTACTAATTTTCTAATCTTTACGGGTATTGCAAATGAGGAACACATATCAAAAGATTCAATACTAACATCTACAAAGGAGAGAAAATGCAGTATTTGTCTTTCTGGGGCTGGGATAGCTAACTAAGAATGATTGTTTCCAGCTCCATCCATTCACCTGCAGATTTCATGATTTCTTTAAACAGTTGAGTAAGAGTCCATTATGTAAAAGTACCCTATTTTCATTATCTGCTCACCGATTGATAGCTACCAAGGCTGTTTCAATATCCTGACTCTTGTGACTAGAGCAGCAATGAACATGAATGAGGAAGTGTCTGTGACAGAACAGAGTCCTCTGGATATGTGACCAAGAGTGGCACAGCTGGATCATGTGGCCAATCTATTTTTATCTTTTGGGAGAGCCTCCACACTGATTTCCATAGTGACTGTACAAGTTTGCATTCCCACCAGCAACGAATAAGTATTTTCCCCTTTCTCATACCCATATAACATTTACTGTAAATAAAAAATTAACAATGCTAATTTGAGTAAGATGAAATCTCAAAATAGTTTTAAGTACATTAAGGGCATTGAACATTTTTGAAATACACCTACTTGTATTTCATCTTTTGAGAACTCTAGTTTCATGCCCCATTTTGAAATTGGGTTGTTGTTTGAGTCCTTCGTATATTCTAGACACTAACTTTCTGACAGACATATAATTGGTAAGCATTTTTCCCATTCTGCATGCTACCTCTTCATTAGGACGACAGGAAGTGTCTCACTATGCAGTTATGGCAGTCATGGGATTGGATATGTGGACCAGGTTGGCCTCAAACTCATAGAGATCCATCTGACTATTCAGTCTATAATAAATTATGATACATAAGTTTGATGCTACAAGTACAAGTAGTACCAGTCAGAACAGGTATAAACCACACCAACGTGATCAGGCCACAGCTGTTAGGTGTAGGCTACACTAATCAGGAGAACAGAGACTCCCTGTGCCTAAGGACAAACTAAGCACAAGAGGGACAACAGACAACTTGGACAGAGACTCCCAACTAGACCAGAATCAGGCTGGACACCAGAAATCCAGTCCACAAAGATGAGAAAACCAAAGAGGAAATAGAAGCCAAGGAAAAAAAACACCCACCGAACAAAGGCAAACTCAGAAATCAGTGTAAAATACAATCAACAACAGCCAGGGCAAAATGGCATCACCAGAGTCCAGCTATCCTACAACAGCAAAACCTGAACATTCCACTGCAGCTGAAACACAAGAAAATGACCTTAAAACCAACTTTATGACTTTCTTAAAGAGGAAATGAAAGACTCCCTTAAAGAAATCGAGGAAAAGACAAAAAATTAGATGATATCAACAAAGCCCTTAAAGAATGCCAAAAAGCCAAGAACAAACCAAACACACAGGTGAAGGAAACTATTCATGACATGAAAATTGAAAAAGAAGAAATAAATAAAACACAAACTGAAGGAATTCAGGAAATGAAAAATCTGGGTAAGTGAACAGGAAGGGATGGAAGAGAGAATCTTAGGTGTTAAAGATACAATAGAAGAAACAGATTCATCAAAGAAAATATTAAAACCGGAAAAACTCCAAACACAAAACATCCAGAAAATCTGGAATACCATGAAAAGACCAAACCTAAGAATAATAGGAACAGAAAGAGAAGAATCTCAGCACAAAAACGCCGAAAATATACTAAAAAAAAAATCACTGAAGAAAATTTTCCTAACCTTAAAGAATGGTACAAAAAGCTTACAGAACACCAGATAGATTGTGCTGGAGGCCCATATCCAGACAGGTCCATTGACCTGGGATAGATGGATGAAGTCAGTGCAACAAAGAAACTGTGACTACCTGTTTTAAATAAGTGGCCCTGGATAGCTTGACTTATATTTATTTGTACAATTTCAATGCTTTGCAGGAACATTTTACAATCAGATTTGTTCCTTTAAGTTTCTAAAAATGGCTACAATAATTTCCAGTTTGTATCTCTGTTTTTTTCTCCTCCTGTCTTCCAACTTTCCCACCTGTAACCATTACCTATTTGATCCATAGCTCTAATGGAGACATACCAGGTTTTTCCATTTATCCAAAGGCAACATGGAAATTTACTCTTAAAAGTTGGCGCTGTTTATCCCTTGTTCTCATGTTCATCTCTCTTAAGTTCTAGGGGGCACTGGCACAGCTATGAGAGAACTGTGTGTTTCTATGATTCTATTTCATTCCCTGCCTCTAGACTGTTCCCATTAACTTCTGATATCATCTATTTATTAGCATTTCTCCAAGACTCTTGTGGTTAAAATCTTTTTATCCAAAACAGTTATGCAAATATGCAATGAACCTTTGTGACTCTTTCAGTTAGTCACAGGCTATGTTGGAAAGGCAGCATCCTGTTCTTGAGAAGCCTGAATTCATGGTCACACCTGACACATCAAAGGCTTTAGGGGCTGAATCAGGCCCACTCTTTATTTTTAACAGCCTTCCCTCTGGTGCACCCAGAGGAGAGTCTTCAGGGGATAGTGTTCCTTTTGCAATAGCTATTTCATCTGTAATTCTGAGAAACTGAAATTAGAGACAGCCAGCAATATGACTTTGATAGCAAAAGGAGAGCACATAGCAATATGCTCCTGGGGTCATTAACAGAATTATGCAGTGAACTGTCCATAGGCTTTGCCAATTGGGTCAGGGTGACTCCAGGGTCTTGCCATAAAGAGAGCTTGTTCATATTGTTCTCAGGCTTTGTTCCTTGACGAAGTCACATTGGATCAGAAAAGAAAATTCCCGAGTAACTTAATCAAAACACTAAAAATGCAAAATAAAGAAAGAATATGAAAAGCTGCAAGGAAAGAAGACAGACATATTAGAATTACACCTGACTTCTCAACAGAGACTCTGAAAGCCAGAAGGTCCTGGACTGATCTCTTGCAGACTCCAAGAGACCACAGATACCAGCCCAGACTACTATACCCAGCAAAAGTGTCAATCATCATAGATGGAGGAAAAAAGATATTTCATGACAAAGTCTGTAGTTGGAATTTTCTTTGGGCTGCCAATCAGCTCCCAAATGAAGACATAGACACAATTTATTATTAATTAAGCTTGGTTGGCCTTAGCTAGGACTTGCCACACTACCTCTTTTAACTTAACCTGTTTCTCTTCATCTATGTTTTGTCTCGGGACTTTTTACCTTTCTTTCATTCTGTATGTCCTACTTTCCTGCTTCATTCTTGTCTGGCTGGCTGGACCTTGGAATCTCCCTGGTGTCTTTTTTTTCTTTTTCTTCCCCTGAGTCTCAAATTCTTTCTCCTACTTACTCTCTCTGCCCAGAAATCCTGTCAATACCTCCTCCTCTATTGGTATTGGCCATTTAGCTTTTTTATTAGACCTATCAGGTGCCTTAGGCAGGCAAGGAAAGAAATAAAGAAATTAAAGACTTCTAAATTTAAATTAACGAAACTGAAGGCACAGAGTATCCAAACCTATGGACACTATGAAATCAGTGCTAAGAGGAATGCTCATAGCACTAAATGCATAGATAAAGAAAGTGGAGAATGGTGCTGGCATAACTGGATATCAACATGTAGAAGAATGAAAATAGACCCATATCTATCACCATGCACAAAACTCAAGTCCAAATGGATCAAAGACCTCAACATAAAGCCAGCCACACTGAACCTCATAGACGAGAAAGTGGGAAGTACACTTGAACGCATTGGCACAAGGAATCACTTCCTAAATATAAACATAGACATTGAGAGAAACAACTAATAAATGGGACCTCCCGAAACTAAAAAGCTTCTGTAAAGGAAAGGACACAGTCAACAAAACAAAGCGACAGCCTACAGAATGGGAAAAGATCTTCACCAACCCCATATCAGACAGAGGTCTGATCTCCAAAATATATAAAGAACTTAAGAAATTGGTCATCAAAAAAACACATAATCCAATAAAAATGGGGTACAGACCTAAACAGTGAACTCCCAACAGAGGAATCTAAAATGGTTGAAAGACACTTAAGGAAATGTTCAACATCCTTAGCCATCAAAGAAGTGCAAATCAAAACAACTCTGAGATTCCATCTTACACCTGTAAGAATGGCCAAGATCAAAAACACTGATGACAACTTATGCTGGAGAGGTTGTGGGGAAAAGGGAACACTTCTGCATTGCTGGTGGGAATGCAAACTGGTACAACCCCTTTGGACGTCAGTGTGGTGATTTCTTAGAAAATTAGAAAACAACCTTCCTCAAGACCCAGCAATACCACTTTGGGGTATATACCCAAATGATGCTCAATCATACCTCAAGGACATGTGCTCAACTATGTTCATAGCAGCATTGTTTGTCAGAGCCAGAAACTGAAAACAACCAAAATGACCCTCAACCGAAGAATAGATAAGGAAAATGTGGTACATTTACACAGCAGAAAAAAAAATGACATCTTGAAATTTGTGGGTAAACGGATTGATCTAGAAAACATCATATTGAGTGAGGTAACCCAGACCCAGAAAGATAAGTATCATATGTACTCACTCACATAAGTGGCTTTTAGACATTACGCTAAGGAAACCAGCCTACAATTCACAATCCCAGAGAACCTAGACAACAATGAGGACCTTAAGAGAGACATACATTGATCTAAGTACATGGGAAGTAGAAAAAGACAAGATCTCCTGAGTAAATTAGGAACATGGGGACCTTGGGGGAGGGTAAGAGGATAGGAAGGGAGGGTAGTGCAGAAAAATATATAGCTCAATAAAAACAATTCAAAAAAAGTGAAGAAATCTCAAACTAGTGACTTAATAGCACACCTGAAAGCTCTAGAACAAAAAGAAGCAGACTCACCCAGGAGGAGAAGATGACAAGGAAACAATCAAATTGAGGGCTGAAATTAATAAAATAGGAACAAAGAAAACAATACAAAGAATCAATGAAACAAAGAGCTGGTTCTTTGAGAAAAATCAACAAGATAAACAAACCCTTATTCAAACTAATGAAAAGGCAGAGAGAGGATGTCCAAATTAACAAAATCAGAAATAAAAAGGGGACATAAAAGGGACTATACTGCCCGGTACCTCCTCTCTCTTCCTATCCCATCCAGCTTACATCCAGATCCCCCCACCCCCTGTTTCTCTCCCCCCCTCCCTTCCTTGGTGTCAGAGCGCCTCCCTGCTCTGCCTGCTTGGGCGCTGGGTCCTAACCCTAAGCGGAGGGTAAAGGGGAGCTCGGTAGCTCCTTTCTCCCCATAGCCTGCCTGCAGCAAGCAGGGTGGGCCCTTTGTCTGCGAGCGAACCAAGCAGCACGGAGTTTCGATTAGGGCACCTAGTGAAACATCATTGTGGTGAGTGAGTGCTGCGGCACCCGGGAATAGCCCGCCTACACTTCCTGGTCATTCTACAGGGGCTATACTGCCCCTTACCTCCTCTCTCTTCCTATCCCATCCAGCTTACATCCAGATCCCCCCACCCCCTGTCTCCCTCCATCCCTCCCTTCTTGGGCGGCAGAGCGCCTCCCTGCTCAGCCCGCCTGGGTGCTGGGACTGAACCCGAAGGTGAGTGCAAAGGGGAAGGCAGTAGCTCCTTTGTCTCCATAGCCTGCCTGCAGCAAGCAGGGTGGGCCCTTTGATTGCGAGCTAACCAAACAGCAAGGAGATCCGAACTGGACTCCAGGAGAAACATCACTGGGGAGTGACATCACTGGGAAGGTACATCAGTCGGCAAGAAGACCTGATCCTGTAAAAGAAGATCCATAGGAGAATTTTGGGAGGAAGAGATGGGGAGACGCCAATGCAAGAATTCACCCAACAATCTGAAAAACAACACGAAACCACCAGAAGCCAGCGGCCTCAACAGGAGGACATGAACACCTTAATCAAGAAGAAGGAGAAAAAACTGACTTCATGAAAGTGATTGACACCCTTAAACAGCATATAAAAAATGCCCTTTTAGAAATGGATGAGAAGTATAACAGAAAGTTTGAGGAATTGAGTAAATCAGTGAATGATACCCTAGGAAACCAAGGAAAAACAATCAAGCAGATAATGGAAACAGTTCATGACTTGAAAACTGAAATGGAGGCAAAGAAGAAAACACAAACAGAGGGCCGGCTGGACATGGAAAATCTAGGTAAACGAATAGAGACTACAGAAACAAGCATAACCAGCAGAATACAAGAGATAGAAGAAAGACTCTCAGATTCTGAGGATAACATAGAGAAAATAAACGCACTGATCAAAGAAAACAGCAAGTCCAACAAACTCTCATCACAAAACATTCAGGAAATATGGGACACAATAAAAAGACCAAACCTAAGAATAATTGGAGTAGAAGAAGGAGAAGAAGTGCAGCTCAACGGTCCAGAAAATATATTTAACAAAATTATAGAAGAAAACTTTCCCAACCTGAAGAAGGATGTACCTATGAAGTTTCAAGAGGCATACAGAACACCGAATAGGCTGGATCAAAAAAAAAAAACATCCCCTCGCCATATAATAATCAAAACACAAAATATACAGAATAAAGAAAGAATATTAAGAGCCGCAAAGGAAAAAGGCCAACTTACTTATAAAGGTAAACCTATCAGACTTACACCTGACTTCTCTATGGAAACCATGAAAGCCAGAAGGTCCTGGATAGATGTACTGCAAAAACTCAGAGACCATGGATGCAAGCCCAGACTACTATATCCAGCCAAGCTTTCGTTCACTATAAATGGAGAAAACAAAATTTTCCAGGATAAAAACAAATTTAAGCAATACGTAGCTACAAATCCAGCCTTACAGAAAATAATAGAAGGAAAATCACTAACCAAGGAGTCCAACAAAGACCTCAATAACTCAGACATCTAGAGACCCTTCACCAGCGCAACTCAAAGAAGGGAAACATTCAAACCCTACTACTAAAAAAGTGACCGGAGTTAACAACCACTGGTCATTAATATCACTTAATGTCAATGGGCTCAACTCACCTATAAAAAGGCACAGGCTAAGAGATTGGATACGAAAACAGGATCCAACATTCTGCTGTCTACAAGAAACACACCTCAACCACAAAGACAGGCACCTACTCAGAGTAAAGGACTGGGAAAAGGCTTACCAAGCAAATGGACCTAAGAAACAAGCAGGTGTGGCCATACTAATTTCTAACAAAGTTGACTTCAAACTTAAATCAATCAGAAGAGATGGAGAGGGACATTTTATACTCATAACAGGAACAATTCATCAGGAAGAAGTCTCAATCCTGAATATCTATGCCCCTAATATAAAAGCACCCACGTACGTAAAAGAAACATTGCTAAAATTCAAGGCAGCCATCAAACCGCACACACTAATAGTAGGAGACTTCAACACTCCTCTCTCACCAATGGACAGGTCAATCAGACAGAAACCTAACAGAGAAATTAGAGAATTAATGGAGGTAATGAAGCAAATGGACTTAACAGACATCTATAGAATATTCCACCCAAAGAGGAAAGAATATACCTTTTTCTCTGCAGCTCATGGAACCTTCTCGAAAATTGACCACATACTCGGTAACAAAGCTAACTTACACAGCTACAAAAAAATATTACTAACCACCTGTGTCTTATCAGACCACCATGGATTAAAGTTAGAATTCAACAACAATGCTACCCCCAGAAAGCCTACAAACTCATGGAAACTGAACAGTCAACTACTGAACCATACCTGCATTAAGGAAGAAATAAAGAAAGAAATTAAAGTCTTCCTTGAATTCAATGAAAATAAAGAAACAACATACTCGAACTTATGGGACACAATGAAAGCAGTCCTAAGAGGAAAGTTCATAGTACTAAGTGCCCACTTAAAGAAAACAGAGAAAGCACATATTGGAGACTTAACAGCCCATCTGAAAGCTCTAGAAAAAAAAAGAAGCAGACTCACCTAGGAGTAGTAGAAGACTGGAAATAATCAAACTGAGGGCTGAAATCAACAAAATAGAAACACAGAAAACAATCCAAAGAATCAATGAATCAAGAAGCTGGTTCCTGGAGAAAATCAACAAGATTGACAAACCCCTATCCAAACTAGTCAAACGGCAGAGAGAAAATTTGCAAATTAATAAGATCAGAAATGAAAAGGGGGACATAACCACAAACACAGAGGAAATTCAGAGAGTCATTAGATCTTACTACAAAAGCTTGTATGCCACTAAACTGGAAAATGTAAAAGAAATGGACACTTTTTTAGATAAATACTATTTACCAAAATTAAATCAGGACAGGGGGAAAAATCTAAACAGACCTGTCAGTCGCGAAGAACTAGAAGCTGTTATCAAAAACCTCCCTACCAAAAAAAGCCCAGGGCCAGATGGTTTCAATGCGGAATTCTACCAGAACTTCCAAGAAGACCTAATACCTATACTCCTCAATGTACTCCACAATATAGAAACAGAAGGGTCATTACCAAATTCCTTTTATGAGGCTACAGTTACTCTAATACCAAAACCACACAAAGACTCAACCAGGAAAGAGAATTACAGGCCGATCTCACTCATGAATATCGACGCAAAAATCCTCAACAAAATACTGGCAAACCGAATCCAAGAACACATCCGAAAAATTATCCATTATGATCAAGTAGGCTTCATTCCTGAGATGCAGGGCTGGTTCAACATACGAAAATCTATCAATGTAATCCAGCATATAAATAAACTGAAAGAAAAAAACCATATGATCATTTCATTAGATGCTGAAAAAGCATTTGACAAAATTCAGCATCCATTTATGTTAAAAGTCTTGGAGAGATTAGGGATACAAGGGTCATACATAAATATAATAAAAGCTATATACAGCAAGCCGACAGCTAACATCAAATTAAACGGAGAGAAACTCAAAGCCATCCCGCTTAACTCAGGAACATGACAAGGCTGTCCACTTTTGCCATACCTCTTCAATATAGTGCTGGAAGTTCTAGCAATAGCAATAAGACAACATAATGGGATCAAGGGGATTCGAATTGGAAAGGAAGAAGTTAAACTTTCGTTATTCGCAGATGATATGACAGTGTACATAAGCGACCCCCAAAACTCCACCAAAGAACTTTTACAGCTGATAAACAGCTTTAGTAATGTGGCAGGATACAAGATCAACTCCAAAAAAATCAGTCGCCCTCTTATACACAAAGGATATGGAAGCAGAGAGGGAAATCAGAGAAGCTTCTCCATTCACGATAGCCACAGACAGCATAAAATATCTTGGGGTAAATCTAACCAAGGAAGTGAAAGATCTATTTGACAAGAACTTTAAGGCATTGAAGAAAGAAATTGAAGAGGATACCAAAAAATGGATGGACATCCCTTGCTCTTGGATTGGGAGGATCAACATAGTAAAAATGGCAATTCTACCTAAGGCAATTTATAGATTCAATGCAATCCCCATCAAGATCCCATCAAAATTCTTCACAGATCTGGAGAGGACAATAATCAACTTTATATGGAAAAACAAAAAACCCAGGATAGCCAAAACAATCCTATACAATAAAGGATTATCTGGAGGCATTACCATCCCTGACTTCAAACTCTATTACAGAGCTACAGTAATGAAAACAGGGTGGTACTGGCATAAAAACAGAGAAGTCGACCAATGGAATCGTATAGAAGACCCGGACTTTATCCCACAAACCTATGAACACCTCATTTTCGATAAAGGAGCTAAAAGTATACATTGGAAGAAAGAAAGCATCTTCAACAAATGGTGCTGGCACAACTGGATGTCAACCTGTAGAAGAATGAAAATAGACCCATATCTATCACCGTGCACAAAACTCAAGTCCAAATGGATTAAAGACCTCAATATCAGCCCGAAAACACTGAATCTGATAGAAGAGAAAGTGGGAAATACCCTACAACAGATGGGCACAGGTGATCGCTTCTTAGGTATAACCCCAGAAGCACAGACATTAAGGGCAACATTGAATAAATGGGACCTACTAAAACTGAGAAGCTTCTGTAAAGCAAAGGACACTGTCACTAAGACACAAAGGCAACCTACTGACTGGGAGAAGATCTTCACCAACCCCGCAACAGACAAAGGTCTGATCTCCAAAATATATAGAGAACTCAAGAAGCTAGACTTTAAAATGCTAATTAACCCAATTAAAAAATGGGGCACTGAACTGAACAGAGAATTCTCAACAGAAGAAGTTCAAATGGCCAAAAGACACTTAAGGTTGTGCTCAATTTCCTTAGCAATCAGGGAAATACAAATCAAAACAACTTTGAGATATTATCTTACACCTGTCAGAATGGCTAAAGTCAAAAACACCAAGGATAGCCTTTGCTGGAGAGGCTGTGGAGGAATGGGTACCCTCATCCATTGCTGGTGGGAATGCAATCTTGTACAACCACTGTGGAAGTCAGTGTTTCGGTTTCTCAGGAAATTTGGGATCAACCTACCCCTGGACCCAGCAATACCACTCTTGGGAATTTACCCAAGAGATGCTCTATCACATGTCAAAAGCATTTGTTCAACTATGTTCATAGCAGTATTATTTGTAATAGCCAGAACTTGGAAACAACCTAGATGCCCTTCAATGGAAGAATGGATGAAGAAAGTATGGAATATATACACACTAGAGTACTACGCTGCGGTAAAAAACAATGACTTCTCGAATTTTGCATGCAAATGGATGGAAATAGAAAACACTATCCTGAGTGAGGTATCCCAGACCCAAAAAGAAGAACATGGGATGTACTCACTCATAATTGGTTTCTAGCCATAAATAGGGGTCACGGAGTCTACAATAGGCGAATCTAAAGAAGCTAAGTAAAAAGGTGAACACATGGATAAACATATAGTTATCCTCTTGGCTAAGGGAAGTAGACAAAATTGCCGGGGAGAAAAGTGGGATCTTGGGGGTGGGGTGGGATGGGGGTAAGGGGAGATGGGGAGAGAAAAGGTAGAAGGGAAGGAGGGGGGACTTGGGGAAACAGGAGGATCGGGATAAAGGAAGGTTGGATAGGGGAGCACGGAACCACAATTCTTAGTTAAGGGACCCACTTTAGGGTGGGCAGGAGACTTGACCCTTGAGGGGCTCCCAGGTGCCCAAACTGAGGTCCCCAGTTAGTTCCTTGGGCAGCTGAGGATAGGGAACCTGAAATGACCTTACCCTAGAGCAATAAGGACGAATATCTTGCATATCATCCTAGAACTTTCATCTGGCGATGGATGGAGATAGAGACAGAGACCCACACTGGAGCACTGGACTGAGCTCCCAAGGTCCCAATGAGGAGCAGAAGGAGGGAGAACAAGAGCAAAGATGTCGGGACCACGAGGGGTGCACCCACCCACTGAGACAGTGGAGCTGATCTACTGGGAGCTCACCAAGGCCAGCTGGACTGTTACCAAAAAATCATGGGATAAAACTGGACTCTCGGAACATGGCGATCAATGAGGGCTGATGAGACGCCAAGGACAATGGCACGCGGTTTTGATCCTACGCAATGTGCTGGCTTGGTGGGAGCCTGGCCAGTCTGGATGTTCACCTTCCTAGATATGGACGGAGGGAGGAGGACCTAGGACTTACCACAGGGCAGGGAACCCTGACTGCTCTTTGGACTGGAGAGGGAGGGGGTGGGGAGTGGGGGGAAGGGGAGAGGGGTGGGAGGAGGGGGAGAAGAGTGGGAGGAGGGGGAGAAGAGTGGGAGGAGGGGGAGGGAAATGGGAGGCTGGGAGGAGGTGGAAATTTGTTTTTTTTCTTTTCTTTATTCTCCTTTAATCAATAAAAAAAATTAAAAAAAGGGGGGGGACATAACAGAAGACACAGAGGAAATCCAGAGAACCATTAAGGCATATTACAAAATTACCTGTACTCCACAAAATTGGAAAATGTAAAAGAAATGGATAATTTTCTGGATAGGTACGACATACAAAAATTAAATCCAGACCAGGCGAACAATTTAAATAGACCTATTATTACCTGCAAGGAATTATAAGCAGTCATCAAAAGCCTCCCAATGAAAAAAAAGCCCAGCGCCAGATGGTTCAGGGCAGAATTCTACCAAATCTTCTAAGAAGAGCTAATATCTATACTCCTCAAATTGTTCCACATAATAGAAACAGAAGAAACATTGCCAAATTCTTTTTATGGTGCTACAGTTACCCTAATACCAAAACGACACAAAGACTTAACCAAGAAAGAGAATTACAGAACAATCTTACTCATGAACATAGATACTCACTCATGAACAAAAATACTCAATAAAATACTGGGAAACCGAATCCAAGAGCACATCAAAAAACTTATCCACCATGATCAAGTTGCAGGGATGGTTCAACACACACACACACACACACACACACACACACACACACACACACAAAATCTATCAATGTGATACACCATATAAATAAACTGATAGAACAAAACCATATGATCATCTCATTAGATGCTGAAAAGTATTCAACAAAATCCAACACCCCTTCATGATAAAGGTCTTGGCAAAATCAGCGATACAATGAATATATCTAAACATAATAAAAGCAATATATGGCAAGCTGACAGCCAACATCAAATTAAATGGAGAGAAACTCAAAGTGATTCCACTAAAATCAGGAACAAGACAAGGCTGTCCACTCTCTCCATATCTATTCAACATAGTTCTTGAAGTTCTAGCTTGAGCAGTAAGACAACAAAAGGAGATCAAGGGAATACAAATTGGAAAGGAAGAAGTTAAACTATCGCTACTTGAAGATGATATGATAGTATACATAAGTGAGCCCAAAAACTCTACCAGGGAATTCCTGCAGCTGATAAATATCTTTAATAATGTGGCAAGATACAAGATCAATAAAAAAGTAGCCCTCTAATATGCAAATGATAAAAAAGCTCAGAAATAAATCAGAGAAATATTATCCTTCACAATATCCAAAAATAACGTAAAATATCTTGTGGTAACACTAACCAAAGAAGTGAAAGACCTGTATGACAAGAACTTTAAGTCTTTGAAGAAAGAAACTGAAGATACCAGAAAATGGAAAGATCTCCCATGCTGTTAGATATGTAGGATTAACAAATTAAAAATGACAATCCTACCAAAAGCAACTTATAGATTCAATCCAATCCCCATCAAAATCCCAACACAATTCTTCACAGACCTTGAAAGAACAACAATCAACTTCATATGGAAAAGCAAAAAGCCCAGGATAGCCAAAACAATTCTGTATAATAAAGGAACTTCCAGAGGCATCACCATCCCTTACTCTATTATAGAGCTACAGTAATGAAAATAGTCTGGTATTAGCAAAAACAAAACAAAACCCAGAGAGATTGACCAATGGAATCGAATTGAAGGCCCAGATATTAATCCACACACCTGTCAGATATTTATCTTACACATGTCAGAATAGCTAGGTATTTCTTACTTGGTAATTGTTCTTATTGTATATAGTTTACTATTTTAAAGTTAAAGCCATTCTTTTTTATTTAGACAAAAGGGAAAAATGTTGCTGATTTGTGTGTGTTGCTGCTGCTCTGAGTCAATGGAGTTAGACCTTGGTTCAAAGGGAGGAGTCCACACTAAGCTGGCTGGAATGGACCATAGAGTTTTCTGGCCAGCTGAGAGGAAGCTAGAAGGACACACAGAGGAGGAAGAAGGAGGGGCCAGTGGAGATGTGAGGAACTTTTTGAGTGGGGAAGGTGGAGAAGAGAGCAGAGGATCCTTTCTCTGTTTTCCATGGATTTCTCAAGTTTATTTGCATAATATTTAACATCCTAGTTTTATTTTTTAATAAAGCAATAAAAGATGTCACAACAACAGTTTATGCTGGAGAGAATGTGGAGCAAGGGGAACACTCCCCCACTGCTGGTGAGAGTACAAACTTGCACAGCCACTTTGGAAATCAACATGGTGGTTTCTCAGAAAATTTGGAATTCATCTACCTCAAAATCCAACTATACCACTCCAAAGGACACTCCATCATATCAGAAGGACACTTGCTTCACTATGTTCACAGCAGCTTTATTTGCAATAACCAGAACCTGGAAACAACCTAGATGTCCCTCAATCAAGGAATGGATAAAGAAAATCTGGTACATTTACACAATGGAATATTACTCAGTATGATATCAGGAATTTTACAGGCAAATGGATGGAACTAAGAAAGATAATCCTGAGTGAGGTAACCCAGAGCCAGAAAGATAAACATGGTATGTACTCACTCATAACTAGATATTAGATGTAAAGCAAAAGATAACCATGTTACAACCCACACACCCAGAGAAGCTAGATAACAAGGAAGGCTCAGCAGGGGGGATGCATAAATCTCACTGTGAAAGAGAAACAGAATGGACATTGACAGTGGAGGAGGTGAGAGGCCTGTAAGGAGGTAACGGGGATGGAAACAAAGATCAAGTGTGGGGAAGATGGAGAGATAGCGTACTGGTAAAAACTGAAATCTGGGGGCATCTGCGGGACAAGCTAGAAACCTAGAGCAATGGAAATCCCAGGAATCTATGAGGGTGACACTAGCTAAGACTCCTAGCAATGGGGGATATGGAGCCTGAACTGGCCATCTCCTCTAACCAGCCAAGACTTCTAGTGGAGGGATTGGGACACAAACCCAGTTACAAACCCTTTCGTCCTACAATTTGTCCTGTCTATAAGATGTGCTGGAGTAAAGATAGCACAGAAATTGTTGAAGTGACCAACTACTGACTGGCACAGCTGGAGATCCATACCCTAAGAAGGAGCCCATCCCCAAGGACCAGGACCCAGAGGGAGTATACCCAGAGACCTAGGATAGAACCAAACATGAATGCTAAAACATTCAAATGATTCCTAATGCTATTCTGCTATACTCATAGACTGGTACCTAGCCCAAATGTTATCAGAGAGGCTTCAGCCAGCAACTGATGGGAGCAGATGCAGAGACCCACAGCCAAACAATAGGCAGACCTAGGAATCCTGTGGAGGATATGGAGGAAGGATTGTAGGATCCAGTGGTTTCAAGGGCATCACAACAAAACCCAGAGAATCAACTAACCTGGGCTTATAGAGGCTAAACCGAAAACCAGGAAGCCTGTAAGGGATTGACCTGGGCTCTCTGTACATATGTTACACTTACGTAACTTGTTGTTCATGTGGGACTCCTAACAGTGAAAGCAGGGAGCTGTCTGTATCTGTGTTGCCTGCTTTGGGGACCCATTCCTCCTACTGGATTGTCTCATCCAGCCTTAAGAGAAGAAGAGGTGCCTAGTCTCACTGCAACTTGATATACCATGGCCAGCTGATATCCATGGGAGGCCTGCCTGTACATAAAGAGAAACAGTGGAGAAGGAGTGGATAGTGTGGGAGTGGGCATAGTGGGGAGAGGGGTGGGGGTGGGGTAAACTACGAAGGGGGAGGGAGGGGAAGTTGGGTTGGTATCTAAAAAAAATGAACAAACAAAAAAGACTACATAAGGAGAACTTGTCTCAAAAAGCAACAACAAAAAAGAAAAGAAAGAGAAGAGAGAAGTTAAGGTTTCAGGGCTCGGGAGATAGTTGATAGATAAAGTGCTTTGCCCAAGGATCCCAAGGACTCAAGTAAAAGCAGAACAGTCCCAGTGGCTGTCTGTAATGTCAGCACTTGGGAGGCATAGATGGTTTCCCAGGGCAAGTCAGAGCAGCTAACTTGCTGAACTGTAGTTTCAATCCTCAGGTTCTGCCCCAGTGAACAGAGAGCAAGAGCAATTGAGGAAGACAGCCAACATGAACTTCAGGCCCCCGCATTCATGAGCAAATGGGGGAAAGCACGTGCATGTGCACTTGTACACGTGTGCATATGTTACACGAATCTTTCTGGAATAAGCACTCCGACACCAATGAGAGTGGATGAGAGGAGGTGTCATCAGTGGGCCAAAGCCAAGATACCTTCTGAAAGGCTTTGATACTTGGGTCCGATTTCTATTCTCATTTTCTACTCTAAAATGACCAGGTGGGGCAGCAGGCAAGCAGGAGTTTACAGAGGCTTATGTTGTTAATGGCAACAGCCCATTGTTTCGGCTCTATCTCCCGGTGGTCATTCTGTTCCAGAGAGCAACTGGAGTCAGGCTTCTTAAATAGACAGCACAAGCAGTGCTTTAAGTAAATCATGAAATAAACCAATAAATCAGTATCTAATAATTGTTCTTTTCTAACTTTTTATACTTCACATGCACACACATATGAACATACATACACACCAAACATGCAAAAACAATAAAATACCCAAGGTTTTCAAGTACACAAACTAATGACTCCTGTGTTCCTATGGAGGAAGCTCCGTTTTCCTTTTATTTTTGAGATGATAATTACATCATTTCACCCTTCCTTTCCCTTCCTCCAAACCCTACCAAATACCCCTCTCCTTGCTCTTTCAAATCCATGGCTTCTTTTTTCATTAATTGTTATCGCATGCAGATATGTAACATATTTGGAGACCATTACTGACAACCAAAACTGATTGAAAGGCAGAGAACAGAGACTGTGTGGCGGCCAGTCCCATCTGATACACATCTACAGCACAATTTGTGTGCCTAAATCCTGCACAAAAACAAAGAACATCTAACAATGGCTAAGTTCAGCAAAATTAGGAGTGACTTAGCGTACTGAATTCTGCACTAGCTTTACCCAGCAAGTCATAGAAACTGCTGGGACTCAATTCTTATTCTCTACTAAAAAATCATAATCGTGAAAAGTTCTATAATTGAGCAAGAACATTTCATCTTGCTAAAAGAGAAAAAGGAAACAATCCTGGAGTCATTGTTGTAATTGGAGCGGCGGGGCTGCGTCCCTGGCACCCCAGCCACCTGCTGGCTTATGCCCCGAAATAATTACACGGACACTGTATTCTTTTAAACACTGTTTGGCCCATTATATCTAGCCTCTTCTCGGCTAACTCTCGCACCTGGACTAGCCCATTTCTAATAATCTATGTAGCACCGAGGTGCGCTTACCAGGGAGATTCTAGCCTACGTCCATCCTGGGTCGGAGCTTCATCGAGTGTGCCTCAGAGAGCAGAGCTATCGCATCTGCCCGGGAGAGGGGAGCAAGTCATACCTTACAAACACAGTATTCGGGGGGCTCTTACCTGAGGGTCAAACTTCATAACACTCAGAAACTTCCTAGGTATGCAGAAGCCTTTCTGAGCAGTATCTGTGCACTGGAAGGCCTCAGGCCTCGATTAAGCACCAGCAATCTGTAATAGAAAAACTGGGAACTGTGGTGAGCCTTAATCAGAAGGGCAAGCTTATGAATGGCCAGAAAATCCATAAAGTAAGCTATTGAAGCGATACTATGAATCATACTAGTTCAAGCCTCATGTGTTTCTTGGGGGCATCTTAACTTGTACTATCTACTTTTTGTTATTATTAGAACACTCTCTTTGAAAATAATAGTGGGTATAATGTAAGCACGATAAATAAGCTATGAATAGGTCAGGCTTTAAGCCAGGGTGCCCATTCCTTTGTGGCGAACAGTAAGTTTCTACTGTTTGCTGAGTAAAGCTAGTGCAGAATCCAGCACTCTGTAAATCACTCCCAGTTTCGCTGGATGCAGCCTTTGCTAGGCGGTTTTTAGCCCTGTGCTGACTGTATCCTAAGCTTTTCTTCTTAGCAATTATCATATACACGTATATAATTTTTATGCACTGCTTTTCTTCTCTACGAAGCCATTAATTTCAAGGGCACAGAGATCATCATAGACATTTCTTTGGCATGTTCGACAAGAATAAACGTGAAAGTTGGTAAAACAGTCAGGAAGTTTCTTACCCAGGCTTGGATGATGGGCTCATTTATTGAGATAGGTGACATGGCTGCCTAAACATGAGCGGAATCAGGACAACAACAGACATGCCAAAGTGGAGTGGGAAGAAGATCATGCACCCCAGCTCTATGCAAAGATCTACAGGCAACTAATGAATGCTGAGAACAGGAGAAATAGTCTTCCCCAGGGAAGAACACACCAATTAGTTATCCAGTACCAACTAGTCATCCCTGAAAACATAGCTTCAAGTAAAATTATATGGGCTCATCAGGTTGTATTTATATATTTAGGCATATATAAATGTGTGTGAACAATGAGAGAGAGAGAGAGAGACAGAGACAGAGATCAGAGGTTCATGGGAGGGACTGGAAGAAGGGAAGGCAGAAATGATGTAATTATAATTTCAAAAATATTGTAAAAAGTCAGTACTCTCTATATGGGAGATATATATATATATATATGTATGTATATATGTATATATATATATACACACACAAACATAACAATAGATTAGTGAGCATTTAAGAACTTAGAAATGGGTTCTCAAGAGTCATAGAAAATAGGGGTAGGAACACATGTACTAGGGACTCAAGATAGAATTCTAAGCCTGGTACTTTTAAGGCAGTGGTCCGATTAAGAAAACCCTGTGAACTCTGCTAAGTCTCAGATAGCTAACCACTGTCACAAACATTTTATATTCTCTTTTCATAGACATTATTTTAACAGACATGTGTTGAATGCTTACTATGATTTAGATGACCAAGGATACGAAAAAGGACAAATAACCCAAGAGTCCGGTTCTCGAAGAGCTCAAAGTTTTTTAAGAGGACAGGCACGGGTTTGATGGGACAAAGACTGTAAGGACCAGAGGTGATAGATGGCTGCAAGGATCGAGTGTTTTCCAGACATACCAGGGTAACTGAACTCACATAACTGAGTTCACATACAAACTCAAAGCAGCTGTGACAGCATGCAGAAGGCTTGCACGAGCTCAAGACAGACAGCATAGAGACAGTCCCAGCATAGAGAGGGGGATGGCACAAAGTCCCACCCCTAGCTGAGGGGATAATTAAACTGTCCGTTTTCTTTTTATTTATTTAATTAATTTTTTTCATTTATTTAACAAACTGACCACAGTTTCCTCCTCCCTCTTCTCCTCCTGCCCTCCCTTCCAGTCTCCCATCTGACCCCTTCCCACCCACCTCTTCGTCTCCATTCAGTAAAGGGCAGGCTGCCCATGGTATGGCCTCGGGCGGGTTAACCAGGTTTCACTGTAAGGCAACGGATTTGAGAGTACAGGAGTAGCGAAGTTTAGACTTGACATTTTTAAAGAGAATACACAAAGATGGGTGGTTATGGGGGGATGATCCGGGGCAGGGCATTGGGAGAGGGCAGTGAATGCAAACAAAGTATATTTGTGAAATCCTGAAAGAACTAATATAAAGAAGAAATAATAAAAGGACAATAAAATAACAGCAGCAGCAGGTACATAGACAGAACCCAGGAGGCACAGAGGAGACACAGCCTGTATGACATGTAAACAAGAATAGTCTCTTAGATAGACAGCATCGCAACTGAGTATTAAAGAGTATTCCATAAGCTAAACCAAATCACAATGACTGTTTAAAAGAGGAAGAAACTGTTAAACACTTAGAGTAGAAAAAGAAGTATAGGTGGACTCAGGAGAACAGGTAAGATTAAAGAAACTCCAAAAAATTCACAAAGGTTGTTTTCTGACCACTAGAGAAGGCATCTATAGCAGATTGCATGTTCAGATTTCTGAGCTAGAAAGGTACCAACAGGTGGTAGGGAGGGAAGAGATGATGAAGACTAAACTACGGCAAGGACAATGCAAGTTCTGCAATGATTAAGTCCTGAATGTCTCATCCAGGCAGTTGGAGAGCAGGTACCAAGTTCTTAGCAACTGTTCACCTGTAATGACATGCAGAAGAACTAAGGGCCCAGATCACCCACCAAATCACCCACCAGAAAGTGAATTAGCAGGCAATCATGAACTCTTTTTTTTCCCCTTCAACGTCTAGGGAACTCATGACTCCCGAATCATATCACTTTGATTGTATTGCTATAACATACTCTACCTCCTTCCTTCTTCACTATCTGGTACATTCATGCTTTAAACACCATTTGAAATATCATGGGTCCTCTGCTGTGTTTCCGGAAGTACAGTAAGTGCTTTGAAACATTTTCTTGTATTCATATGGTTTCCCCTGCTAGTTCAATATGGGATGGAGAAAGAAAACATGCTTCTGCCAAGGAAGCAGGGAGGCTAACTGTAGATCTACATCTCTCCTTCCATTTCTGCAAGTTCAATCCCCCAGCCTCATCCTCACCTCTGCAGGGGGGAAAAACTGTGGCAGTCGTCCCCCATCTCGTTTCTGGTGAATTTCACAGATCTTCTACTTCAAACCTCTTTCCTCCAAGTCATTGCTCTGTTCCAGTCTCCAAATCCAGCAGGCACTCCCTGTAAAGGCACAGGCAACACTGGCCAGGGAAACAGGCTAACCTCAGGTGCCCACCTACCTGTTCCTCAGCTCTTCCAAATCCAAGCCCCTAGTCTTAGGCCCAGTTCCCCACAAGAACACTGCTGCAGGCTCTCTCCTCCCTTCCCCCATCTCCAGTGGATTCCCTTAGATCTTCCATTCCTAACTTCCCTCTCCCAACTCTTTCCTTGGTCCAACCCAACTCCAGAAGGCACTGCCTGGTAAGTCACAGGCCCCCCACCAGGCAGGAAAACAGGTAGGCTGACTACAGATCTTCACCTCTCCCTCTGCTCCTCCACGGCTAATGGCTCTGTTTCGCCCCCAGCTCTGCAGAAGAACACTACTGCAGGCTTCCTCCCCCCACCCCCCCACCTCCACTTCCATCTCCATCTTCAAACTTCCTTCCACACAACATTGCTTTGTTCCGGCCCCAAACTCCAGCAGGCACCCCCCTAGGAACACACAGGCCACTCTAACGAGGGAAGCAAGTAGGCTAATGCAGAACGTCACCTCTTCCTCCATTCCTCCAAGGCCAGTCCCCCAGTCTCATCCCCAACTTTGGAGCACTCTTCCCTCATTACCAGGGGACAAACTAAGCAGAACCTGGTGGAACACCTACTTCTTGTGAAGCTCCTCCACCGACCTAAGTCCATGCCCATCACTAAGTCTCAGGGTGCAAAACACACTTTGCCTGGAACCCCCAGAGTCTACACCTATTAGTGCCCCAGAAAATTTTCTTTTTCCTTTTTGTTGTTTTTTGTTTTTCGAGACAGGGTTTCTCTGTAGCTTTGGAGCCTGTCCTGGAACTAGCTCTGTAGACCAGGCTGGTCTCTAACTCCCAGAGATCCGCCTGCCTCTGCCTCCCGAGTGCTGGGATTAAAGGCGTGCGCCACCATCGCCCAGCTCCAGAAAATTTTCTTACAGGCCACACACAGCTACACCACTCTTCTAAGAACCAGAAAGGAGAAAGAAACCAAGGAACGAAACATCCACACAACAAAGACAAGAACATTCAACAAAGGTCATTCCACACCTAGAATTACAGTCTTTGAAATCCCAGATGCCTACACACCAGCACGAAAACACAATCAATAACATCCAGGACAGTATGTCTCCAAAAGAGCCCAGCAACCTTATTATAGCAGGCCCCAAATATTCCAACAGAGCTGAAGCATTAAAGGAAGACCTTAAAACAGCCTTTATGCAGAAGCAAAAGACAACTAGTTTGTGTAGGCCCATTGTGTTTTTAGTATTTAAAGATAATGGGGTTATCTTAACTCTAGAATTTTAAAGACAGTATATTTAGGATTGCTTTTCTCTAATTATGAAGTATTAGATTTGAAAAGACATTCATTGTCTCGTTTGCCTCTGAATGTAGACAGTGAGTCATTTTCTTTTTTTATTATTTAAAAAAAATACCAATCCAAACACCCACTTCCTCCTCCTCCTCTCCCTCCGCACACCCTCCCTCCACCCCATCCAATCTTTAGAGAGGGCAAGACACCCTGCCCTGTGGAAAGTCCAAAGCCCTCCCCACTACATCTAGGTTGAGCAAGGTATACATCCAAAGAGAATAGGATCCCAAAAAGCCAAATAAGTCACTTTCAGTTCCCCTCACTTATTACGTACCTCAAGTAGCAGGGGAATGATGCAGTCTGCTGAGGCACTTTTCAGGAGTTTTAGTTATGTGGATGTTTGTCTTTGACGAGGTAGGCCATGCTCGCCTCATCTGTTTTGAAACTTTCTAGAAGAAACAGTCACGAAAGTTGTATGCAGATGCCTTTGTATTAAAATTTGGTTCAGAATCAATGGGATCTCTGGGCTCCACACCAGACTCATTTCTTCCGTTTTCTGTTTTATTACTTTGGTAAAATGACAATAGTTTTCATTTTTCGCTTAATGTTACATTCTTAACCTATGTAGGGTATCAGTGCTAAAGCAGGCAGTGCATGTTGTTACTAGTTTTTTCCTCGTAAGGCTTGCACACAGCTCTTTGTTAAGATGTAAGATGTGAGCTTCTTACTTCTTTGCATCACACAGATTATATGTTTTTAAAGGGAAGACTTCAAGGGTCTCACGTATTCTCACCACATCACTGTCAGAACAGACACTCAGATTTGCCTAAGGAAATACAATCATGATGATTCAAATAGTTTTAAATAACTCAGCCCCAATAATTCTGCATACACTAATCATTGAAAATAGTTTAAATGTGAAATTGACCCAAATAATTCATACTGTTTTAGTAATGTTAGAGACAGTGTTATGGGAAGAGCTCATTTGTCTCTGGGTGGAATGGGCATGTCCAATTTTTCTTAACACAATTAGCAAACTTTTATTGAGAAATGCCCTATCCTGTTTCTGTCCAAAAAAGGAAAAAGTCATCCCCCCTTTCGTGAAGTGGTACTGGGGATTAAACCCCATGTTATCTATGACTGTGATTTATCCCCAGAGCCAACAAATTGTTATGTCTAAAATTCTGCTTTAGAATTTTAATCTTGAGTTCCTGATACCCATGTAGTTTTATTTGGGAAGATAAAACTTATCTTCCCATTCTGTCCCGCATATCTCTCTATTTTTTTCTTGGAGCTGATGAACAGATATCTGAAAATCCATGTTCTTCAATGATATTATTTAGGAGAAGTTGTAAGTGATATGTTTGAATTTGGCTATTCTTATGTCTTCTGTTGACTTTGATAAATTGTACAGTAAATTAGATCATTGCATTTTTTGACTTTGAAATGCCTATTTTGTCCTTGTAGATTCTTTATTTTTCAGGCATGACTTTATGGTTGGCTTTTAAAGGTAGGAATCAATGAAAATTTAAGGAAAGCAGTCTTATCTATTGATCTAAGTGCATTAGATTAAGAATATTTGGGTTCACAATCCCAGAGAATTTAGACAACAGTGAGGACACTAAGAGAGACTTACATAGATCTAATCTACATGGGAAGTAGAAAGTAGAAAAAGACAAGATCTCCTTAGTAAATTGGGAGCATAAGGGGACCCCGGGGGAGGGCTGAAGGGGGAAGGGAGAGCCAGGGAGGGGAGCAGAGAAAAATGTAGAGCTCAATAAAAATCAATTTAAAAAAGCACATTTGAGTTCATGCTTATTTTAATAAAGTCATGTTTGTTTGAGTATGGAAAGTTATGCTTTATAGGTAAAGAAGTAGCAAATACAGATGGAATAAAAGCAAACGAGAGAAAATAAACTGAAAAGAAGGAAAAATGCAAGCGATAGTAAAACATTTGTGATGGATCACACCTGGAATGGCACTGGAGGTCGAGGCAAGAGGAATACCTGAGGCTTGAGACCATCCGGGGTTACATAGCAAGACTAGGCTCTGTTCATCAAAGAACAGAAACAAAAGAAAGTATATGAAAGTGATGGGCCATAGTCTCATGGACTTACCTACAGACAAAAATCTACATTTACATTTTGAAGACAATAAAGAGGCCTTGAATGGAGAAGTGTGCTGCCTAAGTCTTACAGTAGGCTGGAGACAGGGCCTGAAGGAACAGTCATCATCACCAAAATCCCAAGAATCCGGCAATGAGACCATAGCTACCAAGGGTCTAATTGAAATCTGTACTACTCATTGGTCAACATATTGAAATCTGGTATTAATAAAATGTCAAAATAGCATACATGGTTAAAATAAAATACAAAAGTATGTTGATTGAGGTGAAAGTAAAAGAAAGCCTGCTAAATCATTGGGCAAATTGGGAAATCATTTTAAATAAACAGGTCACATCATTATGCAAAAAACAGCCTTTATGAATATGATAAAGCACCTTAAAGAGAAAAATAAATCCCTTAAAGAAATCCAGGAAAACACAGTGGGAGGAAATGAAGAAAACTGTTCACGACATCAAGTGGAATTAGAATCAATAAAGAAAACTCAAACTAAGATGAAACTGGAAGTGAAAACTTTAGGAGCTCAAACAGGAACCATGCAGGCCAGCTTCACTCTTGTTTGATGTCTGTCTCAGGTGCCCCAGGACATAAAAAAGCTCACCAAGATGTTAAGTCTTCATTTGCCAAAAGAGCAGAGGGGTTTAGCCTTCTTGGAAAAGAGTAACACCCAGCTAGTTCACTCCAGTTACTTTATTCAAATATGTGTAAGGCTAATAGGGGCTGGGAAAGGTTCCAACTAACAAAGTCATCTTGTTCTTGCTGCCCACGAGAGCAGACAACCCACACAAATCTCAGTCCGTTTTGATTATGGCCATAATCAAACGTAAGAACTCCAGATTTGCCAGGGGTGTCTTAGGACAAGGGTCGGTGCACCTGCAAGCTCTCACGTAGCAGTAACACCAAGTGCAGACTTTCCAAAAAGGCATTTCTTCAAGATTTAAAGTCCCAAAACAATTTCTCAGCCTGCACTGATTAACCCAGACATAACAAAGGCTTTGCTGAAATATTTCTCTCCAAGCCAGACACAAAGGCTTTACATTTTATTAAAGTTAGACATAATTACATTTCACCACACTTCACGAACAGAGTTCAAGAGATGGAAGAGAGAATCTCAGGTGTTGAAGACACATTAGAAGAAATTGATATACTAGTCAAAGAAAATGTTAAATCCAAAAAAACTCCTCTCACAAAACATCAAGGAAATCTGAGACACACTATAAAGACAATATCTAAGAGGAGGACGAAGACACCCAGGTAAAAGTCACAGAAAATATTTTCAATAAAATCATAGCAGAAAATTTCCTTAACCTTAAAAAGAAGTAGATGTCTATCAAAGTACAAGGATTATACAGAAAAAAAAACCAGACTGAACAAGAAAAAAGTCCCCTCAGCAAATAATAATCAAAACACTAAACGTACAGAACAAAAAAAGAACATTAAAAGCTGCAAGGGGAAAAGATCAAGTAATATATAAAGACAGACCTATTAGAATTACACCTGACTTTTCAATGGAGATTCTAAAAGCCAGAAGGGCCTGGACAGATGTTTTGCACACTCTAAGAGACCACAGATGCCAGCCCAGACTAATATATCCAGCAAAACTTTCAATCATCATAGATAAAAAAAATAAGACATTCTATGATAAAGTCAAATTTAAGCAATTTCTATCTATATACCCAGCCCTACAGAAAGAAAACTCTAACCTAAAAAGGTGAACTACATCCAAGAAAACACAGGAACTAAATAATCCCAAACCAGCAAAGTCAAAAGAAGAGAAAGACACACACAGAAAAAACAACAACAAAATAACAGAAATCAAAAGCCATTGGTCATTGATATCTCTCAGCATAAATGGCCTCAAATTCCCTGATAAAAAGACACTGACTACCAGAATGGATGTAAAAACGGGATTCATCCTTTTGTTGCATCCACAAAACACACCTTAACTTCAAGGATAGACATTACCTCAGGGTAAAGGGTTGGGAAAAAAATATTTTAAGCAAATTGATCTGAGAAACAAAATGGTGAAGCCATTTTGATGTCTGACAAGATAGACTTGAAATCAAAACTAATCAGAAGAGATAGGGAAAGATACTATACATTCATAAAAAGAAAAATCTACCAAGAGGCATTTTAATTTTTAATATATCTGCCACAAATACAAGGGCACCCAAGTTTGTAAAGGAAACACTACTACAGTTTAAACCATGTATTAACCATCACCCTTTTTTTTTTTCATTTCAATAATTTTTTTTTTAATTTTTTTTATTTTTATTTATTTATTTATTAAGGATTTCTGCCTCCTCCCCGCACCCGCCTCCCATTTCCCTCCCCCTCCCCCGATCAAGTCACCCTCCCTAATCTGCTCGAAGAGCAATCAGGGTTCCCTGACCTGTGGGAAGCCCAAGGACTGCCCACCTCTATCCAGGTCTCCTAAGGTGAGCATCCAAACTGCCTAGGCTCCCCCAAAGCCAGTACGTGCAGTAGGATCAAAAACCATCTGCGATTGTTCTTGAGTTCTCAGTATTCCTCATTGTCCTCTATATTCAGCCAGTCCGGATTTATCCCATGCTTTTTCAGACCCAGGCCAGCTGGCCTTGGTGAGTTCCCGATAGAACATCCCCATTGTCTCAGTCTGTGGGTGTACCCCTCGCGGTCCTGAGTTCCTTGCTTGTGCTCCGTCTCCTTCTGCTCCTGATTTGGACCTTGAGATTTCTGTCCCGTGCTCCTCTGTCTCTGTCTCCTTTCATCGCCTGATGAAGGTTAATATTTATGAGGATGCCTATGTGTTTGTCTTTGGGTTCACCTTCTTATTTCGCTTCTCTAGGAACATGCATTATAAGCCAAAAAGAGGAACATGGGATGTACTCACTCATATTTGGTTTCTAGCCATAACTAAAGGACATTAGGCTTATAACCATCACCCTTTAATAGTGGAAGACTTCAATACCTGACTCTCACAAGTAGACAGGTCATCCAGGAAAAAACTAAACAGCGAAATAAGCTGGGAATAACTGCCATTATAAACCAAATGACCTAACAGATATGTATAGAAGATTTCGCCCAAATACAAAAGAACTTCTACTCTGTACCTTATGTAATTTTCTCCAACTTTACCACATACTTGGACACAAAGCAAGTCTTTTTTTTTCTTTCTTTTTTTTTTTTTGAAGAAAACCAGAACAATTTATTGCTGTAACCACTAGAGTGTCAACTGACCTGACGAAATTGTTCCAAACACACACTCCTGAGTCAAGATCCAACCTACAAACTAAACTCACAAATCATTTTAACCCCAGGGTAACTGGATATGAATTCCTCCAGGGATGGAGCAAGGAGGCTCAATTAATGAACCTTCACTGCGCAAGCAAAAGACCTGGGTTCGATCCTGGAACCTGTTGTAGGAGTCCCATCCGGTTAGCCAATGGCCTTTGGGGCAGCAAGCCCTAGGGTGAGGTCTTGTCTGCATATGTGTTGGCTGAAAAGCTGAAGGAGCCAGGTCTCCTGCTCTTTGCTTTCTAGGTCTGGTAGTTGGACCCCAGGTCCCCTGGGCACAACGACAGGGCACAGCAGCTGGATCGCAGAGGAGTCTAATCTGTATCAGTGTTTATCCCCATTTTTTTTAGTTTCTTTTTTTTATTTTTTTAATTTATTTATTTATTAAGGATTTCTGCCTCCTCCCCGCCACCACCTCCCATTTCCCTCCCCCTCCCCCGATCAAGTCACCCTCCCTCATCTGCTCGAAGAGCAATCAGGGTTCCCTGACCTGTGGGAAGCCCAAGGTCCAAATCAGGAGCAGAAGGAGACGGAGCAGGAGCAAGGAACTCAGGACCGCGAGGGGTGCACCCACACACTGAGACAATGGGGATGTTCTTTCGGGAACTCACCAAGGCCAGCTGGCCTGGGTCTGAAAAAGCATGGGATAAAACCGGACTCGCTGAACATAGCAGACAATGAGGAATACTGAGAACTCAGGAACAATGGCAATGGGTTTTTGATCCTACTGCACGTACTGGCTTTGTGGGAGCCTAGGCAGTTTGGATGCTCACCTTAAAAGCAAGTCTTAAGAGATACAAGAAAATCGAAATAACACCCTGCATCCTATCAGACCACCATGGATTAAAGCTGGATATCAACAACAACAGAAACATTACAAACTCTTGCAAACTGAACAACTCACTACTTACTGATAAATTGGTCAAGACAAAAGTTCCAAAAGAAATTAAAGACTTTCTGTAATTGAATGAAAATGAATATACAACATACCCACACTTATAAGACACAATGAAGGCAGTGGTAAGACAAGTTCATGGCACTAAGTACCTACATAAAAAATGGAACCATCTCATACTAGTAGCTTAACAGCACAATTAAAAGCTCTAGAACAAAAAGAAGAAGTCACACCCAAGAGGAGTAGATGGCAAGAAATAAACTGAGGACTGAAATCAATAAAATAAAAACAAAGAGCCAAAAAATACAAATAATGAAGAGTTTCTTCTTTGAGAAAATCAGGAAGATTTTCACATCCACATTAACTAAAAAGTGGAGAGAAAATATCCAACCTAACAATACTAGAAATAAAAAGGTGAACATAACAACAGACACCCAGGGAAGCAACAGAATCATAAGGACATATTTTAAAAACCTGTACTCCACCAAATTGGAAAATGTAAAAGAAATGGATAACTTTCTTGATACATACCACTTGCTAAAGTTAAATCAAGAGCAGATAAGCAACTTAAATAGACTTATAACCCCTTGTGAAATAGAAGCAGTCGTTAAAATCTGCCTAACAGGCTTTCAGAGAAAAATGTCATTATTCCTCAATTTTTTCCCACAAACTAGAAACAGAGGGAACACTGCCCAATCCATTTTACTGGACCACATGGACCCTGGCACTGAAACACGTAAAGGGCCATCAAAGAGAATTACAGAACAGTTTCCCTCTTGACCATTGAGGCAAAAATACTCAATAAAATATTTGCAAACCAAATGCAAGAACACATCAAAATGATTACCCACCATGATCAATTAGGCTTCATCCCAGAGATGCTGAGATCATTCAATACATATAAATTGAAAATGTAATGCATAAAAATAAACCAAAAGACAAAAACTACATGATGATCTCATTAAACACAGAACAGGTCATTAACAAAATCCAACAGACTTTCATGATAAAAGATATAAGAGAAATAGTGGACATACTGAAACATATTAAAGGTATCTTACAGCAAACCCATAGTCAACATCAAATTAAATGCTCAATGCAATTCCACTGAAATCAGGAACAAAACAAGGTTGTCCACTCTCTTTATAGCTATTCAATATACTACTTACTTAGTATCAAGGAGATACAAATTGGGAAGAAAGAAGTTAAAGAATTTTTATATGTGGATGGTATGATACTATACATAATCAACCCTAAAATCCCACCAGGGAGCTCCTATAGCTGATAAACACTTTCAGCAATGTGGCTGGATACAAAATTAACTCACAAAAATCAGTAGCCCTCCTATAGACTGAGAAAGAAATTAGGGAAACAATACCCTTCACAATGGCCTCAAGTAATATAAAATATCTTTGGGGTAACTAACCAATCAAGTCAAAAATTTGTATGGTAAAACTTCAAGTCTTTGAAGAAAGAAACTGAAGATATCAAAAGACGGAAAACCATTCCACACTCATGGATTGACAGGATTAATATAGTAAAATAACTAGGTTATTAAAAGCAATTTATAGATTCAATGCAATATCCACCCAAAATCCAACAACACAATTCTTCACATGGAAACCTACTATAGAAGAAGCCTCATTTTTAATGGTTTACTTATTTTTATTTTATGTGCATTGGTGTTTTGCCTGCATTTATTTCTTTGTGAAGGTGTCAAATCTCCTGAAACTAGAGTTACAGACAGTTATGAGTTACCATTGCTCAGAATTGAACCTGGGTCCTCTGGAAGAGCAGCTAGTGCCCTTAACTGCTGAGCTATCTCTCCAGCCCTGAAGCTTCTTAATATTTATACATAAGTGAAAGAAATATAAATGGAATAATCAAAAAATGGGGAGCAAAAGGTTCAGATGAAGCTTCTAGTTCTGAGATTAGAATACATCTAATTGAGTTGTTGGTCAAATGTCCCCACGGAAGCTTCCAAACAATGCAGGCTATTGCCAAGGAAATTGGTTGCTCTCCACAAAATGATGGTAAGGTCCTATAGCTGAAGACAATACTTCCTACCTCATTAAACCTGGAGAAGTTGAGCTGGTACCTAACCAGAGCCTTCATCCCTACTAATGAGAGTTTGTAGTATTAGAAAGTACTCTGCATGCTATCAGAGGAGAAAGGTAGTCACCAATCCAGCTAGAAATCCAGTGATCTACAATGGTGACCTGCCTGCAGGATGTACTGGTGCAGTAGTGGTACAGATGTGGGAGAAGTAATCACTCTCTGATTGGGTTTTAAGGCCCACTCCTCAAGATGGAACCTATACCTGTTACTACTTGGGTGGCCAAGAACTTAGTACTAGATAGGCCATGCGCCTAGGAGAAAACCAAATACTATTTATTGTTCTGCTAAAGGAACAGAGCAATAAAATGACTCCTAGTGAAATTCTGCTATCTATACTCACAGATCAGTGTCTCACTCAGCCATTATCAGAGAAGCTGCCTTCTTCTCGTAGTAGATGGAAAATCTACAACTGGATCCACAACTGGACAGTGGGCAAAGAATAGGACTTAGTGTTTCCACTAAGGAGATGTCTTCAATAAACCCCTCCCCTTAGGGCTCAGAGAGTTCAGTTGAAGAGGAGGTAGAACTACAGTAAGAGTCAGAAGGGATGGAAGATGCCAAAGAAACAATGCCCTCTAGACACAACACAACTGATGTACATATGAACTCACAGGGCCTGCACAATTTCAAGCCAGTTGGGGTCCCAGCACTAAGAAGGGGAGGTGGATGTGAGCTTCCCTCCCTAAGCAAGAAATTATCTCCAATTGACAACCACTTGTAAAGGAAAAATTGTTTTCTCCAATGGAGTCTCACTGAACCCACAATTAAGAGTAGCCCAGCAATGATATTTTTATAGATATATTTTTGTCTCATGTCACTTTGATTTGGCATTTTTTTTACCTTACTGGTCTTTTGCTTGTATATTATGGTTTCCATATTTGTGTTTTTATGGAGTGTGTGTTTTCTGCTTTTTATTTTTTATTATGGTTTCTTTTCTTTGCCTGTTTATTTCCTATAGAGAGGGATTAGAATGCAGGCATGGAGTTGTATAAATAGGGAGGTAGGGAGTATATGGGAGGAGTTGGGGGGGAGAATAAACCATGATCAGAATATATTTTATAAAAAAATATTTTCAATAAAAAAGATTTTCTAAAAACTTCACTTACTTTTTTTTTAATATGAACTATATTTTATTAGACTCGGGTTACTTGGTTTTCATATTGTGGGGGAATAATCTAAAACCAACAAACTTTTCACAAACTCTGACTGACCATGCAAGAATCATACAAATAATCTTCCAGGGAGCCTCCAGCCTTCAATCCACACCTGTTCTGAGGATTTAGGTTTGTGAGACAGAGTCATTATTTCCTTCTCCTCATGTATCAGTAACTCTATTCACAATGGACATGACTGGTCCCTGGGATTGCCATTACAATGGCATGGTGAAGTAGTTCTCTGTCTACTTAGAGAAGAGAGACAGGAAATTGTACCATTAGAGAAGTCTCTGCTATGCTTTCTCATACTCAAACTTCTGACTCTAACGATGATCTTTAATTTTCAGATGTGTGATCCAGATGTTCGATCCAGATGTGTGTTCCAGATGTTTAACCCAGATGGTCGATCCAGATGTTAGCGCTGTCCAGATGTGCGTTCCAGATGCACGTTCCAGATGTTCGGTCTGGATGTTGCGGCCCAGACGTGTGATCCAGATGGTTTTTGCCAGATGTGCGACCCAGATGTTCGACCCAGTTGTTCAGTCCAGATGTGCGATTCAGATGTTTGGACCAGATGTGTGATCCGGATGTTTCGGTCCAGATGTTCAATCCAGATGTTTCGGTCCAGATGTTCAATCCAGATGTGCGCTATGTATGCATTTACTTTTTATGACGTTTTTGAGAATCTCATACACAAGTACACTGCATGCCCATTATGTTCACCGCAACCTCCTTATGCTACCTTCTCCTATGTGCCCCAACTAACTCTCAAGTTCAAGACCTTTTCTTCTTTAATTATTTTTGTTATAATCATACACACACACATGCATATATGCACATCTCCCAAGCCCACATATATATAAAACCTGAGACCTTTAATGTTGGTCATATATATAGGGCTGACCACTTGGGATTGGGTAACATCAGAGGGATTGCTTCTGGAACAAACTGATTCTCCCTTTCTTAGCAGCTAGTGACAGCCTGTAGCTCTTCGGCTAGGGGTAGGAGCTTGTGAAATTCCAATCTCCCCATTTGTGCTGGCATGCAGACCGAAGTGGTCACTATACAGATCTTATTTATGAGACCATATTATTGAGATTTCATGGGTACAGCTTCCCTGTCATATATAGAAGTCACTTATCTCAGAGCAGGAATCCTGGTCCTCTGGCTCTTACAATCTTTCCACGCTCTGTTGTTTCTTGAACCTTGGGTTTAGAGACTGTGTTATAAATGTTTCAATTGAGGATGGGCACTCTGAGGCCAGTTGTTCTTTATATTTTGACAAGTGGTGGCTTTCTGCAGTGGTCTCCATCTGATGCAAAAGAAGCTTTTTTGATAACATGTGAGAGCTACATTTATCTGTAGGCATGAGAATAAGTATTTAGATTGCAGTTAGAAATTACACGGGCTTAGGAAAGTGGTAGCAGTCGGTTTTCCTCTAGGGTGTATGGCCTCTCCAGCTGCAGGTAGTTGGCTAGGTTTATAGTACCAGGCAGAGTTGCCTCCTACTGAGCAGGTCTTAAGTCAAATTAGACAGCTGTTGGTTATGCCCAAGATAGAAGTGCCAGCAATGCATCACTGGCAATGTCTTGTCGGACCACTGGGGTCCAGTGATTTGGACCACTGGGGATGTCTTGCCATGCCAGTCATTGTTGTTTGTAGACTTTATACCTAGTTAGACTTGTAATTACTTTTCTTCCTTGGCACTTGCAATAGCACCTTCTGATTCTATGAGAGTTTGTCTAGGTCAGCAGCAACTTCATCCAAGTCCTATAATTCAAGCGTATGGTTTCTTCAGCAATATTACCTCTAAGTTCTGGGAGACAGCCAAGGGCAAAGGCAATAACCTATATTGTTTTGCGGGTCTCATGGACCCCCATGACCAACCTTGAAGGGAGGTTTCCCTTGCTTGGCACTGGGCTTTTGCTTTGTTTGTTTTTAAGACAGGGTCTCACTCTGCAGCCTTGGCTGGCCTGGAACTTGTTCTGTAGAACAGCATGGTCTGGAACTCACAGAGATCTGTCTGTCTCTGCTTTCCGAGTGCTGGGATTAAAGGTGTGCATCACCACTACCCAGCTAGGCACTGGGGATTTTGTTAGATAGTGCATGCTCCTGTGAAGAACATTATCATCTTGCATGCTCTAATTCGATTCATAGAACCTATGTCCTCCTCTCCCCTTCTTGAATGTTCCCTTTCTCCCTCTCCCCTATGGTCCCTTTCTACTTCCCTGGCTTCTGTAGTTATTCAAAGATATACTCAGATCTAAAGATTTGGAGCTAGGATGCACAATAAAAGAGAACACACAGTGTTTGTCTGAGCCACCTTACTCACTATAATACTTTACAATTAGATCTGTTCACCTGCAAATTTCATGATTTAATTTTTTCCTTATATGATGTGGGAGTGTCATATATCAATCTGTTGATTTCATTGGTTAAGCAATAAAGAAACTGCTTGGCCCTGATAGGTTAAAACATAGGTGGGAGGAGTAAACAGAACAGAATGCTGGGAGGAAGAGGAAGTGAGCTCAGAGATGCCATGCTCCCCTCTCCTGGGCAGACGCACACGATGAAGCAAGCCGCCAGGTCAGACATGCTGAATCTTTCCTAGTAAGACCGGAGCTACACAGTTTATTAGAGATGGGTTGATTGGGATATCAGAATTAGCCTAGAAGAGGCTAGATAGAAATGGGCCAAGCAGTGTTTAAATGAATACAGTTTGTGTGTTGTTATTTCGGGCATAAGCTTTGCAGGCAGCCTGGGTGCTGGGGACGCAGCCCCGCCGCTCCTATTACTACAGAATATCAGAATTAGCCTAGAAGAGGCTAGATAGAAATGGGCCAAGCAGTGTTTAAATGAATACAGTTTGTGTGTTGTTATTTCGGGCATAAGCTAGCAAGCGGCTGGGTTGCTGGGGATGCAGCCCCGCCGCTCATATTACAACACTTATAGCTAAATAGAATTCTAGTCTGAATATGTATATTTTGATTATTTATTAATTAGTCAATGGACATCTAGGCTGTTTCCATTTCACAGTTATTGGGAATAAAGTGACAATGACATGGCTAAGCAAGGATCTGTGGAGCAGGACGTCAAGTCCTTTGGGCATATGCCAAGAAGTGGCATATCTGGGTCATATAGATTTATTTTTAGTGTTGTGAGAATTTTCCATATTGATTTTCAGAGGTATTACAACAGTTTGCAATTCCACCAACAGTGAATGAGGGTTCACTCCCCCATACACATTCCTGCATACATTTGTTAGTTGTTTTCTTGGTCTTAGCCACTCTGATTAGGGTAAGATGGAATCTCAATGTTGTTTTAATTTGCATATCTCTGATGGTTAAGGATGCTGAATACATTCATAGATAGTTCCCAAACATCTTTATTTCCCCTTTCAAGAACTCTTTGTTTGGTCCCATAGCCTACTTTCTAATTGGGTCGTTTGTTTATTTTGGTGTTTAGTTTAGAGTTTTGGTTGTTTTTTTTTTTTTAGTTCCACATATATACTAATCCTCTATCAGATGTAGAGCTGGCAAAGATTCTCTCCCATTTTGTGGGCTTCCTCATCACCTAACTGTTTCCTTAGCAGTACAGAAGCTTTGCAGTTTTAGGAAGTCCCATTTATAAACAGTTGGCCTTAGTTCCTGACCAAAGTCATCGCCTATACCTATATTATATAGGGTGCTCCCTATGTTTTCTTCTAGAAATTACAGTCTTTCAGGTTTCACATTGAGGTCTTCGATCCATTTGGAGTTGCTTGTTTCGTTTCTGAGACAGGATCTCTCTATTCAGTCCTGGAACGCACTACACTATGGAGATTGGGCAGATCTCAAACTCAAGTTCTGCCTGCCTCTGCCTCCCAGGTACTGAGATTAAAAGTATGTCACCACACCTGGTGCTGGAGTTGATTCTTGCACGGAGCGATAGACATGACTTTGCCATAACATTTGTTGAGATAAAGTCTTTCCTTCAGTTTGTATTTTTGGCATTTTTCAAATATCAATAGCTGTATTTGAGGGATTACCATACCTGCACTCAAGTTCCATTATAGACCTAGCATAATAAAAACATCATGGTGCTGGTACAAAGCAGACACAGAAATCAAGGGACTAAATTAGTAGTAGATCCAGTCCTATTCTGCATAATCTAGGCTACCTGGCTTCTGAGTTTCCACCTCCCATTTCACTGAAGGAACGCTGTGTTTACAGATGCCTACCACTGCATCCAGCCTTTATGAGGGCTCCTGTAGTGATAGTTCATTTGTATTTTAATAAATAAGGCTTGCTTGAGGATCAGAAAAGTAAAACAGTCACATTGGCCAGTCTTACAGACCAAGCAGCAATGATACACCCCTTTAATCCCAGTAGCCACAATGATGCATAACTTTAATCCCAGTAGCCACACTAATTTGCCATAGAAACTAGGTGATAGTTGTGCACGCCATTAATCCCAGAACTAGAGAGGATCATACAATGGAAGGACACAGCTCTCAGTCTCAGTCTCATTCTGAGGTTCCTGGAGGCAGGATCACCATTTCAGACTAAGGTAGAGGTAAGAACTAGTGGCTGGCTGTTTTGCTTTTCTGACCTTCAGGTTGAACTCCAATTTCTGTCTCTGGGCTTCTATTCACCATGCTTCAGGCTCCAAGAATCAAACTCCAGTCATTAGAATTACACAACTAATGCCTTTGCCCACTAAGCTATCTCCCTGGCTTGATAGTAACAGTTTTAAAACTTACTTTAAGATTTATTTTTATTTCATGTGCATGGGTGTTTTGCCTACAAGTATGTATGCATATTACATGTGTGCACAATATCTGTGGAGGTCAGAAGAAGGCATTGGTCCCCTGGAACTGTAGTTACAGATGGTCTTGAGCTATCATGTGAGTGGTAGGAATTGAATCTGGGTCCTCTAAAAGAGCAACTAGTGCCCTTAACCACTGAACCATCTCTCTAGCCTCCAATATTTTTTATGAGACATGATCTCATAATGTAGCACCATCTATCCTGAAGCTTGATATGTAGACCAGGCCGGCCTTGGACTCAGAGAGATCTTCCGGCTTCTGCTTTACACATTCTGGGATGAAAGACCTGTGCCACTATACTGGGCTATGTCGATTGTTGGCTTTTTTTTTTTTGAGGGATTTTTTTCTAGACAGGGTTTCTCTGTGTAACAGTCCTGGCTGTCCTGGATGCCATTTTGTAGACCAGGCTGGCCTCAAACTCACAAAGATCCTGCCTCTGTCTCCTGAGTGCTGGGATTATAGGTGTGTGCTACCAAGCCTGGTTGATACTTTTATTAGGTATATAAATTATGTATAAAAGTAGGTATCCTTTCTTAGTCTGTCATAAATCACCTTAACTCCAAAACCAAGTTTATATACTCATGAAAAAATGTTTACAGCACTTTGAGTGGGAGTTTTATACTCTGAGATTTCATATATACCTAACCATATATCAAAAGTGAACTCCCAATATTATTACTCTATACCACTTAAAGAACATTAATTGCTAAAAATTGATAAGGAAAGAAGTAAAGATACAAACAGTCAAGAATAGCATAGAAAAAGTTGCTAAAGAGTGACCTAACTGCCACTACCAAATGGCCTGGGTATCAAATCATTTTACTGGCTTGCTCTATCAAATCTTACAGTATAGATGGAGAATAAGTGTATTATTTAAATTAACCCAGAAATCAAGTTCACAAGAATAAGGAACGATAGTACATTTGAAACAGGATTATAAGGAATCATGAGGATAGCAACTACTTGCTCATATGCACTCCAGAATCTGGGTAGGCATTGCAGCCAATAAAAGAGAAAGATAATAGTGAGCCTGACCCACCAGAATGCTCAACAAAGCTCCATGTATCTTTCTCAACTCTGATTTGTCATATACTATTGATACTATCATTAACTGCTATAGCTTTTAAAAAATACTTGATAACATGTATAAGAATCTTCAAGAAGTTCATATCCAGAGGGACGCAAACAAAGCAAAAACCCATGAATGTGGGAAAGAGATTAGTTGTGAAGCAAGGGTGCACAGGGGAGGGAAGGAGATAAGAGTACAGGGGCTGAGAGCAGAACAGAATGCATGGCATATGTGTATGAAGTTGTTAAAGAACAAATTTAATTTCTAAAGTATCCATATGCTTTAATCAAATAATACCATTCTTAAAAACCAACAGTAATCTTTGTGCATTGCAGGTAATGATCGTGCAATTATGTAAATACACAAATAATCATTGAATTGTGTATTTAACATGAGTTATGTTTTTTAATTAGTATATAAACTAACTGTTTTCTCGTGGCATTTTCATACATTGTTTTGATTGATTCTCCACTCCTTCTCCCCCATCTCTCTGACCTCCTGTTTCCCCACTGTGTTCATTTACTCCCAATATTTTACTTCCACTCTATTATCTCATGTGTTCTATTGTCTTCTACAACCCATCTCTTGAAACCTCCCTTTCTCTACCATGAGTTTACTTTATGGTTTATAAACTGTGCTTTAACAAGCTGCTGGAAAAGTCATACTAAAAATAATCTAAAATGCAGACGATACTATGACAGTCGCTGCCATGCAACTAAGTGCACTATAAATAGTTGAAAGAGCCAGCCCACTAAAGTCTCTTCGACTTCACATCACCTGAATAGCTACTTCTTTGTCAGGTTGATACCAGAAATGCAGACGTGAATGGCATCGTAACTCTAGAGGAATTCTCAGGCAAGTAAGTCGTCAACAAAAGCACAGAACAAGTTAATCCAAGTAGAGCTGGAACAGTAGAAAGGAGTTAGGGAAGCGGTCCCTGAGCACCTAGCACATAGAGATCTGGGGCTGGAACATGGTCTGTTCCACACACAGCTTGATCTCTTGGGAAGCAGAGAATCATGTAACCACCAGAGAAGGAGGACAACAAGGAGAAGGGAAGGGAGGAGAGGGAGAAGCCGCCCATTCTCGAGTACTCATCTGAACCAGGAAGAGGATAAAGGAGGTATTGAGTTACCATGTGGGTACTGGGAATTTAATCTGGGTCCTCTGTGAGAGTATTAAGTGCTCTTACCCACAGAACCATCTTTCTAGCCCAAGATATCCTTATATGAGACAGGGTTTTACTATGCAGGACTAGATATCCTGAGAGATCTTCCTGCCTTTGTCTCCTGAGTTCTGTGATTACCATACTGGGCTTGTTAAGACATTTCATTAGGTATATAAATTACTTACAACAGAACACATTCTTAGCCTGCCACAGAATACCTTAGTTTCAACTTAAGCATCCTTCCCAATAGCCGGGGAAGCTCCAGTTTCTCCCATTGGGTCACTTAGCATTCTTCCTCTTCACCACTGGAGCTATGCCAATCTGGGTGGGTTTTATCTTCCCAGTTCTTCCCTGAGCATGGGCAGAATAGGTTGAGAAGATTAGAAAAAGATGCAAATGAATACAACAAACCCCTCTCTGAGACCTTTTTGCTAGTGATTTTGAGCCCTCTCAAGTTGCTTAGCATCTGATTGGGGAAAAAGACATAAAGCAATTCAACTAGGACACGATGTGATAAACTCTGGAAGGGGAGATAGTTCCCAAAATGGGAACTATATCCTGTGTGGGTTAGGGGGGGTTTCTCAAGGGTGATAATCTGAACTCAAGAGACAATGCAGCAAGAGGTTAGTTAGATAAAGCACTGGAGGTTGGAATTATTATAGTTCTATTTATTACATTGACTAACTGATCGATTTTGTGTAGGGGAAGAGCATGTGTGCCACAGCACATGTTTGGAGGAGAGAGGGTAATTTGCAGGAGCTGGTTTGCTCTTTCTACCATACGATTATCAGGGATAGGACTCAGGTTGTCAGACTTGGTGTCCAGCACCTTTACCCACTGAGCCATCTTACCTGTCTACTGTATCTCTATTTTAAACACCTTCCAGAAGAATTGGAAACCATCTTCAATTGTTAAAAGATGGTTAAATATATCACAGTATACCCACAGTTTCCAATTCTGTGCGGCAGGATTTTCAGCACTTAGCACACCAATACCACAAATGTCACGTTGGTTGGCAATGAAAAAACATTTAATGAATTAATAACTGAATCAAGATGGGGCAACAAAGAGCACAGAAAAAGTTTTAATCGATGTATTGGCTGGCTTTATGCCAATCTGACATAAGCTAGAGTAATTCTGAAAGAGTGAACCTCAACTGAGAAAATGCTTCTTCCAGACTGGCCTGTGGAAAGCCTGTGGTACATTTTCTGATTGATGACTGATGGGAGCTGAAGCTCAGGGTGGACAGTGCCATTCCTGAGCTGGTGGTTTTGGTGCCATAAGAAAGCAGGCTGAACAGGACTGAAATCTCAAGGTCCAAATCTGGAGCTGAAGGAGAGAGAGCATGAGCAAGGAACTCAGGACCGCGAGGGGTGCACCCACACACTGAGACAATGGGGATGTTCTATCGGGAACTCACCAAGGCCAGCTGGACTGGGTCTGAAAAAGCATGGGATAAATCCGGACTAGCTGAACATAGCGGACAATGAGGACTACTGAGAACTCAAGAACAATGGCAATGGGTTTCTGATCCTACTGCACGCACTGGCTTTGTGGGGGCCTAGGCAGTTTGGATGCTCAACTTACTAGACCTGGATGGAGGTGGGGGTTCCTTGGACCTCCCACAGGGCAGGGAACCCTGATTGCTTTTCGGGCTGGGGGGGGACTTAATTGGGGGAGGGGGAGGGAAATGGGAGGCGGTGGCGGGGAAGAGACAGAAATCTTTAATAAATAAATAAATTTAAAAAAAAGAAGAAAGCAGGCTGAACAAGCCATGCCGTACAAGTCAGTAATCAGCACTCCTTCATAGTCTCTGCGTCAGTTTCTGCCTTGAGTTACTTCCCTAGCTGCCCTCAGTGATCGACAGTAAGATGAAATAAATTCTTTCCTCCCCAAGTTGCTACTGCATTTTATCACAATAGAAACCCTAATTAAGACAATATACATACCACTTAAAGGACTGTTATAGCTAACAACCTATAAAAAACTAATAACATGAGTGACATGCCTTTATAACAATCATCGAATATATGTGCTACAGTAGTCCCATTTTACAGAAAAGGATTAAGGAGTTACTGAACCACACTAACATAAAATAATGTGGGTGAGTCTGACTCCAGAACACCTACCTTTATACTGCCAACTCATCCCCAAATGGGCAAAAAACAAATTGAGTAGTTCAGATGAGGTACATCAAGAGATGTGTGAAAAGATGTCCAATCCCATTAGTAATCAAAAAAAAAGAAACAAAAGCAACACAGAGATTATAGGCACTTTCAGTGCCTATAATTTTAACAGTGATTTATGCATTTGACAATAGAATTGGTGAATTATCCCGCACATGTGTGTGTATCCCTCTCCCTCTGCTCTCACCACTTGGTGGGGAAACATACTATATGGATAAGGCAAACTGACAGCATCAAAATTGAAATCTCTTTATGCCTTTATACCAGAAATTAAAGTTTTATTTACTTATTTTATTTCTTGTGAGGGGGCAGGGGTGGGAAACTACAGAACACATGTAAAGGTCATAGGAAACTTTGTGGAGTTGGTACTCTCCTTCCAACTGCATATGGTTCCAGGAATTGAACTCAGGTTCCCAGGCTTGCATAGCAAGCACTTTCACCCTGCTGAGCCATCTCATAGGCCCAGGAATTTTCTTTTAGTAGGAACAGTTCCATAAATGGTCAAAGTAATTTACTTGAACATTATTCCTAATATAGAGAGGGAATTCCTAGGACTGTTCTAGATTTCCATTAGTGAGGGAATGTTTTAATGAATTATAATACCTTTGGATTCCTTAATATTGCAGCTCCACTAAAGAGTGGATTCACATGGAAAGACCTCCATTGTTTATCGGCATATGACCATGTGGATAAAGGAAATGGCAATTTGTGGACCATCATCTTATTTATGCAGATATAGTATTAATGATAACAACTTGCCATAGAGATGAAATTACCAGTTATGACTTAGTCCCATTGCTCTAGGCTTGAGAAAGGAATGGAGAATAAGAAATGAGAGAAAAAGAGATAAGGAGTAGGTACTAGAAAATAGAAAACTCCAAAATTTTAACTGTACTTTCTGAGTTTGTAGCTGGGCCACATACTCTCTAGTCAGCTAATTATCAGTAGGTTTTCTTCCCCTCCCAAGCCTTAGTTTCTTTATCTGTAACATAGAGATAACAGTGCCTCTGTCTTAAGGTTCGTATGAGACTAAGTAATCAATGTAAAGCAATTAACAGCATGAGGTATAAAGTAATGGCAATCAACACTAGCTGTTATTTCTCCGACTAGGCACTGTGCCAAATGTTCACACATTTATTGGAGGGATACATCTTTTGAATTGACACAGCTTCCCATGGAGGCTGACAGCTTAGAACTTTAAGAGCAAGTGTTTTCTAGATCTGACTTCAGGGCCCTCTGCACGTGTACTAGCCTTTCTGGGCTAGTATTCTGGTCGAGGTATTCAGGTTGATTCTGCTGAAGGTGCCCTGGCTCTATATGGATGGTCTGATCACAAAATCAAATAACTAAATTTGACCACCTCAGAGGGAAAAGAAGAAAACAGAAAGGGAAAAGACAGAACAGGGGGAGTGCATAAGTGAAAGGAGGCTACTCTGTTTTTTATCTTTAGCAGAGGCCAAGGAAACCTTAGGGCCAAGGCAGAAGGCGGGGTGGGCGGGGCTGAGCCAGAGACAGGGGTAAACTCTGCCTTCTGGGCCACAGCACTCACCGTCTTTGGTTCGTCCTCAGTGCAGGGCAACAGGTAAGAGCTGCTTCCAGCCCTCTTTCTGGGCTCCCACCCACACCACTGCATGTTGACTTTGGCTGACTAGACCTGACTTTGGAATTTAACAGAAACTGTCGCTTCTGTTTTGGGCTTTCCTCTCTGCCCTCTCTTTCCTCTATTAGTTTTCGGTATCACTCACTCACCGGGCATTCATACTCTCTCTTCTCCCTCAATGGACTTTTGTCTGTACCCCTCCCCTCCCCCTCCCTGTCTCCTTCCTCAACTCTGTATCTTAGTCTCCTGTTTCTCTTGTCTCTTCTCTGTTTCTCTAGAAGGCATCTTAACATTTCTTCCAAATTTCTCTCCCTCCATTTGACTCTTTTCTGTCCGCTTGGCCTAGAGCAGAGTGCAAGAGCCTTGGGTGGGGGGGTCAGATCTAGGGAAGGAGAACTGGAGGGTTTGGTGGAGGGGGTTAAGAATGCTAATGCAAGATGGAAGGGATCAAGAGGCTGAATAATTAGCAGAAATAAAGGGAAGAGGTTGGAAAAGGAATGCTGTCATTGTGCAGAAAGGCAAGAGACTTGTGTTGTCTCATCTTAATACACCCTGAGACCCCAGGCAGGCCATTTATCCTGTGGCAAGAGCACCTGTCCACAGTTTCCACAAATCTCTTAGTTTTGGCTTGGGTATCTAAATTCTTCTGTTTCTGTTCTCTTCTGATTTCCAGCGGTAGGAAATGGAGAGGAGGTAAGGCCTGATGCTTCCAGCTCCTGGAAGAAGTAACAGGCTCTCTCTCCTCCAGACTTAAATGATTCTTAAAAGCAGGCCACAAGTAATGGGAGCCAGGGGAAAGAAACTCTGCAAGGGTGGCTTCTGACTTCTCCAAGGGGATGGAGTCATGGCTGGCCTCTCCGGCCTATGGGAATGCAAATGGACGTAAAATTGTAGAAGTGTAGAGATGCAGGACAAACCTTTAAGGAAGGATGCCACCTGGCCTGAAAATTCACCACGATCTCTTTGATTTTGTTTTAGACAATCTCTTCTATGCAGTAGGATGTGAAAATCATTTAATGGTGGAATTAATAAATGTTCAATAGTACCTCAAATCCTACTTTAGAACATTTGAAGAAAGCCATTTGCCATAAAAGATAAATGCATAGTAAAGGGGCTTGTATTACTGTAGCAGAGTGGCTTGGTGTCTAGAGTCAAGCCCATCAAGCTCCCAGCTAAGAAAATATGTGATGTTTGGATCATGGATCTACATTGTCTAAGCTAGGGGTCTCTTGAGCCAGACTGGCTGAGTTGAAACCCTGCTCTTTTTCACTTACCAGGTCTTTGACCGGGGTGAGTCATTCGATCTTTGGGGGCCTCAGGTTCACAACATTGTCCTGAGAAATGAATAAATCACTGTATTTGGAGCATTTACAACAGTAAGAGCTTGGTTAATGTTTGAATATCGGAACCAGAGGGGAAATTATGAAATTTCCTATCTAACACAATGTCTGTAGAGAAACGAAGGTTCAGAAGGTATGTGAGGGGTGGGGAAGGCCAGGGGGAACCCAAGTTCACACACAGTAAATTGTAATAAGAGAAAAAAAATTTCATCTCCAGCTTTTCATACTTGGCTTGACATAGTCAGGGTGCAACTCCTTGGCTCCAAAGTTTAGGTTTGTTACTGAGAAAAGATCTGCTACTGACTCTTGACTGACTTGGAAATATACATCTCAGGCTGCCATGGGCTTCAGGATTCTGCTGTCCCAGCTTCCTGCGTGTCAAAATGCCCAGCCAAGAGTCTATGTTCTTAATACCCTCAACTGCTTGAAAGGCTGCCTGCATTCAACTTCAGCCATTCCCTTCTCCCATTAAGTAGTGTCGGAAGTAGACAAAGAGCCCAAAATAACCACACTACAAAGTTATGGGTCATAATGATTCCCAGGAAGATCAGGAAAGACAAGAGAAGGTGTAACTCAAGCTCAATAGTAACTCAAGAACTCAATCCATGTCAAGAAGTACTCTGTATTTTCCCCAGGACCCTCACTAGAATAGCTCCATAGAGATGATGAGTATATTTGACCTTTTCAGTTTCTGTACATGGGAAACAGGTCTTCATCCCCCATCATTTCAGAGCAGGCTTTGCCTCTGGTCTCAAGGGCCTTCCGTCTTACTATATACTTCAATATTGTTGCTGTTGTTGTCAGTGTTGATGTCAGAGAAGTTCATAGGAACTTGCAAGGACCTGGGCTATCCATCTTGACTCACTACAGATTGGCAGAGGCAGCCTTGGCCAGATGCTCAGACGTGATTCCAGGAAGGGGTTCTTCTTCTCTCCCACACCCTGGGCTCATCTTAGGGAGTGGTCAGACTCCTGAGGCGATAAACTCTGGGGGCTTTATCTTTGGTCTGCAGGCTCAGCCTTGAGTGCTTTAACATTCATGGGCAGGCAGTCAGAAGGGAGACTAGATATGAGGTAGGCACTGGATCCAATCAATGGACTGATGTAGACATAATTACCTCACATTTGACGACTCATCAAAGCCAAAACCAGAAAGGAGAAGTGCCTTGCCCTAAAACACTGAACAAAGAAGCTAGGAAACCAGAATTTAAATAAGAAAATCAAACTTTTTGTGCTGAAGGGTTCACATGGTTTTTGTTGCTTTTGTTTTTTTCATTTAATCCTTCCCATCAGCTGTCTGCTTCTTGCTGTTAGAGGGCCCATATGCACAGGCCCACAAACTAACTCAGGCTGCTGGGACAGCCTGGGACAGGGAAGGAGGATGTTCTAAGATGGAATAACATGACTGGGTTGCTTTGTAAAGTAAGAGGTGTGTGATTGCTCTGGGACATTAGGGAGATGAAAGAAGTTACCAACAGGATAGGCCCAGGAATTCCTCCTACTCCTTTGTCCCTCCCATAATAAGGCTTTATACACTGAGGGTGCTCGTACACTGTGCTCAGTAGCTTTCTTGGCAGAGCTGGGGGCTAAGTCGTCCCACTTTCTCTCACATCTCCCCTTTTGTATTATTATTTATCTTGTCCACCCTTTGATTCTGGCTCTACAATTGGCCCATTTCTTCCAATCTGTTTCTCACTCTTGTTCTCTCTGTCTTTCTTTCTCTCAATCTTACTTCTTTATATGTTTCCTCCTCCCCTATACCCACCTCTTTCCTTTTTAAATACAGATTTACTATTTTAAATTATGTTTATGTGTGTGGTTCTGTGGAGAGGTGTGTATATGTGAGTACCAGGCCTATGGAAGCCAGAGACATCAGATCTCCTGGAGCTGGAGTGACAGGCAACTGTGAGCCATACTACATGAGTACTGGAGATCTAACTTGGAAGAACAGTACTTACTCTGAACCAGTGAGCCATCTCTTCTGCCCCTATCACTCTCTCTTGATATTTTGATTTTTTTTAAATCTACTTATCTTTTTCAAGCAGTTTCTCTTCCACCACCCCCAGTAGGGTCATGGTCCCCTAAGTCTTTATTGTCTAACCCTCCCCTTTCATCTTGGTGTCCCACTCTGCACTTGATGGATTCTTTGCTGTACTGCTTAATTTTCAGTCTTTATATATTACTCTAGGCTACACAATTTCCCTTATGTATCTCTGTTTGTCCCTACTGGTATATTCCCTGTTTCTCTTTCTCTTGTCTTTTTACCTCTCCCTATCTTCTGTATTTTTCATGATCCTTTGCCTTGTCTTTCAGTATCAGTCTTCCTTTCCACGGCTGTTTTATCTCTACCTAACTTGTTCCCTTCTTTCCAGCTTTGAAGTCTTTCTCAGTTTCTGATCTTCCTCCTCCACCATCACACTTTTGTTTTCTTTCTTCTTTTATCTTTATCTTTCTGACGTTGTCTTGATTCGTCCCCTTCTTACCTTCTCTCTATATTTAAGATCATAGTTATTAACTTACTCCAAATTTCAGTCAATACTCACCGACAGTTACATGTCATTTGTTCTGTCTTTTCTATTGATTCCCCCTATCTTTCTCTACCTTGGCTTCTGTCCTCTTTTCTGATCCACACAGATTATGTCTTTCAGCCTTCTTAGGTCTTATTTTCATCGCCTCCTTTATCTATGTCTAACCAAAAGTCAGGAGAAAATTCAAACATATCAAAATATCAACCTGGTGGTACACAGCCTATACGGCACATGCCTGCCCTTTCCTGTTTCCTGGATCTCCTGAAGTTGACAGCTGGCTTCAATCTCTTTCTCTGTCACTGGTAGAACATTCTCAAGACAAAGCAGGACACTCCCCAGGAGCTCTGGTGAATAGTATCTGTTTGCAGTAAAGGCCAAATTTTCATTTGGTGGAGGATAATAGTCTTTGTTTGTAAGATAGGGTTTCTCTGTGTAGCCTTGGTTGTACTAGAACTCACTTTGTAGCAGGCTGGCCTCAATCTCACAGAGATCCACCTGCCTTTGCCTCCCAAGTGCTGGGATTAAAGGTGTGCACCATGATGCCCTGATGAGGATAAAAGCCTTAGAAAGACAGTGACCTCAAGTGTTGGTCAAAGGTTGACTGTCAGATGTCATTCACAAAGGCACATCGGTGATCCTCACAATCACTAAGCAGCTGGTGTCAGAGTAAGTCAGAGTCCGGGTTTTCTGATCTCTATTTAGAAATCTCTCCCTTGTCCCTTTATCTACTGGTGTCTCTCATTTCTCCCTCATATTTAACATTACAATTGTTTTCTGAGAAGGATAATAGAGGACCTCTGAGGAAGGCAACAAACTTTGAACGGGAAACTAAAGGCAAAGAATTAAACACAGGCATGACTTATCTGGTTTTTGGCCTCATGATGAAAATCTCCTCTCTTCCACAATTTCTACAGGACTCTGGGCTCAAGATGGTGGCAGCAGCTGTGTTGCTACAATCCTGTCCAGTGCTCTCTCGGGGCCCCCGAGGCTTCCTAGGTAAAGTGGCTAAGACTTATCAGTTCCTATTTGGTACTGGACGCTGCCCCATCCTGGCCACCCATGGACCAACTTGTTCTCAAATCCACCGTAAAGCAACCAAAGCTGGAGGAGGTAAGAAGAGGTTATTGGCAGAAGGGAATGTCTGGGTCATAAAGACAAGGTTCTAGGTCTGATTATCATGACTTAATAGCTTAGAGAGTTCAAGACAGAATGAATTGACCCAAAACAATAGACTCTGGCTGTGTCTTCTGCCAGTGTCTTTCTAGAGCAGGGGTTCTCAATTTTCCTCATGCTATGGTAACCCCCCCAATTATAAAATTATTTTTATTGCTTCTTTGTAACTATAATTTTGTTGCTGTTATAAATTGTTTTTATTAATAAATTTATTTGTTATTTATTTTACATCTGGGCCATGGTTTCCCATCCTTCCTCTCCTCCCAGTCACTCCCACCACACAACTCTCTGTCCTCATGCCCCAAGCCACTCTTCCTCTGTTTCTGTTCAGGAAAGGGTAGGCCTTCCATGGCTATCAACAAAAACATGGCATATCACGTTGCAGTAAGACTAAGAACCTCCCTATGTATTAAGGCTGAGCAAGGCGACCCAGTATGGGGAGAAGTGTCCCCCAAACCAGTAAAAGAGTCAGAGACAGATCCTGCTCCCACTGTTATGAGTTCCACAAGAGGACCAATGAATTCTAATATAAATTTCCAATATGCAGGATACCTGTTATGCCATTCCTGTAAAAAGATCGTTCATTACCCAAAGGGGTTCTGATCTACAGGCTGAGAACCGCTGCTATTGAGTCTTATTTTCATGTTCTTTGCACACAAACTATACTTCACCCATGCTAAAAGGTTAAAATTGCTCAAATTGATTTTTTGTCCTATGATTCCTTGCCTTTGCTTGTGACATATGACCTTCCCCTATACTATTATCTCCTCTCCTCCTTCTCATTCAACACTGAATTTGGGCATTTTTGCTCCTGCAAAGCCTGCCTAGACCCCTAGCCTAGCCAATACCACCTCTTAGTCCCATCCCTTAGATCTTCTAGATTTCATTTGTCCTGTCCTTTCTCCCATCCCACCATTTCCAAAGTATTGTCAGAGTATGCTACTTCTCCCTGCTTAGAAACTCTGCCAGCAATAAGACCAGATTCATTCAACTTCTCATCTGTATCATAGCCTGAGCTAGAGCTCTGGAATACAGTAAGTCTCAGTAATCATTGCTGAGTAGAGTGTATGGCTAAGGAATGAACCTCCAATTACTCTCTTACCTTTGTGTAGACTCTCCGTCTTGGGCCAAGAGCCATTGTCCTTTCATGATGTCAGAACTCCAAGATGGGAAGAGCAAGATTGTGCAGAAGGCAGCCCCAGAAGTCCAAGAAGATGTCAAGACTTTCAAGACAGGTTGGAGTCGACCTTCACCCTATCCAACCTCTATTCCTAATGATTGATCCCACTTTATCATACTCTGGGCTAAGCAAATCCAAGGGAAGACTGTATACATTCCATGATGGACAGTCTGAGTCTTTTGCAGGGAGTCATATGAGGCAGTTGATTAGGCCATGCACTGAAGTGTATTTCCTCAACACATACACAGTTACAAACTCCCGTAACTTTTAGCTGTCAGTCTAAAATGGGCCCTCCTCTCTCCCAGGCAGCTAAGTGGATTTCAAAGAACTGGGATCCCAAGTTTAGCAAGACCATATTATGAGAGTCTGGGTTTGTATGAAGGAAAAGGGGTAGAGAATAGATACACCCTTTAGTTTTCACATGACATAGTGTGAATTAATTAGCCTTTCTTCCCTGAAAAGTATTTTGAATTATCAATTTTATTAAAACGAATTCAAATAAAGTTTTGTTTTCAACAAATTATTCTTTATAAGGATAGAGAGTTCAAGAACAACCTAGACAGAGCACTCAAGACAATTCACACCTGGCCATCCTACTGGCATCTTTCACAGGTCACTTTGAGTTATCACTAAGAACAAAAAAGTTAGAGACTAAAATTTAATGATGTTCAAAACTGAAGACTAAAACACACCCATCTCTCAAGTACAGGGCCTAGGGTGCATTTCCTGGTTACCTTATGCAAGGGCAACTCTCAGTGGGAAGTGAATCCCCTTAAGGAAGGCTTCCAGACATTCTAGGAGATGAGCGGAAGCTTACTTTGCAGAAGCATTCCCCGGGAGGCGTCTCTACTTTCTAAACTTTATAGCTATGCATTACACTGAACCTAAAGAGGACAACAGATACTATCTCTTTTCCTCTCTTCATGCCAATGAATTCCCTATTCCCTTGTAGACCTGCTGAGCTCCTTGGATTCAAGCATCCCAAGCCAACCATTCCCTAGTTTCCAGGACCCAGAGCAGATTGAAGGGGCGATTACACACCTGATTCACAACAATATGACTGGTGAGTTTGTCAAGATGGAAAGATCGGGCATGGGAAGAGTGAAGTAGCTACTGAAAGGGTGCATGACACAGGATAAAAAAGAAAATGGGAATATTTTCTTAAACCAAAAATTTTTAAAATTATGCATTAGTGCTGGTCTTGCTGGATCTGTGGATTTTGTAACTAAGTCACGTCATTCAAACACTTACCTCAATAGTTTATAAGGAAAAATAAATTACACTTATAGCAATGTAGTATTCCTAGCTTGTTATGAGGTCTCATTAAAAACTAAACTTACCTCCATTATTTTTCCATATTTCCCTCAAAGTTTCTCACCCTTTCTGCCTCTTATATCCATTTTTCATAGTGGGATTGATTCATTTTTCTAGTATACGAATAAGGAATTATTTTTAAGAGATACAGAGAAATAAAGAGTAAATTATCATCTACCATTAACTTTTTGTTGTGTTTTCTCCCAGACACACCTTCCTATGGCTACACATACATAAGATAGAGAGACAGAGACAGAGAGAATTTCCCATCCACTCTCTTAATCATACTCATGGTTTTTCAGAACTATGACCCGATTACCTCCAGAGTTTACTGCGCTGCTTTGTTCACTTAAGAATACGACCTCATATCAATTATTACTTACTTCATGGCCATCAACACAGAGCTGCATAAGGATCATTAATGGCTGAATTGTGTTCCATAGTGTAGACACGACATTATTCATTTAAACAAGAACCTGTAATTAAGGTTGTTGCTAATGCTTTTGTATTCCTCCACTTAAGGCTGCATGCTAGTTTTATAGCCATATGAATATACCCAAAGAAAATTCATGGTTTTAACTTTTTCATTACTTGAACCAATGTGTCACTTACTTGATGGGCATTTAATTGCTACATGACCTTGGTCAAGTTAGCTGATCTTTTTATGCCTTAGTTCCTTCAAACAAAAATACAGATACTAATAGAACTTTCCATATAGTGTTGATGTGAGAAATCAATGAGTTAGCATCTTTATGGTTCCTGGAAGTAGGTTCTACATGTATTAGGCATCCATTAATGCTGGCTATGATAATATAATAAAACACTAGCTATTTTTAATTACAACCACTATTATTAGTAGACCTCTGAGGACAGTATTATTACCACATACCAAATATTAGTGTTGTCATTAGATTCTCACAACTAAGCAAGGAAAGAATTCTAAGCTCCATTCTACATATGAGTACATTAAAACAAAAAAGATGATTTTTTTAAAAAGATTTTTTAAAATTGAGTTGTTTTGGCTGGCATACCAAGTAATGAGTTTCACGTGGCATTATCATACACATGTTATTATATTTTATTCTCATGTGTTCCTCCTTCACCTGATTCCCCTTCTTTACCAGTCAGCCCTTTCTTTTTGCTTTCCTGTTACATGTCCTCTGTTGCCTTCTCTACTTCCTACTTCCCTTAAGATCTCTTCTACCACCTATGGTTCCCTTTCTAATTTTTGACCTACAAATACACATGTACAAACGTATACACTAAATACACAATTTTAAATTCAGGTCCCACGTATATATGAAAGCACATATGGAGCATTTGTCATTCTGTCTGGCTTTTATTAACATAATGATTTTCAGCTATATCCATTTTCCAACATGACTTCATTTTTTACAGTTGCACAAAATTACACTGTTTTATATTTATCACATCTTCATTATCCAGTCATTTGTTGACGGCTGGCTGTTTGCTAGCAACTGTGCATAGTGTAGTTATAAACATGGGTGTACAAGTATCTTTGTAGTATGCTGACTTAAGAGTCATTTGGGTATATGCTTAGAAGTGATATGTCATACAGTATTCCTATTTTTAATTGATTCTTTTGAAGTATTATTTTTATCGTTTTAAAATCATGCATGCATGCATTTACTTCTGCATGCACATGTGTGATAATGCCCTTGGAAGCCAGATATACCGGATCCCCTGGAGCTGAAGTTAAAGGAAGTTGTAAGCACTTGATGTGGTTGCTGAACACTTGATGCAGCATGAGCTAGAGTCATCACTCTAATCCCTGTTATTTTTCCGAGGAACTTTCATACTGATTTCCATAGTTGCTGAACCAGCTTAGGTTCTGACCCTTGGTGTATAAGAGCTCCTCTTTGCTTGCCTACTTATCAAAATTTGTTATCATTTGTTTTCCTGACAATAGCCATTATGACTGAAGCGAGATGGAATTGAAACTCCGCTTAAATCTGCATTTCCCTGGTGGCTAAGGATGTGAAGTATTTAGTGTCCATTTGAATTTTTTCATCCAGTTCATTTTTCATTCAGTTCAGCAGCCCATTTACCAATTGGAAGATTTGTGGGAGTTTTCTGGTGTTTAATTTTTGCAGTAAAGAGGATTCTTTGCTGGTTCAGAGTCACATAGCTATCAGGTGAGAAGAGACATGAGTAGAAACCGGACCTAGCAATATTCCTTTCTCTGAGACTGAAGCAGTAACTCCTGTAAGGCATCTTCCACACTAACTCTGGAAAGAAAGGTGAGGCCATGCTGAGTGGAAAGCCTGACTAAATCTGTGAGTTAGCAAAGGAATGGCTGAGTGAAATAGAGAGTTAGTGTGAGCCAGGGCTGGGGAGGTAGCTCAGTGGGTAAAATGCTTGCTGTGCAAGCACAACAACAACCTGAGTTTGAGCACCCAGAGCCCACGGGCAAGCAAATGCAGATAATCTCAGCATGCCCCTATTGAGAGGTGGAAGGGAGAGATAGGAAAATCCTCAGAAATGGAAGGGCCAGCTAGTCTGCTGCATGCCACAGTGAACAAGAGACCCTCTCTCAAACAAAGGGGGAAGAGAGACTGATGCCTGTGGCTGTTCTCTGAATTCCACAATGCACCCTGACATGAACACACCTGGATGTGTGCACATACACAGGCATTTATATCATATTAAACAACAGAAGAAAAAAGTTAAAGAACCAGTAAGACATCTGCTGAACAAATAAATGAATACATGGGAAGAGAATTAGAAAGCCCAAAATCAACATGAGTAAAATAAAGACTAGTCAGGAAGAGAGTTGAGTTGAATTATTCCTCTCTCTATTTCTACTCCTGCAGGAAGCCAGGTCTTTGGTTATGACCAATTTTTCAGAGACAAGATCATGGAGAAGAAACAGGACCACACCTACCGTGTGTTTAAGACTGTGAATCGCTGGGCTGATGCCTACCCCTTTGCCCAACACTTCTCTGAGGCATCTATGGCCTCACAGGATGTTTCTGTCTGGTGTAGTAACGACTATTTGGGCATCAGCAGGCACCCTCGTGTCTTGCAGGCCATACAGTGAGTAGCAGAGTATGCACTATGAGCTGTGGGGTGGGCACATCTAAAGATCTGGAGCCACGCGAGCAGTGGACACCTTGGTTCTAGCAGCATCTCTTTTGTATAAGGTCTTCCCAGTACATCTATCTATGCCTCAGATACAAACTCAGTCAGTCAACACATCACTCTCTAAACTACTGTATGTCTGGTGTGCAGGATGATAATGGAAACCAAAAAAGGCTCCCTGAGTCTATGATCTAGAATGGGGTGTGTCTGTGTGTGGGAGAGAGAGAGAGAGAGAGAGAGAGAGAGAGAGAGAGAGAGAGAGAGAGAGAGAGAGGAGAGAAAAAGAGGGAGGGAGGGAAATGGGGGGGGGCTTCCTTTAGCTTTTCCAAACCACTCAAGCTGTATCTAGTTCTACCTCCATCTCTACCTTTCCCGTTCTTTCCCCCACTTCAGCAGTTCTCAACCTGCGGGTCGTGACTCGTTTTTGGCCTGAATAACCCTTCCACAGGGTTTGCCTATGACCATCCTACATACCAGATATTCACATTGTAATTTATAACAGTAGCAAAATTACAGTTATGATGTAGCAGCAAAAATAATTTTATGGTTGGGGATCACCACAACATGAGGAACTGTATTAAAGGAAACTGCATCAGGAAGGTTGAGACCCACTCAGGACTACTTAAGTTAACACTGACCACATTAAAGAAGGGTTTCGTATTCGCTCAGTGCCTAACAAGGTTTGTTTTTGTTTTTCTTTGTCTTCTGTTTCCTTGGGGTCAGGGAGACCCTGAAGAATCATGGAGCTGGAGCTGGTGGTACTCGCAATATCTCAGGTACCAGCAAGTTCCACGTAGAACTTGAACAGGAGCTGGCTGAGCTGCACCGGAAGGACTCAGCCCTGCTCTTCTCCTCCTGTTTTGTGGCCAATGATTCTACTCTCTTTACACTGGCCAAGCTTCTGCCAGGTGAGTGCAAGGCCTGAGATTTGTTCGAGGCTGGTGTCCTGCACTAGAGCATCCGGTCTCACTTGCTGCCCCCTCTATTTTGGGCTCACTTGCTTCTTCTGCTCTTCCCTTTCACCTGCCATGCATACTTAGGAGTGGATGATTACATCCCTCTGCTTTCACTCCTACCACACCTAGATTGACGGCCAGCATCAGGGAATAGCTAGTGCCTGACCTCACAGAACAGTAACACCATAAATTTACCATCTCTAATACACATAGTCGTTTGTCTCCACAGAGCTTTAAAAACGTTTCTGCAAAACCTGTACCTCCACCCTTGACTCTTAATATATAACTCAGGTCTTACAAAAATAATGCAGAAACCACCAAATAGCTTTCCTTACTTATTGACATGCAACCATAAACCTATCTGTTCACCAACATTTCTTCATTGTTTCCCTTCATTGTGAAATATATTTCTTCCCTTTTGCCTAGAGGCAGTCCTTCAACTATGTGGTAGAAGCCATCTTCTCCCTTTCCACTCTCTAGTCCACGCTTTCCCCTCACATGCCTTCTATCAGTCTGAATCTCAGATGGACACGATGTTCTACATCCATGCCAATCCAGGGCTTATATGAGTCCTTAGAGAGGCGCCACTAAAATGTCACATTCCTTAACCTCTCCTCAGAGCTTTTCAAGTGTCTGTGACAACTGTGCCGGATCCCCGTCTCTTCTCTCCTTTCAGCAGACATCTTTACCTCCTGCTACACTGAAAGTAGAAAACACCAGATAGCATTATCCTCAACTCCTAGCCACAAGCACCTGCCAACTTACATGCACCTCCACTTTTCCTCTCATTCTTTGCCTCCTACAGTAGTAAAGGACATGCCCCTTTTTCTTGTTGACTAGTCTTTTCCACTGGTGCGCTGGTCATTGCCCACTATTTATCCAGTAACTTCTCCTTCCACCCCACTGCTGACCATGTATGTGCACATGCACATGCGTGTGTCCCCTTTCCCACGCCACCTCCATCCATCTGTCCCTCGATCCCTCCACATCTTCAGCCTCTTACTCTCTTTCAATATGTTTAAGTCTCTTGCCTCAAGCTCCGCATCACTCTCTATCTACCAGTCGGTCTCTCTCCTGCCCATAAGAGGCACAATGCATAAGTGTTTGGACTTGCTGTATGCTACTTCACTACACACTTCAAAAGTCACCACTACTTTGTGAACACTTCTTCTAAGGTCATCCCAAACCCCTAAATAAAGTCACCATCTTGGGGGGGGATCAATTCTTTACTCCTCCTCAACCAGTACAATTCGACACCTTTTCATTTCTCTACTACCACCGTTCTCGTCTAACCAACATTGTTTTCTTGGTTTGTTCTTTCCTATAGTCTATTTTTCCTACATTCAGAACAATGTTTCCTTATGTAAATCTATCTTTCTCCTTTCCCTGTTTAAAATTCTTTAATGGATCCCGCTTGCCCCTAGGATCAAATGTAAACTCCACATCATAGCTTCTAACTAAACCAAATCCTAAGATGTCATCTCTTGACATGCCTCTCATACTCTCCCACTTGATAAATTTCAACTTATAAATTAGTCATTTGTTTATGCATTCACTCACTAAAAATGTTTCCATAGCTTTATATGTACCTTGTACTGGGAACAAGGGATATAAGGATGAAAAGGTTTGGACTTTGCTCTCAAGAAACTTCCAGCTAAACAGGTCAAGCCCTGGAAGAAACCATGATTTATTTTTCTCAAATAGAAGTTGTCCCTTATTTTATTAAAGACCAGAGTTCTTTGATGTCTGTGAAAACTGAGGGTTCTATGGAACAGACAGATCCCTTTCCCACATTTCACCCATCCCTAGCCTCCCAGTATAGCCCAGTAAGAATCTCTGCATTCATGTCATAGAGAAAACCCTTTTGTGTTGCTTAGCGTGTGCCCTGTACAGTAACGTGGTCACTGTCTGCTCTTTTTGCTGTGAACTGTTCATGATCATACAATTCCCACAGTGAAACCTGATACGCATCTGTCCCTGTAATTATGAACAGATGGAGCTACCTGGAAAAGGGGGAAGTGTCATCTAGATCAGGGAGAGTCTAGTAGCAAGGTCTGAGACTACAAGCATTCTCTGCTAATCCTTTTCCAAGCTTTGATTTTCCAAGTGTCAGGAAGAATGAACTAAACTCTGTCATTGTGAAACTCAAAGTTACTGGGAAACTGAACTTTCTTTCCCCTCAAGACAGTCAGAGGCCACAGCTAGGCGTCCATGTCTTTCTTCTCCTGCCAGGCCATACCTGGAGTGTAAAAGTGGAGGAATGAGACAGAAGCTTAACAATTACACATTTGGGGGCTGGAGAGATGGCTCAGTGGTTAAGAGCACTGACTGCTCTTTCAGAGGACCCGGGTTCAATTCCCAGCACCCACATGGCAGCTCACAACTGTCTGAAAATGCAGTTCCACGAGATCTGACACCTTCACACCAACGAACATAATAAAGTTAAATAAATCATTTAAAAAAAACAATTACACATTTGCTTCCTCAGGGTGTGAGATCTACTCAGATGCAGGCAATCATGCTTCCATGATCCAAGGTATTCGCAACAGTGGTGTAGCCAAGTTTGTCTTCAGGCACAATGACCCAGACCACCTGAAGAAACTTCTTGAGAAGTCCGATCCCAAGACACCCAAAATTGTGGCCTTTGAGACTGTCCATTCCATGGATGGTATGTATGTATGTGTATGGGTGCATGTTTACTAGTACTAATATCTCACAAAGACATGATGATAATAACAACTAACATATGGTGTTTAGTATGCTATTCAGTTATTCATAGTTTACATGTATTAATTCACTAAATCCTCATGATGATTTTATGAAATGGGTTCTATTATTATCATTACTATTAGATGAGGAAACTGAGACATGAACAAGAGGAGTCACAGGTCATACAGGTAGGAAATGCAAAAGGAGAGGCAGCTATTAAATTCTTTTTTATTAATTAAATGTATTTATTTATTTTACATCCCAACTGCAGCTTCCTCCCTTCCACTCCTCCTATTCCCTCCTCTTTACCCTCTCTGCACCCTTCAATCCACTCCTCTGTTTCTGTTTAGAAAGCAGCAGGCCTCCCATGGAAAGAAACAAAGCATGGTATATCAAGTGGCTGTAGAACTAAACACCCCCAACACCTTGTATTAAGGCTGGGCAAGGCAACCCAGTATGAAAAGCAGGTTCCCAAAAGCCAGCCAAAGCATTAGGGACAGCCCGTGCTCCCCCTGTTAGGAGTCCCACAAGAGGACCAAACTATACTGCTTTCACATATATGCAGAGTCCCTAGCTCAGTCCCATGCAGGCTTCCTGGTTGTGGGTTCAGTCTCTGTGAGTTCCTATGAGCCAGATTAGTTGATTCTGTGGGTTTTCTTGTGGGAGGAAGGATAGTACAAGCTATTACATTCTAATATACAAAGAAACAAAGTCCTCACAGAACATCAAAGTTTGTCTTAGTGCTTCACCAATTTGATGGTAAAATGATTATTTTCTTACTAGGCTACATAACTCTTATTTCCCTGCATGACACTCTTCCCATTAGGAATGATATGCAAGTCAGTCATGGCGGTGTCTGTCCTCTACAGTGGCAAATTTTACAAACTCTTGCCGAGGATTCCATGGTCCACTAGGAAACACTGGAGTCAAAATAGGTTTTCAAGTAGGACAGATTTGGATTAAAATTCAATCTTTGACACATATTATCTGCATGAACTTGGGGAATTTTGAAACTCTCTGAGCCCCAATATTCTCCGGGGTAAAATGTCTGGTTGTAGAATTATAGGCAATGGCAGTCATTCCATTTACTACACTTTAACAGAAATAAATGACTTTATTCTCTTCTTTCCTTCCTTCCTTCCTTTTTTTTTGAGACAGGGTTTTTCTGTAGCTTTGGAGCCTGTCCTGGAACTAGCTCTTGTAGTCCAGACTGGCCTTGATCTCACAGAGATCCGCCTGCCTCTGCCTCCTGAGTGCTGAGATTAAAGGCGTGCGCCACCACCGCCCAGCTTCTCACCTCTTCTCTTACTGTAATTGAAATGAGGCCCAGAGCTGTCTATTGCTGGTTCTGTGCACCAGAAATTATGTGTTTTAGGTATCTGTTTCCGGATTTATTTAAGGTAGAGGTCCTCATTTCATGTCAAGGTGCCACTTTTCCAAATGAAATGAGAGAATCCTCACTATTTCCTGATTTCTATAACCACAGCACTATAAACATCACTCACAAACAGTCCATGTTTGAATACTAGCATAACTATTAGCTTGAGCAAGTTTTAAAAATATGTATTTATTACTATTGTGTATGATGTTTATGTGGGTGCCCATGTGGAGGTCAGAGGGCAGCTTTGTGAAGCTGGTTCACTCTTCATCTTGGTTCTGCAAATCTATCAGGTCACCAGGCTGTGCAGCAGGCACTGTCATTTCACCAGCTCCTAATGCAAGGTTTTTCTTTATTGAGCTATACATTTTTCTCTGCTCCCCTCCCCTTTTACCCTCTCCTATGGCCCTCAATTTACTCAGGAGATCTTGTCTTTTTCTACTTCCCATGTAGATTAGATCCATGTATGTCCTCATTGTTGTCTAGGTTCTCTGGGATTGTGTATTATAGGCTGGATTTCTTTGCTTTATGTCTAAAAGTCACTTATGAGTGAGTACATATAATATTTGTCTTTCTGGGTCTGGGTTACCTCACTCAATATGATGTTTTCTAGATCCATCCATTTGCCTGCAAATTAAGATGTCATTTTTTTTTTTTTTGCTGTGTAGTACTCCATTGTGTAAATGTGCCACATTTTCCTTACCCATTCTTCAGTCAAGGGGCATTTTGGTTGTTTTCAGTTTCTGGCTATGACAAACAATGTTGCTAAGAACATAGTTGAGCACATGTCCTTGTGGTATGATTGAGCATCCTTTGGGTATATATACCCCAAAGTGGTGTTACTGGGTCTTGAGGTAGGTTATTTCCTAATTTTCTGAGAAACCACCTTACTGATATCCAAAGGGACTGTACCAGTTTGCACTCCCACCAGCAATGCAGAAGTGTTCCCTTTACCCCAATCCTTTCCAGCATAAGTTGTCATCAGTGTTTTTGATCTTGGCCATTCTTTCAAGTGTAAGATGGACTCTCAGAGTTGTTTTGATTTGCATTTCTCTGATGGCCTGCAATCACACTACTTACACTTGCAAATGAACTGCTCCTCATTTTTTGATGGAACCTGACTATCCTGTCAATTCTAGATGTGGGTTTCTGCTTCTGAAATGATACAAGAATCATCGAAGTGCCTTGTCTCAAGTTCCATCTCCTATTGTTGGTTGTCCCTTATGCTTTGCTACCTCCCCCCCCCCATTATACTTTTTAATCCTGGCCCAGGGCCCCTGCTTCCATCTGAAAAAGTTTCTTCTGTATTCCAACTTCCTTTACATCAGCAATTTCAAGGGAGCAGAAGTATGGTCTTAGAATATTAAGAATGGCCACAAAGTCTATTTAGATGACATCTAAATAGCATGGAAACAGTAAATAGGAAGGGGAAAATGGAAGAGACTTGAGATAGCTTCTGATTTGGTACATTGTGACAGAACTGGAAGGAGAGAGGTTCCTCAGAGAAAAACTACATTCACAGAGACACAAGAAACTCAATGAAGCAGAAATCTAAAGACACTTGGAATGAAATATGAGGGTCCAGAGAAAACCTGAAGTAGAAAGGAACACACTGAGGAAAAGATGAGGAAGTAAGGAGATGAGAAAGTGAGGAGCAGAGGTAGGAGAGAAGAAAGGCAGAGACAGAAAAACAGAAACCAACATGGACAGAAAAAAAGAAGATAGTGACAGAAACCCACAAAGACAGAAACAAAGAGGGCCAGGGGAGAAAATGCTGAAGGGTTATCAACTGTAGCTGTCCAAGGGGGTGAGTGGCTCTGCGGTGAGGACTGCAGTCAATTAGAGCAGACATGGACTATTGTCAAGTTAAACACAGGAATAATACAGGCCACTGCCACTCTATACAGCAATGGATAAGCCCAGAAGGGGTGAGGGCAGCAGAGAGGTTAAAAATGATAGAAACAACATTGTCAAAATGAAGTAAAAATGATGACAGAATGGATAAATACATGAGGTGGGGCGGAACACAAACACGAAGGACTGGGGTATGGCTAGGGTTCAAGTGGTTGATACTTGGCATACTCCCAAATGAGGGCAGACACCATCCTCCCCGGCTATAACACGTTTTTTCTAAGTCAAAGTAAACTTAAATGAGAAGAAAATTCCATCTAGGAAATGGAGCTAGGGAAGGGTTATGATTTCCTACTCTTTTTCCCTGGGCTTTTCTCAGGTGCAATCTGTCCTCTGGAGGAATTGTGTGATGTGGCCCACCAGTATGGGGCCCTGACCTTCGTGGATGAAGTCCATGCTGTAGGACTGTATGGAACCCGGGGTGCAGGGATTGGGGAGCGTGATGGAATCATGCACAAGCTTGACATCATCTCTGGAACTCTTGGTGAGTGTCTTAGGGTTACTATTGCTGCGATGAAATAGCAAGACCAAAAGCAACTTAGGAAAGAAAAGGGCTTATTTGGCTTACAAATTCCGAATTACAGCCCATTGAGAGAAGTCAAGGCAGGAAGAGGCGAGTCAAGGCAGGAACTCAAACCAGGTGAAAACCTGGAGGCAAGAGCTCATGCAGGGGCCATGGAGGGGTGCTGCTTATTGGTTTGCTCCTCGTGGCTTGCTCAGCCTATTTTCTTATAGAACCCAGGCCCACCAGCCCTGGGATGGTTTCACCCACAATGGACAGGGCTGTCCATCAATCACTAATTAAGAAAATGCCCTACAGACTTGCCTACAAGCCCAGTCTTATGGAGGCATTTTCCCAGTTGAGGGTCCCTCTTCTCAGATGACTCTTGCTTATGTCATGTTGACATAAAACTAGTCAGCAGTGAGCAAACACTTCGGGGCTCCCTTACATGCGACCAGAGAAGTGCCCCCTCCAGACCCATTTCTCCTTCCTGTGTACAGCCACAGGAGTGGCTGGGAAAGAATTTATAACCTCAAGCTTTGCCCTACCAAGTCATCTCTTCCCCATCCCACTGTACAGTCACTGAGAAAGTCTAGAAAAGATTTTCTAAAAGGCTCCTGAGCTGGACCAGACAGCTGGATCCAACTAGAATAAGAAGAAAAGTCTTTCCTTCCCAACACCAGCCCCAAGTCTCATCTTAGTTATTTTTCAGGCTCTAACCAACTAAAGGTCCCCACCCTGTTCCTTCCTATCTAGTCACTGCATATGGCAGTATGTGGCAGTCCTATCTCAGAACCACAGAACTATCAACTCTGCCATGCACAGGAGAGATGGGCAGAGTACTGGGAAGGGAGTCTGGAGGCCCAGCTTCTGGTCTACCTGCCTGTGTTACCTGGGGCATTAGTCTGCCCCTCTGTGGACTGCTCATCAGGTCTGTGCATAACTTCTGTTGCTCATTTGCAGGCAAGGCCTTTGGCTGCGTTGGTGGCTATATCGCCAGCACTCGGGACTTGGTGGACATGGTGCGCTCCTATGCTGCAGGCTTCATCTTCACCACTTCCCTGCCTCCCATGGTGCTCGCTGGGGCTCTAGAATCTGTGCGTCTACTCAAGGGAGAGGAGGGGCAAGCCCTGAGGCGGGCACACCAGCGCAACGTCAAGCATATGCGCCAGCTACTAATGGACAGGGGGTTTTCTGTCATCCCCTGTCCCAGTCACATCATCCCCATCAGGGTGAGAATTCCATCATTCCCCCTGCCTTCCCCACCTCCTGTTCCTGAAGCCTTCCTATTTCCAGTAAACCACTTTGCCCCTTCAATCAACACTTTGCTTTCTTATGGCCTCCCCACCCCCCACCCCGCCACATACACCAGAGACTTATTATACCTTTGGTCTCTGTTTTGAAAAGTTAGCTATTATAGATTAACCTGTCTTTTTTCATCAATCATTGCCTTGCTATTACTAAATTGCTCTGATCCTCAAAATCATAAGCTTATACTTTAGTGTTTTTCAAGTTGTTTATTAAAAACTATTAGTGGGTCATGGAATCAGTTTAGTGGGTTATACTTAGACTGAAGATAGGGAAACATAGACTAGAAAATGTTGAAGCATACAACACACAGTAAAGGCTACCAATTTGTTCCGGTTTGAGGTAAAAAACCAAAACCCCAAAACCAGCCATAGAACTAGCTGGTACTTTGGATTGCCAGCTGTGTTTAAATGTTTCTTACTTCTAAAATCAACCGCTGTTCCTTTCTTAAATGACATCTATTTATGTAAGTCAGTTAAATCAGGGTCTAAGAAGGACACTTCTTATGACAATTTTGGGGATGAGAAGGAGAGAGGAGCAACCTCTCAGTATCCATAAAGGACCTCCCACTGCCCGTATCAAAATCCAGAAATGCTCTCCTCAGTTTGTACAAAACGGTGTTACATTTCCATAGAATCTATTCAGCCTTCCACAATACATTTAATTGCTAGATCACCAGTAAAACCAAATTCAAACAAAAACTACTTAGCCATTAAACTGTATTATTTGGGAAACATCAACAAGGAGAGACTTAAAGACATTCTTTTTTCAAAGCTGAGGCTGGGTGAATACTTGAACCAAGAACACAGATATACAGAGGGCCAACTGGAGTCACTCCCTTTAACTGCAATTTTTTTTTTGGTTTTTTGAGACAGGGTTTCTCTGTGGCTTTGGAGCCTGTCCTGGAACTAGCTCTTGTAGACCAGGCCGGTCTCAAACTCACAGAGATCCGCCTGCCTCTGCCTCCAGAGTGCTAGGATTAAAGGCGTGCACCACCATCGCCCGGCTTTAACTGCAATTTTTAAATTAACCTAGTAACAGCAGCTCAGAGGTACCCTGGCTTTCTGACCACTCCAATTTCACCAATGTGTTTGTTGTACAAATAGTATCAACACAAGACACCAGCTCCATCCCTCCTTCAAATTGCATTGCTGGCTCTGGGCTCCCCTTGAGAGAGATTCCGGAGGCATCCCTGCCTCAGCCCTTTAAGAAAAACAACTTGACCCCAAATTCAGTGGTTGTTCCTTGATCTGGGTTCCTCCTCCTCCTTCATAGAGCTAGTGTGCTGTGGTGGCTCAGGGTGAGAGGTACTGAAAGGCCTTTATTTTGAGCCTAGGTGGGCGATGCAGCACTCAACAGCAAGATCTGTGATCTCCTGCTCTCCAAGCACAGCATCTATGTGCAGGCCATCAACTACCCAACTGTACCCCGGGGCGAGGAGCTGCTGCGCTTGGCACCCTCCCCCCACCACAGCCCACAGATGATGGAAAACTTTGTGGGTAAGTTCTCAGCATGGGTGTCTATACTTTCCTATCCCTTAAGTCTCAGGATTCAAAGAAGCTTGAGAGGCTAGATTGCACTTGATTTGGAAAACGTTTCTAGAAGCATTCATTGTGTACCAGGTTCTGCACCAAGGTCACAAATGAAAGGGAAACAGCACATAGACTCACTGGGTTCTAGTCTGGTTGGGGAGAAGAAACACAAACAATAGTGGATACAAACAACGCTATCAGGTGAGATCAAACATTAAGAAAGACAGTACCTGGGGAAGTTGTGGGAGCACAGAGGAGGGTACTAAACTACCTTCAGGATTCAAGATAGCCTTCCTAGGGGGAAGGGACTTCCAAGCTGAACCTTACTAGGTGAGTGGGTTTGGACCAAGAGAAGAGGGTTGATAAGAGGTATTCCCAGAGGAGGAAAGAACACAAAGAAAGGCAAGGAGGAAGTGGCGGAGGCACTACATGTGAAGAGCAGTAACAGCTGAGCTTGCCGGCACAAACCCCAGCACTTTGGAGTTAGAAGCAGAGTGATCAGGGGTTCAAGGCCACAACTAGTTTAAGGCCAGTGGACGGACTAGGGAGGCCAAGTCTCAAAAGCAACCACTAAGAACAGGAACTGCGGGAAGGGAGGAGAGCAGGATAGTGGTGGGTCAATCTAGAGCTACAAAGACAACATAAACAAGGTCTAGGTTTAGAGACTGGTAGCGCTGAGCTGAGTAGTTTGAGTTTTACCCTGAAAGATGACAATTTGGTGTATTCACCCAATGTTTATTGTATTTCTTTTGGGTGTATTTTTGAGACTGTAATTTAATTACAACGTTTCTCCCTTCTATTTTCTCCCTGCACACCCTCCCAAGTTCTACTCCTTACTTCCCTTCAAAAATACTTATATATTCCTAAATGTAACCTGTTGGTTCCATATAATATTACTTATATGTATGTTGGTAGGGTCTATTTTTTTAAATATTTATTTATTTAGTATACAATATTCTGTCTGTGTGCATGTCTGCAGGCCAGAAGAGGGTACCAGACCTCTTTACAGATGGTTGTGAGCTACGAATTGAACTCAGGACCTTTGGAAGAGCAGGCAATGCTCTTAACCACTGAGCCATCTCTCCAGCCCCTAGGGTCTATTTTTTGACCTAAGAACTGGCACATAGCAGTTGCTCATTCTAAGTCTCCTTGATGAAATATCCATAGACAATCAATGGCAGAGGAGATAGACACAGCTATTCTAATATGATGAGCTGAGTGGTTATGGAGTACAAGAAAACTAGAAAGGATTTATAGGTGAGCAAGCCTTTGTGGTCCACCTTGAACTACATGTGAACATAACGCCAAGACTCTAGAATAAAAGAATTAAGTAGATATGAAAGCAGAGGGCATGTATTGACAAGTCATTCTGTCCAGAGCATAGTCAGCTTGTTTTAAAGAAGATGATTAGGTGCTGATAATCCATTCGTTCATTTAAAAACATCAAATAAAGCTGCTTAATATCTATTACTAACCATGTGCCAAGCGCTGTTTTAAATGTATTAACCCACTTAATACATAAGATAGAGATGCTTTTATAATTTTCATTGTGTATTAAGTACAAATTGAAGTATAAAAAGTTACGGGTCCATGGTCACATAGGCACTAGGTCATAGCTACCGGGCTTCTATGGCTAAGACTCTTCTCTAGCTCTGGGATTAGTCCTGGAGCTCTCAGTGCTTAGGGCTCCAAGTGCTCCCTTTTGCAAGAGAGATGTAGCTACTCAATTCCATAGTCAACTCATCCTGAATCCTGCACATCTTCTCTTTAACTTCTTTCAAACCCAGTTTGCCTCCTCTGGTGTTGTTTCTTGAAAATATATCAACATATCCCCCCCCCCCTTTCCTTGTTTCTCTTTGGGATTTTTCTAAAACCCAACAATACCACTCCATTGCCAGGTGTTCTATTTTCTAAGCCCCTGGATCAGTGACTCTAAGGTAAGGTGCCCAAGATGATCCATAAGCTAAGAAAATATCTTAACATGCAAGATGGCCACAACAAATATACATAATATACAAATAAGTAAAGATTGGGGGTACCTGCTAAACCATTTATACCAATAAGGATGTTTAGCCCCAAATTTGTAGAAACCCCTGGATTACAGAACAAAGCTGAAGCTCCTTAGTATGGCATTCAATGGTTTCTACATGGTACTGTTTGTGATTATCTGGGTAAATAACTAACAGACATCCCAGAGAACAGGCTAAGGCCAATACCCAAAGACAGAAATAGCCCTTTTCTATTTGGGGAACAAGATGGGTGTGGACGGATGGTATAAAGTGGCAGAAAAAGTGAGAAGAAGGGGCTTGTGAAGGACAGAGATATTAACAGTTCAGTTGGGCCCATGTTGTTAGATGTTAGATGGCTACTAGGAAGCCAAGTAGAGATGCAGAAATGTTACTGGATATACAAGTCTGGGAACCGATGCAGAGTTCTAGGAAAGCTGGAACCATCAGCACAGATGGTGTTTAAGAACAGAAGACCAGACCGTACCACAAGGGATGGGCAAAAAAGGGGGGGCGCTAAAATGGACGCCAGGGCTACAACTTAAGTACTTCCTACAGTTGGGTCACATTCCCTCCTCGGGGTCCCTATGCAGCTCAGGAACGCAGCCCCCACCTTACCTCACAAAACCGATACCACAGTAGGATTACTTTTAGTGTCCCCTTTGTCAGGTTAGGATGTTCTAACTAGGCTTACATGAAGGGAGTGGTAAAGGTTAGTACAGCATGGTTTTAAATCCTGTCATAGGCATATTTCTCAGCATCAACAGACAAATGATAGTATTAATGGGTCACACTGAAGCAAACAAATAAGTCCACTTCTGGACCTAAGTTCCCTCAAAGATTGAGGGAGTCAAGATCTTGGTGCATTCAGAGCAACAAGGGTTTTAGTAGACCAAGTCTAACTAATTCTTTCCCTCTTCTATCTCCTTTTAGAGAAGTTGCTGCTAGTCTGGACTGAGGTGGGGCTGCCCCTCCAGGATGTGTCTGCGGCTGCATGCAATTTCTGTCATCGTCCCGTACACTTTGAGCTTATGAGTGAGTGGGAGAGATCCTACTTTGGGAACATGGGGCCCCAATATGTTACCACCTATGCCTAAGAAGCCAGCTGCCTTGAATGCCCATGCCACCTGCACTCCATTTGGGGCTGGGCTTCTTCCTGCTCTCTGCTTTGTTGTGTGTTTCTAGCTGATTTGATTCTGAAAATAAAGAGCAACCTGAAGCATCCATAGCCCTTTGGTCAACAAAGAACAGGCAACGGTACTATACTGACTCACTCAGACAAGCCCCAGTCCCACAAGGAAAGCAAAGATTACTTGTTGATTGGACCAGGAAAAGCCACAATTAGGAAGAGGAAAGAAATGCCTCTAAACTGTACTGGAATCTGTACAAAGAGCCAAACCCCTTAGCAGACTCGAAATGGCTTTCTCAATGGTTTCAACAAAAATACAGGGCTCCCCTCTTCACTAGTTCACCTGAAAAGCTAAGCCCCAGGTAGCCTCTGATGTCAGAAGCAGAGTGGGTCTCAACTAAAGACGGGTTCTTCTTTGGGAATAATGGCTTTCCCAAACCAAGAAATCTTTCAGAACAAGGAACATACGTCTTTCATGATCCACTATCCTCTTTTCTTCCAATACTATGTTATAGAATTTACAAGCCTTTCTCAAGGTGAAGGAAGATGTTTAGCCATAGCACACAATGTCTTTACACAAGGTTCCCAGCAGGGAACTAATAATCCTACTGGTTGAGGTGGTCACCTTCCCTGAGACTTATGGTATCTCAGGCCCTGTAACTCTGAGGGCTGAAACACCCCTTTTTTCTCTCTAATGACAATTTGTCACAGCTGAAGAACACACTACTTGGGAAGCTATTGTTTAAGTATACACAACCCACACCACACCCACCTTCCTCACTGATCTGACCTTAGAGCTGCAGATAATCCCCAGAGCTCACCAGCCTCTCTCAGGAGCATGGCTCCTCTGGCTACCTCTGTTGCTTTGGCAGTATGGAGGCCAGAAAGCCTACTAGTACTGAGAGAGCCTCTCTGACTCAACTTTCTAGATTACATCAAAATATCCACTCAACATGGTACATTAAAACAAAGACTTTATTTATGAATGAATACAGTGTCCAGCAAGGGCAGAAGGGATTTAAATTAGTTCCCTGTAGAGACGTGAGAAGAGGAAGAAGGCATTAGAAAGGAAGGGAGAGAGGGAAATAAGAGAAGAAGAAGCAGAGAAAGAAAGGAAGCCTCAGGGAGAAGGCAATTTCAGAGACAAGGACCTGGCATCAGACCCTGTACATGGGGTAACCATGCCAGACATCCCTAGGTCTCAGTTGTTTCAGCTGGGCCTGCTCCAGAGAAAAAAGTTACAACGAGCAGAGGGGTCACTGGGAGGACCTCGTGGCCTAGCACACATGTAGAACTGGCGGCCCAAGTTGGGTCCTGCTTTCTTCACAGTACGCATCACACATGGCTCCCTATGGCCTCCACAAAGGGGCATAGGGGAGGGCCCACTCAGCATAGACTTCCAGAAGGAGGTCCGTACTTCCTTCTCATTTTTGGCCTCTGAAACCTTGACTTTGTCTTCCACCACTGTCACCTCTTCTGGAGTCTTTGGGATTGTAAGAGGGCCCACCAGAGGCAGGCTAGGTAGCCCCACATCAGGAGAAGGCTGGGGAAGGCTAGAGGAAGGCTGGAAGTAACTCATCAGGTTTTTCTGGTTCCTTTGGGAGACACCTTGACTTTTCCGAGGCCTGGTTGAGTGCATGCGAGCTTTGCTTGGGTGTTTCTGTACCTGGATTTGATGGCTGGGCTGCAGGACTGTCTGAACTGGTACAGGTTCTTGTTCAAGAGGAACTAGGAAGCGAAGAATCTTGAGCTGGGTACCTGCAAACTCAGGGAGGAAGCGGGTACACAGAGCTGGGCACTGTTTTGCTGGCACACAGGACACATTCAAGACAGCTCCCACAGGGCAGTGGTCAGAACCCATCACATCAGGGAGCAGGAAGGAGGACTGGAAGATATCTATGACCAAGCTCCTGTCTCCTAATACATAGTCAAGTCGAGAGCCATAGTTGAGATGGCGTGCACCACTGACCACTGACCAGCAGGTGAAGGCCCTCTCCTGTTTTGGATGGAACCAGCGGTAGCTATCCATGAAAAGCCCTATGTGGGATCCAGCCTCCATCCCTGGGCTACTGAGCAAGCCATCCATCCACTTACGTCCTGGGTCCTCTTCAAAGCACTCCTGGGGAAGGAAAAGTGAATTAAAAGCCAAAACTAGATCCTTAAAATAGGAAGAAATTTAGACTAAACTGCTTCATTTTACGAATAAAATTTGGTTGTCCTAAAGATTCTTGGGTCAATGCCATACAGTCCAGACCAGGCAGAGCTAGGCTTTGGTGTATTTTCTTTTCTTTTTTTGCTTCCTTTGTTTCATTTTATGAATGGGTGTTTTGCCTCCCTGTATATCTGTGCACCATGTGCATGCAGTATCCATGGAGGCCAGAACAGGTTGCCAGGTTCTCAGGAACTGGTGTAACAGACAGTTGTGAGATGCCATGTGGGTGCTGGGAATCTAATCCAGGTCCTCTGCAAGAGGACCACGCACTCTTCACAGCTGAACCATATCTCTGACAAGCATGAGCTTTTAAATAAAGAATGTTAGAAATCAAAGCCTGGGGTTGGAGAGAAGGCTCCGTGGTTAAAATGAGTACTTCTCTTGCAGAGGACTTGAGTTTGGTACCAGCACCCATATAGAAATCTCAACCCTCTCCCCCCGCCCCCATCATTCCAGGGAATCCAATGTCCCTTGGCCTCTGTAGACACCTATACTTATGTGCAGATACCCCCATAAGACACATAATTTAAAATAAAAATAAATCTTTTGAGAAGTTCCTGTTTGTCTTTCTCTATCCCACATTATGCTTACCCTGACATAAAAGCCCCATCTGAAGGTCTGTTGTTTGCTTAATCAAAGGAATTCCCAGAAATGCTTTACAAAAGATTGAAAAACAAAACCAAGCATGTTGGTTACACCTGGAATTCCAGCACTTAGGAGGCTGAGGCAGGAGGACTGCCACCCTGGGTATATTGTAAGACCTCATCACAATAAATAAAAGTGGTGCCTCTAGAGAGAAGTAAGCCAAAATCAGGAGTTGGAAGAATGCTACTTTTTCTTTAAGATTCCCCACTCCATGCCAATCGATTTATTTCATGTGTCAATGTCCTCACTGACATCCCTCCTCCCTCTGGAGCTTGGGGGATTCAGGCATCCATGTCTGATCCCCGATCCACCTGCCCATGCATTTATCCAGTTCGCCCACTTACACACCCACTGATCTGGTGCAATAACACAGTCACAGAGCAGCTGTTTAGTGGCAGAACTGACACTGGGGCAGAGTAGATCTTGGTAACAAAGGCTGTTACTCTGGGGAAATGATCTGGAAACAAGAGGTGAAGCCCATGTGGTAGTAATTTCAGAAGAGGAAGTGCCAAACTGAAATAACAGCTGTGTCATGGGTTTGCGCAAAATATCTAAATGACCCGAGGGAACACCAGACTGAAGATTCTAGTAGGGTGAGACTGCCACTGTCCATGAAGTAAAAGGTGATGGCTACCGGAACTAGCATGGTGCCAATGAGGACGTAAAATGCAATCGCAATAACGTGGCCGGCTGTGGGGACGGGGTAGAAAAGGACAAGAAGAGCAGCTCTGGAGAGAAGCTCGCACTTGGCAGGGTTTATCATCTTTGCCATGCTGCCACCCCGCCACATTAACCAAATTCTGCTAAGAGCCACACCTGTGTTTCCGTGGCTCTCTTGAACACCAGTCAAGTAATCCTCCCATGCCCCCTTTCTGAAGCACCTCCAGGGATGACTGTACCATGTCAACACTGACCACGCCTTGGATGTTGATATACAGTTTTTGTTTTCATCCATACTTTCTAGATGATAATTCCACCTCACAGCAAATCTTAGAAACTACCACTTTTTTTCCCCAGGGAGGACCGTATAAACTAACCCTTCCCCACATTTTGACAGCCAGTGAAAAGTCTTGGTCTGACCCTTGTCTGTGTTAGGGCATTAGACCCCCACCCCAGACTTTCCACCTGGGAACCCAGTGCCATGCTGGCCCGGGAAGCAGGTAGACCATCTTCACTCTCCTTCCTGTCCTACATTGCAATTCCTCAGACTCACCCACAGCCCTGGGGCAGAATGCTTACAGGAGATGGTCCTCCCACATTACTTTTACTCCCCGTAGACTCCACCACCAAGCCTACTTTCCGTGAACCCCTAAACCCCTACCCTATCAAACCCTCTACTGCTCCTTTGTGTCAACTGCTGATACCTAGAGACCCTTTCTATTTGGTTGCCCAGTGTCCATACTGATCTGGAAAGCAGCTGGATCATCTTGCCCTCCTTCCTGTTCTCCACTGTAATTCTTCTGGTTCCATCCTCTGCCCTGTAGCAGACATTTGCCGGGGCCGATCCTCCCACTCTGTTTCAGTTCCCTAGGGACTCCACCAAACCGTGCAGCAGACCCAGTTTGCCTCCTTCCTGAAGACCCTTTCATCACCCCTTTCCTATATGTTAGTCCCCAATACCTAAAAACACTTTCTACTGGGAAACTGCACTGGCCACACATGGCAGGGATTCAATTAGTTGAATCACAGCGTAGTTCCTCTATTGCGATCTCTTCATTCTCAGCCTCAGCCCGGAAACAACCTGTGGAGAGTGCTCCTCCTCCTACCTCAACTCCAGCCACTGGTGACTCCAACTCTTGGTTCAGGCCTAGGGTCAACCTAGCCCATTCATGCCTGCCTTTCTAAATCATTCTTTGCCTTACTGCAACCTATTTGATAGGTCCCCTCTTCCCACCACACCTCCCAACTCCCTGTGAATGCTATCTCTAGGTGTGAATAGTATCCCCTTGGTTCTTTCCTGAAGGTGCTCTCAGTCTTTTCTCCTAGCCCAGCACACTGTGGCAGAGTGCCTGAGCAAACACTATCAAGCAATGCACAGCCATCACACTTTCCTAAGATCCAGCGATGGCAACAGAAACCAAGGAATGGACACTCACCCAAAAAGGACAAGACCAGATAATAGCACCTATAATTACAATCTTCCTAATCCCCAATGCCTAGATACCAACTTAAAAACGCAGTGTGGCTCCACCAGAATTCAATAACTCTTACTATAGCAGCCCCTGAGAAATGTAATATACCTGGAACACAAAACAAAGACTTCAAAATAGCTATTATAAATTACGTCCAAGGACCTTAAAGAAGGCATAAATCCCTTAGCGAAGTCTGTGAAAACACAGTGGAATCAAATAATAAATATACTTCAAAACCTGAAAGAAGAAATAGAATCACTAAAAAAAAAAACCTCAAACTGAGATAAAACTGGAAATGAAAAATTTAGGAACTTGAACAGGAACCTCAGAGGCAAGACTCACCAACAGAATATAAGAGATGGAAGAGAGATTCTCAGGCTTTGAAGAGACAATAGAAGAAATGGACACATCTACCAAAAAAATGTTAAATCTAAAAAACTCCTGACACAAAACATCCAGGAAATTTGGGACACTAAGAAAAGATCAAATCTAAGAATAATAGGAATAAAGAAAGGAGAAGAAATCCAGGTCAAAGGAACAGAAAGTATTTTCAATAAAATCATAGAAGAAAATTTCCTTATCCTAAATAAAGAGTTGGCACGGAATAACCAAAACACTAAACACACAGAACAAAGAAAGATATTGAAAGTTGTAAGGGAAAAAGACCAAGTAACATATAAAGGCAGACCTATTACAATTACACCTGACATCTCAGGGAAACTCTAAAAGCCAGAAAGTTCTGGTCGAGCATTATGCAGACCTTAAGGGACCATGGATGCCAGCCCAGACTACTATACTCAGCAAAACTTGTACTCACAACAGGCAGAGACATTCCATAATAAAACCAAAATTAAACAGTATATATTAACAACCTTCTTCAGGCAATACCTTCAGTATTTTGTTGTTGTTGTTATTCATGATTGTTTGAGCTATCCTGGGTATTTTGTATTTCCTTATAGGGCTGAATATTGTCCTTATAAATTCTGTAAAATTAATTGTTGGTATTTTGATGGGAGTGCATTGAATCTGTAGATTGTTTTTGGTAAGATAGGCATTCTTCAAATATTTCAAAAACTAGAGAATATGACATTTAAAATGTTTAAGAAATTAGGACTTTTCATGACAATGAGACACACCTGCTCCTGGCAGCACCAATTACTTCAAGAGGAAAATGGACATCTAAGAGGCTTCTTATGGAGTTGGTTAGCCATTTGGGCAAAAAAACTGCTCTTGCCTGGACTGCTTGATGAAATGGACATGCAGGACCCACATAAAAATGACTGCTGAATTTGCCTAAAGGTAAGATGATCTTTTTGGGGTTTGTGCTTCATAAAAGAGTCTGCTAGACACAGAAGAAAGTGACTGACAAACTGCCAAAATAGGCGAAACTGTCTTTGAAATTTCCTGCTTCATGGAAATGTCTGCCAGGTACTGTGCACCTCTAGACTAAAGATGGGTGCCTGCAATGTTACAGAAGAACTTTGGGTGAGTGTCCAGGTAGCGAGATGTCTCTATCATTTCTAGAGTTTTGGAAGTTGCTTACAATGCATTTCCTATTAACTTAGGTAATATTATATCCTTCTGGAGTCTTTGATAAAATTAAAAAATAGAAAGTAGTTTATAAATATTGTAACTGTAAATCTTGCTTGATACCTGTTTTGTTATATGTAATTTTACTATGTTAAAGTTAAAGCCTTCCTTTTTGTTTAAATAGAAAAGGGGAAATAGTGTGGGAGGTCCTTCTATGTGTTGCTTTTATTGGTTAGTGAATAAAGAAACTATCTTGGCCTGTGATGGGGCAAAAGAACAGAGCTAGGCAGGGAAAACTAATGTAAATGCTGGGAGAAAAAAGGCAGTGTCAGAGCGAAGCCATGTAGCCCTGCTGGAGCTGGACGAAACTTTACCCGGTAAGACACAGCCACGTGGTGATACAAAGATTACTAGAAATGAGTTAAATTCACATGTAAGAGTTAGCCAATAAGAAGCTAGAGTTAATGGGCCAAGCAGTGCTTTAATTAATATAGTATCTGTGTGGTTATTTTGGGGCTAAGCAGCCAGGAACCAATGAGTTGCCTCCTCCTTGCTACAACTGCCTTATTCCCAATCTCAAATTGTACTACAGACCTATAGTAATAAAAACAGCATGGCATTGGCATAAAAACAGCCATGTTGACTAATGGAATAGAAAGGAAGAACCTAATGAAGGTCCAAACACCTATGGGCATCTGATCTTTGATAAAGAAGCCAGATATACATACCAGAAAAAAAGAGCATCTTTCACAAACAGGGCTGGTCAAACTGGATGGTTACAGGTAGAAGAATGCAAATAGATACAATACATACTTAATGACCAGCATAAAACTCAACTCCAAATGGATCAAAGACCTTAATATAAGGTCAGAAATCATGGATGTGATAGAAGAGAAAGTGGGGAATAGCCTTGAACTCAATGGCTCAGGAGAAGACTTTCTGAATAGAACACTGATAATACAGGTACTAAAAACAACAATAAATAAGTCCTCATCAGAATGAAAAGCCTCTGTACGGATACCATTATTCTAACAAAGTGGCAGCTTACAAAATGGGAAAAGATCTTCACCAACTACATATCATAGAGGACAAATAGCTTTAACATATAAAGAATTAAATAAGTGGACAAAATATAACCCATTTAAAAAATGGGGTACAGACCTAAATAGAAAGATGAGATACAAATGGCTGAAAAACACAAGAAATCTTTAACATACTTAGTCATCAAGGAAATGCAAGCCAAAACCATTCTGAGATTTTATCTTACACTAGTCAGGATAGTCAGGGTGAATCAAACAAATGATAGCTCACACTGTATAGGATGTGAAGTAAAGGGAATACTCATCCCTCTATTGCTGATGGGAGTGCAAACCTGACCAATCACTGTCCCAATCAGTGTGGCAATTTCTCAGGAAGTTGGGAATAGATCTACCTCAAGCTCTAGCTACAGCACTCTCAGGAATATACCCAAAGTACTCTACACCCTGCTCCAGAGACTGATGTAGGAGGCCCTTCTGTCTATGTGTTGTTTTCATTAATGAATAAAGAAATTGCCTTGGCCTGTTGATAGGGCAGAACTTAAGTAGGCGGTGAAGACAAAACTAAATTCTGGGAGGAAAGCAGAGTTGGAGAAATGCCATGGAGCTGCCAGAAACAGACGCTGGTAATTTTACCCGGTAAGCCACTGCCATGTGGCTATACACAAATTAATAGAAATGGGTTAAATTAATATAAGAGTTAGCCAATAAGAAGTTAGAGCTAATGGGCCAAGCAATGATTCAATTAATACAGTTTCTGTGTGGTTATTTCGGGGCTGAGCTAGCCAGGCAGCTGGGATGAACAAGCGGGCCCTCCTCCTACAAGAGACACTGCTCATCCATGCTATGTTCACTCCTGCTCAATTTATAACATCCAAAATTTGGAAAGAGCCTAGGTGTCCATCAACAGACAAATAAATAATGAAAATGTGATACATTCACACAATGAAGTATTACTCAGCTATTTAAAAATAAAATCATAAAATCCACAATTATATAGATGAAACTAGAAAAATCATCTGGAGTGAGGTAAGCCAGACCTAAAAAGACAAATACAGCACATATTCACTTATATGTGTATGTTAGTCTTTAAGCTTTCAATGGGCACGCTAGTTATAGAGTAAGGGATTAGGAGGGATGGAAGTATTTCCTAAGGAAGTGGAAATAGAATACATAGAATACAGTTATGGTTATGGAGAGATGGGTGGGAGGTGGGGTTGGGTGTGAGCCGAAGCAAGAGGATTAAATAGAGATAGGGAGAAAAGAGGAAGGTAAGAAAGAATACATTGATTGACAGCTAAGGCTAAAGGCAATCCAAGTTGTCATATTAAACCTACTACAGTATAAGCTTATTAATATATACTCATAAATGAAAGACGTATAAATGAAATCACCAAATAATGGACAAGCAAGCTCCAACTAGACACCTCCTGCTAAGAATTGAAACCTCCAGTACCAGGAATGGGTTACATATAATTGAATTGTTGACCAAATGAGCCCCAAGGACACCCTCACACAATTCAGGCTATTTCCAAGGTTATTGATTGCTCTTTACAAATCGAGGGTAAAGCCCTATTGTCAAGACAACACAAACATATCTCATTGAACACAGAAAAGTTAAGCTGGTGCCTTACGAAAGCCAGTACTCTGCACATTACCAAAAGACAAAGGTAATTATCAACTCAGATATAAACCCACTGATAAACAATGGTGACCTGAATGCACGATATACTCTTCTGTAATAGTAGCACAAAAGTCCTGGGAGAAAGCCACCACTTTCTGATTGGATTTACCCATGTCTGACACTACCCTGGTGGCCAAGAACCTGAGGCTAGTCAGGGACTTGGGGGAAAACTAAATACCATTGTTCTGCTAAAGGAATATAGCAATACAATGACTTGTATACCCATTAGTGCCTTGATGAGCTATCATCGGAGGAGCTTCCACCTGAAGAAAATGGGAGCAAATACAGAGACCCACAACTGGACAATGTGTGGAGTGACAGATCATGGAACATTCAGTCCTAAATAGGATATCTTCATCAAACCCTTCCCCCTCAGAGCTCAGGGAGATATGCAGAGGACAAAGAGGAAAAATTGAAAGAGCCAGGGGGCATAGGAGACAGAAAGGAAACAATGCCACACACACACACAAACTCAGAGACTGGGGCAGTTTGTACAGGGCCTGCACAGGTCCAAGCCACATGTATTCCAGCACTGAAAGTAGGAAATGGACATCATCGCTAACCACAAAGCAATCTACAATAGACAACTGCTCACAAAGGAAAAATCAGTTTTCTACAATAGAATCTCACTGGATATGTTAACCACACTGAAGGGAAGGCTCCATGCCAAGCAGTAGGCGGCCAACACCAAACATGATGGTACTTTTATAGATATTTGAGCATTTTTTTTCTTTGCTGGCCTTTTGCTTACATATTATGCTTTCCAATTTTGTTTTTATGCTTTCTCCCTGTGTGTGTGTGTGTGTGTGTGTGTGTGTGTGTGTGTGTGTAAGGAAGGTGTACAGTTGCATGAATAGGGAAAGAGGAGAAGAGCTGGGAGATGAAGGAGGGAACAATAATCAGAATACATTGTGTAAAAAAATCTATTTTTAATAAAATAAAAGATCCTCATTCCAGAGGATCCATCCCTGAACCATTGAGGAAGGAATGATGAAAAGCTGCCACAGGCCTTGATGGGCTTCCCTATTCCACTTTCAGCCCATACTTAGGCAGTGAAGTTTCCATAAAACCCAAAAGCAGGGTTCAGAGAACTGGACAGCTCAACATGTAGAGGTGCAAGACAAACGAAGACTCATCCATGTGTTGGGAGAATGACTCACCCAACTCCACAGGAATGGAAGCTGGCACAAATGGCCCTTCCAGACGTTCCTCTGCATGTATTTCTTCATCTGTCTATTTATATTATTTCAAACATTCTTTATGGATAATCATTAGACTTAAGTTAGAGTGGCTGTCTGAGTACTTGCTTTGCTCTGGCAAATTAACACACAGATGAGGTCATGGGAACCTCAATTTATAGTTCAGAAGTTCCAACTGTGACTGGGTCTGAAGTGACAGTTTTGGAGAGTAGTCCTCAACCTGTGGGATCTGACCATGTTTGGGGCATATAAGAGTTAGCCCATAAGGAGCTAGAGCTAATGGGCCAAGTTAACGGAACAGTAGTAAAGGACAACTAGCTGATGTGCACAGATGCAAAGCTGTCGCTTGCTTGGAGGCAAGGAGAAATCCCCACCCCTTTTGAGCTCACAGGAGTCTTCTGTTGGTTATTATAGGATGAGAGCAGAGAAAACAGGCAGTTTGCTTTTGTAGCACAGCAGTTTTCTATGAGATGGTCAAGATGAAGACTTCATATAAATTCTAAAGTAGTGTTTCTCTAGCTTGTGTCTGTTGTAGGACTTTTCAAACAATCCATTACTGTGGGTCTACACCTAAGAGATTCTGATTCCATTGTTTTGGTGTAGTATTAAGGTATTGATAGGTTTGCTCTAATATGCACTTAAGGGTTAAGGAAACATTGGCCTATAGGGAATAAGAGGCTCATATAAGAAAAGGAAGAAAGAATACACTAGCAACCTACATATTCATTAATGAACAAAAGGAAAATAGAATACACATACAGAATACAATACTATTTTGCCAAAAATACTATATTTGCAGCAAATGAATGGAACTGAAAGACATGAAAACAAGGGAAGCCCAGAAAGAGAGATGTCCTGTGATGTCACTCATGTATGGAAGTCTAAAATGTTGATTTCATGGAGCAGAGTAGAGCAGTTGTTACCAGAGTCCAGGAGAGGTAGGAAGAAAAGGAGAGAGTAGCTGCTTAATGTGAACAGCTTGATAGGAAGATAAAGACCTAGCAGTGTTCCACAGTATAGGAAGAGCTAATGATAAATTATTTCATATCTCAAACCTTGTAGTTCAAAGAAGTTTTCATTGTTTGCCCATACAGAATGACAAATGTTTGAGGTGACAGATTAGGCAATTTGTCCCATTTGACCATTATTCATGCCAAAATATTATATCATATTCCATAAATATGTACAATTTTACATGTAATTTCGGAATAAAAAAAGGATACATTCAAACCAAGCACTGTTTTTCCATAAAGGCACCTTTGGTGCCAAACTCCCAGTACTACATGGGATACTTAAAGGAACAGAACCAGAGAGGGGCCTAGAGTTTCGAGGGAGCCTTACCAGACTGCCTGCGTCACAGTGGTCAATGGGCCGATGAGCTGTATTCAGGTCCCCTAGGATTATCACATGGCTGAAAAACACAACGTGGGGTTGTCAACCGGACATTCAAGAATGAGGAGTCCCATGTACTTTACCCCCAGGTCTGAGAGCTTGGAGATGCAACCTCCTCCTAGAGCTTTTGCTACCAAATACTCATAGCAGTGCGCCTCTTCCATTCTCCCATCTGGACACTTCTCACACATGAGGAACCGAATTCTGAGCAGCAAAGCTGACACTATTCCATATAATATGAATGCTTCAATGATCTCTATCTAATGCCATCCTTCTCGTCCTTCAAAGCTGAGCTCAGACACCACTTGGAGGAAGTGCCCCTTGATTACTTTAACCTACTCCCACTTTTTTTTTTTTTTTTTTTTTTTTTGGTTTTTCGATACAGGGTTTCTCCGTAGCTTTTGGTTCCTGTCCTGGAACTAGCTCTTATAGTCCAGGCTGGCCTCGAACTCACAGAGATCCGCTTGCCTCTGCCTCCTGAGTGCTGGGAATAAAGGCGTGCACCACCACCGCCCAGCTCCTCCTACTTTTTTCCTGTCCATCCTTGGAACTAGGCACTTTACCACTCTTGCCTCGTTTTGTCCTCAAAACTCTTCTCTGGGGGTAGGTGTTTGGAAAAAGAGAACACGGACCACAGCTGCCCTTGAGGTTTATGGTAAGCAAAGAGCTCGGAGTACAAAGACAGTGTTCATGTCACTTTACTCTGTTCCCACAGCTCTTAAGACAGCAAGGCCTGTTCAGGTCAGCACGACAGTGTTCAAAACTAGAAGGTAAAGGAACTCAAAGACAAAATACTATATCCTTTTATGGAGCACGACACAAGGCGAGTCACCAAGATGAACTCAACCAAGCCCAGCTGCCTAGATTTACAATACCTGCCAGCTGCCAAGAGTGCTTCTGCTCGGATCTGCAGTAGGCGATAGAAACGCATCTTGAAGGTCAGCCGCTCAGGCCTCCCAGGATCCGCATGGGGACAGTACACATTGATGAGAGTCAAGGTCTTCTCCTTCCCTTCCAAAGTGCTACGAAGAAAAGAGCCCCCACACAAAGAGTTCAGATCTAAGACTCCCCGTCCACAGCTACACCATCCAGCTCCCACTTAATGGTTGCCCATGGGATAGAAGAAAAAGGGTTAGGGAGACACAAGCAAGCAGGCACGAGCAGGTCTAGGGGATAGGCACTGGGTGAAGTAAGGAGGGCTTAAGAGTCCAGGTAAACTGGAGGATAATTCTGCCTTTCATGAAGATGAGATACCCCAAAAGAATCCAATTTGGAGCAATGAGTTCTATGCTGGCTAAGCAGCTTTTGAGTAGCCTGTGGCAATTAGCTGTACTCCCACTGTAGAGAGGGGAACACAAGGCTCAAAAAGAAGCATGATTTGCCAGGATCACTTAGCCCACCCAGTACTAGAGTCTAGGAAGGAAAGTTTGTGAACTATAGCAACTGCATACCTATAAGATGAACCTTACTAAAAAACTACAGAGAAACCCTGTCTCGAAAAACCAAAAAAAAAAAAAAAGATGGACCTTATATTCTGGATACTGACTAGAACCAGAGATGGTCTGTAGTAGGAAGATACAGGCTATTACCGGATCTTGTGCTGGGTAAGGACGGCCCGGCCCTCACTATCCAGAACCCGGAGTTCCTCTTGGGTGAACTCATCCAAGTTTCCATAGCAGCCAACATCCCCATTCTGGGTGGCAAACACACCACTCAGGCCTTCTTCAGCAGCCACTGGGGTAGCACTGTCCTTACAAAACGTAGCCACACCTGGGGACAGATAGAGTATTCAGAATGGGATCAGCAACCAAAATACTACTGTACAGCCTGTTCCACTCCAAATGTACCCATACAAGGAATAGTTTTTGATATCTCTGTTAAATGTAACTCAAGGGCCATTATATGGCTCTGAAAAATCTGAAGCAACTAACCCATACCCTGAGGCCTCAGATTCATGTAAAAAAAAAGCAACAGAATGGTCAGGCAGTGGTGGCACAAGCGTTTAATCCCAGCACTTGGGAGGCAAAGGCAGGAGGATCTCTGTGAGTTCAAGGCCAGTCTGATCTTCAAAGCCAGAGCCAGGACAGGCTCCAAAGCTACAGAGAAACCCTGTCTCAAAAAACCAAAAAAAAACAAAAACAAAAACAAAACCGAAACCAAAAAAGCCACAGAATGTTTTACTTTACAAGAACAACAACAATGTATATTACACAGATACATGACAAATGCTGATAAAATATTGGCTATTAGTATTAACACATGCATAAATGTCTAAACCCTTGTAAGAGCCTAGAAAGTAAACATTAACCTCATTTTCTAGATAAGAAACCTAAGATACAAAGGTAAAGTAACTTTCCAGCGAACACACAGCTAGGAAGTGAGCCACGGCCTGAACCCTAGCAGTTCAGCTCCAGAGCTCACCCAATTTTTACTGTACTTCTGAGGGCCAAAAAGATAATCTGGTACATAAATATTAATGTAACCTCAGATTTTATGCAGCTTTAGCTCTGGAGATGAAAAGTTGGAATATATTACCTTCTCGTTAAATACCCAAACACTTCACTGCTACTTGGCCCCATCACCAACACTAAGTTAAATACCCCCAGAAGACCCCATTTACCAGAATAGCCACTACGGCTGCGGCTGAAGCTGAAATAGGAGTTATAGCCCTCAACAACAGCCAGGGGCTCTGTCAGTACATCTCCTGGAAAAAAAATGTAATACAAAGTCAGAGGTAAAACTAGCACCATGGACCCATGAAGGACTAGAATAACAGTTACAGGCTAATTACTAGCGTACATCAGAGCCATAACTGGGGGAAGGGAGTGTTTACAATGACAGGAGCTCGAAACATGGAAAGCTCAGGGAGGGAAATGATATTCAAATTAGACGGGAAAAACTGAGGAGAGCGAAATCAGAGCTAAGTCTTATGGTCTAGGTGATGTGAGGACTGCTGGAAGGATGCTGGCAGTGGGAATTAGAGGACTGAGATGGGAGCAGGGATGGAGAACTAAGGAATCTGCCTCGGGGGCGTGGAAGGAGAAAATTCAAGGCACGGAGTTGGGGCGGTAGAATGGGCGGGAATCTGTGCACGAGGGTTTCAACTGGGAGAGCAGCACAGGAGTGGGAATTAAGGGCACTAGCTGGGGTGGGGGTTTAAACGGGAAAGGGATTAGTACTTTCGGGTGGGTATAAGGGCAGGATTCTAAGTATCGATAAACGGAAACGTGAAATGAGGTGGAGCAGGAAGCGAAAGTTAGCAGGAGAAGAAAAAAAGGTAAAAATCCTGGATTCTCGAATGCTTACTGGTCACTTTGGTCTCCTGAAGACAAACAACATCGGCATCCAACTTGTCCAAAATGCGTCGCAAGGCTGTGGGACAGTTGCTGGGTCCCTGGCATGTCAGCCCTTGCAGGGGACTCCGGATCCCATTGATGTTCCAGCTTACCACACGCAACATTTTGGTAAACTGTCCCGTTTCACGAAGCAAGCTTAGGCGCGGAAATTCATGGCCACCTCCCGGAAGTGAGCTAGAGCTCCTCCTTCCACGCGCGTGTGCGCAGGCGTTCTCATCTGGTCCCTCCGCCCCCTCCGCGACGGCAGGACGCACGCAGGGCGGGGCTTCGAGTTCAGTTCTCACAGGCGGGAGACGGAACTAAGGTGGAAGCTGTAGGAAAACCGGGCTTGGTCGTACAAGCTTATAACCCCAGTACTCAGGAATCTGAGGCACGGGCAGTCATGAATTCATGGCCAGCCTGGGCTACATAACAAGACCCAGTCCAAAGCCTGTGAAGAGTGACTGGTGAGAAGCGCGTCCCTGGTTGGGCTCCAGAAGAAAATTCTGGCCGCATGCTGGCCTGGACGCCCGAGTCTGACTGCTGTTCTCGACACAAAAGTCCCCTTGATGCGTCAGGTTACTTACAAATGGGATTTTGTCACTTTGTCAAAGGGCGGGCCTCTGGGAATTCAAATTCAGCCAAAACCCTGCCCCCCATCGAGGCAGAACTCCAATTTAAGTGGGCGGCCCCTGGCGGTGGCTGAGTGGCCTCAGCCCCTGGTGTCCTTTGGGCCATGGCATAGAGAACTTTTTCAGTTGGAAGATGGAGCAGTTAATTAAGAACCTAGCTACTACGGTAAGGCTTAGGAGAATGACCTCTGTTTTTATTGAGCCTGGAGGCAGGAGACTTCCTCAAATCCTCCCTGTATAGCCTTATTTGTCTTGGTTCTCATAGCATGTAAAGGATGACACAGAGCACATACTTGCATTTGGCTCCATTTCTCAGATGAGCAAAATTGAGGCCTGGAAAAATTTAAGCTTCAGAACAGTATTGTCTCCGTATGCAGTTGTGGTTTTCCCGTCTACATTGTGTCCTTTCATTCTTAGGATAAACCAGAAAAAGGCGCCGAAGCTAAGTAGAAGTTGAGTAAATTCGTCCCAGTCTCACAGAAGTGGTAGAGCCAAGATTTAAACCCTTCTTACTCAGGTAAACGATCGAGGTTTTTTGGGTTTTTTTTGAGTTAAAATTTTCTGTTCACGCACCCCTGCATTTAGGTATTTTCCTGTGGGCACTCCTACACTCTGTGGTCCATTCTGTCCTAGTATTTACCACAATGCAAACTCCCAATGATTTCTGTAGTCGCTAGATTGCCAACGCCTGAATGCAGTGGCCATCTCTGACATAGCATATATGGTAAGAGGATAGGTATTTAGCAGATGGGTATAAACAGGGCAATAGCAATGGGTTCTTGGCTTCTTTTTGAGCGCACAGAAACAATTAACAGGCATAGCCCAATTTCGAGGGGAAAATATTACTTCCCACCCGAATATTTTTCACTGAAAATGCTGCAGTTATTTGTGCTTGAGCACACACACCCTCAGAATTTCACAGTCTTAGAGCCATCATCCTCTGTGGCTGCTTTCCCACCCCCAGAGGACTTAAAGGTTACTAGTTATTGCCATCAGAAAATAGCTCTGTAATTAAGAAAAGACTGTGCCTTGAGCTTTTCCATGCTTTGGGAGTTGCTGGCTAAGGATTGAATCCCAAGAGTGGGTTAACTAGGACAAGGGAAATGAACATTTTTCTTCGTGTTGCCAGATTGCTTTCAAGCAACAGATTTTGCCCAGACTGCACTGAAGTCATATAGGAAGCCCAGCCCCAAGGAAATCCAGTTCTTGCTCACCTCAATAGCTGATTTAATTTCCCCATTCTCCAGTGACTTGTTAATATTAGTACTGACCTTTGGGGCAAGGTGAACACATGGTTGGACTGAAGAGAAAAGGCTGTGGGTGGCTCAGGAACTTCTTTGGCAGCCACAGCAGCTAATATTTCAACACTGCACACACCCCTTAACAAGGGCGCTTCCTCAGCCTTCCCAGGAACCAACGAATGTCTCCGGGTTTCCTATTTGATGCCACCCACTGGACCTGCTTTGGGGCTCTGTAAATGCAGGAGAGCCATTGGATAATTAGCGATGGAAGAAAAAGCCTCTAAGAGAACAGGTAGGTGAGAAAAAAGGAAAAGTAGCTAGGTGTTTCACAGGTCAAAATCCTTGCTTCAGGCTCTTGGGAAGGTTTTCTTTGCAAAGGAGTTTGATTGAGCTATATTAAAGGGTATGGGAGAGTTGGGAAAAGATGAAATGTAATTCTAATCTATCGCTCACTATTTTAAAATCCAGTTGTACTTGACTTTGTAGGACACTAGCCTAAAGGGCAATCCCGTACTGTCTTTGAAATTTCAATTTTCATTTTATTTTCTTTCATTTTTGGAAACAGTGTCTATGTTTCCCATGCTGGCCCGAAACTTTATCCCAGACTGGCTGTGATTGTGTGACCCTCCCAGACTAGCTTCCAACTATGTAGTATATTTTTTAATTCAGTGTACAATAGAGACTTTATCTCTGACCTGTCCTCTCGAGTGTAAAGTAGGGTTGATTTGCTATGAAACTTTGATAAGTTCCTTAGTTTCTCTGGGTGTCAATAGGCACCTTACTAAAATATAAATTAAAGCCCCTAGCCTACTTCCCACAGAGGTCTGGCCTGATGATCAAGAAAAGGTGGTGTTTGGGGAGGCAGAATACAGAACTCTTTGGAGAGATACTTCGGGACTTTCATGCTGTGTCTGAGATTAGTGCTCTTGGCTTTTATGTGGCATCCCCAGGTAGTACTACCCACAACCCTCTAGTGCGCTCCTTTCTGACTGACTATGGTCAATGAAGAGCCACTCCTATGACTAGAATGCAGTGAGCTTTGCTTACCAGATGTGATTCTGCAAATAGTAGGGGGCCAGGGTGGCTGCTATTAGAGAAGTCCTGATCTCTGCTCATCCATGAATCTAACCCATAAGCATGTGCTCAACCATCTGTCAGCGTTCTAGCCTGTAGCAAATGCATTCACAACCACACATTTCAACACTTGCCAAAACCAGACCCCATTTATTATTATTATTGTTATTGTTGTTGTTGTTGCTGTTTTGTTCTTCGAGACAGAGTTTCTTTGTGTAGCTTTGGAGCCTGTCCTGGTACTAACTCTGTAGACCAGGCTGGCCTCTAACTCACAGAGATCCACCTGCCTCAGCCTCCCAAGTACTGGGAATAAAGGCATGTGCCACTACAACCTGGCTTTCCATTTATCATTTTATTGCCCATGCGAACTGTTCTGATGCTTTAAATGAGATTCCTCTCCACACTCTGTACTTGGAGGTGAGAGCACTCTCCACGGGTCTTCAAAAGTCACATTTTATAGTTTTCTTCTCTAGAGATAGTCCCACTTTAAAATTTATGGTTCAACCTTTAGCCTTGAGTGTAAATCTGATGCTGAGTAAACTCTGTCTATAACCAATACATTAAACCTTCTTAGAGGGAATTTTATAATTTTATTTATTCTATTCCATCCCAAAATTTTAAAACTTTCTTAGATGTCCCTCTTTACCTCAGACAAATCACCGCCGCCCCCCTCCCACATTCCCTGAAAGGTGTTAAACCTACCATGGTGAACTGGGATTTCTTATCGCCGTATGTATCTCATCTGCAGCAGAGAGATGTAGGCTGTAAACATAGTCACTGCATAACTGTCCTCCATACCAGAGCCTGAGATGAACAGTTAGAAGATCACAGGGATTCAGGCCCCAGTTTCAAGGAGCCCAAAGTCTAGTTAGGAAAAGAGAAAGCCTTGCTCACATAGAGATACATATGCAATATGAGAATCAAGGGCAAAGCCTCTCTCAAGGCTCCAAGGCTGACTTTCAGAGAAGGGAAACACTACAACAGATCTTGACGAGCACGACAGAGCTCAATGAGAATAGAAGATGCTCCAGGCTAAGCAAAAGCTTAAAGACAGGAAAATGCTGTTGGGTTAGCAGACTGAATAGGTAGGTTGGGACAGATTTAGCAGAGGTTTGAATGCTAGTCTGGGGCATTTCTAGAAGGCTTGTTTTATTCTGTTTCTGGGCTGAGAATGGTGGAAAGTTTCATCGACAGGTTTAAATTAGGTTATCAAACCCAGACCCTGACTTTTACCCTTTCAGATCTTGTCAGAGACCTTCTAGCCACCTAGCTCAGATTTCTTGCTACTAAAATTATCTTCTTGATTCTTGGCAGTGTCATAAGGACAAATTTATAAACATAAAAGTTATGTTCATGTGATTGGTTAGATTACCTTGGACAAGCTGTCCCTTCCTCAGACCCATTTCCCTGTGTTTTGACTGTGGGTGTTTGAAAGGAACAAGTAAGATAAATGAAATGATGCTTTGTGGACATTTGAAACCATAGAGACTAGTAAGATCTTTAAAATAGACTTCCACTAGTTATGTGTCTTATTAGAGCTAAGAAACTTGTGTTTTATAAAGTCTGTTTCTAAGACTCTAGGAGTTCTCTGCTAATCTGAAAGAGATTATTTTTTAACTTTAAATCGACACCTAATTATACATACTTGTGTGCTACTGTATGTTTTAATACGTGCATATAATGTGCGATGATTAATTGGGATAGGTATAACCTCAAATATTTATCGTTTCTCCTCTCTACTAGCTACTTAGAAGTATAATTACTTGCTTTCAACTATTGTTATCCTTCTGATGCACAGCTTTAGAACATCAGAAGTTAGTCCTGCTCTCTACCCGAATCCCACAACAGTTGTTCTTTCTTCCCCTCTTCCCACTAGTCTATACTCAGCTTCTTACCAACATCTTTTAGGTTCTGCAAATAAGTGAGAACATGTAGGATTTGACATTCTATGCCAGACATAGTTAACAGAAACCGAAAATGAGTTTATCTCTAATTGATTCTCAGGAACTCTTCATGGTGCAAATGTTAATCCTGCGTTGTAATATTATGATAGAGTTTACAGATTACTTGAAAGAACCGACTCATTTACTTCACAAATGGAACAGCAATGTTGAATAATATATATTCAACATTTCCCAGGTTTCTTCATGTATATCAGTATATTGGCTCTTTACTAGCCGTGAAGGCTAGTAAGGCACTACTTTCTTTCCCTATATACCAAATGAAAGAGCAAAACAAAGCAAAAAACAGCTAAGTCTCTGAAAAGTTAGCCTTCTGCCCAGTTTCTTAGATCCAGCAATGGGGCAAAGTGAGTTTCCACCCAGGCAGTGTGGCTTCTTACTCCATTGTTCTTAACTGTTGGGATCCACTGCCACAGTAGGTGCATTGTCCTAGGTAGACTTTGGTATTGAAAGTCTTATATGATGTAGACACAGCAACTGGAGGGAATCTAACCCTTGAATAGAAGAAAGTTCTGAGAAGATATTTTAGGAAGCTTCTTAAAAGGCAGAGTGGAGCTGAGAGCATTTGAGGGCAGGGCCTGGAGATTTCTTTTCCTGAGAGACTGCCCTTGCATAGTCCAGCTCAGTGGAAGAAAGTTGAGCTTCCTAATACCCAATCACTGGAGGTTTGTTGGGGGTGGGAAGGTTACAGAGAATGGAGTAAAAGGGCACTTGGACATCTTCCAGGCGAGCTGTGCAGTTGCATGAATTCTACAGATAAAAGTCTCAAAATAACCGGGGAATGGCAAGAAGAGTGGGGACAAATAAAGGGGAGGCATCTGGATGAGGTGGCTCTGGCATGTGAAATTGTGCTGTTTAGATATAGGTCATTGTCTCTTGCCCCTCATGCATACTTTGCTCAGTGCAGTTTCCACTCTCCTAAGCCCCCATCCCAACAACTTGGCATGATGAGCTTTAGCTGGGGTTTGGATTAGATTGTGATGCCGTTATTGCTGGGTCATCTCATACCATTGGCAGCCATGTGAACTGCGCTTACATATCGGCTCTCTGCCCAGCAATGGCTGCATTCACTCCTATTCCCAAGGTGTCAGATTTACTTGATTTATTTAACCTTGGCTGGAGAGAGTATAAAGTTGATCAGATAGTGCCAATCTCTTTGAGGAGCCCCGGACAGCTCATTTTAAGAGGGAGAGGTCTTGTGGAGAGGCAGGCAGCAAACTCCAGGGAAGGACAATTTTTGCAATGCCTTGTTGAGTAGGATGAGCAGTGAGGTAGTGAAAGTCTACTTCCAGTTTGGATCTTAAATTGCTAGCTCAAAACATTGCATTTTGAATTAGGGCCATTATGTTTGTGGTTTTGTTTTGAGGGTTCATGTAATTCTGGTGTGAATCTCTATCTGTGTTGGAGCTTCACATTGTAATTAGGCCTGCTTTTTTTTATTTCAAAGCTGAGACCTATCTCCATCACCTTTGTCATGCCACACCACACAGGATGTAAGCACATGATCTTTGGGTTTTTTATTTGCATACTCTACTAGTCCTGTCTTCATTGGCGGGAAGTAACTGGTCAGACCTGGGCTGTCTTGCTGGCTCCCCTCCTTGCTGGGCTCCAACTTATCTTCTATGTACATAGCTCTTAGAGTTCAGAGGCCTTTGCTGACTTCTGCCTAGCCTCTGGCTTTCAGCACCCACGTCCCAACTTGTACATACAGGAGCAGAAGGAAAAGAGGCAGCTGTAGATAGTCTTTGAGAGGCTCAGAAACCCAGTGATTTCCCTGGCCCAGCCCTGCCCACCTACTGCTGTGGCTGCGACATCAGAAAGGACAGCTAGGAACATAGGTAGTGAGGTCCAATACCTTGTCGTCAGTGTTGTCATTGCTGCAACGTCTAAGATGGCTCAAGAGATGGGAGAACTCACTCAAACCAGGTTACAGAAGATCTGGATTCCACACAGCAGCAGCAGGCTTCAACGGCGAAGGGGCTGTAAGTGGGGTTTACATTTGTGGGTGGTGGTGGTAGGGGGTCTAGAAAAATAAACGATGCTCTCTGTCCACTCCTGCCCTCACATAGTTGGAATAGATGAACAATTGAATAAAATAGCTGGAACATAACAAGAGGCTAATATGAGAAAGGGTACGGAAGTAAGAAAGAAAGGCAGGCAGAGAACAAAGAATGAAGATTAGATAAAGAGCACCTAAACTATGGGTACCCCAGACTAAGGGCTTTCCCCCTTGAATTGGGAGCTTGTTTGGAATGCTTCTTTCTAGAATGTGAAGCTTCTAATATAGTACTATTCAGAATATTTTAGTTTGACTTCTTTTCTGAAGGATCTGGAAATGGATTTTGTTTAATTTATGCTAGGGTGAAATAAGGTGATGGTTCCTGGCATCATGTCTTGGAGGATAGGTGCTGAGTCCACAACACTACCATGTCAGCATTGCCCTTCTGCTTTCACCGTCCTTTTAAAAATAAGTCTCTACCTGCCTGGGCTGGGGAAGACTAAGTACTGGGCTCCTGTATGCCTTCCTGGCCTTGACTTTTAGATAGCCTTGCTTTTCTGAGGAGCTGAGGGAAAAGACAGTATCACCAAGCCAAGTCTACTGGTGTATTATTCAACTTGAAATTTTAAGGAACAGGCTGAGGGAAAGTAAGCAAAGCTTGGAAATAGGCTTTGAAACTGAAGTATGCCATTTCTCATAGATAACCGAGATACTTGTGCAACCAGGTGTTTCCAGCCCAGCTTGAGAGTGCAGAAGGGGGCTAGAGATAAGACATCTGTGAACTGCAGGATTCAGACAGCTTAAGCAGCTGCGGAGGAAGCTACTAGACCCAATGTTAGACGACAGTAGTCCTAAGACATACTGTGGGTATTACTTCATCATAGCTGTTCCAGGAAGACGTACAATATTAGATTAGTGCATAGGATGCTGGATATGTATAGAGGAAGCAGAATGGAGGATAAAACCCAATGTCATGTTCTCCATTGTTATCTTCATCAGCAATTCTAATTACTCATCTGGAAATATAGGAGTTTGTATAAGATAGAAGCTCCTTCCACCCTTACCTGTCCAGCTACTCTTGATCCTCTTGGGTTTAGCTGACAAGCAGTGAAACCATTCTGCATAGCTAGATAGGTCTTCCAGAGTGAAACCCCTTATATTCCTGAGAAATCTGACCAATACTCAGGAGGCAGATTCAGGAGGATTGCTGTAAGTTTGAGAGCTAATCTTAGCTATACTCTAAGTTCTCAACCAGCTAGAGCTGTATCTCAGAAACTCTATCTCAAAAACAATACAAGAACAAATCCTGCACAAAACAGAAAAATATGTGTTTATTTTAATTCTGAGCACCATATTCCTTAATTGTTCATAAGAGTAATACTTACCAGATGCAAGGCTGTGTAGCTTTGAGTCCCACCTCCTGTGTTTGTTAATGTAGACAAGCCTCTTTTTGCTTCTGTTGCCTCACCTGTAAACTGATAGTGATAGCAGTGCTGTTGCAAAGATGAGATAAGCTGAAATGGGTAATGTACTTAGAAGAATGCCCAGCACATAGCATGCACTCAGGAAATGTTATTAAACAAAAACATGGTCGCCTCCTCTTATTCGCCATCATACCCAGTGTGAAGTCCTGAGCCTGGCCCAGGACAGATGCTCTGTCAATGATCTCTTGGCTTTTTACTTTTACTTTTACCATCACTGTTTTCACAACACTCCTTAATGATTAACTGAATTTTGTGGCCAGGGCCTTTGGCAATGTCTGCCTTTCCTCCCAGGCTAGGTAGGCAGGTATTGACCTGAGAAAGGTTTGACTCTCTTTGCTTATAGCATCCTCTTTGGAGTATAGAATCAATCATTTTGTTCTGACTCTTAAATGTATAAGCATGTATAAAGTGCTTGGATAGCTGCACTTTCTTACTCAATATTATATGTATACGAGCCACTCATTATTATTTTTGTGTGTATTCATAGCTTGTTTATTTTTCCTTGCGGTGTACTATTACATTTTATGACGATCTTGTGGCTTATCTATCTTACTACTGATGAGCATTAGGTAATTTTTAAATTTTTAGCTTTAAACAGTAGTGCAGTGAACATTTATTTTGGTAGAGTAAATTTCCATCTTGCCCTTCTTATGGAATATCTTGACTATTCTTGGCCAACTGCTCTTCCCCATAAATTGTGGAATCGTCTTTTCAAGTTATACACACAGAGAGGCAATATTTTAAGGATTTGATTAGAATTACACTCAATCTATAAATCAATGTGGGGAGAATAACCATCTTGTGTTATTTAATTTTCCTTAAACATAATATATCTCTTGAAAAATTTTGACTTTTTTCATGTTATTTGGAGTGATGTTTTATTATTTTTTCTAGGAAGGGTTTGCACATCAGAGTTTTTCTTGTTTATTTTTATTGTTAGTATAAACAGTACTTTTGTAAAAAGTTGTGCTTTATAGTAGTATATGATGAATTTAAAATTGACGAACCAGCCGGGCTGTGGTGGCCCACGCCATTAATCTCAGCACTTGGGAAGCAGAGGCAGGCTGATCTCTATGAGTCTGAAGCCAGCCTGGTCTACAAGAGCAAGTTCCAGGACAGACTCCAAAGCTACACAGAGAAAACTTGTCTCAAAAAAAAACAAACAAAAAAAATTGGCAAACCTACTAGACTTGCTTATTAGCTTTGGCAATTTGTATACAAATTACAGCTTTCATTTCTCCGCAGCAATCCTTATCCTTGTGATTCTTAAATATCCTTTTTTCTTATGTTAATGCTTGTATTTTCTTATATTAATTGCTAAGAGCCTACCTCCAAAACATAAACACACACATAGTACAATGTAGTTTTTGTAAGTATGTTAATAATGAACATTCATATCTTGATACTGCTTTTAAAGAGACTGTTTTTGAAAGTTTGACCATGGAATAATTGAATGTATATTTTTTTGGCAGATACCTCTTAAGAAGGTATCTCATTATTCCTAATGACATAGTGAGTTGATGTTGAAATTTATGAGATGTATTTTCTGTGTCTATTGAAATACAGCATGATTATTTTAATTTTAGCTTTTTTTGTGCTGCATGGTTTTTCTTATTATGAACTAATCTTGCAGTCCTGGGACTTAAAAGTACTTCTAAATCCAGTTCACCAAAATTTTGTTCAGTACTTTCATATTTTCTTCAGAAGAGAGTCTATTCTCATGTTGTCATTTTCTGGTTTTGGTGTCAAGGTTATACTAACATCATGCAGTGAGATGCGAACTATTTTCTTTTGCTCCATCTCTAACAGGGTTTGTCCCAGAACTGTCTGTTCCTCAAATATTTGGCAGTACTTCCAGATCAAACAGTCTAGTCCTAGTGTGTCTTTTAAACCTTTTAACTATTATAGTTTCTTTGAAAGTTATGGAGTTTGTTTTGTTTCCTGCTTGTACTTGTATTAATACTTACTGTTATGATTTTCTTAGAATTTTCTATTTTACAAGTTTTCAAGTTTATTTAAAGTTTGTATGTATATCTTTTAAAAATGTCTGGTTTTTGTTATATGTTCTTTTTCTAAGATTCATTTATTTTTTTTTTGAAAACTTTCACAGAATAGATTCTCTAACAACACTGTTTTATTGTACCTTTGTCTTTTTTCTCTCTTAACAAATCTTGTAAACAGTTTATAAGTTGTATGGTTCTTTTTAAAATTAAAAAAAATCAGCTTTGGACTTTGTTTCCTTAAGCTTCATTTTTTGTTTGTTCTTCTTTTACTTTTACTTTTTGTTTAATTTGCTTTCGAGTAACTATTCATGTCTTGCTCTCTTTGAATATTTTTTTTTTAACTAACAGATTTAGATGGTCATCTCATTTATTTTCAGGCTTTTTTCTTTTCTGATCTACAATTGGTCTACTAAACCTGGCTTGTGTTGTATGTATGCATAGGTCTTTTAGACCACTTGATAATTAGATACTGCCATAGATTTGCAAAGTCTAACACTTACCCAGTTACCCCCCCTTGCCTTAATGTCTATTCCAGCACTGCTAGGACTCTCCTGACTGTCGTAAGCAGCCGGACACCTCTTCTACTTAGTGCCAGCCCTTGAGCCAGCTTCTGTTTAGATAGGTCACTGCCATTGCCATGTCCACTCAAATCCCATTCCTGCCAGAAAACAAACTTTGTATGATCCCAGGGCCTTGATATATGCTTTATGTAGCATTTGGTGACAATTCTCTAAGCACTTGAAAAGATTGTATATTTTACCTTAGTGTTGTGTTTATCTTAGGTTTTGTTTGTTAATATCTTGCTTGTTAATATGGTTGAAGTGTACCAATATTCTACTGGTGTTTGGGCTACCTATCATTGTGGATAATTGGTCAAAGTCTCCTAATAGTTTGCCAATTTGTCAGCTTGTTATAAATAAATTTAGATAGTTACACATAAATTTAGACTGCTGGTTAAGATTCAAACCTGGGGCAAGGAGCTGAAGTGCCTATTTAACATATCAAAGCTGGACCTGACAGCCAGGTTCTCCCAGCATCCCTCAGTCCCTACCTGTTCCTGAATATGACTGGCATACCTCGCCCTCTGCCCTGAACTCTCTGGCCCAGGGTCTGGACTGCCCTTCCCCCAGAGGCTCTTCCCTGTATAATTCAGGCATTTTGATTACTTGCCCTTTTGTACCTTTGGCCTCCTGGGTTCTGCACCTGATTCCCCCCCTTTTTCTCTCCCTGCCTTTTCTCTTCTCCCCACAAGGCCCAACTCAGTCTGGTTATGTTCACTCTGGACTTTCCCTGATGTCCCTCTCTCTGACTATGCTCTCTCACATATCTCTATAATAAACTTTCTTCTCCATCATTCCTGGGAGCAGTCATGTCCTTTCCTTTCCTTTTTATTTCTTTTTTTCACTGCTCTATCTTTGGGAATATCAAATAGTTATTGTCATATTACCCTACAATCTTATTTTCCTGTGATATTAATATATATATATATATACTCAGTTGTATTAAGTTTAATGTTTGCCCGATATATTTTTCTTTTTTTATTTACAAATATAGATTTATTATATTTTTGAAGAATTTTGAAATGTTTATTTCTATTTTGATATTTCATTCAGAATCAATGTAAGTATTTCTATTAGAAAAATAAAAATAAAGCATTTTTTGTTTATTTGTTTTTACAAAATGTTAAATCATACATAATTTGGATACTATGCAGTCTTTTATTTTTTTTATTTTTCTATTCAATTATTTACACTTCCTTTCCTCCTCCCAATCCCCTCCTGCTCCCACATACCCACTTTTCCCTCTCCCACCCTGCTTGAGAGAGGGCAGGGAACCCTGCCCTGTGAGAAGTCCAAGGCCCTCCCCCTTCCATCCAGGCCTAGGGAGCTGTGTATCCATATAGACTAGGGTCCCAAAAAGCCAGAACATGTAAAAACGAGTCCCAGTGCCTTTATCAATGGCTTCTCAGTCAGCCCCCATTGTCAGCCACAATCAGAGAGTCCGGTTTGATCACATGCTCATTCAGTCCCAGTCCAGCTGGATTTGGTGAGCTACCATTAGAACAGGCACACAACCTCAGTTGGTGGACCAACCCGTCACGGTCCTGACTTCTTTACTCATCTTCTCCCTCTTTCTGCCTTTCAACTGGACCTTGGGGGCTCAGTCCATTGCGCCGATGAGGGTCTCTGTCTCTATCTCCATTTGTTGCTGGATGAAGATTCTATGGTGATATTGGAGATAATCATCAACGTGATAGTGGGGCAAGGATCGGTCAGGTACCCTCTCCTCTGCTGTCCAAGGACCTAGCTGGGGACATCCCCGTGGACACCTGGGAATCCCTCTATCATTAAAAATTGTTTTATTTTGTTTGAGACAAAGTCTCTATTAAGTAGTTTTGGCTGTCCTGAATTTCATTATGGAGACCAGGCTAACCTCGAACTTTCAGAGATCCACCTGCTTCTCCTTTCCAAGTCCTAGGATTAAAGGCCTGTTCCATCACACACATTGAAATTGTTCTTTGATAGATAAACAATTCATATAACATAAAATTCAACATCTTCAAGTGTATAAGAAAATGGTTTTGAATGTATTCATATAGTTGTACAACCATGATCACTAATTCTACAACACTTAAAATATGTATTTAAAAATTGGAGGGACCTTGGGGCATTGGAAGATCAAGGGAATGAATATAATAAAAGTATATTGTATTCGTGTATGAAATTCTCAAAGAATAAAAATATTTTCAGATTTAATGGACTTATAACTACACATTTGTGGGAAACAGCATATTTCAATATACATATACAGTGTGAATGATTAGATTAAATTAGTCTATTCTTCATCTCAGACATGTATCGTTTATTTGTGTTGCAGCCCCCCTACTAGTTATTTTAAAACTCATTGTAGGAAAAAGAAACTTTATGCTTTTTAGTGTACTTTTCCATTCCAGCCTTTCCTCCACCCTTGGCAACTACTAACCTACTCTCCACTTCAATGGCTGAGTCTATTTGAGGCATTCCATAGAAATGGACACATCTACTGTGGCCTTTAGTGTTTGATCTGTTTTGTTGCGCATAATGTTTTCAAGGTTAATGTATGTTGTAGCATGTTTATAGCATGTTATAGGCAACTATTATCTTGCTGTATGAACATACCACTTATTTCATATATTCATAAAGTGATTGGCATTTTGGTTGTTCCCACTTTTGTCTACTCTGAATAATGCTGTCACAAACATTCCTGTACAAATTTTTATATGGACATAATTTTTATTTCACTTAAGTGTGGAATTCCTAAATCATAGAAACTGTCTAAAATGATCTGAGTGAATAGTCTGCCAAACTGCATTTAAATGTGATTTTATCATATTTTGTTTCTCAAAGAAATAAATATATGATGGTTTCAGTTTTTCCATATCCTCATGAACATTTGTATTGTTATTTTTAATTATTATATACATATAATATTGTTTAATGCTTCTCTGGATCCAATTTAATAGTACTTTGTTGAGGTGACATATTGGTCTGTAATTTTCTTCTGATATCTTTGTCTGACTTTGGTATTTCAGAAATATTTTCATTTCAGTATTCCACCCCACTAGCCATGCACTTTCAGTGTATCAGTTTTGAAAGCAACATCTTCAAATCATAGCATTTGCCCTAGGCTTTACAGCATACATTTAAATATTTAAGGTTATCTTCAAATAAATTGTTTATCTTCAAATATCACTTCATGTATAACATAGATAGCTTTTACCCAAGGATTCCTAATTCTTCTGACTTTACTTTTGGGACTTTGCCATTATCATTTCATTTATCCATCTGCTACAATCACCCAGTACATTGACCTCTGGCTTCCGTATGCACCGTCATGGGCATACTCATCCACACACATACGCATGCACACACATACACATACTAATACACATACAAAAAAGTCCTCTGTTCAAAGGGAGTAGTCTTCAGGAAAATGCAAATAATAGCACTAGTGATACATTACTATATGCCTTTTAGAATAGCCCCAATTTAAAAATATACAATTCTGTTTTCCATCATTAAAACTATGAACAAATCAAAATATTTTACCTTTATTAAGTCATTTTCCAAGTCTTTTCCTTTTTTATATAGATCTAGATTTCTTAGATCAATCTAAAGAGCTAAAGTGCCTTCAGAGTTGTCTAAAGTACCTTCCAGCATTGATTATAGAGCAGACCTGTTAACACTGAATTGATTTTTAAGAACATATTGCTTAACATGGAATTCTAGGTTGACAGTTTATTGTTTTTTATTGTATTTCACTGGCTTCTGTCTTTTGATAAGCCTCGGAAATCTCCATCATTGTTCTTTTATAGATTGAGTGCCTCTCCCTGCTCTCTTTATGATGTCGTTCAAGATTATCTAATTTCTTTTTTTTTGTGAAATTAGTTACAATTATAGTTGCCAGAGATTAGAAAATTGTTTAGTGACTTATTTTGAGCTTCCATTTTGGTCATATTTCAGAGAAAGTCTCTTCTCTCTCTTGTATCTTTCCAAGTTGTAATCAATATTACAGGAAGCTTCTCTTAAAGGAGCCATGCCTCTGCTTGCAGCCAGTAAACAGAGCTTACCAGAGAAAAAAACAGTTACCAAGAAGCTGTACTTGTCTCTGTTTTTGTCTGTATAGAATCCTTCTTTTTTTTTAAAAAAAAAAAAAGCTTTCTCAGGCTTTATGTGGAAATTTTTTCCAAACGTTTGGGCACCATTTGTAGACGGAAGTTTCTGTCCCACCTGGTCCCACAGCCATTCAGTCCCAAAGAAATACACAGAGGCTTATATTAATTATATACTCTTTGACCTATTAGCTTAGGATTATTACTTACTGGCTCTTATGACTTAAATTCACCCATAATTCTTTTCTATGTTTAGCCATGTGGCTTGGTACCTTTTCTTAGTAAGGCATTCTCATCTTGCTTCCTCTCCATCTGACTGGTGACTGACTCTCTGTATTTCCTCTTCCTAGAATTCTCCTACTCTGGTTGTCCCACCTATGCATCCTGCCTAGCTACTGACCAATCAGCATTTTATTAGACCAATATGAGTGACAAATCTTTACAGTGTATCTCATATCATAAACCATCTAGTGGCCTGTTTGGTTCTTGGATAGAAGTCTTAAAAGATAATTGAGCTCCAGATTTGGTATGCTATTTAGGACCAAAACACTAAGAAGTTATAATTAACCTCATTTTTCTTTGTTTCTTTTCAGTGCTTTCCAGTTTCTTAGGCTATTATTTTCTGTACTATGTTCAGATCAGAAACTACTCACAGTATGGTTGTATTCCTTCTAGAAGCAATGTAGAAGGAGGAGGAAAAGGGAAAACTCCTATGAAGTCTGCTTGTGTTCTCTTTCAAACTCTAAAAATGTTCTCATTACACAGGGTTTTTGATTCCTATAAGGCCCTATTCCGGGCCACTTCTACTTCTGAAATGCCTTTGTTGTTGCTTCCTTCATTATAGACACAAAGATATAGAGTAAATAAAAACCCAAGGGAGGCTGGAATGTACCTCAGTGATGGAGTACTTGCTTTAAGTTCAATTCCTAGCATTTTATATTTTAGTAAGTGATAGATAATAGATAGAAGAAGATTACAATAAGATCAGGCTATATGTGTTTTGTAGAAAGCATATAGTTGGATATTATTTCTTTATTTGGTATTGGAATATCTGTCTTTGATGTTCTTAGGCAATTTATATTGAAAGTCATTACTGATATACCTGGATTAAAACTCACCATCTTGGTGAACATTGGGGTACCCATCTGCAAAATCAGCACTCAGGAGTTTAAGGCAAGAGTATCATGAGTTTCAGGCCAGGCTGTGGTATCTAGCAAGACCCTATTTCAAAATACACATAACTTTCCCTGAAAAATTCTCCCATCTTGTGAAGCATTTTCTGTTCATTATATTTGTTCTTGTTATTTCCTATTCATAGTACATATTCACTTTTCTTCATTATGTCTTCAAATATTTCTTCTGCCCAGTCTTGCTTCCATATGTACATTTTAAGTATATATACATTGCATTTCCTCTTCATATTTTTTGTTTTTCTATTTTCTTATGTTTTCTTATTATATTTGACACTTAAATTTTTAAAATATATCTGGCATGGCAATGCATACCTTTATGCATTTTAACTCCAGCTCTTATGAGTTAATGGCTGTGAATCTCTGTGAGTTTGAGGTCAGTCTTGTCTATATAGTAAGTTCCAGGACAGGCAGTGCTACACAGAGAAACATTGTTAATAATAATAATAATTTTAAATAAAATTGCCCATATTTATGAGGTTCCTGAAACTAACCACTATAATAGAACAAGGCTCACATGATTTCATTCAGAATCTTATAAAATTGCTTCTGTAGAAGTTGACAGTAGAATGATGGTTATCAGGGACTGAAGAAAGAAAAGCAGATAGCATTGGTTTAAGGTTGCTTAATGGGTATTAAATTATACTTAGTTATGAATGAATTCTAGTGTACTGTTCTACTAGTGGAACTATATACTGTAATTACTACATATTTTTATTTCAACATATATTTTTGCAATTCTGAGGATCAAATGGGCTTGGAAGGTAGTAGCCAAATAAGTGCTTTACTACTCAGTTATGTCCCTAGTATATATTGCATCTTTTAAAAGCTAGAATAAAGGATTTTTAAAATATTTAGTCTATTTTAAAATATGTTTTAAATTTATTTTACTAATGCTTATGAGTGTTTTCCTGCATGTATATAGTGCATGTATAAAATCTGTGTGCACGCACTGTTTGCACAGGCCAGAAGGTGCTGTAATTTCAGGAACAGAAGTAACAAATGGTTGTGCACTGCCGTGTGGGTGCTAGGACCTGAAAACCTGGTCTCTACAAGAGCATCAAGTACTCTTAACTATCGATCCATAAATTGCTCCAGCCCCCAATTTTTAACATTTATTTATTTTTAATTTTTACAATTGTTATTATTAATTATTTGTTTTGGGGTTTTTTTTTTGAGATAGGGTTCTCTGTGTAGCCCTATCGTAGGACTAGCTCTGTAGACCAGGCTGACCTCGAACTCATAGAGATCTGCCTGCCTTTGCCTCCCAAATGCTGGGATTAAAAGTGTGAGTCACCACTGCCCAACTTTAAAATTATTTTTATACAATATATGCTGATCATATTCTTCCCCCCCTCAACTTTCCAGGTCCTTTCCATCCCTCCACCAACCCACCCCAACTTCAGGTGCTTTCTCAAAAAAAAAAAAGCTGGGGAAAACAACAAAAGCAAAAATCTAAACAGACAAAAAGAAAACAAATAAGACAAAAATAAAACAAATAGCACATGCATACACACAGACACACACACACACAAATAAAAACCCCATCCAATCCCTTTTTTTCTTGGCCCACTTACTCCTGGGCATTGGACCTGCTCTCTAGTGTGCTTGATATAACTCATTGACACTCTATTTGGAGAAAACTGATTTTCCCTTTTCCTACAGGTATCAACTGCAAATAGCTTCTTGGTTAGGGGTGGGAATATTTGTCCACTTCTCCATCCCAGTGCCAGAAGTTTGTCTGGTTTGAACCTGTGCGGGTCTTGTGCATACTGTCACAGTCTGTAAGTTCCTATGTGAATCAGTCTTGTCGTGTCTGAAAAACACCCACCACCTCTGCCTCTTAGAATCTTTCTACTTCCTCTTACACATAGATCCCTGAGGCTGGAGGGTAGACGTTTAATGAACTGAGTGCCCTAAAGTCTCTTACATTCTGCATAATGTCCAGTTGTGGGTCTCTGTGTTAATTACCATCTACTGCAAGAATAAACTTCTCTGATTAGGGTTGAGTGATGATCTGCTCTATGGGTATAGCAATATGTCATTAGGACTTATTTTATGGCTATACTCCTTTAGCAAAATAATACTATTAGTTTTTTTACTAGACCTATGACCTATCTAGTCTCAGGTTCTTGGAAACTGTAGAAATGTCATATAGTCCATATAATGGAATGGGCCTAATATCCAATTGAAAAGTCGTTTGTTGTTCCCATAGCATTTGTGCAACTATTGGACTAGTGTACCTTGCAGACAGGTCTCTGTTATGGGTCACAGATTTGTAGCTGGGTGATAACTGATGATTACTTTTCTCTTCTGATCATGTGTAAAGTACCTTCTGGTACCATGAAAGTTAGTAGGAGTGAAGTTTCTAATTGGACACCAGCTCAGTCTTTCAGTGTTCAGTTACATAAGTACTATCTTGTTATGGAGAGTAACCAATATCCTTGGCAATAGCCTGTGGTATTTGGGAGTTTCTATGGTATTCCTTCATTTTATTCCCTAGGTTTGTGCATGGTATGTTTTCATTCTCATTCTAAAATTTTTTAAAAACTAATTTTTTTTTAAATTCTAAAATTTTAAAAATTTCCTTCTTGATTTTTCAGTCTTTTTTATTATTGTATTTATATTATTTAAAACAATTTTTAAATTTAAATGTATTTTGATCATATTCCTTCCCTTCACCAAGTCCTTTCAGATCCTCTCCCCATCCCTACCCACATAGCTTTTTTTTTTTTTTTTTTTTTTTTGGTTTTTCGAGACAGGGTTTCTCTGTGGTTTTGGAGCCTGTCCTGGAACTAGCTTTTGTAGACCAGGCTGGTCTCGAACTCACAGAGATCCGCCTGCCTCTGCCTCCCAAGTGCTGGGATTAAAGGCGTGCGCCACCACCGCCCGGCCCCACATAGCTTTACTTTCTCTTAAAATAAACAAAATCCAATACAACAACAAAGCCTTCAAACCAAGAAAACAACACCCCAAAATAAAAGAAAACACCAAACCATAACAAAATAAAAGCACACACAAACCCAACCAAACAAAAACTATGGAATTCATTATATGTTGGTCAGCTACTCCTGAAAATGGAGCCTTTCCTGAGTGTTTGATAGACCCAGTGTCACTCCACTGGAGAAAATTGATTTTTTTTTCCTCTGCCAGCAGGTATAAGTGACAGTTCAGTGGTTAACCTTTACCCTTAGTAGTTAGGTTTTCACTCCCCCATTAATTCATTCAAAAATATATAACAAAATGAAACATAAAAAGTATGGCATTGAAGTTGGACAAGATAAACAAAAAGAAGGAAAAAACCCAAGAGAAGGAAGATGACTCAGGGACCCACTCATTCACCCACTCAAGAATCTCATAAAAACACTAACTTGGAAGCCATAACATACGTGCAGAAGACCTGGTACGGACCCATGCAGGGCTTGTGAGTGTTCCGAGGTCTTTCATGGTGTGTATAATGTCAGGCTGTGGGTCTTTGTATTTGTTCCCATGTGCTGCAGGAGAAGCTTCTCTGATGACGACCGTATAAGGCACTGATCCGTGAGTAGAGCATAATATCATTGAGTCATTTTATTACTATATGTTTTTTTTTAGATCATTATTATTTGGTTTCACCCTAAGTCTCTGGGCTATTCAGTTTCAGGTTCTTAGTCACCAAAACAACGTCAGGTATGGGTTCCATCTCATAGAGTGGGTCTAAGTCAAATCAGTTTTTGGTTGGTTACTCCCATATGCTTTGTGCCACCATAGCACTAGCCTGTCTTGAAGGCAGGACAGCATCGTAGGTCAAAGTGTTTGTGACTGGCTTGGTGTTTATGTTTCTCTTTTTATAGCATGCAGAGTGCATTCCTGTCTTCAGCATTAGGACCTTGATGTCAGTCTGTGAAGAGCAACATAGAGTTTTGTCAACAGCCTGGGTTGTTTAGGGTTTCCCATGGGTTCTCTTTGGCCAACAACTCAATTAGATGTAACATAATCCCAGAACTGGAAGCTTCATTTGATGACCAGAGATGGCTAGTTGGGACTCTGTCTCCCCTATTATTTGGGTATTTCCTTTAGGTTGCTTTTATATATGTATGTATTTTAGGAAGCTTCTATTGTATTAGGTTTCCATACTACCCCCTCAGATTCCTCTTTATTTTAGCTATCTGTCTGTATTCCCTCCTAAAGCCCTTCACCCTCCCCAATGTATCCTTCCCTACACACCCCCATCCATCCATAACTATCTATCATATTTCTCCTTCATAATGAGATGTGTTCCTTCTAGTCTCTTACTTTATACCTATCCTCTGCTGTTTTAGAACTGTAACTTGGTTATCATTTTCTTCACAGCTAATAACCATATATAAGTGAATATATACCATATTTATCTCACTGTTTCGGTTATCTCACTGAGGATGAAGTTTTCTAGTCCTATCCATTTCCCTGCAAATTTCATGATGTCATTTTTTTAAAAGTGTGAGTGATATGCCATTGTGTAAACTTTTGACATCTTCATATTCTTCTTTGACATTTTCTGTTGTTTGAAATTTCTGGCTGTTATGAATAGAGCAGCAATGAACATGGCTGAGCAAGTACGCTTGTGGTAGGATAAAGCATCCTTTGGGTAGTATGAATGTAACTGACCCCCATAAGCTGATAGGGAGTGGCCCTATTAGGAGGTGTGGCTTTGTTGGAGTAGGTATGGCCTTGAAAGAAGTACGTCACTGTGAGTGTGGTTTTTGAGATCTCCTAAGCTCAAGCTACATCCATAGTGGTTATATGATTTTGCACTCGCACGAGGAATGTATGCCTGATCCTCATGCTTCACATCCTCTCCAGAACGAGCTATCATTTGCATTATTGATCTTAGCCATTCTGACAGGTATAAGATGAAATCTCAAAGTAGTTTTGATTTGCATTTATCTGATGGCTAAGGATGTTGAACATTTAAGTATTTCTCAGCCATTTGAGTTTCCTCTATTGAGAGTTCTCTGTTTAGATCTGTTACCCATTTTTTAATTTATTCTTCTCTCATATATTATATCCTACCTGCAGTTTCCCCTTCCTAATCATCCCCTCTCTTCCATCCATTCTTCCTCCATTTCCCTTCAGAAAAGGGCAGGCATCCCAAGGATATCAACGAAGCATGACATATCAAGTTGCAGTAGGACTGAGTACCTCCATTCATATTAAGGCTGAGCAAGGAAATACCATATGAGGCAAAGGTTCACAAAAGCATTTTAGTTTCATGAAGTCCATTTATTAATTGTTGGTCTTATTGCCTGTGCTTACTTCCTGTTCAGAAAGTCTTTTCCTGTGGCAATGAATTCAAGACTATTTTCTACTTTCTCTTCTATCAGGTTCAGTGTATCTGGTTTTATGAGATTTTTTACCCGTTTGGAGTTTGTTTTGTGGAGGGTGGTAGATACAGATCTATTTGCATTCTTCTATATGCTGACATACAGTCTGACTAGGACTATATGTTGAAGATGCTGTCTTTTTTCCAGTGTGTATTTCTGACTCCTTTATCAAAAATCAGTTGTCCATATATCTGGTCTTCAATTTGATTCCATTTATTAACATGTCTGTTCTTATGCCAGCACCATGCTGGAGTTTTTTTGTTTTTGTTTCTGGTTTTTTTTTTTTTTCGGATTTTTCGAGACAGGGTTTCTCAGTAGTTTTTGGTTCCTGTCCTGGAACTAGCTCTTGTAGACCAGGCTGGCCTCGAACTCACAGAGATCCGCCTGCCTCTGCCTTCCGAGTGCTGGGATTAAAGGCGTGTGCCACCACCGCCTGGCTACCATGCTGTTTTTTATTACCATAGCTTTCTAGTTCAACTTGAAATCAGGGATGGTGATAACGGCAGCAGTTTCGTTTTTTTTTTTTTTTGTTTTTTTTTGGTTTTTTTTTTTTTTTTTTTTTGGTTTTTCGAGACAGGGTTTCTCTGTGGTTTTGGAGCCTGTCCTGGAACTAGCTCTGTAGACCAGACTGGTCTCGAACTCACAGAGATCCGCCTGCCTCTGCCTCCCAAGTGCTGGGATTAAAGGCGTGCGCCACCACCGCCCGGCTTGTTGTTTTATTTTAAATTCAGGATTATTTTAGCTATCCTTGGTTTTTTGTTTTTCCATATGAATTTGAGTATTGTCCTTTCCTGGTCTGTAAAGAATTGTGTTGGAATTTTGATGGGGATTGCATCAAATTTGTATATTGTTTTGGGTAGGATGGGTGTTTTTACTATGTTAATCCTGTGACATGATCATGAGAGATCTTTCCATATTTTGATATCTTCTGCAATTTCTTTCTTCACTGACTTGCAGTTTTCATCATGGAAGTCTTTTGCTTGCTTGGTTAGAGTTTTTGTGTTTCAATAAAATGTTCTGTACACATCTCTTATATCCATCTTATTTATGATGTCAGTTAGTTTCAGCATATCTATGCCTTATGTTTTGTCTAGATGACCTGTCTATTGCCATCGGTGGAATATTGATGTCTCCCACTGTGTGAGCATCAATATATGATGTAAGGCGCAGATGTGTTTCTTTTTCAAACTTGGGTCACCTTGTGTTTGGTTTGCATAGTTCTTAAGAATTGCAGTGTCAGCCGGGCGGTGGTGGCACACGCCTTTAATCCCAGCACTTGGGAGACTGAGGCAGGCGCATCTCTTTGAGTTCGAGACCAGCCTGATCTACAAGAGCTAGTTCCAGGACAGGCTCCAAAACCACAGAGAAACCCTGTCTCGAAAAACAAAAAAACAAACAAAAAAAAAAAAAGAAAAAAAAAAAAAGAATTGCAGTGTCCTCTAGGTAGATTTTTTTTTCCTTTGATTAGTATATAGTGTGTTTCCCTATCTCTTTAGATTGATATTGTTTTGAAGTTTCTTTTTTCAGATATTAAAATGCCTACCGCAGCTTGTTTATTAGGTCCATTTGCTTGGAATATATTTTTCCAATCCTTTGCCATGAAGTGATGTCTGTCCTTGATATTAAGATGTGTTTCTTTGATGCAGCAGGATGGACCTATTTTCACATCTATTCTGGCAGTCTGTGTCATTTTACTAGGAAATTGAGATCATTGGTGCTGAGAGATATCATTGACCAATAATTTTTTTATTTATTTCTGTTATTTGCGATGGGGGTGGGGGTGCTGGTGGTGTGTGTGTGTTCACATGCTTCCTCTCTTTTGATTTGCTGATCTGGGATTATTTATTACATCTGTTTTCTTGGATGAAGTTACCCTCTTAGGTTGAAGTTTACCTTCTAGCATCTTCTGTAGAATTTGTAGATAAATACTGCTTAAATTTTTTATGAATTTTTTTATTTTCTACATCTATGGTGACTGGAAGTTTTCCTGGGTGTAATAGTCTAGACTCTCATCTGTGATCTCTTAGAGTCTGCAGAATATCTTTTTAGACCCTTCTGGCTTTTAAAGTCTACACTGAAATGTCAGGTGCAATTCTAATAGATCTGCTTTTATATGTTACTTGGTCTTTTTCACTTGTAGCTTTTAATATTCTTTCTTTGTTCTGTGCATTTAATGTTTTGATTGTTTTGTTCTGAAGGAACTTCCTTTTCTGGCCCAATCTATTTGGTGTTCTGCATATTATATTTACTTTTATAGAAAACTCCATCTGTAGGTTAGGGAAATTTTCTTCCATGATTTTGTTGAAAATATTTTCTGTGCCTTTGACCTGAATCTCTTCTCCTTTCTCTATTCTGTTATTCTTAGATTTTTTTTTGTGTGTGTGTGTGTGTTCCAGATTCTCTGGATGTTTTGTGCTAAGACGTTTTTTATATTTTACTTCTTTGACCGAGGTATCCATTTCTTATATCATGTCTTTAGTGCCCCAGATTTTCTCTTCCATGTCTTCTATTCTGTTGGTGGGTGAAGCTTGCCTTTATGGTTTCTGTTTGAGCACATAACATTTTCTTTTCCAGATTTCCTCCAGCTTGGGTTTTCTTTATTGATTCTATTTTCCACTTTAAGGTCTTGGACAGTTTTATTCATTTTCTTCCACTGCTTGTGTTTTCATTGGTTTCTTTGGGGGATTTACTCCTTCCCTCTGTAAAACCTCTATAATGTGTATAAAGGCTGTTTTAAGGTCTTTTACTTGTGCTCTAACTATGTTGGAATACTCAACTGTGGTGGGATTCCTGGGCTTTAATGGAGAAGACATATTGTTTCGGCTGTTCTTGATTGTATTTTTATGCTGTGTCTAGGCATCTGAGATTAGAAAGATTGTAATTTTGGATGCTGATATCTGTTCTTGTCCTTGTTAATGGGTGTTTTGTTCCTTGTTTTATGTTTCCCTCTCCTGTTCATTGGAGAGTCTGGCAGCTGTGTGGTGCCTGTAGGAAAATCTTTTGGGGTCCTGATAGGTGTTGGCACTGGGGGTTCCAGGTAAAATGTGTTTCTGTGTATTAGGACCTATGACTTAGGAATGGGCATGGGCTGAGGTGGTGGAGTGTCTTCTAAATAGAGAGGAAAGCAGGGTGCTCCACTAGGATCTGCTTAGTAAGTCCCCTGGGAATGAGTGTAGAGAGGCCCCAGCAGAGGATCTGTTCCAGAGCTGGGGATGAGACTGGGGGATTGGATTTGGAGGAATGAAGGGAGAGGTGAAGATCTGCTGTCAACCTACCTGCTTCCATGGTCAGGGTGACCTGTGGGTTCCCAGAGGGTGCCTGCTGGATTTGGGGGCTGGAATAAAGTAATATATTGATTGAGGGAGGTTAGGAGAGGAAGATTTGTGGGATCCACTGTAGATGGGGATGGGTTGGGGGAGGTTGCAGCAGGTTTTCTGCTGCAAAGATGGAGATGAGGCTGGTGGATTACGTCTAGAGGAGCAGGAGAGATGAAGGTCTGCATTTAGCTTACCTCTTTCCCTGAATGGAAGGGCCTGTGTTCTCAGGCTATTTTTCTGTCTTGATTCAATTTTCATTCAGTTTCCATGAATTCGTATGCTTTCTGATATTTCTGTTATATTGATATCTTATTTTAAACCAATGTGGTCAGATACTATGCAGAGTGTCATTCTTACATCTATTGAGATTTGGTTTGTGTTCTTATATGTGTTCAGTTTTAAGAAATTTCCATGAGCTTCTGAGAAGAAATTTTATTCTTTGGAGTTTGTGTGGAATATTCTGTAGATGCCTGTTATGTCCATTGGATTTATGACATTATGTAACTTAATTGTTTCTCTGTTAATTTATGTATGAATAATCTACCTTTTGATGAGAAGGGAGTATTGAAGTTGGTGGATTCTCTGGCAGACAGAGCAGGGGCACAGTCAAACCAGCCAGACTCTCCCTGGGGCTGAGCTGGATGGTGAGTGTTGAATGACCCAGCCCTGCCCCCTCCCCTGGCCACCAGGGAGAAACACACCCACTGAAACAGGATCTCATTTAATGTTATCAGGCAGGAACTTATATAGGGTTGGTATGGGTTGAGGTAGAGTAAGGAATAAGGGCCAATAATATTCTGCCACACTAGCGGTGGCTGGGCAGAGGCATATTTAGGCCAGGTAGCCAGAGATAGGTCTCCAAACTTGAGCCAGGCTCAGGAAGATACACTAGGCCTCACCAAACTCAAGTTAGGCTCAGGAAGTTACACTGGGCCTCACACCTGGGCCCCATGAAGCCCAACAGAACTCACCCACTATCACTGTATTGGGGTCAATATGTGGTTTTAGCTGTGGTGGTGTTTTTGGTTTGGTTTGGTTTGGTTTTTGGTTTGTTTTTATGAACTTGAATGTCCTTGTGTTTGGAACATTAATTTTTAGAATTATCCTCTTTGTAGATATTTCTTTAATAAGTGTGTAGTATCCTTTCCTATCTTCTGATTACTTTTGTTTAGAAGTCATTTTGTCAGATCTTAAAATAGCTTGCTTCTTGGGTCAATTTGCTTGAAATACTTTTTTCCATTCTTTATTCTAAGGTAATGCCACTCCTTGATGACAAGATGTGTTTCTTGGATGTAGCCTAATGCTTGATCTTGTTTTAGAATGAAATTGGTTAGTTTTGTCTTTTTATTGGGTAATTGGGACCACTAATATTGTAACTCAGTGATTATTGATTTCTCTTATTTTGTTGCTGTGATGTGGATTCCCTCCATTTTGATTTACTGTTTTAGGATTACTTATTGATTGTTTTCTTCTTGACTGTAGTTGACCTATTAAGATTTAAATTCTCGTGCCATTGTCCTTTGCGTCTCATCAGCCCTCATTGTTCGTCATGTTCAGAGAGTCCAGTTTTATCCCATGCTTTTTCAGTCACAGTCCAGCTGGCCTTGGTGAGCTCCCAATAGATCAGCTCCACTGTCTCAGTGGGTGGGTGCACCCCTCGTGGTCCCGACTTCTTTGCTCATGTTCTCCCTCCTTCTGCTCCTCATTGGGACCTTGGGAGCTCAGTCCAGTGCTCCAGTGTGGGTCTCTGTCTCTATCTCCATCCATCGCCAGATGAAGGTTCTATGATGATATGCAAGATATTCGTCAGTATTGCTCTAGGATAGGGTCATTTCAGGTTCCCTATCCTCAGCTGCCCAAGGAACTAACTGGGGACCTCGGCTTGGGCACCTGGGAGCCCCTCTAGGGTCAGGTCTCTTGCCAACCCTAAAGTGGCTCCCTTAACTAAGAATTGTGGTTCCGTGCTCCCCTGTCCAACCTTCCTTTATCCCAATCCTCCTGTTTCCCCAAGGCCCCACCTCCTTCCCTTCTAACATTTCTCTCCCCATCTCCCCTTACCCCCATCCCAGCCCACCCCCAAGATCCCAATTTTCTCCCCGGCAACTTTGTCTACTTCCCTTAGCCAAGAGGATAACTATATGTTTTTCCTTAGGTTCCCCTTCTTACTTAGCTTCTTTAGATTCACCTATTGTAGACTCCATGACCCTTATTTATGGCTAGAAACCAATTATGAGTGAGTACATCCCAAGTACTTTCTTGTTGATATATACTACTTAAATTTGGTTTTATTTTTAATGTTTTTCTTCCTCCATCTATTGTGATTGATAGTGTTGATAGATATTGTGCTCTAGGCTGACATCTGTGGTCTCTCAGAGCTTGTAGAACATGAGTCCAGGCTTTTCTGACTTTCAGAGTTTCCATTGAAAAGTTAGGGACTATTCTAATAGCTCTGCCTTTATATATTACTTGGTGTTTTTTCCTTGCAGCTTTTAATATCCTTTCTTTGTCCTGTATATTTAGTGTTTTGATTTTTATGTGTCATGAGAAATTTCTTTTCTTGTTCTGTATATTTGATGATCTATATGCTTCTTGTAACTTAGTAGGCATCGCTTTCATTTGATTGGGAAACTTTTCTTTCATGTTTTTTTAAACTATTTTCTTTGTCTTTGACCTAGTTTCTTCTCCCTATTAGTTGTAGGTTTGTTCTTTTCATGATGTCCCATATTTCTGCATATTTTTTGCCTAGAACTTTTTAGACTTAACATTTTCTTTGACTAATCTATCCATTTCTTCTACCTTATCTTCAATACTTGAAATTCTCTTCTATGTATTTTAATCTGTTGGTGAGGCTTAACTCAGAGTTTTTTGTTTGACAGCCAGAATTTTTTATTTCCAGTTTTACTTCAGTTTGAGTTTTCTTTAGTGATTCTATTTTGTGTGTGTGCGTTAAATTCTGCTTTCATATCTTGAAGTGTTCATGGTCTTTGTTAGGCATTTATTCATGCCCACTAAGGTCCTTGAAAATATTTACAATTCTTATTTTGAAATCTTTGTCTTGTGTTTCAGCTAAGTTGCTTTTCTCAGGACATGTTGCAATAAGGGTTGCTGGCTTCTGGAGAAGGCATATTATCTTGGCTGTTCATGTTTGTCATTTTGTGTTGGGTTTTAAGCAGCTAGAGTCATGATGTTTGAAGTATTTCTTGGCTTAAATATTTAGTATTGTCAGTATTGGGTGAGTGGTTCATCCATTGGTTGCTGCTGCCTACTTTGGGTCCTAGCCAAGTGTAGTAGCTGTGGAGTCCCTGGTAGAGATGTTTATGGGGGTCAGTAGGTATCACAAAAGAATAAAGATAGGCTAGAAGGAAAGTTTGAAAGGAGTGGCCAAAAAGAACTAGGGGCATCCTGGGTCTATACCAATGGTAGAGTTTCCAGGGGATGAAGGTGAGCTGTGAATAGGGGCTCTTGTAAGCAGATTGCAGGAGGACTAAGAGTAAGTCTGGAGAGGACAGAAGGATAATAAACCCAGTGTACCTGAGTTGCAGACTACTGTAGCCACTGAGGACCCTGGCAGAGAGTAGTTTTGCAGGTCTGCTGGTGTCACAGAGGAGTGGAGCTGGGTTATAAGACTGAAAGGGGCAGTAGGAAAAAGTAGTATAATTCTTGTGTCTCTGTAGGGAATATGGTCCCTATTTACACTCTTTTCAGACTGCTTTCAAGATTTTATTTTTATACTAATTGTCTCTAATTGTATATGTTTCCATATGGTTCTTTACATTCATGCAGACACACACACACACACACACACACAAAGTACTTAAGAGTTTTCTATGCTTCTTAGAGCTCTGGTTTTGTGTCAGTCACTAATTTCGGGAACTTTAGTCCATTGTGTCTTCGAAGTATTTCTTCTGCCTCTTCTAAGCACATTATTGTACTCTTTATTAAGGTCCCATAGTTTTGTGGTCTTCTGTGTTTTTCTTTTATTTTTGATATTATAAATACAAAATTGCCCGTTCCCTTTCCTCCCTCCAAATCCTCTCATATATCCTTCCCACTCTCCTTCAAATTCATAGCCTCTTTTTTCACTGATTCTTGTTATATGTACATATGTATATACATATATATTTTTCTGTGCAACCTTTTCAGTCCATATGATTTTACTCATACGTGTGTTTTCAGAACTGACCATTTGGCATTGAATTACCAGTTGATGTACTCTTCCTTTGGTAAGACTATATTGCTTCTGCTCTCAGCATTCCTTAGTTGTCTCTATTTAATTCTTTGGTAGGCTTGAAGCCTTGTAGTCTTTCCTCATTGTGCTTTGGCAGGTTTATTGTTATCATTGTTCAGCTCATGTTTATTCAGTCATGCTGGTGAGACTTCATGAGTATACCACCTGAAATTACTAGGAGACACAATCTCACTGCAAACCACAGATTCTCTGGCTGTTATATTCTTTCTGCTTGCAATGTTTCTGTTCTTCATTGTTTCCTGAGCCTTGGCTGTAGCAGTATTCATTGGGACTGGGCTCTATAACTCTGCATTTTGATTGGTTGTGATTTTCTGTAGTGGTGTCAGTATGTTGCAAAGAGAAGTTTCCTTGATGAAGAGAGAGGACTGTACTTATATGTGAGTATAAAGACAAGTGTTTAGATTATTTTTAGAGATTATGCTGGTTTAGTAAATCAGTGGTAGATAGCTATCTCATCATGTGTGATTACAGTTCAAATAAAGCATTTAACACAATAGTCATAGCCAGTTTAAATCCCTAGTCTGAGAATTCCAGCACCCATGTCATAACTAAGTCTGTTTCTGATGCTTTCTCTCTCTCTTCAAACTTTTTGCTTGGTCTTGATTCTTCCCCATTTGTGATGCTCCCAACAGACAGTACATCTCTTGTATCTCATAAAGATACATTTCTCTACTATTTCATCTTGGATTTTTTTTAGATTTCTTTAAGCATTTTATGTGTATGAGTGCTTTGCTGCATGTGTATGTGCTTGTGGAGGTCAGCAAAGGTGAGCAAAAGGCAACAGATTCCCGGGAACTGGAATTACGTACAGGTGGTTTTCAGCTGACATGTGGTTGCTAGGAACTGAACCTGGGTCTTCTGCAAGAGAAGCAAGTGCTCTTTTTTCCATTTGTTTATTTTAATTTTTTAAAAAGAAAACAAACTATGTTTTTCATTTTACATACCAATCCCAGTTCACACTCCCTCCCCTCCTCCAATTTCCTCCATCTTTCTCCCCACCTCACCCCCCACCAACTCCTCAGAGAAGGTAAGGTATATTGCTTTGGAAGAAGGTCCAAGGCCCTCCATACTACTATATCGAGGCTGAGCAAGGTATCCATCCAAAGAGAATAGGTTCCCAAAAAGTCAGTAAAAGCAGTAGGGATAAATCCTGGTGCCACTGCCAGTGGCCCCACAGTCTGCCCCAGCCATATAACTGTCACCCACAATCAGAGAGACTAGTTTGGTCCTATGTTGGTTCCTTCCCTGTCTGGCTGGAATTGGCAGCAAGTGCTCTTAGCTGCTGAACCGTCTCTCCAGCCCCTTCACTACTATTTTCTTTTTTCTTTCTTTCTTTCTTTCTTTCTTTCTTTCTTTCTTTCTTTCTTCATTTATTTATTTATTTATTTATTTAAGATTTCTGCCTCCTCCCTGCCACCACCTCCCATTTCCCTCCCTCTCCCCCAATCAACTCCCCCTCCCTCATCAGCCCAAAGAGCAGTCAGGGTTCCCTGCCCTGTGGGAAGTCCAAGGACCTCCCACCTCCTTCCAGGTCTAGTAAGGTGATCATCCAAACAGTTTAGGCTCCCATAAAGCCAGTACATGCAGTAGGATCAAAACCAAGTACCATTGTTCTTGAGTTCTCAGCAGTCCTCATTGTTCGCTATGTTCAGCGAGTCCGGTTTTATCCCATGCTTTTTCAGACCCAGTCCAGCTGGCCTTGGTGAGTTCCCGATAGAACATCCCCATTGTCTTAGTGTGTGTGTGCACCCCTTGCGGTCCTGAGTTCCTTGTTCGTGCTCTCTCTCCTTCTGCTCCTGATTGGGACCTTGGGATTTCAGTCTGGTGCTCCAATGTGGGACTCTGTCTCCTTTCATCGCCTGATGAAGGTTAACACCCAGGAGGATGACTGACTATATGTTTTTCTTTAGGTTCACCTTCTTATTTAGCTTCTCTAGGATCATGAATTATAGGCTCAATGTCCTTTATTTATGGCTAGAAACCAATTATGAGTGAGTACATCCCATGTTCCTCTTTTTGGGTCTTGCTTACCTCACTCAGGATAGTGTTTTCTATTTTCATCCATTTGCATGCAAAATTCAAGAAGTCATTGTTTTTTACTGCTGAGTAGTACTCTAATATGTATATATTCCATACTTTCTTCATCCATTCTTCCATTGAAGGGCATCTAGGTTGTTTCCAGGTTCTGGCTATTACAAACAATGCTGCTGCCGGACAATGGTGGCGCACGCCTTTAATCCCAGCACTGGCGAGGCAGAGGCGGGCGGATCTCTGTGAGTTCAAGACCAGCCTGGTCTACAGAGCTAGTTTCAGGACAGGCTCCAAAGCCACAGAGAAACCCTTTCTCGAAAAACCAAAAAAATAAAAAAATCAATGCTGCTAAGAACATAGTTGAGCATATACTTTTGCTGCTGGGTTACAGGTGAGCAATGCCGTAACCGGCTTCCTGTGTATGATCTGAGAGCTGGTGAGATGACTCAGGGAGTAGAGATGCTCATGGGGCAGACCCGTGACCTGAGGTGGAAGGAAAGAGCTGACTCTTGAAAGCTGCCCTCAAATATACCCAAGAGATGCCCTTCACTACTATTTTCAAGGAAGTTATTTAGTTTGGTAGTGAAGAATGGGGAAGTAAGATTTCTATGTTATTAAGTCTCAGTCCTTGGCAGGTTGACCTGTGTATTATTGGCAGTGTGACCATCACAATTGTTCTTGTCCTCCAAAGGTAATAAGTAGACCTAGCACCATGCTTAGCAGGTACATTTTCTGTATTTCTTCCCACTTCATAGAGTTTGCATCAGTGCCCTTAACTTTTGTCTCCCCTCCTGCAGATTGAAATGTTTTCCCTCCCAGGTGAGAGAAGGTAAATTGCTTTGGCCTGAGTTCCAGGAGAGAAGGGGATAGATTGATCGGGATTGGCTGCCAGGTGCAGTAAGTTACCACCAGTACTTTCAAGATACAGTTCCTGTTGCCTTTCCCTTGGAATAGTAAGGCTTTTTCTACAGGAAAATTGAGCAAATTTTCTGGACAGAATTTGAGCAATGGTTATTTTTCTGTTTACCTCCCCAAGCCAAAAATTTCAATACTTTTCCCAGGATTTTTCTCAATCTTCTCTACTAGCAGCTGGGGGAAAATTGAAAAATATGGAAAGCTATCTGTTTGTAGTCCTTATGAACATCACATTGGCCCACAACCAGCTTTAGCAATTCAGTAGTCATTTTTATCTGGACCTTTTTATGAGTTTGTATGTTGTTCAGTAGTGTCTGTATAAACTAAGAAATACCTGAGTTCTATTGCACTCTGCAGATCCCTGTTCTTACAAGTTTAAATTGGCTATCTGCACTGCAACCTCAATTTTCTGATGAGTCTAAGAAAAGATGGGATGCCCATTTAACCTCCTCCCTTTCTCTCATAATGTTGGAAGTAGTGTGGTTTCCAACCCTATATCTCTAAGCTAATGGCAGAAAAGCCTCTAAGTGTAGGGATAAGCTTTTGAAGATCTCTCTGTCTTCCAGCATCCATACCGCAGTTCACCAATTCCCCCACAATGATGATCATGGTGGGTTTACCAGCTCGAGGCAAGACCTACATCTCAACGAAGCTCACACGATATCTCAACTGGATAGGAACACCAACTAAAGGTATGTCTCAAAAATAATTTACTATATATCCCCACCACAGGCCACCAACTGAAAACTGAGGAAAGTAGAAGGCCAAACCTTTCAGTACAGAAAATGCTGCACACCCCTGTTTCTAGGATTAGACCTTCTACTACTGCTGTTACCACTGTCACAATGGTCTTACATATTATATCATTTCATGAGACTATGTTCTGTGCCTAATGCCATGCTGGGTTTTAGGTATAAAACAACCAGTATTAAGCCTAAATAGGCTCATAAGAAGGCTCACAAACTCAAACCAGTCCTCTGAGTACTGCAAGGACTTTTCATCACAACTACGTTGTCTCATCAATAACACTATTTTTTTATGTTCATTAGTGTTTTGCATGGTTGTTGGGGCCCCTGGAGCTTGAGTTAGAGACAGTTGTGAGCTGCCATGTCAGTGCTAGGAATTAAACCTGGGTTATCTGGAAGAGCAAGCAGTCAGTACTCTTAACCATTGAGCCATTTCTCCAGGCCCCAATAACACTATTTTTATCATTATAATTTTTCACTATTTCATATTTCAGAAAATAAGGCCAAAAAGGTGAAATACCCTCTTTTTTCATACCTCTGGACACAGAAACAGGGTATGATTAATTTCAAATCTGACATTCTCTGCTAGGTCTAAGGCATGGCTGTATTGAAGGGAAGATAAAGGGACCCTGTTCTCTCTCTCTCTCTCTCTCTCTCTCTCTCTCTCTCTCTCTCTCTCTCCCTCTCCCTCTCCCTCTCCCTCTCCCTCTCCCTCTCCCTCTCTCTCCATCCATCCATCCATTATTTCTCTCTAATCCTTTGTCTTGTTCAACCCAACATTGCATCTACTCCATTCCATCCAATCCCCCTTCCCTCATTCCCATCAAATCTTCTAATTCTCCTCTTTTTTGTGTGTAAGGGATTGTAAGTGGAAGTTTCTGTCTCTCCCAGTCCCACAGCCATTCAGTCCCAAAGAAGCACACAGAGGCTTATGTTAATTATAAACTGTTTGGTCTATTAGCTCAGGCTTATTATTAACTAGTTCTTACAACTTAAATTAACCCATAGTTCTTATCTGTATTTAGCCACATGTCTTGATACCTTTCTCAGAGCAACATTCTCCTCTTGCTTCCTCTGTGTCTGACAAGTGACTTATTCTCTGCTTTTCTCTTCCCATAATTCTCCTTGTTTGGTTGCCTTGCTTATACTTCCTGCCTGGCTACTGGCCTATCAGCATTTTATTAAACCAATATGAGTAACAAATCTTTACAGTGTACAAGAGCATTGTCCCACAGCAAGGGATTGAACCCAGAGCTTTGTTTATAATAAACAAAGCATATATTCTGCTACCAAGTTACACCTGGTGCCAAATCTTCTCTTCCCCACCCAACTCCATTTATCCTTCCTTGCCCTTTATCTACTTTCTCTAATTAATTCACTAAAGTTTCCCAAGTGCTAAAGCCCATGCCAAGCATTAGGAAAGAAATAAAATTGAATGAGAATCGAGGCCTTTCCTGGAAGAATTCTAACTCTAAATGTTGTACATCACAAGTCCTAGGGTGGACTAGGACTCAGACAATATTCTGAGGGTGCTCACAGGGAGAATTGTTGACTGCAAGATGTCAAAACCTTCATGGGTAAGAATATGTCTGAGATGGGTCCTGTGGAAAGAAGGGAACATTTGTCGAGGCAAAGAAGGCAGGAAAGAGCCCCTCTTTACAGAACTGCAAGCCTGAGAAGCTTCTACCAGATTAAGAAGCACATGGCATAGTAGCAGATGTGTCTCTGTCTTGATCCCACTTTTATTCTGTTTATTCAACTTTATACCTATAGTCTCTAAGGGTCTCCTTGGTCTGAAGTTTTGAACCAAGCCCCTTTATTTCAAGACCCACCCACAGCTGACTTATTCTAGCCTTTCAAGCCCCAGCCACAGTGGTTTACCCCTTTCTCCAAAACATACTTTGCTTCCTGCAGATATTATACCTTTGTTCAAGGAGTGTCTGCGTACTTGTAGTCTACCTACAGTGCCCTTGCTTCCCACCCTCACCCTCATACTCACTAGTAAAAGATACCTATTCTGAAAGGACTTGTTCAAATTTTGCTTTCTCTAAGATACTCCAAGCTAACCCAAAATGTAACTTTTTCCTTCACCCCCACTCTTCTGCTTAGTTCAATATTGTCTCTATTGGAGCACTTAAAGGACTCTGTAGGCGCTCCACTGTTACCTGATTTGGTTGCTGTCTGACTTTGTAGTTTATGAACTTCTTGAGAGCCCTATCACAAAAATCTATATGCGTGTATGTTTATGCATGTGTCCCAGAAGTCGTATCTCACTTTATAGAGTAGGTATCTGACTTAGTTCTATTGCTGTGAAGAGACACAATGCCCATGACAACTTTTATAAGAGAAATTATTTAATTGGGGACTTGCTTATAGTTTCAGAGGCTTAGTTCATTATCATCATGGCAGGAAGCATGTCAGCATACAGGCAGACATGGCTATGGAAAAGTAGCTGAGAGTTCTACATTTTGATCCACAGGCACAGAGATAGAGAGAGACACTGGGCCTGGCTTAGGTTTTGAACCCTCAAAGCCCACCTCAGTAACACTTTTTCCAACAAGGCCATACCTACTCCAACAAAACCACAGTTCCTAATCCATCTCAAGTAGTGCCTAATGCCACTCCCTGATGACTAAACATTCAGATATGTGAGCTTATGGGACCTATTCTTATTCATATCACCACATTCCATACACTGGTCCCCATAGCCTTGTAGACATATAATAATACAAAAATGCATTCAATCCAACTTCAAAAGTCCCCATAATGTATTACAATCTCAACACTGTTTAAAAGTCCAAAATTCAAAGACTTCTGAGACTCATGGCAATCTCTTAACATTAACTCCATGTCAAATCAAAATTTAAAAAAGCAGATCATATAATTCTAACATACTTTACCAGAATATACTTTACCATTCCGAAAGAAAGAAAAGGGAGCATAGTGAGGAAATACTGGACCAAAGTAAGACTAAAATTCAGCAAAGCAAGCTCCAAATTCTGTATCGACATGTCTAATGTCCAGGTGTTCTTCAGATCTCCAGCTCCTGTTGACTATAACACCCTTCTCTCTGTTGGCCTGCTTCCACACCTTGTCTGCAGTTCTCCTTGGCAGGTATCCTACAACGCTGGCATCAACAACATCTTGGGGTCTGGAGTACAACCCAGACTTAACCTTTACAGCTTCTACACAATGGCCTCTCAGACTTCCATGCAGGGATTCTACTACCACACTCCTAGCCTCAGCTACTTTCCTTAGCCACAGAGGGAAATCCCATAACCCCTTTCTTGTATCCTGGACTCCAAAGCCAAAACCACATGGCCAAAGCTGCCAAGTCTTTCTGCTTGCTGGGGCCGGAAGATGACCCCCTCGTTCAAATACATTTTCATTAGCTTTCTTCACTACTTAAGCTTTTCGTTAATTCCTCTTCACAAGTTGGAATCTTATCTTGGTGTGGGGCCTTTTCCTGAGGTCACCAGTCCCTTCATTCCGTTTACTACCAGGCTTTTCTTTGAACTTTTAATCTCCTTGAGCATCACTTAGCTCTCCATTATACTTCCTGGTGTCCCTTTTCTCCTCAAACTACATTTTGTGATTTTCCTTGCTCAGCTTGCTCCTTTTCATTATAGATCTATATAAGACTGATTACTAATAACTACGTGACACAGTTATTATTAGTCTACCTTGAAATCTCTACTGGTGCCGTTAATCTAAAATTCTTCAGTTTAGTTTGAGGCAGATTTTTAGTACAAGGCAAAAAGTAGCCACATTTCTTTGCCATAATATGACGAGAATGGTTTCTAGGTCACTTGTTATTTATCTTCCCCTCTGTAACTTGAGCTGGGCCCCCACAGTTTAAATCGCCCTTAGCACTGCCTTCCATGTTCCTACTAGGATGGTCCTAGGTCTTTCTTAAAACATCATACCCACTTTTCTAGTTCAAAGTCCCAAAGTCTCCCATATTCCTCCAACAAACAGCATGGTCAGGTCGGTCACAGCAATGCTACCTGATACCAACTTCTGTCTTTGTCACTGTTCTATTTCCTTATAAAGGAAAACATTTAATTGGGGCTGGCTTACAGTTTCAGAGGCTTAGTCCATTATCATCATGTAAGGGAGCATGGTGGCATGCAGGCAGACATGACCTGAAAAAGTACCTGAGAGTTCTACATTTGGATCCACAGGCTGGTGGAAGAGAGAGTGACTATAGGCTTAGCATAGGCTTCTGAAACCTCAAAGCGCACCCCTGGTGACACACTTCATCCAGAAAGGCCACACCTCCTCCTATAATGCCATACCTCTTTATCTGTCTCAAATAGTGCCACTCCCTGATGACTAAGCAATCAAATATAGCAATCAAATTTATGAGCCTACAAGAGCCACTTTTATTCCATCCACCACTATATCCTAAAGTTATTTCTTAGATGAATGAATTAATGAAATATGGTTTCTTTGACTGTTTATCTCTTTCTTCAGTCTTCTCTTTTTTCCCTCATTACAAGTAGGAAAGTGCTTTTGAGAGATTTACATTTAGATTTTCCCTTATGACATAAAATGGTAAAATAACCTTGGTAGCTAGAAATCAGGAGACCCAGTCTGTATATGCTATCAATTCACTCTTGTTTTGACCATTTCTTTATCTTCTCTACTGAATAGGACATTTAAAGGGTTGGAATTTATGATAAAATAAAATAGTTTAGAATCAAACAGACTTGTGTTTGAATTCTAGTTTGCCAGTTATTAACTTGGAAGCCATTTTGTACCTCTGAGCTTTAATTTCCTCATTTGTAAAGGTGAAATAGTTAACCCTACTTTGCAGGATTAATATGAGGGAGTAAATCAGTTGGTACCCATAATTTGAAGCTTTATATGTATACTTTACTTTTATATGTACAATTTCCTATAAATTATGCCTTCTACCTCTGAGGTTCCTTTCAGCAAGAACATATTTCTGGCCACTACAATCTTCTCACCCTCTTCACTAGGGTTTCCTGTTTTCAGTGTTTAATTTAGGCCAGTATCGACGAGAGGCAGTGAGCTACAGGAACTATGAATTCTTTCTCCCAGACAACATGGAGGCTCAACTTATCAGGAAGTAAGTGCTCAACATTTAAGAACCTGTGGTGCCCTTTGACTAAGAGGGACCTTTCTTCATATCCTACTAGGGGAGTAGGAGAGGGTAGTCCGCTCTTCTGTGGCTATTCAAACTTTTGACGTTTCAACATAGTGTGGTCATCTACAGTCTTCATGCTTGAGAATTACTCAGTCAAGTTATGAATAGGAAAAATGCAAAAAGTCTCAGTGTTTTAGGTAAGTTTACAATTTGTGTTTGGCCACATTTCATAGTTACCCTAGGCCATGAGTTGAATACCGCCTTGTCCAGCCTTTTTGTCAACCTACTTGAAGTCTGCTCTAATCATAGTCATTCCCTATCAAGAAGCATTTACAGTTTTCCATTTCTGGTACGAGAAGATAGAGATGTCTTACTCTAGCATTGAGATTCAGTGTTTCAGGAGCTCAGCCCTCCTTACTCTCTGCAGTGTCATCATTTCAACTCTTAAACTCTTTTACCTATGTGGCTGTAAGTACTTCTAGGTGCAACCTGGCTCTCAGCTTTTTATCCATGTCTTCTTTATAGAACCCCATAACGAGTAACTAGTAAAGAGATGGTATTTTGCTGAAAGCCTAAGTACATTATCTCTTTCATACCCATGTTTACAATGTTGCCTAGGCCAGAAAGTCATTTTAACTCAAAGACCATATTCCTAGTCCTTAACTGTGTCCATCAACCAATTCAGCTTGAGCTCCATTAGCACACAGTTAGAGTCCTAAAACTAGGATGCTTTTATTGCTCAGTTTTTCTTGTACATGTCTTTTATATGCCCTTAAGCTGTACACACAGAGCCAGTTTGAACTATAACCTCTCTATACTTAACATGATGCCTACAACAAAGGATGCTGTGTATATGTTCAACAGATGAATAATTTACTATAAAGCATATGAGAGATGGTTCATAAGAGAACAGTGGTAAGAGGAACTCATCCTGGGAATAGAGATTGTCTGCTTCTTTCTGTTTTTCAGGCAGTGTGCTCTGGCAGCCCTAAAGGACGTCCATAAATATCTTAGCTGTGAGGAAGGTCACGTTGCGGTAAATAATCTCCCATTTCCCCCCTCAGGCTATCTGTCATTATGGAAAATAGATAATATGTACTAAGCATTTATTTATGCCATACATTATTCTAAGTACTTTGTTTATATTAATAATTTAATTCACATTGTCCCATGAGATTGTCGTCATTTATTCTCTATTTTAGATCACAAAAGATTAACTTATTTTCCAGGGTGGTGCAATATTTGCAGAATCCATACTCTTAAGCCCCATGCTTCATTGATTTGTCCTCAAGATTTAGCAGTATAAATATTTAAGACTGAAGTACAAACATTTCTTTCCTTTCTTTTTTCAAAATGTTATAAACTTTTTTATTAAAATCCTTACAAACAATTATAAACATACCATACAAAAATAACAAGACCCAAGGTCTATACAACTTCATGAACTTCATACACTGTGGAACATAAGCTGTGAAGCATGTCTTTTGTTGTATTTTCTTTTTGTAGAGAGTGATTTACAATTTTATGTCTTAATTCCTTGGGTTAGAGATTCTCAAAAATGTGAATGCTAAGGATAGAGAATTTTTCCTGTTTCTGAACTTTTCTAAGGCTTTAGGAAGGGCAGGCTTCATCTGGAGTAGCAGCTCTATTATTGTTCTATCAGCAATTCATGGCTGTTATCAGAGCAATCTTTCTTCTAGGCCTGTTACTTGACCTGTAACATGATCCTAAGAAAAATTTCCAAGCTTTCTCATGCTTTATTACATTCATAGGGTGGAGGATATTTCTGAGCAGACAGTAAGGGCTCAGTGAATGCTTTTGAAAGTAATACAGGCCAATTCCAAACCCTTCTTTTTCTTGAAAACTTTCTTTAAGTTCTGTCCCCTTCTGGAAGCCCTCCACTTGGAACAATGGTGAATGAAGACTGGTATTATATCAACACTAGATTAAGATTAATAAATCTTATTAAATGTCTCTAGGTTTTTGATGCCACCAACACTACCAGAGAACGACGATCATTGATTCTGCAGTTTGCTAAAGAACATGGTTACAAGGTAGAGTAACACATCCATGCTTACTTAGAGCAGATTACAAAGAAATACAAAGTAGGGCACTTAGAGCAGCCAGTTTGAACACCGTAGGCTCAATATCCAGCTTTCCAGGGTAAATTGAGAAACAGCAGAGAAGAACAAAACAGACATGCCTGGTCAGGCAATGGAAGCTGGTTACCAACAGGCTGATACTGGGGATAGTGAGGTGGCAATGATGAAGGAGTCTTGAGAAACATGTAAGATCCAAAACCCAGCCGAAATCTGGGGCAGTTCAATTAGAGCCAAGCTGCCTCATAGGAGTCAGAATCCTGAAAGCACCATTGTATAAAAGCATTGTTTTTAGAAATGTCGCTAAGGATGACTCAGGGATATCAAGAATGGTTGTGCTTGTTTCTTGATGTGGCCCCCCAAAAACATAATGCTCTGCTAGAAAGCTCTTTTTCTCTTCTAGGTCTTTTTTATTGAGTCTATTTGTAATGACCCTGACGTCATTGCAGAAAACATCAAGGTAAGGAACACCGCTCTTCCTTATTCTTTTAAAAGTAAGTCTTAATTTAATTTACATCTTAAATCTACATGTGTGTATGTGCATATATGCACACATATATTGTGTGTGTGTTTGTGTATGAAATGTGAAATGCACATGCCATAGTGTGTATGTGGAGATCAGAAGATAATTTCACATGTTAGTCCTCACCTTCCACCTTATTTGAGATAGGGTCTCTTATTGTTCTCTGTTGCATTTTCCAAGCTAGCCTGCCGGCAAGCTTTTAAAACATCCCCCTGTCTCCACTTCTCATTTCACAATAGGAACTCTGTGATTACAAATGCACACCACCACATCAGCTTCATGTGGGTTTGGGGGATCCAGACTTAGGTTCTCATACTTGTGTGGCAAGCTCATTACCACTAAGTCATCTCCCCAACCCTCAATCTTCCTTATTCTGTCTTAGGCTTGGATCATTCCTAAAAGACAACTATAAACTTAAAGCCTTCCTCTCTGAGATGCTCCTCCTACTTTGACTAAGAAGCACTCCCTTGCTTGCCACAGTGTTCCCATAAAGTTAGATGAAAACAGCATATATAGAGCTCTTAGAATGCATCGAACACTAAGCTTGACTTCTTTTTTTCCCAACAAACCTGCATGTTTGTTTAGAAGAGAAACTGAGGCTCAAAGAGTTAAATTGGCAAGACTGGTACAGATCTGGTACAGATAGAAGTAGGAATGCAACCTGGCGTGGCTGTCTTTCTCAAAAGTCAATATTCTGTATTGTGCCCCACATTTCACATCATAATCATTGCTTTTAGCCTATTAACTAGAATTAGACTCATAAACCTTTGTTGTTCTCTGTCCCTTAAATTACTGGTGCTTAGGAGCATAAGAGACCTTAAAGACCATCTCTTTCAACCTTTCACCAACCACTTAAAATCTCAGCTAAGTATTTGTCTATATTTCTGTCCATACCTATAGTAACAAATAGTCATTGTCTTTTTAAAAAGTGTAGCCTAATCAAAGTGAAATTTGTCTCCCTGTAACTTCTACACATTGCTCTTATTTTTATCTCTTGGGATATTTAGCATGCTCAAATCTTTTTCCTCTTCATCCATCCAATTATCCATCCATTTATTGATTCAGGAGAAACTGTACACCTGAATAGCTAATGTGGGCATTAAAGATATAGAAACAATGAAAGCCCTTTTCTTGAACTCACAGTCTAGTGAGGGACAGGGACATATATATATATATATATATATATATATATATATATATATATATATATATATCCCTTAAGATTGGAGATGAGGTAAAGGGAAAGAGAAGGTTGTAAGAACACAGTGTTAAGGGTCAATCTTGCATGTGCGGGGAAATGCCATGGAAGACCTCCAAGTGGAGGTAACAGCAATATCCTGTTGAATGCATAGGAGTTTTTGCAGGTAAACTGTCGCGGCTCTACCTCGACCAGCAAGGATGATGCAACACCGGAGCTCTTCCTGCTAGCAGTTTATTCAGGACCTTTTTTACAATTGTATCTCTTTCTCTCTCTCTCTGGGCAAAACCTCTCCCAGCCCTTAAAAAGGCACGGGCCGCCAACCCCGGATTGCCAAGTGGGCACTGCCCATAGGTTCACGCATATGCAAGCAGCTGACAATCATTGAGTGATCAGGCCTTAGCCAATATTAGGAGCTGATTATCAGGTGTGGCTCCACGCATCTCTCTACAGTAAAGAATTTAAATGGGGAATAAAATACACTAAATATAATATATCCAGGGAACTATCAGTATTTTGGATCTGAAAAGGCAAAATGAGTGTCCAAATATGAGAGCAATAAGGGATGGTAGTGAAAAGGCAATTGGACTTGTCATGATCTAATTTGCTAAAATAGCTCATACTTTGTCCTAAAAGACACTTGGAAATGGTGAAGGAGTTTAAAGAGGAGAGTCCCATTGTCAAATGTGTGTGTTATAAATATCCTTGTTGGAGAAATAATAAATAAATGAATGAAATATTCTTCTGGGACTAGTGAGATGATTCAGTCACAAGCTTGATGACCTGAGTTCAATCCTCAGAACTCATATAAATGTGGAAGGAGAGAACTGACTCCACAAAGTTGTCCTCATACTCACTGTGACCTGCATATGTCTCCCAACACAATATCATACACATGTACATGCACATAATAATAAAATAATAATGAACTGAAATTTAAGAAAATATCTTTCTGGCTACCAGCAATCAGTCACAAAGCTGTAGTGAACATAGGCAAAAGAGATTGTCTATTTAGAAAAAAGATTAGAGAAGCTTAGTTTCTGCTAGCAAGTGAGATTCCATGTAGGTTCAAGTGATTAAGTGGAGGAATGGGGAGAAAAAGAAGAAAAGGTGGATATTGGAGGACTAAGAGATGCCAGTCTTATAAAAGCCAATGACAACATGCCTGTTTTCTCAGCAGTGAGTAAATACATGAAAGTCTCTATGATATAAAGTCAAAATAGCTCATTCTTATTCCTCATCACAGTTTTCCTGGTCTCTTATAGATGGCGTTAAGCAATATGTGCACTGGGAGTAAACACATTGTAAAATATAGCCCAGCTCCTCTTTGGTTGCCTAATTTTGACTTGGGCAAAACCCTTGTTCAAACTCTAAGTTCCCTGCCTTTGTAATGTGGTGTATGGTAGTCAGTTGTCTATAAGGGCCCTTTCCAAATACAATGTCAGAGTCTCTATTTCCCCACATTTATCTTCTTCCCACCTTCTCACAGCAAGTGAAACTTGGCAGCCCTGATTACATAGACTGTGACAAAGAAAAGGTTTTGGAAGACTTTCTTAAGAGAATTGAGTGCTATGAGATTAACTACCAACCTTTGGATGAAGAATTGGACAGGTAAGAGCCTAACAACAACCCAAAGTCAAGTTTTGATGTCTTATGGGACCTAAGAAAATGTCCACCTTTGGGGGGCCTTAACTTTCCTATCCATAATATCAGAAGTGGGACTTGATATATCTTTATGACCCCCTCCAGTCCAGTTTTCCACGAGACAGTGATTCTTTGCTATGGAAAGTATTCATAAGTTGACTAAAGTAGTGCCTTCTTATGCAATAGACACAGATTTGGTCTTTGCTCCCTGAAAACAAATGCCTCCATTCTGTGGCTATTGTGTTGCTATTGCAGAAATACTATTCACATGAATGTCACCATAGTATCTAAACAGATTCGCCTTCTTTCTTCTATCACATCCTTATAGTACTTCCATAAAGGAGGCTGTGGTAGAGCTGATATCCTAAATTTCCAAAATTCCCAAAAGAGGAAACCGAATCTTAGGAAGCTGAAGCTACTACCCAAGCTTCCACCATAAGTCATATGTGGCATTAGAAGTCTAACCATGTATTGTCTCCTATTGTTTCTCCTCTCATACCCCTCATGGATTTCTTCAATCAGCAAGTCTTTGGAAACTTTACCTGCAGAAGGTGTAAATAGAGTCAAATGAGATGGATTCTGTCCTTCGGTGACTTTTACAGAGACTCAACATATGAAAAGACCTATAAAGCTATAAAATAAGATTTTCTTGCATAATACTAGCTACAGATAGAGAAGTATTGGCTGGCAGTGTAAAGCAGATGTGAGTTTAGTTGTAAAATGTTCAAAGAAACTTGCTCTCTTTCAAAATGGGTTCTAATGAAAACAGACTTCGGCTACCCATACTCTTTGAGACCCAAGTTTGAAGAGTAAAAGGGCTGTAACTGGTCATTATTACCCTAAGAAGTTTAAATGCATCCTTTCAGTCTTCTCCACTAGAAATGCAAGAAAATGGGTATTGTTATTTCACAGTTCGGGAAACTGACAAGCACGGATTGATCAGGTCAAAAGCTTGTCTGAGTCAGCAACACAGTCTATACTGAATGAAGCCTGTATTTACCAAATTGTAGCCTGATTTAACCCTTCACATCCTTGAATCACAAGAAATATCAAATGGGACTTAAAAATTCAGTGCAAAAGGCACATAGCCTTCGTGTATAATTTTGCAGATTGCCCACTGTGCATACTCCCTGACCAAACATATACATGTTTCTTTCAGGAAGACAAGCAATGGAACTAGGTTGTTTCTGCTTGAGAAAAAGTGACTTTTTCAGATTCCACAGTGACATTATGTGGGATAATGGCATATGATGGAAGATATGATGGAAGGATCTTGCAGGAAGGGGGCTGAAGGGAAAGAATGACATTAAGAAAACCAATAGACCTGAGTTTAGACACCTAGAGGGGCACTGTTGAGTTTTGTTTGTTTCTGTTATTCTTTTTTTTTTGTTATTCTTTTGATGAGCTCATTGAGCCTGAAGAAGATAGATATAGAAGGCCAGTTTTAATTATTTTAATAAAAATACTTTTTTCTTTTTTATTTTTTAAAAAGAAAACAGACTATCTGTTTTTCATTATACATACCAATCCAAGTTCCCACTCCCTCCCCTCCTCCCAGTCCCTCCACACACCTTCCGACCCCACCCCCATCCAATCCTCAGAGAGGGTAAGGCACATTGCTTTGGGGAAGGTTTAAGGCCCTCCCTACTATATCTAGGCTGAGCAAGGTATCCATCCAAAGAGAATAGGTTCCCCAAAAGCCAGTACATGCAGTAGGGATAAATCCTGGTGCCACTGCCAGTGGCCCCTCAGTCTTCCCCAGCAATGCAAATATCAGCCATATTCAGCGGATCTAGTTTGGTCCTCCTATGCTTGTTCCTTCCCAGTCTGACTGGAGTTGGTTAGCTCCCATCAGCTCAGATAGACTATTTCAGTGGGTGAACCCATCATGGTCTTGACCTCTTTGCTCATATTCTTATTCCTCCCACTCTTCAACTGGACTTTGGGAGCTCAGTCCAGTGCTCTGATGTAGGTCTCTGCCTCTGTTTTCATCAGTTGCTGGATGAAGGTTCTATGGTGACATTTAAGATATTCATCAGTCTGACTACATGGCAAGTCAAGATCAGGCCCCCTCTCCTCAATTGCTTAGGGTTTTAGCTGGGGTCATCCTTGTGGGTTCCGGGGAATTTCTCTAGAGCCACGTTTCTTGCTAGCCCTATAATGGCTCCCTCAATCAAGATATCTCTTTCCTTGCTCTCATCTCTGTTCTTCCTCCTTCTCAATTATCGCATTCCCTCAAGTTCTCCTCACCCTCCCCTTCTCCCGCCTCACCCCTCCCCTTCTCCCCTCCTTTTCTCCTTCCACCCTCCCTTCTCCCCCACCTCCATGCTCCCAATTTTGTCAGGGAATCTTGCCCGTTTTGACTTTCTGGGTAGATCAATGTATGCGTTTCTTTGGGTTCACCTTATTATTTAACTTCTCTAGGATCATGAACTATAGGCCCAATGTCCTTTGTTTATGTCTAGTATCCACTTATAAGTGAGTACATATCGTATTCATCTTTTTGATTCTGGGTTACCTCACTCAGGATAGTGTTTTCTAATTCCAGCCGTCTGCATGGAAATTCAAGATGTCATTATTTTTTCACTGCTGAGTAGTACTCTAATGTGTATACGTGTCACATTTTCTTTATCCATTCTTTCAGTCGAGGGGCATCTAGGTTGTTTCCAGGTTCTGGCTATTACAAATAATGTTGCAATGAACATAGTTAAACAATTGCCTTTGTAGTATGATTGAACATCTTTTGGGTATATGCCCAAGAGTGGTATTGCTGTCTCCTGAGATAGGTTGATTCCCAATTTTCTGAGAAACCGCCATACTGATTTCCAAAGTGGTTGTACAAGTTTGCATTCCCACCAGAAACAGTATGAGTGCTCCCTTTACCCCACAACCTCTCCAGCATAGGCTATCATTGGTGTTTTTGATCTTAGCCATTCTGACAGGTGTAAGATGGTATCTCAGAGTTGTTTTGACTTACATTTCCCTGATGGCTAAGGATGTTGAATATTTCCATAAGTATCTTTTGGCCGTTGGTCTTGGAGAGAACAGGGATACAACGAACATATCTAAATATAATAAAAACAATATACAGGAAGCCGACAGCCAATGTCAAATTAAATGGAGAGAAATGATAAAGGATTCCACTAAAATCAGGAACAATACAAGGCTGTCCACTCTCTCCATATCGCTTCAACATAGTTCTTGAAGTTCTGGCTATAGCAATAAGACAACAAAAGGATATTCTATTGGAAGGGAAGAAGTCAAACTTTTGTTATTTGCAGATGATATGATAGTATACATAAGTGACCCCAAAAACACTACAAGAGAACTCCTACAGCTGATAGATACCTTCAGTAATGTAGCAGGATACAAGATCAACTCAAAAAAATCAGTAGCCCTCCTATATACAAATGATAAAGAAGCTACGAGGGAAATTAGAGAAACATCACCTTTTTTCTTTTTAAAAAAATAAATCTTTTTCATTTTATATGCCAACCACAGTTCCTCTTCTGTCCCTCCTCCTGCTTCCCCACACCATCCCACCTCTAATCCACTCCACAGAGTGGTTGAGGCATTCCTTTGGTAGTCAAGAAAGTCTGTCACATCACATTGAAGCAGGACCAAGGCCCTCCCCCTGTATCTAGGCTGAGTAAGGTATCCCTTTATAGGGAATAGGCTCCAAAGAGCCAATTCATGCTCTTAGGGATAAATACTGCTTCCACTGCTAGTGGACCCACAAACTGCCCAAGCCATACAACTGTCACCCACATTCAGAGGGCCCAGTTCAGTCCTGTGCAGGCTCTCCAGCTGTCAGTCCAGGTTCAGTGACCTCCCACTAGCTCAGGTCAGCTCTTTCCCTATCATGATCTTGACCCCTTTGCTCATATTATCACCCATCTATCTCTTTGCCTGGACTCCGGGAGTTCAGCCCAGTGCTTAGCTGTGAATCTCTACATCTGCTTCCATCTAATTATTTTATAAATTTATTTATTTAATAGAAATTTATATACTAGACCTGGATGGAGGTGGGTGGTCCTTGGACTTCCTACACGCCAGGGAACCCTGATTGCTCTTTGAGCTGATGAGGGAGGGGGACTTGATTGGGGGAGGGGAGGGAAATGGGAGGCGGTAGCGGGGAGGAGGCAGAAATCTTTAATAAATAAATAAATTAATTAATTAAAAAAAAGAAATTTATAGCTTATGCGTCATGGCCAGCCTTAGTACTGCCTAAGGAGGCCAAAGAGGCAAGGCTATTCATGTTTTGCTAGAATGCCCAGTAATTTGGAGAAGGTGATGTATACACAGTTGACTCCAGTTTTGGGATCAGTAAACCAGATGACTGAAGGAACTCAGAGCATGGAACTTGGCCCACCTTTAAGCAAGAATGCTTGTAAGAACTGGATTATTCAGTAGGCAAGCAATGTTGGATCTTTCAAAAATAAGAAAAAAACTTTCCTACAACTTTTTGACAATTAGTATTTAAAAGCAGCAACATGAAAAAGTAGAAAAATAAAACCAGGACCTTCTCATTAGTATAGTTTATATATTTTATTTTAAATTACATAATTTGAGAGATGAACGTGAAACTTTTATAATAATTTGTTATTGAGCAATTATAAATAAACTTATATAGCTCTAAATCTAAGATTTCTTGGAGAGAGTAAATGTCCTAGCTTTTGAAAGATAGGAAAGATTTGGAAATCAGCAAGGTACATCATTTCAAGCAAAATGAAAAGTACTTTGAGACAGCTGGCCTAATTAGTTCTTAGTATGAAAAGAGGAGAGGACTACAGAGAATATTCCAAGTATACCAGCAATACAGGAATTAAAATACCATGGGTTAGGTATGGTGCTGTATGATGAGTTCAACTCCAGACAGCCTGTAAAATCATTTAGGATAACAGACAAAGCTATGGAATTTGAAAGTTCCCTTCGAATTACAGAGAGTCTGGTATTTGGTACAGGCAATATCCAGGCAACAAAATCACATCAGAGCTCACTGGAGTGAGACACATTCTGTGGAAAATTGCTTCTCTGTGTGCTTCAACTTTCTACGTGATGACCTCTACTCTGAATAATGGCTGTGAAGATTTGTGCATCTTAAAATCTCCCAGTCTCAGCAGGATAGACGGAAAATATTCAATATCCAACAAATTCAAGTGTCCTTTGGGATCCACTGTACATGGACCCAGAGTTGTGAAGGATGAGGCTGTAAATGTAAAGGCCTTTTCTAGGAAGATCAAGGAAGAGGCTCTCTGAAACCAAAACCATCAACAGCTTAAGGGTCCTGGGTTGCTTATGTCACCCTATGACTCTAGTTCCCACACCTCTTCCCATGGAGCTCTCTTAGCTCCTTACAGTCAACTAGAGGATTTAGGGCTGTTCCAGGAGCTGTAGAAGTCTTACTTCATGGTTCTAATCTTCCAAGCTGTTGTTATCCTGCCCCTGCCTCCCAGCTCCTTCAGAGACAGGTTGATGTATTTGATTAGTACTCAGTCTATTGTTACTAGAGCTGCGCGCATAACTAAGGGAACTACCAGGAACTTGGGGCCAGGACCACAAGTTTGCTAATGATGTTCTGTACTATTTCTGTATCCCTTCACACCAATACTTGGCATACTGTGCTGTTGTGACAGGAATGCTGAATATTATTCATGTATACAAGTATATGTTTCTGACTGTTCTAAGAGTTCCTAAAGGGCAGATATCCTCTACCCAAAGCACAGTGCCTTAATTCAGATAAAAGTACTTGTGAATTGCAGGTGTAGACTATAGAGAAGAATCTTAGCCAATTGCATTGTGATTGGGAAAGGGAAAAAGTTGATTCAAGCTGAAGAAAGGAGATGGTAGCCCACAGTAATTAGGTCCCTGGGGCTGTCAGGAACAAAATCTCTAGAATATATACCAAGAGCAAGACTAGGTATAACATCTTGTTAGGTAGGAGCCAAACTCCAGAGGAGGATTGGGAGCAGGATGTGTGGTTAGGAATTTCTCTTGGGATCAACCCTCCCTCCCATCAGCACCTAAGATGTTTGCTTCTCCTTGGGTCTGGCCCAGCCACCTGTCCTACATCAAGATCTTCGACGTGGGCACACGCTACATGGTAAATCGAGTGCAGGACCATGTTCAGAGCCGCACAGCCTACTACCTCATGAACATCCATGTCACTCCCCGATCCATCTACCTATGCCGGCATGGTGAGAGTGAGCTGAACCTCAGAGGCCGCATTGGAGGTGACTCTGGCCTCTCAGCTCGAGGCAAGCAGGTAAGTTAGCTCCAAAGACTCAGGTGGGTAGACTAGGCTAACCCAGGTGGGATGGCCAGTGACTGGATTTTAAGAAGTATCCCTCAGTGGAAAAGGATCAAATTATGATCGATCAGTCTCTTCCAATATTAGTCACTGAGTCCTGTCACAGATATTGAATGGTTCTCATATGCATACTGCTTCTGCAAGATCAGTAACATGATCCTCCAAGGTTTCCTAAATATAGCTGCTTCTCAAGCTCCATCACCCTTCCCCTACTGGATGTCTCCCTTCATCATCCTCACCACTCTGCCCTTTGCCCATGCCCAGCTTGCTGTCCTCTTTGGTCCCTCTGTTAGCTGGTAACTGTCAAGTACATAGATAAGTGACCTTTGGATCTCAGCCTGAATCCCTCTTCTTCATGACTCAGTGTTGATGCTGCCGCCTAACTCATTTGAGAAACCCCACTGTCCTCACCCTCCTGCCTCTTGCTCACTCCATTCCTTCCAAGGCCCTGATCCTGCTCCAAGATCTAGTCATTCAGGAAGTCCTCCCTATTCGTTCCTTATCCCATGAGTCACTGGCCTTTGGGAATATCTCTCCTCATTCTGGTCTATCACTGACTCTTTCAAGTCATGACTGTCCCTGTTTTTTGCCTGATATAGTAACCTTTCCATTCTGGGTTCTGGATTTACTTCCCAGCTTCTGGTCCTTTACCCAGGCTTGTTAGCACATATGTTGCTGGAGAAAATCACTTAGGGATAACATAGATAGAAAATGAAGTGTAGGAGAGGTATTCCTGGTTCTTAATGTCTTTTTTTTAGTTTTATTTGCTTTTATTTTATGTGTATGTGTGTTGCCTGCATGTGTGTCTGTGCGTTGTGTGTATGTTTGGTGTTCACAAGGACCAGAAGAGGGCATAAGATCCCCTGGAGTTATAGCTTGTTGTGAGTCATCATATGGGTGCTGGGAACCAAAACCGTCAGTGCTCTTAAATACTGAGTCAACTCTACAAGCCCTTACTGTCTTTTATTGGACACCTATGCACAGCCACAGTACCATCCACTTCCACGTCTATTTTTTTGAATGACATCAGCAGTGTGAACTGAGCATAACTGTCATTGTTTATGGGTAAGGAAGCTGAGCAACAGAGACAGAGAGCAGCTTCAGGTCATATGGTCAGTAAAAGATAACATAGGCAGGATTGAAAACCAGGCCTTCCTACCTTGCCTCAGTACCCCTGCTGGATAGGAGGGAGATATCCCAAACTAGGACTGCCCCTGAAGCCCTGTCCTCAGAGAACCTTTCTGATCCCTATGGACTGGAAGTTTCCCTCTGGAGGTTGGTTGCCTCTGACCTGACTCTTACCTCTCATGCTCTCTAGAACAGAGACTGAGATCACTTGAGGTATTTTTTTCATCTCCAGGACTTCTTGGCTATAGCTACTCTTTCTTACTTGCACAGCTAAGAGTCCATTGAAAGAGTAACCATGAAATCATGAGTACCGCCTGCACACACAAATATGTATATATCAGCACGCATCAGATCCTAACCTTCACATTCGTCAGCCCACTGCACCAGGCCTGGTTTTAAAAGTCAGCCACCCCAATCTCTAGAGCTTTCAGTTAACTAGTACTTAATATGTACCAGGAAATAGTTTGCTTTCCACACAGCTCAGAGACAAGGCTGGATAAGTGCATGGTGTTTGCATTTTATAGGTATGATATGACATCAGAGATGGGCACTGTGTAAGCTGTTGGGATTTACCTTTCTGTTACTCTCTTAGGCAAGGGCTTCTACCCATGAACACTGACTGCTGACTTGCTTCTATCATACAAATTTGTGCCTGTGTCCATTTGTGCAGATAGGACATGCCATGTTTGGTTAATAACACCCTGTTCATAGGGCTCTCATGACCTTTTGTGGTTCCCTTCTGCACTGCCATTGTTCTCTCTCTCTCTGAGTGGCTGGATCTGGATAGCATTAACATTTCAGCATCCAAAATAGGGCCATAAATACTCAGTGCTTGTGCAAATGACCTTTAACTGGGTACCAGGATCCCCATTCTAGCAATAGGAATTCAAAGCATCAGAGAACTGTCTTTCAGATCCTTCAGTCCATACTTCCAGGCCACAAACTGGGCACTTCTAGCCTTGGAACCCCTCTCTGATGGCCTGATAATCTGATTCAGTGCCTGTATGCACCCATCTGATAGTTTCCACATGAGGTCAGGCCATGGTCACAGGAATATTAACTTTTAGGCCCAGTGTAGCCCTGAGGTTACTCTGTAGAAGAGGACCACTGGAGATGGAGCATAATCAGAACTTGGTGATGTGCTTTGATTAACTTCATACATGTAGTGAAGATACCTAGAAGTGCTACATGTCATCAGAAATGGAAGGAGAAAGAATACAGACCATGGGGGTGGATCCATTTGTTCTTAGGCTCAACGTATGTTAGAGGTGGGCCTGTTTGAATGAATGATCTATCTAGTAGGGGATTCAGTGAGCAAATATCAACATAGATACTCTTTTTCTCTTTCTTTCATCCTTAGTGGTTCAGGGTAGGATATGAATTTTATTTTTGACATTTTATAATTGCACATATTTGTTAGATATAATTTACTATTTCCATGCTAATTGTATATTGGTCCATCTTTTTTTGAGGGAAATAAATGTTAATTTTGTTGTTTTAATGATTATTTTGTTGTTTATGTTTTTATTGAACTGTATATTTTTCTCTGCTCCCTTTCCTTCCTCTCCCTCCCCTTCTACCCTCTCCCATGACCCCCATGTTTCCAATTTACTCAGAAGACCTGTCTTTTTCTTCTTCCTATGAAGATTAGATTCATGTATGTCTCTCATAGTGTCCTCTTTGTTGTCTAGGTTGTCTGGGGTTGTGAACTTTAGGTTGGTTCTTTTTTGTTTGCTTTATGTCTAGAAGACACATATGAGTGAGTACATATGATATTTGTCTTTCTGGGTCTGGGTTACCTCACTCAGTATGATGTTTTCTAGAGCCATCCATTTGCCTGCATATTTCAAGATGTCATTTTTTTCCTGCTATGTAGTACTCCATTGTGTAAATGTACCTCATTTTCCTTATCCATTCTTCAATTGAGGGGGATTTGTGTTCTTTCCAGGTTCTGCTAATACAAATAATGCTGCTGTGAACATAGTTGAGCACATGTCCTTGTAGTAAGATTGAGCATCCTTTGGGTAAATACCCAACAAAGGTATTGTTCGGTCTTGAAGGAGATTGTTTCCTTTCTGAGAAATCACCATACTGATTTGCAAAGCGGCTGTTCAAGTTTGCACTCCCACCAGCAATGGAGGAGCATTCTCCTTACCCCACATTCTTTCCAGAATATGTGGTCATTAGTACTTTTGTTCTTGGCCATTCTGACAGGTGTAAGATGGAATTTCCAAGTTGTTTTGATTTACATTTCTCTGGTGGATAACGATGTTGAGAATTTCCTTATGTGCCATTCAGCCATTTGAAATTCTTCTGTTGGGAATTCTGTTTAGATCTGTAGCCACAGTTTTATTGGATTATTTATTCTTTTGATGTCAAGTTTCTTAAGTTCTTTCTATGTTTTGGAGATCAGCCCTCTGTCCAATGTGGTGTTGGTGAAGATCTTTTCCCATTCTGTAGGTTGCCATTTTGTCTTGTTGACTGTGCCATTTGCCTTACAGAAGCTTCTCAGTTTCAGGAGGTCGCATTTATTCAATGTTGCTCTTATTGTCTGTGCTACTGGGCTTATACGTAGGAAGTGGTCTCCTGTGCCCATGTATTGCGGGCTACTTCCCACTTTCTCTTCTATCAGGTTCAGTGTGGTCGGATTTATATTGAGGTCTTTAATCCATTTGGACTTGAGTTTTGTGCATGGTGATAGATATGGATCTATTTTCATTCTTCTACAGGTTGACATCCAGTTATGCCAGCACCATTTGTTAAAGATGCTTTCTTTCTTACATTGTATAATTTTAGCTTCTTTGTCAAAAATCAGGTGTTCGAAGAGGTGTGGATTGATATCCAGGTCTTCTGTTTGGTTCCATTGGTCCTCCTTTCTGTTTTTATGCCATTACTAAGCTGTTTTCATTACTGTAGCTCTATGCCTCCAGAAGTTCTTTTGTTGCATTGGATTGTTTTGGCTATCCTGTTTTTGTTTGTTTGTTTGTTTTTCTATATGAAGTTGAGTATTGTTCTTTCAAAGTCTGTAAAGAATTTTGCTGGGATTTTTTGATGGGTATTGCATTGAATCTGTAGATTGCTTTTGGTAAAATTGCCATTTTTACCATGTTAATTCTCCCTCCCAAGAGCATGGGAGATCTTTCCATTTTCTGGTGTCTTCTTCAATTTCTTTCCTCAAAATTTTAAAGTTCTTGTCATACAGGTCTTTCACGTTTTTGGTTAGAGTTACCTTAAAATATTTTATGTTATTTGTGGCTATTGTGAAGTGTGATGTTTTTCTGATTTTTTTCTCAGCCCGTTTATCATCCATGTAAAGGAAGGCTACTGATTTTTTTTAGTTAATCTTGTATCCTGATACATTACTGGAGGTGTTTATGAGTTGTAGCCCATCATCTTATATGTTTAACATTGTGTGTGATGAGAACATTCAAAATCTTCTAAGGGTTTTAAAATATACAGCACCAACTTTTAATGATAGACACCCTATCTATTGTGCATTGGAACATCAGAACTTATTCTCCTAAGTGTAACTTTATATCCTTTGATAAACCTCTCTGTATCCCACCTTTTCAAGAGTATGTCTTTATGTAATTTTTGTGGTGCTATGAATAGAACCCAGCACCTCAATATCTGTTAGGTAAATGTTCTACCTCTGAGGTATAATCCCAGGTTTATCTTTATATAAATTTAATCCTCATTTTCTTTTTGTTCCTTTAGTACTTCACCATTCATGAGAGATTTGAACCTGTTCTTATGGCTCCCTTGGTCTTTCCCTTATCACCTCCTTTTTCCTTCCTCTTCTTTGTATCCCTAGTATGCCTTTGCCCTGGCCAACTTCATTCAGTCTCAAGGCATCAGCAACCTGAAGGTGTGGACCAGTCATATGAAGAGGACCATTCAGACTGCTGAGGCCCTAGGTGTCCCCTATGAACAGTGGAAAGCCCTGAATGAGATTGATGCGGTAAGATGGAAAGGGTTAATATCCTAGCTTATAGGGAGATGGTAATTCTAAGATTATCTCGTGGTTACCTCTGTTCCAGGGAACCTAATTAGTTCATTAAACCTTACATTTTGTTTTGTTTTGTTTTGTTTTTGTCAAGCAACCATGTATAAGAGAGTATTCTGTGTCTTGAAGATCTTGTGAAATTAAGCATTGGATTGACCTATAAGAATGTCTATGGGGCATTTTCACAAATTTTTAATTTATATAGGCAGACAAGCTCACTGTAGGCAGTACTATATGTCGGCAGGTAGATCTGGGCTGTGTAAGAAAGGTGTCTTAATGTGAACCTAAAAGTAAGCAAGTAATCATGTTTCCTCCATGCTTCTTGTCCTGACTTCCTTTAATGATGGATTGTCATCCTACCTAAGATGTTTTTGGTCATGGTTTATTGCAGCAATAAAAACCAAACTAGACAATTTCTATAAGGTTGTTGTTAATTTCTGCATTTTGCAGATGAGGAAAATAAAACTCAGAGACGTTAAGCATGTTGCCTACAGTTAAAATAAGAAGGCAATGATCATTTCCATAGGCAAAGGGCCTCACAATAAGCCTCAGAACAGAAGCTTAAAACAGTCTAAAAGGATCTTTGTGTCCTTTCTTTCCTATGAGTAATGTTCATTCAGAAAGCCTGACACTGCAAAGCTGTTTATAATTTGTAAATGTTCTATTCCATGCCCCTGAAGGAAGCCTGATAGTCAAAAAGACAAGAGCCAGAGTCTGATGACCCCAGGCACCAAACAAGCAGGGTTTAATTAAAACTCACACACTTTGAAGGAAATGTCAAAAACAACATCTCTTTTTACCACCAGCACCAGTAGCCTTGCCTATGGGGATTTCTCGGTAGACTTGGAAGCTCTCAGAATTTGTCTTCCTAGGCCCACTCTGAAACCATTAAAAAATTTCCTAGTTTTTACCTTAGGAAGTATCTGTGGATAGATTTTTCCAAGAGATATTAAAATAGAGGGCAGGACAGGAAGGATAAGAAAGGCTCTCCAATGGGTGAGTCGCACTGTCTTATATACTTGCATACAGAGTTTCAGATACCAGCCACAAGTATGCTTACCGCTACACACATGCACTTTACAGTCACAGCAACCCTCTCCTGTCAATCATATCTGCAACATATATGCACACAGTTCTAGAAATAAATATAGGTACATCATATACATATATGTATTGAATATAGACCAGATGAGCAAACCATTTGACATGTACACAGTACTAATACATAGTTTCAGGCATATTACCCACATTCACAGACTTCAGACATAGACATAAATATACAAATGATATTGCAGAAACATAATGTAGAATGTACACATTCGCGGATATATGTCACCAATACACAGGAAGACAGATACTACAGAGTAACCCACATGGGCTTAGTCTCAGATACTTATACACTCTGTACATACACACAGAGAATACAAGTGTACAACATATGCAAAATTAGATATAAAATATACATGCAAACACAAGGCTTTGAACATATCTCAATCACACTGATGAGTTTATCTAATTATTCTTTATCAATAAAAAATCAGGAGTCGGATATGGGGTAGGAACTTGAATGATCAGGGAATCAGAGAAGCCACCAGTCACCTCCTTTCTCTTCCAATCTTCAAACCAGAGGGCTTGAGATTCTCTCTCAGCCCTACCTTACTATTTCCTATCTCCTCTCTGCCCTCAATCCAAAACCTCTATGGTTAATTTTGGTCAGCTAGTGGCTAGCTCCACCCTCTGGTTCAAAGTTAACTTTATTGTCAAAATGTGATCAAGATATCACACAATGGCACAAATAATAAGCATGCTCCACATGCTTACAAACACAGTAGTAAGTCCTTATTTTATATATACTTATATGTAATATACACATCTAGAACTATTGAGGCAATCATAGGAAAATATCATATATTGAGTCTGAACACACCCATTCTTTTGTACACACACACACACACACACACACACACACACATAATGCACCACAGGCAACAGGAACAACTCAAGAGCTACTTTGACAGAAACCCACATGTTATATTATTCTATAATCATTGGTCTCTGAATTGTATGAAAACGCTATGTGGTAAATATATTGTTCACAAATAATTTTTAATAGGGTGTCTGTGAGGAGATGACCTATGAAGAAATCCAGGAACACTACCCTGAAGAATTTGCACTACGAGACCAGGATAAATATCGTTACCGCTATCCCAAGGGAGAGGTAAAGTTGAAGGGGTGGCCGAACTCCTAGGACTCTTCCCCTGTATTCCAACTGCCAGAGTTTCCTAAGTAGCTTTAGAAACAAGGAAAAACATGTTTTCAATAGCTGCTACCTGTCAAAGTACTTGATTATCTGATCCTTGGCTGTTAGGCAAGCCATTCCTCTTCTTTAAAAAAATATTTATTTATTCATTCAGTGTGTGCATGCATGCATGCATGCCAAGCCCCACATGCTGGTCAGAGAACAACCCATGGAACTCTGTTCTCTCCTTCTACCATGTGATCCAAAGGATCAAACTCAGGTCATCAGGTTGAGTGATAGGTGCTATGACCTGCTACTCCTCTTTTTTAAAAGCTACATGTTTGCCTACTTATAGGCACTATGTACTTTTAGAAGAACACTCTTTATCCAATGCCTTGTATTTGTCATTTTCTCACTGGACAAATTAAAATAGCCCAATATACTCTAATTCTGTAATATTTTATTGCCAACTTGCCTAAAGTTACAAGCTCTTTCAGAAGTTGGCAAGGAACAAAAGCTATTAGTTTATCAACTTCTTGGCTACCATATGAGCCAGGCCATAATTTTCCTGTCTCTGTGAGATGAGTGCTGATTGCTTTCAATCCAGCCTCTACTTAGCCAGTTCTGCATTTTAATGTATTTATTAGTCATACTCTTATCTTTGATCCAAAACCCTATGAACAGTTATCTGAAAATATGGACATCTGGGAAGATAAAACAGTAGAGTGTTATGTTCAGTCACAAATCATTTTAATATTTTCATCTTCATTCTCAGAAGGGACTTTATTAAGTTAATGTTAATTTGCTCCCATTTCCTTTATATTTATTTTAGGTTGTATTATTAGATGCATACAAATTAAAAGCAATGTTGTCTTCTCACTGAATTATGCATATTGTAGTGAGAATGACTTAACTTTTTTCCTTAATAATACCATTTTCCTAACCCAAATCTAGCTCTACATGGTATCTTCTAACCTTTTTCTTAGTTCATCTTTATTTATTCACTTTCAACTTCTTTGGGTACTTTTGTTTTATTTATGTCTCTTATATGCAGTTTATAGTTGGATTTTGTTGTTTTTAATTCAAACTGAAAGATGTCTTTTGAATGCTAAGCCTGCTGTATATATTTTATTGCTATTACTGACTTTTTAACATTTATTTCTATTGTCTTTAACTTTCTATGCTTACTTTATTTTTCTCTTGCTTTCCTTAGGGTTGAGTTTTTCATCAATATGTGTTATAATCTGTTTCCAGATTCTTGTGGAGGTTACGCTTTACTTTAAAAATTCATCATGGTTCTTTCTGTTTTTGAAGATATCCCACTAAGGGTATGAGGTCAAAATATTGTACTTTAAAATAACTCAGAATAATTTGTTGTGTATTGTTATACAATCAACTTGAACTTTAACTTTTTATATTTCTTTTTTAAATTATTTTTATATAACATATTTTGATTATGTTTTCCCCTCCTAGATCCTCCACTTACCCAACTTTATGTTGTTCTCTCTCTCTCTCTCTTTCTTTCTTTCTCTCTCTCTCTGTCTCTTTCAGAAAAACCCACAAAAAACCAAAAAAATGAAAATTAAAACAAACAAAAATCCAGTAAGACAGAAAATGCCAAAACAAAACAGAATGCTCACAAAAACAAAACAAAACATGGAGTTAATTTTGCATTGGCCAACTACTCTTGGGCATAGGTTCTGCTCTGAAGTGTGCTTGACTATACACTGGAGAAAATTCATTTTCCCTTTGCCAGCAGGTGTCAATTGCAGATAGCTTCCTAGTTAGGGGTTGGACCCTATGTCTACTTCCCTCTCTCAGTGCTGAAACCCTGACTACTTGAATCTATGTAGGTCTTGTGCGTGCTGCCATAGATTCATATGTGTATCAGTCTTATTATGTCTGGGAGACACTGTTTTTTGAAAGTCATCTATCACCCTTGACTCTTACAATCTCTCTGACCCCTCTTCAATATAAGATCCCTTAAGCCTTGAAGTGAGGGGTTTAATAAAGATATCCCACTGATGACTGAGTGTTCCAAAGTCTTTCAACCCCACACAATGTCTAGTTATGGGTCTGTATTTACCTTCATCTACTACAAGAAGAAATTTCTCTGATGAGAGTTGAGTGAGGCACTAGTCTACAGGTATAGCAATATGTCATTAGGAGTCATTTTATAGTTATGCTCCTTCAACAGAATACTTGATTTTCCCATAGGCCAATGACCTATCTAGTCGCAGGGTCTCGGACACTTTAGCAGTGTCGAGTATAGATTCCATCTCATAGAATTAGCATTAAATCCAATTAAAAAGTGGTTTGTTATTCCCATAAGGTTTGTGCCATAAGTGCACTAGTATATCTTGCAGGCAGGTCACTGTTACAAGTCACAGGTTTTGTAGCTGAGTGATATTGATGGTCACCCATTCTCCTTTGGTATTGTGCAGAGTACCTTCCAGCACCATTAATGCTAGTCAGTAGGGGTAAGCTTAGTTGAACACCAACTGAACTTCTCTACATCTGATGACATAGTAAGTTGTGTCTTCAGAAATAGGGCCTTACTATCAAATTGCAGAGAAAAACCAATAGCCTGCAATGTTTTGTGGGATTCTGTGGGACCCCTTTGATCAGTGATTCAACAGATGTAACCCATTCATAGGACTGGAGGTTTTACTTGATAACGTAAGATGTTTAAATGGGACACTGTCTCCCTTATTATATGGTGATTCTGTTTAAATTCCTTTCATGTATGTGTATATTTTAGGAAGCTTTTACAGTAAAAAGGTTTCTATGTGGTTTTTCAAAAGACCTTTAGAGTTAGTTATCCCTTACCATACATATTCCCTCCTTTACCCTTCCCAAGGAAGAAGAAATAAAATACAGTGTTATGGAGATACAAAGGTGAAACTAGAATAGGAACATTTAGTACTTTAATATACATGACTAACAAGGTCTAAAAATCAATGTCTCTGCTATGCCCCTAAATAGTATAAGATCTTTCAAGCTGCAGTTGCTTCCTATCCTAACTTACATGTTTTATATTTTCACATAGCCTTAATCTCTTAACTCCCAAATGAACTATTACTGGCATTGTTGTTGTTATTGTTACATTTAGTCATTTAATTAAATGTTTACTGATCCTTTGATTATTCTTGTTTCTATCTCATTTCATTTTTCCATCTTGTCTACAGTTTCTCTAATGAAAATCTGTCATTAGTACTCTCACCTTTCCTTTTATCTAAAACTATCTTGGGGGTGCATCCTCAATCCTCGATGATAATTGGTTGCATATAAAACTCTCAGTTGGACTGTCATTTTCCTAGCACTTTAAATCTATTTATCTCATTGTTTTATTGTTTCACTATGGTTAAGGTTTTTTTTCAGTTTCATTATTGTTTCTTTGGTCATTGGTTAAGTGAGAAGCTTTTATATCTTTGTTACCTTTAAGCTTAACTCACCTATGTCTAGATATTACTTGATTTCCCCTCCCACCCCTCCTCCCCTCTCTGCCCTTCATCTCTTTCCCCTCCTCTCCTTTTGTCTCGTCTCCTCTTCTCTCCTTTCTCCCCTTTTCTTCTCCCCACCTCCCCACTCTTCCCTCCACTCCTTTATATTTCTTTAGTCCCCCTTTTCCTTTCCACTCTCTTCCCCTCTCTTCAACATTCCTCCACTTTCCCTCCTCTTTCTTTTTCTTTCTTTCTTTCTTTTCTTTCTTTCTTGCCTCCCCTTCCCTCCCCTCCCTTCCCTTCCTTTTTTCTCTTTCTTTCTACGTGTTCTTTATGCCATCAGCCTTTTAAGATAATTGTTACAGGAAGCTTTTCATGTTTTTCCATCAGAATCAGAGGGGCGGATATATTTTCTTACTGTTTCCCTTTTTCCTGTGGATTGACTTTTTCTATTTTAAACTTCGACTTAGGGTGTAAGGATTTGTTCTCGGAGAGTCTCAGATTTATGTTGAGTCCCAACTCCCAGTTTAACTCCTATTTCTATAAGGTTTCTGAAATACCAGCTTCTTGGTTAATGAGATTGCCAAATGTCCTAGTCTAGTTGTGGCATCTATACCCAATTTTTAAAAAACTTTTCATTTTGGAATACTACAGGTCAAAATTTTCCTTATTTTTTGAAATTTCAGATATACAGTTAAGTATATACTTTATAGTGGGGGTTATAGTGTTGTCTTTTATCCCACACTTATTGATTGGTTCATTTAACAGATAAGAAACTAAAATCCCAAGAAACAAGGGATTTGCCTTAGTCATTCTGTTGGGTCAACAATTCAACTGGCTCCCAAACCAAGTTTTCTTCTCTGGGTGAATGTGCTTCACCCCATCCCCGCTTCTTACCAAGTATTTGTCTTTTGTTTAGTCCTATGAGGATCTGGTTCAGCGTCTTGAGCCAGTTATAATGGAGCTAGAACGACAAGAAAATGTACTGGTGATCTGTCACCAGGCTGTCATGCGGTGCCTCCTGGCATACTTCCTGGATAAAAGTTCAGGTAACACACCCCTCCCTCTCTGTTCCTGGTGTAAACAGCTGGATATGATGTGGGATGCTGATGTCAGCAAATTAGAAGTTTATATCTTAGTGGTTAAAAGCACAATATTTAAAACAAGGATATCTAGGCTCAAACTTGTTTCATGTGTCTGTGCTACCTTCAGTAAGTACTGTTAGCCCCCTCAGCCTGTTTTCTCAACTATAAAATGGAGAGAATTAATGGTAAAGTTGAAATAAACATGTTAAGAATCCTAGAACAGATGATACATTTATGGATTATTGCCATTATTAGTATTCTCTTAGCTAATCTGTAGAACCTGCATATTGAAAAACATCATAGTCTGCCACAGCTTCACATACTGAGCCAGTATATCTCTGAAGCATTCTGACCTCAGTTGATGTGAGACCTGTGCACTTGCTATCAGAATAATTTCTCCAAGATAGCAATGTCTATAATTTAATTTTTTTCAAGTTATAACTTATCTTTAAAAACATCTGTGTCCTGTATTTATGAAAGTATGTACTCACAGACTTATATACTGCCATACATATATAAAAACAGACTACTTATGCTATGCTGTCATTCATATGTACACAGGCTTCATATGTATGTATGTATATATATACATATACTTAATATATATACATATATATACAAAAACTTCCTATGTTGCCATATATACACAAAGAGATTTCATATACAACCATGCATATATATATATAGACTACATATGCTGCCATACATATGTATATACAGAAGTTATATATATATATACACACACACACACACTACATCTATTTCTCCGGTGGCCTGGCACTACCTTCATATGGCAATCCATTTCTAATGTAGATGCTGAAGTGTTGGCATTTCCAGGATATTTTGAAGCTGTTTGGGAGCAATGCTAAATACTATTTAATGCCTATAGTGTCCCAAACTCTTGATTAAATTCTGTATGCTAATTTCAAAATAAAGAATATATAAAATATGGGATAATTCAAGATTGAAATCCAGGGAACTTGAGAGTTTGACATTGGATAAGTCATATTCTCTACCTGATCTTCAATATCCCCACTTGAAAATGTCTCCACTTGAAATAGGTGATGGACTATGTGATGGAGGTCTTTTCAGTCTTAGAATTTTGAGATTGTGGGGCAGGAACTATTCCCATTGCTCAGATAAGAAAACCAAGGCTTGGGGCAGTGAAATGATTTTCCCAAATTCATGGGATAGAAGTTAATCCCAGATGTCTGTCAGAGGCTTTCCCCTCTCAAATATACACAGGGGCCTTGTAGTCACTTTCTAAAGTCTCCATTTCTTACCATCTTTCACACACAGACCATTCTAGCTGCTCACAACTTCCCCTAGGAGCAAGGTTATTCAGGACTAGGCAGATAGTGTTACCCTTAGTATTCAGGAGAGTGATGAAAGCATGCCCAGAGAAATTACATGAGCTAGAATGCATACCTACAGAACTGCAGGGCTAGGGCACCTGTGGTTTGTAGGTAATCTAACTTGTTCTGTAAAATGGGAACACTGAGGGCCAGAGAGAGAAGAAACAGTGGCAGAGCTAGGTCAGAGACTGTAGACAAGTTACTTCTGTTCTCCAGCCCTGTTTCTTCATATAGAAAGTGACAGTGGACAGGACCCAGGGCATCAATGAGGGTATAGTGTGGTCATACATACAAAAAAGTCATTGACCCAGAACTTAATTATAATGATTGACAGTGGAGAGGAACAGAATGGATTTCCAGGAAAATGACCCATCTTGATATATGTCAGGAGGTTGGGAGTATGGTAGCATGCCTTCAAAGCCTACAATTAACCTAAGGGACAAGAAGTCATTACAAGTAATGGTGTTCCAGCTAAATAAAGGAAGTAAGGATATGTAGTGCAGCCTGGAGAGTGGTGAGGTGGATATCAAGATAAAGTGCCCCCAAAGGTGTACATCCCAGTACTCTGTGAGTCCCTCCGTGGTGGTAGCTACAAACTGCAAGGGCAGAGTAGGCATCTTGTCTTCAGAGTACCCTAAGTTTGAGGCCCTCAGCTGCCACTTCCTAGCCATGGTACATTTCCCCTTGAAGCCCATTTCCTTATCTATAAAATGAGCTAGATTATTCTTCCTTTCCATCTGTCTGAAAAGTAGAAACACTGGTCTTGACAGGAAATTGTACATAAACATTCAGAGTCACTTCCTGCATAATCATCAATAACAGGAAACTAGTGAATCAATCAGTTCTTGTCCATAAAGAAGTTGTAAGAATCATACACACACACACACACACACACACACACACACACACACACACACACACACAGAGAGACAGACAGATGGGAGGTGTGGGGTTGCTGCCTGATTTGGAAGAAAGAGTGTAATAGACAAATACCACATGTGCCTCTGCCATGGAAGTAGTATTTAGGAAAGTTAGGGGTGCGGGTGTAGGGTCTGTGGAAAGTTGGCCTGGAGCAGGAGGAAGCTTTTCTTTTTCCTGCTCATTCTGAGTAGAGTTGAGGCCTCTAGGTGGGTACTTAGCCCTCCCATGGGACTCACACTCTGTCCACTTTCCCAAGACTGTCTTGCCCCTGTTTCCAGGCAACTAGGTTGCTCTCTTTTGCCCTACTTAGCTTGCTCTTGTGACTACCCACCATAGAGAATACCAGCTCTAAGTCTGTGCTGGGACCCAAGTGGAAAGCTGAGGTAGAAGTAGGAGCACCCAGCAAGCCTGCATGTTGTCCTCTGCTCAGTACTGCATCTCTCAGAGCTGCTGCTTCCTCCTTTCCAGATGAGCTGCCCTATCTCAAGTGTCCTCTGCACACAGTGCTCAAACTCACACCTGTGGCTTATGGTAAGTAGATCCACTTTCATTTAAGGAAAAACACATAAAAGCCAGGGGTATGCCTCCAGTGTCTACCAGGGAGCTCTAGGAGGTTCCTGGGTGAGGTCCCTAGGTGGCTGGCAGGATGTCCTGGTAGAGGTGCAGCTGGTGACCGTAGGCTAAGAGGAAAAAGCTAAGCTAGCATCCAAATCTAGAACCTGGCTCTGTTTGTCTCTGCCTGGGCAGTGAGTATAGAACATTGTTCTATTTGTGTTGAGCAGAGGTGTACCCAATAGATACCTTAGGAAAATTATACGTTGGGGACATATTAAAGAATGGGGGCATTAGTTACTTATGAAAGGTTCATAAGCAGGGAAAGGATAGATTCAAATGTAGTCCAGGGTGTGAACAGGATAAAGGAACCAACTGGAACCTGTGATATGATAGCCTACAGGAATTTTGCTGAAGGGGTCACCATTGAACACTGGAGCTCCTGTTAGCCCCAGGCCCTTCTTCTTCAGGCTCCCTAGAACTTTCCAGTAATCACACCTCTAGTATTGCTAGAGGTATCTTCTGAATAAACCTTGCCTGGGTTTGAGTACCCAGAACTATAGCCTAGGACTCTTCCACTTAGCATGGCTTGGAGTACCCTCAGCCCTCTGTCAATCATATATAGATTAGACTACTGTCTTATAGGTCACAAAGATCATCTCCTCTCATTTCTTTCACCATATACAACCAAGCAATTGAAACTGAGCAAATAGACACTCTGGGAAGATGACTGTTGACTTTAGGGCTTTTGGGCCTGGAATCTTTCCCACACATCCTACAGCTCCCCTACCTTCAGGAGAGGTATAATCTAGAGTAGTGGTTCTCAACCTTCCTCATGTTGTGGTGACTCAACCATAAATTTATTTTCATTGCCACTTAATTGTAATTTTGCTACTATTGTGACTCATAGTGTAAATATCTGATATTCAGGATACTGATATGCAACCCCCCAAAGGATTGTGACCTTTAGGTTGAGAACTACTGGTCTGGAGAGTATGGACCTGTGATGATGGGAAAGGGGAAATAATACCTCATGGAAGACCAAATCTTATCCTGAGTGCTTGTAGATATATGAGTTATTTTTTTCTGAGGCTGCAGAATAGAGTCCATCTACCTGAATGTGGAGGCTGTGAACACACACCGGGACAAGCCTGAGGTAGGTTGGGTGCTCTGTATCCAAGCGGGCTTTTAACGTGGTATACACTGAAAGTACCCTCGCACATGAAAAGGCTAGCTCCAGCCCCAGACATCCCAGGTGTTTCAAATCAACCAGCACTCAGAAGTGGCAAAAACCATAGTCCAGGCCCATAGAGACTCAGGGATGTGACAATTCTTGCTAAACAGGCCTCTGACTGATTCCCCAGGCATGCCTAAGAAGACAACCAGGACCCATGCCCTGCTCAGAGGGATGCCTGGCAGTGAGGTCAAGAGACAGGGAAGAACTGGGATTCTATACTTCCTACTAACCCTGGGCTCTCTCCTTAGAATGTGGACATCACCCGTGAACCTGAGGAAGCACTGGACACTGTCCCTGCCCATTACTGAGCCATTTCCAAGTGATCAGATTGCCTCTGTCCTCATTGATTTTCTCCTGTAGGAATTGCTGTCCTTGTTCTCCCTAAGCAGACTCTGGCTTTGGCCTGAGAGTGCCCTACCTCCAGTGAAGAAATCCATAGCAGCTCCCAAACAGGTCTCAGTTCCTAGCTCAAACTAAGGAACCTACTTATTCATGGATAAAGCTCTTTTTAAATAACTATTTCCTGATCAATAAAGACATGTATTCCTGCCTATAGGACAGGAAGATGCTATAAGGCTTCTCCCATTGTTCTCAAGATCTTGGTTCTGACCCAACTCTGGTGCTGTTGAAGAATGGGTGAGGACATCTGAGATCGAAGAGTCCTGGGGTAGCACTCTCAAACATGGAAAAAATAGGTCCTGTGAGTTCCTGTTAGTTTTGTTCCTCGTGGTACATGAGGACAGGATGTATTCATTGTTATACTCAAGAAGAATCCAGTACCTGGACTAAAAGCTTCAGTCTCCAACTCTTGCTACCATCCTGAGTAATTTCATTGCCTATGTTAATGATGCCATCAACACCCTCCCTCCCAGGGATGTGACTCCCTCAACTTAGTGATTATGTTTTATTTTTTTTTATTAAAAATTTCCACCTCCTCCCATTTCCTCCCCCTCCCCCTACTCCCCCTCCCTCTCCAGTCCAAAGAACAGTCAGGGTGCCCTGCCCTGTGGGAAGTCCAAGGTCCTCCCCCTTCCATCCAGGTCTAGGAAGGTGAACATCCAAACAGACTAGGCTCCCATAAAGCCAGTACATGCAGTAGAATCAAAACACAGTGCCATTGTCCTTGGCGTCTCGGTCAGCCCTCATTGTCAGCCACATTCAGAGAGTCCGGTTTGATCCCATGCTCCATCAGTCCCAGTCCAGCTGGCCTTGGTGAGCTCCCATTAGATCAGCCCCACCGTCTCAGTGGGTGGGAGCACCCCTCGCGGTCCTGACTTCCTTGCTCATGTTCTCCCTCCTGTTCCTCATTTGGACCTTGGGAGCTCAGTCCAATGCTCCAATGTGGGTCTCTGTCTCTATCTCCATCCATCGCCAGATGAAGGTTCTATGGTGATATGTAAGATATTCATCAGTGTGGCTATAGGATGAGGCCAGTTCAGGCGCCCTCTCCTCAGCTACCCAAGGAACAAGCTGGGGACATCTCCTTGGATACCTGGGAACCCCTCTAGAGCCAAGTCTCTTGCCAACCCTAAAATGGCTCCCTTAATTAAGATATCTACTTCCCTGCTCCCATATCCACCCTTCCTCCATCCCAACCATCCCATTCCCCCAAGCTCTCCCCATCCTCCCCTTCTCTCTTCTCTCTCCCCATCTTCCCTTACCCCCACCCCCGTGTTCCCAACTTTTGCCTGGCAATCTTGTCTACTTCCAATATCCAGGAGGATGACTATATGTTTTTCTTTGGGTTCACCTTCTTGTTTAGCTTCCCTAGGATCCTCTCTCTGGGCTAACTTATTGCCTGGAAGCTTACTGTTCATTCAAGTCTGTAAAATTTTATCATCCTTGAGACTTGAGCAGTATGCCTCCACACCACAGGCATTTATGTAGTATTTCCTACATGAACAATATCTACCCTTGTTCATCAGTACGTTCCTTTTGAGGCCTCTATTTTCTCCTAGTTCTTTATTTCTCAATATTCTTCTATCCCTTACCAACTTGGAACTCCTCTTCAGCCACAATGTATACACTAACCATTGTGAGCCAGGTGCTAGTGTCCATATGATAAAGAGACTCATAACTTTGCTGCTTTGTTTCCTAGTTCTTTTAGTACAACCACCCAGTTAGATCCAAACCTTGAATCATCCATACCTTTTTTTCTATGATCTACTAGGGTTGGCGATCACTGCTTGAAACAGATCTACTTCCACAGCTGTCCTTGAATCCTGTTCAAAGTCAGGATCACCCTCTATTTTCTGGCACCCTGTCCCTTTCCACTGTCTCATACTACTTCAGTCAATTCCTGACTCTTCCATATCAATCCTCTGCCTCACATTTGACTTTGGTCCTACAGTCCATACTTATTTTTCTTTTTTATCCCAAGAGAATGTCCTCTTGCTCCCATGTCAACTCCTAGTTCCTTTCCTTCTTATCCCTCTATTCTTACACAGTTGCCCCAAGTTAGTGTGAATTTACTATCCACAGCTCTTTCTGTTTCATTCTATCTTAGGCTTCCCCCTTTCATATCTGCTCAAGCACACTTTCCCAGAGCTCTCTGACCCTTAGAAATATCTGCCTTTTAGCTGGATCCCCACAGTCCCCAAAAAGTTAAGCTTAACTCTAGTTGTTCTACAAACCCCAGACATCGCATCTAGCCATATTAAAAGATGGAATAAACTCAGATTCCTTTGGCAAATTTAATGTAACTCTTGATACCAAAATATGACAACAACACAAGAAGCAAACACAAAGCAGGAACAGCAGATTTTTCTTAGTGTTTCACTCAGCTAATGGGTTGTAGCTGGTTAGGCTGCTGTGTGGACAAAGATTCCAAAGCTGCACATTGGCTCCATGGGAAGTACTGCTGCGTTAGTGTTACCTGTAAACATGGGTAACAAACATAAGAAACCTGAAAAACAAACAAAGCAAAATACCCAGAAACACATGTTAGCACAAAACCCATTTCCTTTTATTTCCTTTTTTCTCACTTGCCGCCCCCCCCCCCCAGCTTAGGTTTTCTTCTAGTATCTCCCAACTATTATAGCTATCCCCACAGATCCTGGCTATGGGAATATTGCACTTACCTGAAACTTCACTAGCCGTAAGAGAAGCCACAGGCACCGAGGTTAGTGGCTCCACCACCAAAGCCAGTACCGGTGCTTGGTCCACCGTTGAATCCAGCACTGGTGTTCAGTCCACCACCGAAGCCAGCACTGCTGCTCAGTCCACCACCACCGAAGCCAGTATTGGTGCTCAGTCCACCACCAAAGCCAGCTGCAGTGCTTGGTCCTCCGAAGCCACCTCCAGTGCTTGGTCCGCCAAAGCCAGCTCCTGTACTTGGTCCACCACCAAAGCCACCAGTGCTTGGTGCATTGCAGAAGCCAGCACCAGTGCTTGGTCCACCACTAAAGCCAACAATAGAACTGGGTCCATTACTGAAGCTGGAGCCGGTGCTGGTTTCACCAGTAAAGCCACTGCTGGTGTTGGAATCACTGCCAAAGCCAATGATGGTATTCAGTCCTCTGTCGAAGCTGGCATTAGGCCCACTGCCAAAGCCATCGCCAGTGCTGAGGCTTACACTAAAGCCTGAACCAGTGCCAAGTGTGCCACCAAAACCATTATTGGTACTCAGGTCACCAGCAAAGCCATCATTAGTGACCAGTCCACCACCAAAGCCAGTGTTGCTGCCAAGTCCATCACCAAAACCAGCACTAGTGCCCAGTCCACCACCAAAACCAGTGCTAGTGTTTAGTCCACCATTGAAGCCAGCACTGGTACCCAGTCCCCCACTGAAGTCAGCATTAGGACTTAGTCCACCACCAAAATCATTGCTGGTGCCTAATCCACCACCAAACCCAGTGCTGGTGCCCAGGCCACCATTGAAGCTAGCACTGGGGCCTAAGCTTCCACCAAAGCCACTGCTGGTACCTAGGCTGCTGCCAAAGCCAGCACTGGTGCCTAATCCGTTTCCAAAGCCAGCACTGGTACTTAGCCCATTCCCAAAACTGAAAATGGCACTGGTGCTGTGGCCCTCACTGTAATTGGCACTGGTAGCACCACTAAAGCAGGAGTTGGTGCTGGAAGAGCCTCCAAAGCATAGGTTGGTGTTAGATGCACTGCCAAAACAGAGACTGGTGCTAGGTGCTCCACCAAAACAGAGGTTAGTACTTTGAGAACCACCAAAGCTGGCACTGGTAGTGGGAGCACTACCAAAGCTAAGGCTGTTGCTATGGGTACTACCAAAGTCAGTGGTACTAAGTGCCCCACCAAAGCCAACACTGGTACTGAATGCACCACCAAAGTCAGGGTTGGTGCTGAGTGCACCGCCAAAGCTGGAACTGGTGCTGATGGCACTACCAAAGCCAGCACTGTTATTGAGTGCCCCACCAAAGCTGGCACTAGTACTGATGGCACTGCCAAAGCCAGCACTGTTACTAAGAGCACCACCAAAGCTGGCACTGGTACTGATAGCACCGCCAAAGCCAGCGCTGTTACTGAGCACACTATCAAAGCTGGCACTGGTACTGATAGCACCGCCAAAGCCAGCACTGTTATTGAGTGCACCATCAAAGCTGGCACTGGTACTGATGGCACTGCCAAAGCCAGCACTGTTATTGAGTGCCCCACCAAAGCTGGCACTGGTACTGATGGCACTGCCAAAGCCAGCACTGTTACTAAGTGCACCATCAAAGCTGGCACTGGTACTGATGGCACTGCCAAAGCCAGTACTGCCACTGAGTGCACCACTAAAGCTGGCACTGGTACTGATGGCACTGCCAAAGTCAGCATTACTATTAAGTGCACCACTAAAGCTGGTACTGGTGCTGATGGCACTGCCAAAGTCAGCATTACTATTAAGTGCATTACCAAAGCTGGCACTGGTGCTGATGGCACCGCCAAAGCCAGAACTGCCATTGAGTACACTACCAAAGCTGGCACTGCTGTTGAGTGCATTGCCAAAGCCGGTGCTGGTGTTGATGGCACCGCCAAAGCTGGCACTGCTGTTGAGTGCACCACCAAAGCCAGTACTTATGGCACCACCAAAGCTGGCACTGCTGTTGAGTGCATTGCCAAAGCCAGCACTGGTGCTGATGGCACCACCAAAGCTGGTACTGCTGTTGAGTGTACCGCCAAAGCCAGCACTGGTGCCAGAAGAGCCACCAAAGCTGACACTAGTGCTTACTGTGCCACCAAAGTCAGAGCTGGTGCTAGAAGAAGCACCAAAGGAAACACTGGTGCTGAGTGTACCGCCAAAACCAGTATTGGTGCTAGGAGAACTCCCAAAGCAGATACTGGTACTGAGTGTGCCTCCAAAGCCGATACCAGAGCAGGGGGAGCTACCAAAGCAGACACTCGTGCTAAGTGTGCCTCCAAAGCCAGTAGTGGTGCTAACTGCACCACTGAAGACAGTGCTTGTGGCAGGTGCACTGCCAAAGCTGGTGCTTGTGCTGAGTGCACCACCAAAGCCAGCTGTACTACTAAGTGTGCCTCCAAAGCCACAGCTGGTTCCACCATTGAAACTGGCACTCGTACAAGGTGCACCACCAAAACTAATACTGGCTCCACCACTGAAACTGGTACTGGTGGTAGGAGAACTACCAAAGCTAATGCTGGATCCACCACTGAAACTACTGCTAATGCTGGGTGCACCACCAAAGCTAATGCTGGCGGTGCTGCTGAAACTTGTGCTAGTGCTGGGCGAACCACCAAAGCTAATGCTGGCGGTGCTGCTGAAGCTAGTGCTGGTGCTGGGTGCACCACCAAAGCTAATGCTGGCTCCACTGCTGAAGCTAGTGCTGGTGCTGGGTGCACCACCAAAGCTAATGCTGGCTCCACTGCTGAAGCTAGTGCTGGTGCTGGGTGCACCACCAAAGCTAATGCTTGCTGTGTCACAGAAAGTGGCACTAGTACTGGCTGTACCACTGAAGCTAATGCTGGCTCCACCACTGAAACTAGTGCTAGTGATGGATGTGTCTCCAAAGCTAATGCTTGCTGCACTGCTGAAGTTGGCAGAGGTATTGGGTGAACTACCAAAGGTAATGCCATTTCTGCCACCAAAGCCACCATTGGGGTTGGGTATGCCACCAAAGCCACCATTAGAGTTGGGTATGCCACCAAAGCCACCACTGGAGTTGGGTATGCCACCAAAGCCACCACTGGAGTTGGGTATGCCTCCAAAGCCACCACTGGAGTTGGGTATGCCTCCAAAGCCACCATTAGAGTTGGGTATGCCACCAAAGCCACTGTTAGAATTGGGTATGCCACCAAAGCCACCACTGGGGTTGGGTATGCCACCAAAGCTAATACTAGCACCATCACTGAAGCTATTTCTAGTACTAGCTCCTTGGTTGAAGTTGACATTGTTGGTAGGATCTGCATTTTCTTGGGCTCTGGAATCAATTTCAAAGGAAAATCTGCTCCAGGCTTGAGTATCATCACCCAACTCTTCCCTTGTTAAGCAGTCAATATCCATGTCATCCCAATTCCAGGGCCCAGCCACAGCTTCCTCTCCAATCCCCATTTGGGCTCTTGCCTCAGCCCTGGCCTCAGCCTCAGCCACAGCCACAGCTGCAGCCTGAACGTCCATCTCTACTGCCTCCCGGTACTGAGCGGCCCAGTCTTTAGGATCTTTCTTCTGTACCTAAAATGGAAATTATAATTATTAGAAGAAAAATAGCCCTTATACTTATGTGTGAAGAACCCACTATAACTAATAGCGGTAAATTAAAAAAGGCATCTTTCTAGAGTTCTAATGAGTAAGTCTTGATATCAAACTTCAGCCCGGATAACTGAGGCATACAAGTTATGTCCTTCAACAAGTTACTTTATATCCCTGAACCTAAATGTCCCCATTTGTAATATGGGAAAGTATAAGAAACCAAGCATGTTATGGGCTGAGTGTATTTCCCCAGAATTCTTATGTTGAATATCCAACCCCTAATCATGACTGTATTTTCAGATAGGGACTTTTATGGGTATACCTTAAATGAGTAAGGCCTTGATCAAATAGGACTGACATGAAAATGAACTCAAGCTTGCCATATGCTATGTGAAGATTCAGAAAAAGCCTCTGTAAGTCAGAAAGACCCTGCACCAGAAACTGTACTAGATGTTGATCTAGGGATTTTATCTCCAGAACTGAGTATATCGATTTCTGTTATCTTAAGACCTCTAGCTATTAATAACATTTTTAATGGCAGTCTGAACGAACTGATAGAATGTAAAACTTAACTAAACAAAGATGTATGTCTTGCAATATATATCTGGGACATTGTTGAGGCTTTAGATTTTTATATACAAACCATATGTTGTCCCATACTTGTCTAAATACACACAGCCTGCCTCAGCGTGGAGCATCCTATTCCCTTAATGTACCAAGATCAGGAAGTTCATTACCTTGCATGCAAATTTCAGGACTTTCATCTTGCTAGTCTCGTGGTAAGACCGCAGGCCCCAGAAGAATTCATATTCAGGTGGTCTGCTGTTGGGGACCCTCTTGTATTCCAGATACCTCAGAGAAAAGAAAATGAAACTTGCTTCTAAACAAGCAAAACTACTGTTTAACCACTAGGCCTCAGATGAAGGAATTTCCTCTTAACAAACACCTAGAATCCAGACCCAGACTCATTCCCATACAAACATGGCTTCCATGCAAAGCCATAGTGATACATATACAGAACATGACACTACAGAAGACAGATGTGTTTTGTCTCCTATAAAGACTAACCCCAGATTCCATTTGGGTGTGCTGTTAATAGATTGACCATTTTGGGACCCTGCTATGAGTACACCCGACTGCAAGGGTCCTAATGGGGCTTGGCCACAAGAATTGTAGATAGGACTTGGGTCTAGGTCACAGAATGCCTATCTATCTACAAAGAGTGTAAGAAAGGTATGATATAATTTTTGAACCAGATAACCACACCCAGAGCACTTCAGAGCTACACAAAGCCTTAAACACTACTTACTTCTGCTTCACGAATTCATCTGTGATGAGTTTCCTCACTTCTCCAAAGAGTGAATGTCTTACCCTAGCAAAGGAAAAAATAATCAGTGAATACAGAGCAGAACAACTCAGATGAAGGTAGAGGTATTTCCCAACATGGAGCAGATTCTATAGCCAATGAGGCAGTCTCAACCAAGTGAAGACAGTAGTGAGTATACGGCCACTAGAAGAAAACAGTGGAGACCAGATGGCACTTTGTCAGGGATGCCCGAAGGTCCACCTTACACCTCATCTCAGAACAGACAGAAGACATAAATGAGAAAAGAAGCAGAGTTCAGAACCATTTCATTCATTCATCCAGGTAATAAATCCCCCACCCCCACCCTGTGCTCCACCAGACCACCAGGTTGATGCAATCCTGGGACCGTCCTCTCTTGCCAAAAGACAACATGGACAGCAAGCACTGAGAGAGCCCAATCATACCCAGGACGCAGCCCCAGCTTGCGCAGCACCTCCCAGATGACAGCTGCAAGAGGAGGCAAGGAGACAAGGGCAGAAAATGAGCACCTGGAATTCAGACAACAGCCACCTATTCAGCTGCATGCCCAGCCACTCACCCTCACTGGCCTTGTTGCCATTCATGAAAATGACACTCAGAATCACCATGAGGAGACCCAGCTTGGGTGTGTCCTTGGTCCTAAAAGAAATACCGGACAAAGAGAAAATTTAGGACCATGAGTCATCACCTATACAACACAGCTCATTAGGCCAGCCTCTCCTAGATTCCCCAGATACTGAGAATTCACCTTACCCTATGGTCCCAGCTATCAAAGACCCAATGGAAGGTGCTTTCACTCTTGAGCCAAGGTCTCCAGTAAAATGGGAAACCATATACTATCCCTACCCAAGGTTAGCAGGACATGAAAGAAGCCCTGTCCACCACATGGAAGCTCAGCCAACAGGAGTCTTTTCTTTCTCTCCCAATTTCCCTGGCTCTGAGAAGTTCTAGATGGAACCCTAGTGACACTCCTGCTCTCAAGCATCATGGTCCACACCAGAAGTCCCTCCCCCCTTTGAGGGACTTCCACAGCCAGGCCAGGCACTCCGTAGAAGAGATAAGTAACAATACGCTGATTTCCTGGGAGCTTGTTAGCAAGCAAACCTGACAGCAGCAATGGCCACTCCAGGCTCTGAAACCCTTGTGCACCACTACTGCTCACAGGGATCCAGCCATGTGTGGGAGCTGGGACATGGGCGTTTAGACCACCTTTCCTGAGCTTCTAAGAGGAAGCAGAAGCCCCTTCCCACCCTAGCACTGTCCCAGCTTACGTTCCCAGTATGCCTGCAGAGGACTCCTGAGTGCTGATAAGAATATACAAGCTACTTTGCTTATCAATTTCCTTCAGGTTGACTCGAAACATCTGCCAAGTAAAAGAATAACCTGTGAGATTGCAAAATATATCTTAGGTATCAATTAGCATGTTGGGCATTCTGAGAAAAGTAAGGGTTTTGTATGAGAGAAAATGCATGTAAAGCATATAGTTCAGTACAAAGCACACCATATAAAAAACATAGTAGTCATCCATAGTGTCTGTGGGCATTTGGGGAGACAGAGAGGTGAGCAACCGCAATACATGAGATGGTATATCCAGCAGCAGACAGAAGCCAGAGCTCAGCTACATAGCTTCAGTACTGGCTGTGTTTCCACCAGTGACTTGTGATCAGTGGCTGCCCCTCCCTAGGCCACTGTGTGCTCATTTGCACAGTGATGGCAATGTATTAGGTCTCTGTTCTTCCCCCCAGGAGGATGATAATATACCTTTCCTCTGTTTAAGGTTTCCCCAGTGCACCCACCCCCAGGGCTGCCACTTTACCTTCTCCAAAGCATAGCTTGCTCGTTCAATGATCTCTGGAAAATACTCATCATATTCTTGGATGACATCCTTCAGCATGTCTACAAGAAAGGGGAGACAGAAGATGCTAAACTGTACAGGTCAGATGACTTTCCCCAGCCCTGTGTGGTTAGGGTAGCTATAGTGAAATAGGAGTGTGGCAGCTGATGCGGTACGAAAGGAGGTGATAAGGAAATAGTTCCTCACAGGCCATGGGGAAAGAATGGTGAAGAAGAGCTCAAGAAGACTACCTGAACGCTTGATGGGGATCTTTGTCTGGTCCTTAACCAACAGATATTTCACCAACTTATTTGCCTAAAAGAGTAACAGTTGGGGAGGTATCAGTACAGTGGCGAAACACTTGGGAGAATATCAGAGAATGAAAAGAAAGAAAAACAGGACCTGAGCAGATTGAATTCTTACCCTTTCCTGCAAAATGGCCACATCTCGGGGTGGTGGAGGCCTCCGGCCCCATGGGATCCGCCTGAAACTGCCCCCAGTTCTTTCTTCTCCATTGGGATGCTTAGACTTTATCAATGGTAAAAAAAAAGTGTGGAGTTACCAAATGAAAGAGATTGTTGTTTCTTTCAAAAAGTCCCCCTAGAGTCTAGTGGGTGGGCCTGGAATCTCCCCTACAGAGGGGTGTGGCCCTAACCCTGGCTATCCTGAGTCCCAAACTTTTCTTTCCCTGGCTTCTAGGTAACAGTTTATTTCACCTTCCAGGGCACAAGCCAACCAAGGACATGGCCTGGGGGTTTTCCCTTTTCTTTGGCCACCACCATACTCTGCTAGCTACAGGCCTTAGACAGATCACTTCATTCCAGGACTTTCTTATCTGTAAAACTAGTACTTAAGTCCCAAATAGTAAGAGTTCTCAAGAAATCCACATATAATCTGGGTAAATATAATGTGAGTTACAAATAGGTCTTGACTAAATTCACAAATGCATTTCCCTACCAATCCATGAGCAAACAAAAGTGTATCATATTCTCAGCATATCCTATAGCCTATATGAACACATGGTCACTCCTGAAGTTAAATGACTCAAGAAACATAAGACAAATGAACAACCTAGTATATGAGTAAGAAAGCAGCACAAAGTTAAGGATAATATCACAGATCTTACCTTCCGGTTCCTCTTGCCCCGGGTTCTGGTTGTGGGCTCCAAACTCAACTGAGCCAGGTAGTCATCTGCCAAGGCCTGAACAGCAGCAGCAACCTGAGTCTCAAGGGCACTTATGCTGGCCTGAGAGGTAGCCATCTTGGCCTGAGCTCCTTGTTCATTGATTTGAGCCTGGCTTTCAGTTGCCCGAGTCTTAGTGGCAGCCTTTCGAGCCCTAGACCCTCTCCTGATCCGTACAGTCACTGATAGGGCATGGTTTGGGACCATTTGAAGGGCAGGTGGAGCCTCGGAGAGCTCAGAAGCAGAATTTGGGCCTTTATTGGCAACCTTCTTCCCCTTGGGCTTTTTGGGCCTTAGAACTACAGTTGAAGCCTCAATCTGTCTGCTAGCTCCCTCAATAGCATTTGAGGGCTCTCCATACTCAGTGTCAGCATTCATGGGCTTAGCAGTTGTCCTCTTAGCTTTGGAAATTTTCTTGGTTCTGATAGTGGCTGCTGAGGACTGGATACTAGCTGTCTCCTTGGCAATTTGGCCTTGGGTAGTGGCTGTGTGGGTGGCAGTCGAAGCCAGTGAGATCTCAGTGGCACTAGGTATGGTCTTATTGGCAGCCTTCTTTGCCTTAGAAGCTTTCTTGGGTTTGCTGACAGCTATCAAGGCCAGGGAATTAGCTGACTCATTGGCAACTGGAGACTGGAGAGTTGGTGAGGTAACTGGCAGGTTTAGGGCCTGTAAAGGCGACTTGAGCTGTGTAGTGACATCCTCAGTGCCAGTTAGAGATACCTTGGGAGTAACTCTCTTTGTCTTGGCTTTCTTGGTTTGAGCAGTAACTGAAGCCTGGATATTGGCTGCCTCAGTTGTAGCAGAAACCTGGCTGATCTGGGTGAACATTGGTAGGTTTAAAGCCTGCAGAGTTACTTTAGGCTTGTTGCTAGCAATGTCATTGGCAGATGGAACCTGAGGGGGAGTGGGTGTGGTCTTAGTGATAGCTTTAATAGAAGTCTTCTTGGTCTTGCTTTTCTTAGGCCGGCTGGCAATCGGTGGGTCCTTGGATGCTGACAACAGGGTATGCATCAGCAGGACATTGTCCTTCTCTGTGCCCTCAGTCTGTACATCTGGAGAGAAAGGAAGCCCTAGGCTCCCAGGGGGAGGCAGAGGGCCCTACATACTTAGGATTATGATCCTATGGAACATCTGGCCTCCCTACAACCACCCCTCTTTACAGTGGCCCCCGTTCCTAAACAGTTTGATTGAAAGGGTGTGGGGAAACAAACAGGGAGCAGGAGACAGAGTCAGGCAGGTTTCCCTCTTCCCAGCACCATGCAAAGTAAGATTGAGACAGGCTAGGTAGGGAATTATAAAACCACACCATGGTAGTGGACTCCAGAGAGGTAAGTGAATTTGGCGGAGGGTAGATGGCCTGGTAAGAATGCAGAGAGGTCTCACCTGGAATGTGGGCACCCGAAAACCATAGTCATTTCTTCTATCCATCTTCCTGAGAGACTGTAATAGCTGAGCCTGAAAGAAATAGGGCTGAGTTAGAGGAAAATAAGGGATCAGGGAGATTCATCCGATGTCTTGCTAAATCTGAAGGGGAAAAGAATTTACCTAATTTTGGACCCCAGACCTTTCTGGGTTTGCCTATCTAGAAGCCCAGGGCATCTCGTTTCCGAGCTCCGGTATCTTTCACTTCCAAGATGGCAAATCAGTTCTACGACCTACACCTGAATACACCCTCTACCACACCGCAACCTGACAGTGCGCATGCGCACAGAACACACGAACACACACACACACACACACACACACACACACACACACAAAACGCACGCAAGCAGGATCACAGGTTTCCCAAATGAGCCTGGTCCTCAGGGCCCTCAGTACGCATGCGCCTTGGTGGACAGGACCATCTCTAACCATCTCATTTCCACTTATGCCCCCTCCCCGTGAGCTACAGAACATCTCGGTCCCACCCGCCGCCTCCCCCTAACTACACCATTTCTCAGCCCACCCTTTCCCCCTCAGAATGGCTCAGGCTCTGCAGGGCCATTTTGCGCCGCCCCCTCTCCCCACTCCCCCCCAGAAGCTCCCCCCCCCCGCCATTCCTCTGCTGCCGCGCCGCTTGTCAGCCACTCACCCTCGCTGTGATTCCGCAGTCCTCCGCACCTCCCACCCCTCCGCAAGCCCCCTCCCCCCACGCTGCAGTCGCCTCCGCCGACACTGCCCCCCCACCTCGGTCCACGTCTGCAACGGCCCAGCCCCGCCCTTTCTGCAATATGGATACCCCACCCCCAAATCCAACAGGGTTACCCTTCGTGGATTCCCAGCTCCCTAACCCTACCAGGTCATTCTCCCTTTCAAACCAGTGCTAACCGGATCCTAGCCCGCCCTTTCTCCCTTCCAAGTCTGATACTTGGGCCGTTTAAAAAGGATTCTGCCGCTCCTTTCTTAGTCCCGATCCGATCCATCCTTTCCGTAGCCCAGAGGGGGTCCGGCCCCCTTTCTTCGGCTTAATCCGTTAATTCCGTCCCTTACCTCCCTCCTGAACTCGGTCCTCCTTCCTTTTTACTACAGCCAGAACGATTTCTCAACGTTTCCTTTACACAACCCCAAACAGGTCCGCATCCCTTCTTCCCATCGCCAAACTGAGTCCAGACCTTCCCTTAGCCCAGAGATCCCGCCCCCGCCTTTCTACCGTTAGAACTGGGTTCCGGCACCTCTAAACCCACCACACCGAAGCCGCTAGATCCCAAACCCCGGCAGGTTTTCTTCAAACCTTAAGGTTGTGTGAAGCCAGTCACCCCGAAGCTGCAGCCTTTAAGGCCCCACAGGGTCTTTACCAAAGCTAGCCACCTCAGCTCACCTCGCCCTCGTGAGTCCAGAGGACGTCTGCTCTCTCCAAGCCTCTCCTCAGGTCTGAGCTTGTTACCCCCGCACCGCCTGGCCGGAAGTGGTCCTGCCTCTTTCCGCCTCCAGAGGGGGGTCTCTGTCCCTACCGGCCTGCCCCACCCCCTCTCTGCTTAACGACTTCCCGATCTCCTCCGTGTAGCTCCTCTTTTCTGTTTACTACCTCTTGTTCAGCATCACACCTATTTTCCATTTCATTTCTCCGTTCCCCATTCTGTGTCCCTGTTTCTTTTTGATTTTTCTGTTTCTCCTGAAGAGAATGACTTCAGAGCTCCCACGCCTGTCCCGACAACACTAATTACATGGCGTGATACACTGTGAGAACAGAGGATTAAATCACATCCATTGCTGACTTTCAAATAAAACCAGATTAAGATATCTAGAGTCTCTAAACATTAGCAGGATGCTCCCAAATAATCTAAATATAATAAATTAAACATATATTTCATATATATACACTTATATATTTAAAGTAAATGTAAGAAAAATCAACTGGTGCCGGTCAGATGGTTCCGCGGCTAAAAGCACTTGCCACTCAGCCTGAGGACTTGAAGTCTAGTCCATGAACCCACATGGTGGAGGGAGAAACCTTACTCCCACAAGTTGTCCTCACAGCCCTGCTTGCGCACAAACACATACGTGCATGCACACACACACTTTACTTATTACAAATAAAAATGTAATAAAAATCCCTGAATGTTTCAATTTATCTCAAAATAATTGCATTGTTGCCTTTTAAAAAGCAAATTATTTGAAAAATATTGGAATGGGTATTTAACAAAGCACTGATGTAATTCCAGAACTACTTGGGAGGGAGATGTGGAAGGATCTTGAGTTCAAATATAGCCTTCTACAGTGAGACTATAAATAAAAAATTAGATACATAAAATGCATATATATAATGCATATATGCACACTTGTACATTTGTATTAGATAGACACACCCAAATATACATGTCTTATTTTTTTTCCATGTTCTTCTTTTACTGATGCACTGAGCAAGGATTTAGGCTGTCTCTTGTGATATAGTGCACTACTCCCCAGTGCAAGAAACGTTTTGTGATATTCACTTTTTCATTCAACTATGCCAAAGTGAGTAGAGATAATTATGTCAGATAAAAAAGACATTAAGTCAAAAACTAAAATGACATATTATAAAAAGAATGACATTACAGACTGGATTATAGAGGCAGAGACAGGCAGATCTCTGAGTTCAGAGCCTAGCCATGGTTATATATTGAGGTCCTACATTAAAAAACTATATAATAAGAGAAAATTCATAAAGACCATATAAAATGACAAATATATATGAATTCAACATATATATTGACCCTGGATATATGAAACCATATTAATAATGAATGGGGGGATAGAGCACAGTAAAAGAATAGTAAAGAACTTCAATACCCGTGTTCCAGTGATGTAGGGATTATCTGGATGGAAAACTAGTAAAGAAAAGATGGGCTTGAATTTCACTTTAGGCAAAATGAACTTAACAGGCACCTACAGAACTTTCCAAGCAACAACTGCAGAATACACATTCTTCTCAAATATACATGCAGCACTCTCCAGCACAGACCCTAAGTAGGACCACAAAACAAGTCTTAACAAAACTAAGAGAGGATTTGTCAAAACACATAGAACTGTACACCACAAAATGTGAACTTTAATATATACAGCGAAATTAGTCACAACATACAGTGATCCCTTGGTCACATGAAGTCTGTGACAGATAAATATAACTTTATTACAAAAGTATCCTGCAATTACACACTTTTATGATGAAAAAAGAAAATTGAAAGCACCTAAGTAATGTTGGAAAAGGTGAAAAAGGGGACAATTTACCTTAATATATTTGGGCAAATGATTGACTGGAGACTATAAGAATGAGGGCAAAGGAAACCCTATAAATATACTGTCCTCTAGGTAGTACATTTCTTTATTGTTTTCCTGTTTTGCTCTTTTGTTGAAAATAGATTTTTTTTTACCATACAATATATTCTGTTTATAGTTTCTCCTCCCTCCACCCAGTTCCTCCTGACTTTCCCTTATCTCTGGATCCACCCCATTTCTGTCTCTCATTACAAAAGAATGGGCTTTTAAGAGATAGCAACCAAACATAGCAAATAAAATATAACAAGATAAAACCAAAATCATCACATTAAAACTGGACACAGCAAGCCAACAAAAGGAAAAGACTCCAGTTGCAGTTACAAGGATCAGATTCCTTCACACACTCGGGAGTGAGTCCATAAAAATTCCTAAACTAATAGCTATAGCCAGAGGACCTGGTGCAGACCCGTGCAGGCATTAGGCTTGCTGCTCTAGTCTCTATGAGCTCATATGTACCTTGCTTAGTTGATTCAGTGAACCTTATTTTGCTGGTGTCTTCCATTCCCTGTGGCTCTTATAATCTTTAGCCTTCTCTTCCATGGGATTCCCTGAGCTCTGGGGGGAGGGATACAGTGAAAACATTCAACTTAAACTCTCTGCATAATGTCTGGCTGTGGGTCTCTGCATCTGTTCCCATCGGCTGCCAGAGGAAGCCTCTCTGCTGATGACTGGATAAGGCACTTATCTCTGAGTATAGTAGATTATCATTAGGGATCATTTCATTAATTATTTTTGATCAGTAGTGTTTGATTTTACCATAAGTCTCTGGATTATCTAGTCTCTGGTTCTTGGAACCCAAGCAGTGTTGGATGTGGGTTCCTTCTCATGGAGTAGACCTTAGATCAAATTAGACATTGGGTGGCTACTACCACATGTTCTTTGCTACCATTGCCCTAGCATATTTTCCAGGCAGGACAGATCATAGGCGGAAGATTTTGTATCTGGGTTGGTGTTGATGTTTCTATTTTGGTAGCCTGAAGAATACCTTTCTACACCTAGGAGTAACTAGAACCAAGTGGTGAGGGCTTCATATATTATGGACCAGCTCATCATCTCCAAGTTCAATGAGCTGTGTGTGTGTTGTCCTCAGCAATGAGGCCCCGCTGTTTATTTGCAGAGAGCAATCCCTTGTTTTAGCGACAGCCTGGGTTGTTTGGGAATTTCCAGGGGACCCCTTTGGCCAACAACTCAATTGACTGCAACCTAGTTCTGCCACTGGAAGCCTCGCCTGGCAGCAGGAGATGGCCAGTTGCAACTCTGTATCCCCCATTACTAGGAGTCCTTTTTAGGATCATCTTCATAAATTTCAGGAAGTTTCCACTGCACGGGATTTCCACACCCACTAAATGCCTCCTCAATTGCAGCTGGCTCTCCCTGCACTCTCTGCTTCCATGCCAACCCCCCTACCTGTTGTTCCTGTCCCCATCTGCCCTCAGTTTGCTCACAAAATCTATTTCTCCCTCCCAGAGAGATCCTTGAATCACCCCTAGACCCCTCCTTGTTACCTAACCTTTCTGAATCTATGGATTGTAGCTTGGTTATCATTTATTTACAGCTAATATCCACTTATAAGTGAGTACGTACCAAATTTGTCTCTCTGGGTCTGGGTTACCTCATTACAGACGATTGTTTTTAATTTGCCTGCAAATTTTATGATGTCTGGGGCTAGAGAGATGGCTCAGAGGTTAAGAGCATTGCCTGCTCTTCCAAAGGTCCTGAGTTCAATTCCCAGCAACCACATGGTGGCTCACAACCATCTGTAATGGGGTCTGGTGCCCTCTTCTGGCCTGCAGGCAGACACACAAACAGAATATTGTATACATAATAAATAAATAAATAAATATTTTTAAAAAATTTATGATGTCATTTTTTGGGGGTGGGTTCAAGACAGGATTTCTCTGTATAACTTTGGAGCCTTGTCCTGGTACTCACTTTGTAGCCCAGGCTGGTCTTGAACTCACAGAGATCTGCCTGCCTCTGCCTCCCAAGTGCTGGGATTAAAGGCATGCATCACCACCACCCAGATTCATGGTGTCATTTTTAACAGCTAAGTAATACTTCATTATGTAAATGTACCACATTTTTTAAATTTATTCTTCAGTTGAAGGATATCTTAAGTTGTTTCCAGTTTCTGGATATTATGAATAAAGCTAGAATGAACATGGTTGAGTAAGTGTCCTTGTGGTAAGATGGAGTCTCTTTGGAGTATATACCCAGGAATGGTATAGCTGTATCTTGAGGTAGATCAATTTTCAACTTTCTGAGGAACCACTATATTAATTTCCATAGTAGCTATATAAGTTTTTACTCCCACCAGCAATGGAAGAGTGTTTCCCTTACTCCACATCCTAGCCAGCATAAGTTATGCGTTGTGGTTATCTTAGACAGTCTGACAAATGAAATCTCAGAGTCTTTTTGATTTGCATTTCCCTGATGGCTGAGGATGTTGAACATTTCTTTAAGTGCTTCTCACCCATTTGAGATTCCTCTATTAAAATTCTCTGCTTAGGTCTATACAGTACTTTTTACTTTGGTTCTCTGTTCCCCATTTTTAAATTGGATTGTTTGTATTTTTTATATGTAGTTTCTTGAGTTCTTTATGTTTTTTGGATATTAGTCCTCTATTGGAAGTGGAGTTGCTAAAAGTCTTTTCCCATTCTATAGGCTGCTGTTTTGTTCAAATTGTAAGCATTACAGCTCGGATGGAAAGGGATCCTGGTAATCATGAGCCAAAAAATACCACAAAGTCGCTGGAAGCTCAGCAATTTACAGTTCTGCTCCAGGAAAAGGTTTCCTCAATGTAACAATGGCTGACCCTGCAGCGGAGAGTTTCCCCAGTAAAGTTGTTAAAATTCTGCTCAGTTCCCCCAGAGGTTTCCTCTGGAAAACTTTTACATCCTGCTCTGCTGTGCTCTGCTCCACGCCTGCTCCAGGGAAAAGTTGTTACTTCTCTGCTCCACTCCATTCCAGCGAAAGAAGGTCTTCACCCAAACCTCATTCAAGGGATTTAGGAGGGAAGAATCCAAGAGGGGGGGCCTGCCTCTGCCAGAGTGGAAAGAGGCAGCAGCAAGCAGAACAGGCACAGGGCTTTTATAGAGCTTCTTAAGAGGCAGAGCTTTTCCAGAGTGGAGGTTTTCAGGGTGAGAATTGGTAGAATTTCAATCACCTTGATATAGGACAAGCTCAGACTGGCTAGATTTCATGTTCAGGGATTGGGTGATTTCATGCTCAGTTGGTCAGGGGCAGATTTGGCTCTGGTTTTAGGGCCAAACTGTTTCCTTCACTGCCCCTTTTTAGCCTTTTGGCTCTACTTTTAGGGTCAGGGTATCTTACTTTCACTGACTCTGGTTCCATAGCCAAAGTGTTTCTTTGGTTCTGGTTTCAGGGCTAAAGTGTGTTTCTTTCACCAACTCAGAGTAGGTTTTTTTCACTGGTTCTGGTTTCAAGACCAGGGTGGATTTCTTTCACTGCTTCTGGTTTCAGAGCCAGGGTAGGTTTTTTTTGGCTGTCTCTTTTTACCCTACACACATGACATTTACCTTTGCCATGCAGAAGCTTTTCAGTTTCATGAGGTCCAATTTATTATTTGTTGATCTTAGTGCCTGTGCTAACAGTGTTCTGTTCAGAAAGTCTTCTACTGTGTCAAAGAGTACAAGGCTATTCCCCACTTTCTCTTCTATCAGGTTCAGTGTATCTGTTCTTATGTAGAGGTCTCTGACCCAGTTGGACTTGAGTTATATGCAGGGTGATAAATATGGACTTATTTGCATTCTTCTACATTCAGACATCCAGTTTGACTGTTGTGTTTTTCCAGTGTATATTTCTGTATTGTTTATCAAAAATCTGATGCCCATATATATTTGGATTTATGCCTGGGTCTTCAATTCGATTCCATTGATCAGCATGTCTGTTTTTTAATACCAATATTATGCTGTTTTTATTACTAGAGCTCTATAGTACAACTTCCAATTAGGGATAGTGATAAATCTGGAAATTATTTTATTATTCATGATTGTTTAGCTATCCTGTTTTTTATTTTTGTTTGTTTGTTTGTTTCTCCATATGAAGCTGAGAATTGTTCTTTCAAGGTCTGTGAAGAATTGTGTTGTAATTTTGACAGGGATTGCATTGAATCTGTAGATTGCTTTTGCTGTTGATGTTTAAAGTTATTATTTATATGTTTGTGTTAATTTTGGTTATCATGTTGATTTTTGGTAGTGTTGTATTTTCAGTGGTACTTTGTGTTTTAGTAGTTATGGCTTTGACTATCTTTCTCTTGGTTATGCTCATTTCCTCTCTTTAACACAAAATATTGCTTGCTGTATTTTTTTAGGTTTTGTTTGTTGGATATATATTTCTTAGGCTGTTTATTTCACAGAAAATTTTCTTTTCTCCAATTATAGTAGATTATTTTGTTAGGTATATCAGTCTAGGCCAGCTGTCATAATCTTTTAGGACTTGTAATCTATTGTTCCATGCTCTTGAAGCTTTCAAAGTTTCCATTCAGAAGGCAACAGTTAGTCTGATGGGTTTCTTTTATATGTAACTTGTGATTTTTCTCTTGCAGCCTTCAATACAGTTTCTTTGTTTTGTATACTTACTGTTTTACCTATGATATGCCATGGGAAATTTTTTTTAGTCTTGGCTATTTTGTGCTTTATGTGCCTCTTGTATCTGTAAGAATATGTTTATCCAAAATTAGAAAGTTTTTTTCTAAGATCTTGTTGAAGATTTGTTCTATTCCATTGACTTGTGATTCTCCTGCCTCGTGTATGCCTTTAATTTGATGGTTTGTTCTTTTTATGGTTTCCTACATTTCCTATATGTTCCTTTCCTGTGTTTTCAAAAACTTTTCATATTGCTTGTTTACTTGGTCTAGATCTTGTACTTGAGTCCTGATAGTCTATCTTCTGCTTGATGCATTCTACTTTCAAGGCTTTCTTTGCATTTTCTAGTTATATTATTGGGTTTTTCAATTTCAGCTTGAGTCCTCGTCAATGTTTGTATCTTTTTATTGAATTCTTTTCTCAAGTCCTGGATTGTCTTCATCGTGTCCGTCAGCCTTATGTTTGTTCTCCTTCGGCTCTTTCTCCTTGATTTTTTTTTTTATTGAGAAAAGGAAGAAAAAAAAACAAGTTTCCACCTCCTCCCAACCTCCCATTTCCCTCCCCCTCCTCCCACCCTTCTCCCCCTCCTCCCACTCCTCTCCCCCTCCCTCTCCAGTCCAAAGAGCAGTCAGGGTTCCCTGCCCTGTGGTAAGTCCTAGGTCCTCCCCCCTCCGTCCATATCTAGGAAGGTGAACATCCAAATTGGCTAGGTTCCCACAAAGCCAGCACATTGCGTAGGATCAAAACCCCGTGCCATTGTCCTTGGCTTTTCATCAGCCCTCATTGTTCGCCATGTTCAGAGAGTCCAGTTTTAACTCGTGCTTTTTCAGTCACAGTCCAGCTGGCCTTGGTGAGCTCCCAATAGATCAGCTCCACTGTCTCAGTGGGTGGGTGCACCCCTCGTGGTCCCGACTTCTTTGTTCATGTTCTCCCTCCTTCTGCTCCTCATTGGGACCTTGGGAGCTCAGTTTCTCCTTGATTTTATTGTGATGTTTCCTTACCTCTTCTTTAAACTCCCAAATTATTTGATGAAGTTTATGATTGTTCTTTTACATTCTGTTGTCCTGATATTAGTCTAGATAGTTCCCAGTGACCAAAAACTCTCTAAGGGATTGGTAGGTTTTAGAAAGGTGAAACTGGCTTGGCATTTCATATTGCTTGTATTTTTGTGAGGAGATCTGGGCATGTGGACTTTTGTTGTTAGTTCTATATCTGATATGCACAGAGAAGGTTATTGCAGAAGAGAGAATTTGTAGGTATGTTGGGCCTCTAGGTTGGAAATGGCTCAAGTAGAATGAAGTCAGGTATACAGAGGGGACTGGGCTGGTGGTAATAGATGTGGGTTGATAAGTTGTATGTGCATGATAGGGGCCTGTGAGTTGGGGGAATAAATAGGGTGAGTCCTGGCCAAAGCCTAAATATTGGCTACGGTGAAGGCAGGGGTGACCTAATGAGGCCAGGGCACTAAATATGAGACCTGGGCTAGATCTGGCGGGTTGGAGGGTACATGGATAGGTCAGGCAGAATCAGTTTAGACCTTGGAGAAGGAAGTGCAGGATCTGGCTTGGTGGACAAGTTAGATATGGTGTGGGAGGAAGTATTGATTGGGAAGGCAATAGTTTTACGTTTGAAGGTGTTTTCACCCTGGTTTTTGTAGTGACTATAACAGCTTATACTCCCAGTAACAACGTATAAGGATTCCCCTTTTCTCACACCCTTCAGCATTTGTTGTCAATTTCTTGACTATAGTCATTCTGACCAGGGTGAGATGAAATCTCAAAGTAGTTTTAATTTTCATTTTTTAATGGCTAAAGATGTTGAACACTTAAAAATATCTACTAGCTATTTGTATTTCTTCTTTTGATAACTGTTCAACACATTGGCCCCTTTTTATTACCTGGCGGTTGTTTGTGTGTATATGTTTAATTTTTAAAGTTCTTTATGTAGTCTAGATATTAACCCCTTGCCTGAGGGGAAAGTGGCATAATTTTTCTACCATTCTCTAGGCTGCTGTTCATTCAGTTAACAGTTTCTCGACCCAAAGAACTCTGTCTTAGCACAGAGATACTTGCACACCCATAGTTGTTGCTACTTTTTTCCTAGTTACAAGGAAATAGAATTAAATTTAGGTGTCCATAAACAGATGAGTATGGAGGCCCAAAAATGTGAGCCTTTTTCACCTTGTCTGAAGGTGACACAGTTTCAGCTTGCTCAAAGTTGTTAACAATAAGTGTGGCTACATACCATGACCTAGGTGTGGTTACTTGGTATTTTGGACATTAAGATGGCCCATAGAGGTGTATCCTTTCTACCCTGACCAAAGGTCAGAGAATTCAAGCATACTTCTGCTCTTTCTTTTGGAATAGGTGGTTTGATCTAGGGAGCAGCTGCCTTCAGGATGTGTAGTCTAGGGTGGGTTCACTGCCTAAACAACAGGATGCTTTTCTCATGAATTAATGACTTGATGTCTTGTGTATTGAAGCAAGTAACTGTTCTGGTTGTCCTTTCTATCATGTCAAAGCAGTCTTTTGTCTTCTTCCCCTTTTGTATCAGAGTATAGAAATGTATGGAAAAATAAATGTGGGTGGAATTCAGTGTTCGCTGGAACTCCCTCCCGGTACTATCTATGCTTCTGTTTTATTATTTTCACTCACATCTTTGTTCTCTTTATTTATTTTCTAATTCCCATGTTCCTACCCTGGTAAGTGGTATACTTGTCAAAGCTGGTCTCGCACAGATGAGTGAACAATGAAAATGTGGTACATATACATAATAGAATTTTATTTATCTATAAAAACTGAAATTTTCAAAAAAATCAGTGGAACTGAAAAACATTTCATTATGTGAGGCAACTCAGGCTCAGAACGACAAGTAAAGCTACTCCATATTGTCTCTCACATGTGGGTCCTAGTTTCCAGTTATTAAATATGTGTTTCTAGGTGGGAAAATATAAGAAAAGACTAGGAATCTAGGAAGGGTATCATGTGGCTGGAAAAAGAAACTGTAAGAGGATGTGATGGGACGGATCATAGAGCACATAAAATACGAAAGTGCAGGGAGGATGATTGGGGCCAGATGGATACATGTGGGAATGGAAGGGGCCAGCAAAATGGTGGGAAACTAGCAGGGGAATTAACAAGCCTACATATGTATAAAAATGTCATAGGAAACTGTTACTTTGATAACTAATGTAAGAATTTTTTAATTTGTGTGTGTGCGTGCGTGTGTGTGTGTGTGTGTGTGTGTGTGTGTGTGTGTGTACCACAGCTTGTGTGTATATAGATATTGGAGAACAACTTGTGGCAGTTGGTTCTTGGTTCTTTCCTTCCACAATGTAGGCTCAAACTCAGGTGATCAGGGTTAGCAGCAAGCACTTTTACTGGCTGAGCTGTTTTGCTTTATAAACCTTTTAAAAAGAAGAATAAAACAATAAGAGAACAAAAATGCACCAAGGAAATGACATTAACAAGATGTATAACTAGTCATACCTAAAGGTAACCAAGTAACAGCCTGAGTGCTTTGGAAAGCTGGACATCTACACAGAGAATAGTGAATTAGACACATTTACTATCATATAGAGAAAACAACTCAAAATGGGTTAAAGGCTGAAATTACTAGAAGAAAAGATGATAGAATGGTCTGTGCTGTTTGTCTAAATAATGACTTTGGAGGGGGGAAATTTCCTCTAAAGAATATACAAAAAGACGAATAGACAGGTGTAAATACTTGAAACAGAAAAAGTTCTGTTCAGCAAAGGAAGCAATTAACAGAGTGAAGACACAACCTTAGAAATGGAAGACAGAATTTCCCAACTATACATCTGATTGGGGGTTAATTTCAACAATATATAATGAACTCAAACAACTCAAAAGCAAGAAACCAAACAACTATATTAAATTGGCCAATAGATCTGAATAGACATTTCTGAAATGAGAACACACAAATGGCAAACAGGTATGTAATAAAATGTTGAATATCCCTCATCGTCAGGGAAATTAAACCAGAATAAGTTTTCATCCCATACTTATTTCAATGGCACTTTTAAAAAATTCTAGCAATGAAGTGGAGTAAAAGAACTCTCATAGTCTGTTAATGGGATTGTAACTCTGCATAGTATCATGAGCAACAAATATGGAGGTTCCTTACATAATTAAAACTAGAACTACTGTATAACCTATTACTTCTACTATTGTTTGTATTTCCAAAGAAAACGAAGTCAGCATGTTGAAGAGATACCCATGCTCCCATGTGCTTTACAGTGCAATTCACAATAGCCAAGGCAGAGAATTAATTTAGGTATTTAACAATAGATGAATAGATAAGGGAATATGTATATGTGTGTACACTTGTATAAATACATACATATATTAACATGAAATAAAACAAAATTCTGTCATTTCCATAGGTGAACATGGAAGATGTTATATTAGATGAAATTAGCCAAGTACAAAAAGGTAACTACTACATAATGTGACTCATATGGAAACTAAATTAGCAGTTCTATTAAGATGGTACAGAATGATGGTTTTTAAAGAGTTATATGATTGGGAAAGATATGTTGATCAAAGAATATGCATTACAGTTATAGAAAAAATTGAAAATTTCAGATCAGGGAAATATATATAAACAATGCATCTGAACAGACAAAATGTAAATAAGTGATTATTTTTGTCAGGGTTAAGGTGGGAAAAATAGATAAGAAGAGGGAGAAAAATTGGAAATGGCTACTATTGGTTACAAAGTGTATTTCTTGGGTGATGGAAATGTTCTAAAATTGATAGTACTGATATTTGCACAACTTGGTGAACACACTGTAAACCACGGGCTCATTTATATGCTTCAAATTGTGAATCAAATAAAATGTGACTTAAATCTCAATAAAACCATTTAAAATACTTTCCTCTACCACCCAAACTATAAGTGCAGAAAGGGTTATGTCAAAATAACACTACAGTCTATCTACAAGATTGCTTGGTGAGAAAGTAAATGATACAGTATTAGATTATAAAACAATATAAAACACAAAGTTTTAAACAGCCACATGTCCTTACCAATAGGAATAATTGAATGCCTAAATGTAGAAGCCCTTCTTGGCGAAGAATTTCGAGTAAAATATGCAGATTTCCTCTTACAAGAGATGGTGCTAATCCCACCTCCACATTTTCAATTTGGGTTGCGTGTAGTGAGATCATTCTAAAAAAGAATGCACCAAAAGAGGAAAATAATAACTTTCCATTGCATAAACTAAACAAATGGTACCACAAGCTAGTGAACAAGGCTAACACCACTAATATCGTGCAGCTTCTATTCACTTCCAATATGATGTGCCTCTTAGCCATAGTTTAATTAACCAAGAAAGAAACCAAATAAACCCAAATTGAAGGACAGTCAACAAACTCCTCATAACTCTAGTTATAAGTCTAGTACTCTTCCTAATTGTCAGTATCATGAGCAACAATGAAAGACAGTTACAGACATAAGGAAACTGGGAGACACATCTAACAAATACAATATGGCTTCCTGAATTCGGGATCAACCTACCCCGTTTGGATTCTAAAACATGAAAAATACACTAGTAGGTAAAAACAAAAGGCTAGAATTTAATTAGGGCTATGTCTTAGGGTTTCCATTCCTGTGAAGAGACACCAGGACCATGGCAGCTCCTATAAAGGAAAACATTTAACTGTGGTGGCTTACTTACAGTTCATTATTATGGTGGGAGACAAAGCAGACAGTGCTGGGGAAGGAGCTGAGAGTTCTTACATCTTGACTCACAAGCAGCAGGAACTGGTCTGTCTCACTGGATGTGGCTTGAGCATATATGAGATCTCAAAGCCCACTCCCACAACGACACACTTCCTCCAACAAGACCACACCTACTTCAACAAGGCCCACCTCCTATTAGTGTTACTTCCTTTGGGAATAATTTTCTTTCATAACACCATAGAATATATACACATGTTGGTTTCTTAGTTTTCATAAATGTGTCCTGCTGATACAAAGTAGTGACGTTAGTCACAATTTAATGAAGGGTGTACAGGAATTATCTGTACTATCTTTGCAAATTTCCTGTAAATCTGAACTCCTTCCAAAATATGAAGTATTTTTAAAATTACAGAAATTTCAAGCTAGGGTAATCTTCCCTCACATACATGTTCTTCATTTTAAATACTCATAGGGATTTGAATACTGAAATCAGCAAAATAAGAATTAAAATTCATATTATATGGAGACACTACATACTTTATGTGCATTCTGTTAGTGAACGTTTCTTTCTGCTATTCTAAAATAATACTGCTATAATGTTCTTGTTATATTGGATGCATAAAAACAAATTTCTATCAAGGAATTAGGCATAGAATTACTTCTAGTTTATAAATTATACAAATGTTTTTATTATAATTTTACTATGAAATATTTTTCAGTCACTGAATATTGTCTCACAGAGTCCTTGTGAGATGAATGGGTTTCTCTGTTACCCAACTTTCTCACAAGGAGATCAGTTGTTCTGGAGGCACTAAAAGGTTTCAAATGTGTTACATTTTACTAAAACATAAACATGCATTCCTAGCAGTCCAGGGCCAGAACATAAAAGAGCCATCTGCAGATTTGTGCTAGAATGTAATGTGATAAAGAACCAGCTGCCCCTAATCCTTTAGTACTGTCATAAAAATGATAAAGAAAACAGAAGGCTTCTTAAAGATATCTTCTCAAGCAGACATAAGACAAGAGCCAAAGCAAAGTCTGACTTATTTGACCAACATATTGCATTAACTACTTTTAGATTTATGATTTATTAACTACATAGACAGTGGTAGGAAAAAGACCTAAAGGTACCAACTCAGTATACACATGGTCCTGTATCCTAAAAATAATATCAAAACAAAAAGGGGCAGATAATTATATCACAGACTATGAGACACACCAGTGTTGAGAAACCAACTTGAGAGTTCAGCTGATCAGTTTATAAGCCTGAGTTCTGTGGCATGTGATATGACCTTATGAAAATCTTTATAGATCATTCTTCATCTTGTATTCTTAGAGACATTCAACCTAGACTAAGCTATAGGCAAAATCCTTTTCTTGTGTGACTTATACAAGATACTCAGAATTAAATGAGGTTGGTAAAAAAAAATATTCAGCCTCAGACACTTCATTATCTCATTCCAACAAGATAAATATTTACATTCTTGAAGTAAACACACTGAGAGTTTTATGTGTTTTGAAAATTGATTCAGAAGTTGCTCCATTAAAAATTATAGACATCAAGAAAGAAAGGGCATGGAGTTGGATGCATAGGGAGTTGAGGTGGAACTGGAAATAGTTAGAGGAGGGAAAACTGGGGTCAGAATATGTTGTATGAATTTTTTCAATAAAGGAAAAGAAGAAATCACAAATAAAAATTATAGACATGGAAATAATATTAGTAAACAACAATTCCAGCTAGAAACGTGCATTAGAGGTATGATTGCCATCTACATCCCATTCTATCTAGACAGACTCCTGGGATATATGGCTCTTAGTACTCAAAATCAGGCAAGCGTCTGGGAAACTGGAATATTGCTCACCCAACTATTATGATAAATTTATTCACTCTTAACCATTTTAGCACGGTCCTCCAAACTAACCTTTGCTAGCATAATCGCTTTAAGATTGTGCTTTGAATTGTTTGTTTTGTTTTGAGACAAAATCTTCAGTGTGTAGTCCTAAAACTTACCGTGTAGATCAGGTGGGCCTTGAATGTATAGAAATCTACCTGTCTCTGCATCCCAAGTGCTAGATTAAATATTAACCTTCATCAGGCTAGGAAAGGAGACAGAGACAGAGACCCACAATGGAGCACCGGACAGAAATCTCAAGGTCCAAATCAGGAGCAGAAGGAGAGAGAGCACAGGCAAGGAACTCAGGACCGGGATGGGTGCACCCACACACTGAGACAATGGAGATGTTCTATCCCAAACTCACCAAGGCCAGCTGGACTGGGTCTGAAAAAGCCTGGGATAAAACCGGACTCGCTGAACATAGCGGACAATGAGGACTACTGAGAACTCAAGAACAATGGCAATGGGTTTTTGATCCTACTGCACGTACTGGCTTTGTGAAAGCCTAGGCAGTTTGGATGCTCACCTTACTAGACCTGGATGGAGGTGGGTGGTCCTTGGACTTCCCACAGGGCAGGGAACCCTGATTGCTCTTTAGGCTGAGGAGGGAGGGGGAGTTGGTTGAGGGAGGGAAATGGGAGGCGGTGGCGGGGAAGAGACAGAAATCTTTAATAAATAAAGAGTTAAAAAAAACCACCACACTGACAAATTTGTACCATGAAAAATTATAATACTGAACTAAATATTGATACAAATTTGTTTCAGGTAAAGTAAGTTCACTTTTCACATAGATTATCACTTTGAAATTCAATCTTATAAAAGATACTTTTGCTGCAACTTAAAGATGTTGTTAAATTTGATTAGCCTAAAATTATACATTCAGCAAACAGAAGGTCCAGCTTTTGAGTAAGTCCTAGCCACATTTTTAATGATTTTATTTGAATGTGTGTGTATACATGTGCACACATGTGCGTGACTGCATGCATTCACACATATATGAATATAGTGCCTTTGGAGGCCGGAAGAGGGTGTCAGATCCCTTGCACTCAGAATTATAGGTGGTTGTGAGCTGCCTGACGTGGCTGCTGGAAACTAAACTCAGGTCCTGTACAAAAATGGTACATAGTTTTGTACTGCTGAGCCACTCATTTCTCTATCCCCACAGGCCTGTGTTCTTTTCTTTCCCCCACGGAGTCGACACCGTTTATTACTGAACTGCACTTTCACCTTCACACAAACTATTTCAAAGAGCTGGAACAAGTGTAGGGGGAGGGGAGGGGAGGGACAGGTGCTCCTCAGAAGCCAGGACCCCCAATGGGCTTCCCCAGGCAAGGGCAGGGAGGGAGCATCAGGCTGTCAGTCTCTGGGCACCAGCTCTCCATGTGCACGCGCACAGCAAGCCAGCAGCTCCTCACACATAAATACAGACACGCTTAACAAAAATAGTATATCATCTTCACAAGGAATAAAAACTAGTCTTGAATATGTACAGCAGAGAGCCCAGGGTAGCCAGAGCTGAGCTGGGACCCCTCAGGGATGAGACAGGCCAACAGGCCTGTGTTCTTAATCATTCAGATACATTAAAAAAAGCACTATGTGTTATTTTCCTAAATTTAAGTATATTTTTTGAGATTATAATGTAATTACATCATTTCCCCCTTTCTTCCAACCCCTATCATGTACCAACTCCCTTACTCAAATTCATGGCCTCTTTTTCTTCCATTGTTCTTATGCACACACACACACACACACACACACACACACACACACATACACACACATAGGGTAACTAGATTAGATCCCTTAGATCCCTCCTTAGGACACTCAGGTCTACTTGGCCAATAGTCAGAGGCAAGCTCTTAAATCAGAGCCAAGATTGCTGCATATGTCACCTAGGCACAGCAAGAAGTATTATAAATTGCTTACTTCCTATCTTGATCAAAGCCCTCCTTTGCAATATGATTTTTGTTATTATTCTAAAGACTTTACAATAAATGTTATGCAAATAAACAAAAGTATCTGACAACAGCATACAGCTAAAGATACAATATCAATGTTTTGAAATTCAGTGTTCTGTTGTTTTATATAGAGGTTAATCCCTTTTGAAAGTTAGTATTGAGTTATTTTTTTCTTTGACAGATGCTAACCTGTGGGTAACTAACTGTATTAATGAGATAGTTGTTATTTGTGTTTGAAACAGAGTCCCACTATATTGCCCTAGCTGGCCTGAAGCTCTCTAAATATAGATCAGGTTAGTCTTGACCTCACAGAGATCCATCTGCCCTTGCCTCTTGAGTGCTGGGGTTAAATGACTGTGTAATATAATGTTTTATTAATCCTTTGAGAATTTCACAGAATATATTTTGATCTTATTTACCTCTTTCTCCTCCCCACAGCTCCTCCCCTATCTGCCCCTGATTTCTCACACTCTTCTTAAGAAAATTAAGTCCAATTTATGCACCTACTCACAGGTGTAAGGCCCCTCAAAGAGAACAGACTCTCCCTTCCCCAGAGGCCATTAACTATCAATATCCCTTCAGCTGTGAGAGGAGGCTCCCTTCCCTCCCCATGCTAGAATGTTGATTGCCTTGATCTTGTACAGGTCTTGTGCAAACTACCTTAGCCGCTGTGAGTTCCTGAGTTGATTGCCTTGATCTTGTACAGGTCCTGTGCAAACTACCTTAGCCGCTGTGAGTTCCTGAGTTGATTGCCTTGATCTTGTACAGGTCCTGTGCAAACTACCTTAGCCGCTGTGAGTTCCTGAGTTGATTGCCTTGATCTTGTACAGGTCCTGTGCAAACTACCTTAGCCGCTGTGAGTTCCTGAGTTGATTGCCTTGATCTTGTACAGGTCCTGTGCAAACTACCTTAGCCGCTGTGAGTTCCTGAGTTGATTGCCTTGATCTTGTACAGGTCCTGTGCAAACTACCTTAGCCGCTGTGAGTTCCTGAGTTGATTGCCTTGATCTTGTACAGGTCTTGTGCAAACTACCTTAGCCGCTGTGAGTTCCTGAGTTGATTGCCTTGATCTTGTACAGGTCCTGTGCAAACTACCTTAGCCGCTGTGAGTTCCTGAGTTGATTGCCTTGATCTTGTACAGGTCTTGTGCAAACTACCTTAGCCGCTGTGAGTTCCTGAGTTGATTGCCTTGATCTTGTACAGGTCTTGTGCAAACTACCTTAGCCGCTGTGAGTTCCTGAGTTGATTGCCTTGATCTTGTACAGGTCTTGTGCAAACTACCTTAGCCGCTGTGAGTTCCTGAGTTGATTGCCTTGATCTTGTACAGGTCTTGTGCAAACTACCTTAGCCGCTGTGAGTTCCTGAGTTGATTGCCTTGATCTTGTACAGGTCTTGTGCAAACTACCTTAGCCGCTGTGAGTTCCTGAGTTGATTGCCTTGATCTTGTACAGGTCTTGTGCAAACTACCTTAGCCGCTGTGAGTTCCTGAGTTGATTGCCTTGATCTTGTACAGGTCTTGTGCAAACTACCTTAGCCGCTGTGAGTTCCTGAGTTGATTGCCTTGATCTTGTACAGGTCTTGTGCAAACTACCTTAGCCGCTGTGAGTTCCTGAGTTGATTGCCTTGATCTTGTACAGGTCTTGTGCAAACTACCTTAGCCGCTGTGAGTTCCTGAGCACAATGAAGACACTATTTCACTCCAGTCCTACCCTCCTCTGGCTCTTAAAATCTTCCTGTCTCATTTGTGACAAAACACTGGAGAAAAACAACTCAATGGCTAAAACATTTATTTTGACTCGTGTTTTCAATGGCTTTATTCCATTGTCAGATGGCTCTATTTCTTTTAGACTTGAAGTGAGGCAAATTATGATGATGAGAACATGTAGTCCTTATGGATGACTGGAGGTGGAGAGAGCAAAGAGCCAGAGATGTACCTAGTAACATGCTCCTCAGGAGGAGGAGTTGGGGCGCTGAGTAGAGAGGAAGACTGTACTCTCACAGTTAGTGAAACCACAGTTGCAGCCATGGCTGGACTACTTCAATGCCCAGGGGCAGAATGGAGTGCATAAAGTGACTCCTGGCTACTGCAGGGGTGGAGTTTGAATAGAAGTATCTGGAAACTTCAGAAGATTTGGAAGAGTTAATTAAAGATGGGTGTTTGATGTTTTAGCAACTGCCCATGGTGGAGACTGATGGGATGATACTGGTACAGAGCAGAGCAATTCTTAACTACATTGCCACCAAATACAACCTCTATGGGACGGACGCAAAGGAGAGAGCCCCGGTTGACTTGTATACAGAGGGTATTTTAGATCTGACTGAAATGACCATGCAGCTGGCACTATGTCCACCAGATGAAAAAGAAGCCAAGATTTCCTTGACAAAAGACAGGACCAAAACACGGTACTTGCCTGCCTATGAAAAAGTCTTGAAGAGCTTTTGTTGGCAACAGGCTGACCAGGGTGGACATTCACCTGCTGGAACTTCTTCCCTATGTTGAACAGCTTGACTCCAGCCTTCTGACTCCTTTCTCCTGCTGAAGGCCCTGAAGAGCAGAATCAGCAGCCTGCCCATTGTGAAGAAGTTCCTACAGCCTGGCACCCAGAGAAAGCCTCCCTATGATGAGAAAATAATTGAAAAGGCAAAGAAGGCTTTCAAGATTAAGTAAAGTTGAATTGATGGAGGCCACAGACACCAGTCTTTGATGTTTTGCAAAAATGAGAAGCTAGTGTGGGTCCTGGCTGTTGTGAGATAATAAGGATGAACACATGGTATGTGTATCTCATGTGATCAATTACTGCACTGGGATTGTGTGCATCACATTTGAAGAGGTCAGCAAACAATCATCGCTACAAATAAAAACAAAACTTGTAAAAACAAAGGAAAAAACTAAATAAAAGAAACACTAGCTAAAGAAAAGGAGCAACTAACATCAATGTAGAATAATAGACCAAAATTTTTAAAGTAAGATTATTTTTCAAGTGGAAGAAACGAAAAGAAAACTGGGGATTTTTTTTTAAAGACTGCAAGTTTGCTCCTCAGGAGCAGGAGTTGGGGACAGGCATTAGGTAGTTAGTGAAACAAATTTTCAAAAAGGAAAAAGTAATGAAGAAAAGAGAAGACAAAATTTAAATAATGGGAGCAAATCTGGAGAGCAGGCTCAGAGGCAATACCCACTGTTGCTCTTACAGAAGACCCAGGTTAGGGCCCAGCATCTACATGACATCTCATGATTATCTGTAACCCCAGCTCCAAAGAACCTGATGTTCTCCTCTGTGGTCACTGGACACCCGCGACACACATACATACCTGTAGGCAAAACACCTCAACACATAAAATAACAATTTAAAATATTTTCATAGTAACAATAAAAGAGAGGGAAAATACACATTCAAACAAAATAACAACAGAAAATATCTTTGAAATATTTTTCTATCTTCAACCAGGTGCGGTGACACACAACTTTAATCCCAGCACTTGGAAGGCAGAGCTACATGGATCTCTGTGAGTTAGAGTCCAGCCTGGTCTGCATAGTGAATTCTAGGATAGTCAGAGATACAGAGTAGTGGTGCCCTGTCTCAAATAATGCAAAACAATATTCTTTCCTTCCCACCACTGGGATCCAATGACTTCATCCTTTATATGCAACATTAAATATCCAGGCCCAGTCCTGTCCTGCACAACTTCTGTTGAGGTCTAGCCTGGAGGGTCTTCCTAATCCTACTCTCTGCATACCTTCCCCCTTCCTCAGATCTAGCCTGGGCTCCACACCATCGCCCTGGTGTATTCTGGTGAGCTCCACTTCCACTGTCGTCAGCCTCCAGCTCAGGCCAGGATGTGAATCGTGCACACAAGTCCAGCCCCTACCCCAGCTGTGGGAGGCACAGAGCCCCTTATGCTCACAGATAAGCCCTGAGGAACCAGGAACGCTAAACACACAGCCCTCAAAGGGACCCCTTTGTCCCTTCAAAGAGAGGGATCCACGAACTGTTTCCCACCCAGGAGCCTGGGAACCAATGTAGTTAACAGCCTGGTGACCTTTGAGCTATCTGTGTATCAAAGACTACACCAGAGCCTCAACCAGACGCTTATCATGAGCTTGTCAATCTATAGAACCCATGTTTAGGGAAGATGCCACATGTATTTTACAAAGAGTTTTGATGTAGCCATATCTTATGCTTTATTGTGCTCAGGGGATTAAGTTTATCACCAGGAATTTTTTTTCACCAAATTGTGCTGCGCTTAAGTGTGCCTAAAGTAAATGACTCAGGGTCAGACAAAAAAAAAAAAACCAGCTATACTCCTCTAGCTAATGGTGCAAACATTTATGAACTCATAAATGGACCCTCCATCACCCCAAGTTAAAGAAACATTCTCTTATTGTTATTCATGGATACTTTTCTCTTTCTACATTCACACGAGCCATACGACTAGACCCTATAGTAATCACTTCATTGCTTTTTGTAATCTTCCCAATTCTGTGATGTTAACCCTGTGTGCCTCAGTAATTCTGTTCCTCTAGAGAATCTTGACTAATGCATAGTACAGGACCTGGGAGGAGCTGGGGAGAGAATGGACTATGATAAAAATATATTATGTGAAATTATCAGAGAATAAATAAAACATTAAAATTTATTTACATGCATACAATTTGTATATATGTATATAGTTTTATTTGGGGAAAAATTTAGCTATGCAATCAACTTTAGAAAAATATCTTAGTTTCTTTTATGAAGTTGGTATTGTATAAAAGTTAGTGGCCATTTTGTTTAGAAATGTTAAGCTTATTTTTTCTATTTATATATGAATAATACACTGGAGTAAAATACAATGTATTATCTATTTTGTTTTTATTATAAGAACTAATAAGTATTCTCCAAATGATCCTATAAGGTGATATCTGTATGTTTATTCCAGCACTATTCACAATAACTAAGACAATGGCATCAATCTAGGTGTTTGGATGAATGGGTAGAGAGAAATGTGATCATGTCTGGATGAATGGATAAAGAAAAACATGATCATATAGATATACTATAGATACATTAGCTGTAAGAGAATGAAACTGGAAAACATTAAGTTTTATTAAACAAGTCAGAAACAAGAAGGCAAATATCCTATTGTAGAATGGCCCTCAGTAGAGATTAGGAAGGTAGGCATATGGTTGATAAACACCAGATTTGATAAGTGTGCATTATGTGAATTGTCAAATATCACATAGAACCCCTATTAATATATAATATTAATATGTGTTGAAATTAGAAAAATCACCTACCTGTTCATAACTTGTGCCTGTTTGTAAATTCCAATGGCTGTTTTACACATGGGCAGATATGGCAGGGAAAAACCTAGAAAAGCAATTCATTACCTAAAAGTAGTCAGGACCTTTTCACTCTGACCAACCTCATAATTAAACATTCAGTTTAAGTGCATGCACCCTATTGGGTCACAAACCTAACTGCTTATATGGAATTTATGTTACACTGATATGCCATCGTCATCCTCAAGATTTGATTTTTCTATTTTAAGAGTTTACCTTAGATCTGGAGGAATGGGTCAGTGGTTAAGACTTTTGTTGCCCTTATAAGGAACCAGAGTTCAGTTCCCAGCATCCATGTCAGATATCTTGCGACTGTATTTAACTCCAGACCCAGGGAAGCCATTATCCTCTTCTGGCCTCAGAGTGCACTACACTCATGTGCACACACACACACCCATGCACACGCACACAGTCTATATAATTTTTTATCTAATATACATGGGAAATAGAAAAATACAAGGTCTCCTGAGTAAATTGGGAATGTGGAGATCATGGGAGAGGGCAGAAAGGGAGGGGGAGGAAGGAAGGAGAGAGGAGAAAAAATATAGCTCAATAAAAGCAATAAAAATTATATCTATGGTCCTTCTTTCTTTTGACCAGTTTTTGCTATAAAGGCAGTACCAAAGTCTGATATTATGTTTAGAACATTTCCAATATGTAACATAATTTAAGACTCACCAGATACTATCATATACATTTGTTAATCACATGGAGATGTGCTGTAGGACAGTGGTTTTACCATGTAAAGATTTGTTTCTTGTACTTGTTTAATAAAATGCTGATTGGTCAGTAGCCAGGCAGGAAGTATAAGTGGGGCAGCCAGGCAGGAAGTAGAGGCGGGACAATGAGAATAGGACAATTCTGGGAAGAGGAAAGAGTCAGTCTGCAGTTGTCACCCAGATGCAGAGGATGCAGATGACTATGCCTCGCTGATAAGAGGTACCAAACCACCTGGCTAACACAGACAAGAATAATGGGTTAAGATGTAGGCTGTAAGAATTAGTTAATAAGAAACCTGAGCTACTAGGCCAACCAGTCTATAATTAATGTAGACCTCTCTGTGTTTCTTTGGGACAAAATGGCTGCAGGATCAGGCAGGACAGAAACCTCTGTCAACAAGTGGTGCCCAATGTGTGGACAAATGCATCCACAGAAAACCTGAGAGAGCTTGGGAAGTAATTCCAGACACAAAATAACAGCGTTAAGCATGGCTTCTTGGTAGCAGCAATTTCTCAGGTTTGCTCTGTTTGCTAGAGGTAAGTGTATCTCATTTAAGAGAGACTTCCTGACTCAGCTTTAGAAGCAAAAACCTCGCAGCTCCTTTAAGAGGCCCTACCACCAAACACTTAAATGGTGTTTTTAACTAGCTGATAGCATGCTTCTCGGTGGTGGCAGGGACCTTGAAACTCCATAGAGTGTGGCAATAAATATGGCTCTGGTCAATACTTCTGCCATGAGGCTAGACTCTCAGAAAGCTAAGAAATGAGTTGAATTCAGCCGTCAAAACCACAACTTTAATCCTAGCCATATCGCTTAGCAAATTAAAGACTCATGTGGTCAAAAAAAGAGAGATATACACTAAAGATAGATTCAAAGATGAAGAAAACCTCTAAATGGTTTACAGTGTGTTTAAAAATATATGTGGACTTGGGAGAGAAAAGAAAAAGGATAAAGTCCTTAAAATAAAGAAGAAAGAAAGAGAGTAGTTGGGTGTGGTGGCACACACCTTTAATCCCAACAGTTGGGAGGCAGAAGCAGGCAGATTTCTGTGAGCTCAAGGTGTGCTGGCACACACCTTTAATCCCAGCACTTGGGAGGCAGGCAGATCTCTGTGAGTTCAAGGACAGCCTGGTCTACAGAGTGAGTTCCAGAACAGCCAAAGATAAACCGAGAAACCCTGTCTCAAAAAGTCAAAAATTAAAAATAAAAATAGAAGAAATTGAGTTTAAAATAAAGTCACGTAAAGATGGAAAATACAGAGAGTCTGGATACTGTATGTTATTGTGTTGTCTTTGAATTGTTTGATGACTGAGGAAGAAGCAACAGCTGCTAAAAGACATTTGATTACAACAGCTGCTGATTAATCTAACATATGTATTTTGAAAATGCCTTAACTTCAAAATTTAAGTCAAAATGTATGCTACTTTGGAGAAGAAGTTTTGATTTTGTTTCCACAGGAAATGAGAGGCTGTGTGGATTCATTCTGGGCTAAGAAAAATCAGGGTTAACCAAGGAAGACCCCCTGAAGAATCTCCAATAGGAGCAGATGGTCCAGATGATCCAAGATTTCAGAGGACCTCTGTTGGAGATTCCTCTGAGTTCTGCATCCAGAACAGTTTCAAGACTGCTGGCTGGGATGATCAAACGTCACAGAATATTCCATTCAGGACTTGACCATAATTGAAAATTTTCTTTAGGTCTCCATAAGATTACTAGCAACCCCAATAAGCAGGAAGTATCCTGGAAAACTATGCCCACATTCTCAAAAAATGGATTATGGATGTTTGCCTTTGTTTAGAATGTTGGTTACAAGTTGTTATGGATAATGGTCAGGAGAAAAGCTAAACAATGGATATCAGATTCAGAGTTCTTGTGTGTTTTTTTAAAAGCGGGGGGAAGTGCTGCAGGACAATGGTCTTTTATCCTGTTACTTGTATTATTTTTAATAAACGCTGATTGTCCCATAGCCAGGCAGAAAATATGGGCCGGGTGACCAGACAGGAAGTAGAGGCAAGGCAAGCAGAACAGAAGAATTCCAGGAAGAGAAAAGATTCAGTCTGCAGCCATCACCCAGACGCAGAGGAAGCAAGATGTGACTGTCTCGACAAAAAAGGTACCAAGCCACGTGGCTAACACAGGCAAGAATTATGGGCTAATATAAATTATAAGAGTTAATAAGAAGCCCGAGTTACTAGGCCAATCAGTTTATAATTAATGTAGACCTCTGTGTGTTTCTTTGGGAATGAATGACTGAGGGACCTGGTGGGACAGAAACCCCAGTCCACAGAGATGGCAGCAACATACCACTAAATGTTATCTGCAGAAGTCAGTGTAGACGCGAATAGTATCTTCAAGAGGCAGGGAGGCTGGGGTGTGGCTCAACGTAAAGCATTTGCTTAGCATATTTGAGGCCATGGGTTCCATCTTCAGCACCACAAAACCAAAGCGTAGGCTGTAAATAGCTACCCCATTTTCCGTAAGTGGCTAGGTCTTGTACCTTTGCATATGTGTCCCTACCCCCCTTCTCACTTGGCTTTGTTCTGTTAGTCTAACATTTGTCAGACTTTCAGGCTTTGTGTTCTGGAATGACTGCATCTTGGTTTGGGGGCCCGGTTCTGAATTGCAGATCAATTACTATATCTTGTGCAATGCTAAATGGGTACATAATGTGGTCATGTATGACAAGTTCTGTGTCCAGTACCCCAGGAGCACCATAGGCTTCTGGCCACATGGTATTGTCATCACTTAATCGTATACTCGTTAGTCACTGACACTGGGAGCTTAAATGGCTCATTGAGAATGACTGATACAAGTGGAAAGGTAGTTCGTGCAGTCTGTATAATCATTTTCTTAAGTTTGTTTGTCTCCGTTATCACTAGAAAACATCCTCTCAAACCCTGACAGACAATTCCTTTTGCTAACCATGTTTTGTTTCTGACAATACCTAGCCAGCCAAACAGACATTTGGGGCTGTGTCTGCTGCTGCTGCAAACCAGATGCTGGATTGGACCAGACGAAATGAACTTGAGACATGAAAAATGCCAAAGTGACCGTCTAGTCACTCCTTCCATGAAGAAGTCGTGTATAACCTTCTCCCGTATTACCAACCCCTTGCTCTGGTTTATAACTCATTTTTATTAAATTTATTTGTTTTACATCTCAACCACAGCTTCCTCTGCTCCCATTTCCTCCCCCCATCTCCCTCCATCTACTCTTTCTCTATTTCTATTCAGAAAAGGACAGGCCTCCCATGGATATCAACAAAACATGGCATATCAAGATGCAGTAAGATTAAGTACCCCTCTCTGCTTTAAGACTAGGCAAGGTGACCCAGTATGAGGAATAGGGTCCCAAAAGCCAGCCAAAGCATTAGGGACAGTCCCTGCTTCCACTGTTAGGAGTCTTACAAGTAGACCAAGCTACACAACTGTCACATATAAGTAGAGGGTCTACCTCAGTCCCGTGCAGACTCCTTGGTTGTCAGTTCAGACTCTGTGAGCTCCTAGGACCCCAGGTTTGTTGTTTCTGTGGGCTTTCTTGTGATATACTTGACCTCCTCTGGCTTCTACAATCCTTCATCCCTCTATTAAGCTCAGCCTAATGTTTGGCTGTGGGTCTCTGCATCTGTTTACATCAGTTGCTGGACGAAGGCTCTCTGATGGCAACTGGGTAGTCACCAATCTATGAGTATAGCAGAATATTGTTTGGCATCATTACGCTGACATTTTTTTCTCCAATCGTGTGTGGTTCTATCCATCCAGTTTCTGGGTCCTGGTAATTCAGGCAGTGTAGGGAATGGACTTACTTTTGTGGCATGGGTCTCAAGCTGTGCCAGTCATTGGTTGGCCACTCCCACAATCTCTGCACCACCTTTACCCCAGCACATCCCATAGGCAGTATAGACTGTAGGCCAGAGGTTGTGTGTCCGGCTTGGTGTTCCAGTCCACCCACTGGAAGTTTTCCCTGGTCACAGGAGATGGCCAGTTCAGGCTACCTATCCACTATTTCTAGGAGTCTTAGCTGGGGTCAACCTTGTAAATTCCTGGGTGTTTCCTTCCAACCCCTTGCTCTTAAAAGGACTTCCGTTCTTTGTTCAGACTAGAAGCTTATCTGTGAGCCAACACTCCTAGTTTCTCCTTATTCTCTGTACAAAGAATAGCATTCCCTTCATTGTGATTCTCAATTCTGTTATCGAGTCCATTATTCTGTGAGGGAGACAGAGCACAGTTGGAATTAGAAATTACTACCTCTGCTGCACTTTCCCATGGACTGAGATATGCCTCCCTGTTATCTTCCATTTCTTGGCTTTCCTAACCTGTTCTACTGATGCCGTGTGACTGGGCTGGAGGAGCAAAGCAGGCTCTCAGTGGCGCACTTATCCATCTAGTGCTATTATAATTGTGAATTCTCCCCATTTGGAATACCATCGAGAAGCAAGAGAAGTGTTACACGTACTTAACACATCTCTTCCTGCAATTCATTTAGCAGCACTTGAACATGCATTGGCCCCAGATGAACTACGCCAAAATTATATCATTCCCTTGTATGATCTGAGTCAGTTCCAAATCTAGTTAAAGCCATTTTCCCAACATGCTCATGGGTTTAGCTCAACTCCACAGTAGCTTGTTTCTCAGTTTCCAGAAAAGCTGAGGTTTTGTTGTTGTTGTTGTTAGATTTATTTGTTCTATCTGTATGAGTGTCTTGCATGTATGTCTGTGCACCACCACATGGGTGCCTGGTGCCCATGGAAGTCAGGGGAGCAAGCGTCCTCGAACTGGAGTTATTGACAGTTGTGGGAAGTATGGGAGTGCTGGGAACTGAACCCAGGTCCTCTACAAGAACAAGTTTTCTCAACTGCTGAGCCTCTAGCCCCAGAGATGTGTAGTTTTGACAATATGGTTATAAAATCCCCAGCAATCCCTGACTAGAGTGTCCCTATCTTGCTTTCTCTTGCAGGGGGGATCTAGGTCCAGTCTGCACTGAAATCAGTGAGTAAGCCTCAGTGCTGCTATCACAGACCTCAGGGAGAGGTTCTGCTTCCTCTCAGTTCTTCTCCTATTTGTACACAGTGCATCCAAAGGCTGGCAAGGGATTCCTCTACAGAATGTCTCCGTTTTTTAGCCCTTTTGTGGCCTGACAACAAGACAGGCTTTTTCTCATGCAAAAATAATCACTATATCTTTGGGTCCCTCCTGCACAGAGGCCATGTCCACAGAACCTTTACGTGGTGTCATTTTCTTCTTTATCCCAAGGTACTTTTTCCTAGTCCTGTATCCAGGACTAGGAAGTTTGTTTCCCCAAAGCTAAGTACTTTTCTAGGGGCCATCTCTGGGTCACAAGAGATTTTATTATCCCTTCTAGTCTGGTGGTGCCAACTTAAAAACAAAACATTGTATCAGGCCCTGTATGGCTGTCTTGTCCTTTTTGTTTGTTTTTTAAGGCAGGGCTTCTCTGTGTAGCCCTGGCTGTCCTGGAACTCACTCTGTAGCCCAGGCTGGCCTTGAACTCAGAGATCTGCCTGCCTCTGCCTCTTGAGTGCTGGGGTTAAAGGCGTGTGCCACCAACTCCTGGCTTTTCTTGTCCTTTGATACCACATGTTCGCTATTACAAACCCAGGTTGGATCTGTAATGGTGAAATGAGAGTAAGGTCACCACAGTGGTGGGGAGAAGGATCGTCGTTCTCTGAGGCAAGGCAGGGGCTATACATGGAAAATGTGGTCCTCTCCAATTTTAGACTCCTGTCTCTCCAGCTAAGTTGAGGGTAATGGACTTTGAATGAATAAATGTTCCTTTATACTTCACTCTCCCCACTACTTAGTCCCCCCTACAAGATATTAGAGTCAAGAACACATGAGTGTCTCCATGAATATGTAACCACAGTGATCTTGGGCTCTGAGCACTACACAATCTTTCTGTCAAGCAATGAGCTTGGAAGCCATGCATAGTGGCATATGCCTGTAATTCTACTCAGGAAACTAAGGCCAAAGATTGTGAGTTGAAGAACAGGCTGGGTTACACAGCAAGACTTACTGAAAAGAAAAATATAAGCCTTGAGTACAGCTCCCTTCTTTAGCAGGGGCTAGGAGCCTGCAGAGATTCCATCTTCCACTTCCTGCAGTTCCTGGGCAGCTCAGGGGTGGGGGAGGCAGCAAAGGCAGATGAGCTGCTGTCTGTGCTGAGGGGATTGGTTGTGTCAAGTGTGGATGCCTTGGGCTCTCCTGATGTGACTGGTTGCTCGTCCCTCACCCCCCTCCATCTCTCCCTGTGCAGAGCCAGAGGGTTAGGGCAGCAGAGGGAAGGGGAAGGGCCAGCAGCCACTACCACCCCTGCCGCCTTTGAGGACCACTACCTACTCAGCCAGGGAGTCCACGGCTGACTGAGAGCTGAGGCTAGCGTGCAGTGTTGAGTCTGAGGCCTGAAATCCTACCTTGGGAAAGTACTCCATCTTCTTCCCTGCCCTCAGTCACTCTGTGACTCCAGTGCTAGAGCCTACTTTTTCCTTCCTCAGAGATGGAAGGACAGTAGGCAGGAGTCTCTGCCGTGGCACTCTGATATTCTTTCATATAAGCAAAGTCTTAAATTGTAGGTGTTTGAAGTGGGGGCTCCTTTTGAAGCTCAGACTGGCCTCAAACCTATATACCACATATCTATCTAACTTTATTTAATCCAAGTCGTGGTTGAATAGCATCCTTCCTAAATATGAACTGATGGGAGGCCTGTGAGGTGCATGGAACAAAACCATTTCCCCTCGCTTTCCTGACTCTCCCGAGAGGCTGTGCAGGAGATACTTGTTTCTCTCCTGGTTCTGATAAGGTGTGGAGCGTCTGGCATTACCTTCTTCAGAACTGTAATGAAGAACACTGGGTAGCTGAAGTATAGAATTGCCTCCTCAGTCCTGGGGTATGCCACGGTTTGTGTTGTCACAATGTGACCTCCTTTGTGGTGATGTCATTCTTCTTAATGTATGAGACAAGAGCTGTGGGGAATTGGCATGTTTTATTATGCTGCCGTTTATTGTCCGTATAAATAACAAACAGCTTGAATCTGAAATGGCTTATTGTTCTGAAGATAAACATATATTATTGTGTTCTGTCTTCAGCACAGTAATTTTAGCAGTATTCCCCACAGACCTTAGAAATGCCCCCCAAACAGCCCAGTCACAAACTGGTCCCTCAGCTAGCTCCCCTCTAGATCTTTTGTCTGGAACCCCTCACTTCCCTGGAAGGACTCAGTGCCCGTCCATTGTCCCAGCCTCTCCCGAGGCCTCACATGCATGGCCTGGAATTTAGTGGTAATTCTGTGCTCAGCAGCTCCTCGCACTCTCCACATCCACACCTCTCTTTTGCTTTCTTTCTGTCCCACTCTGACACATAGCTCTATGGAATATATCCCTATTCTGAGTGTATTCTGCCTTTTCTATATCTCAGCCAGGTTGCTGCAGAGAAAGGAAGAAAACAGCTAAGCAAATTCTTGACTACTGGTTCTGTAAAGCCTTGATCCTCAGTGGGCATTCCCCCATACAGCCAGACATTTTTCCTTGAAGATTGGATTAACTAACTTTCTTCAGTTTAAGAAGGGAGATATACATTTAAACCACATTTTAGCAAAGAAGCCAAGAACCATTTAGATTTAGAAAAATGATAGGAAGTAGAAACATAAACTAAAATAATTTAATCCTTACTAATTTTCAGCATATCAAAACTGCGTGCACACACACATATATATGGAGAGAGAAACAGAGACAGACAGAGAGGAGAGAGAGAGAGAGAGAGAGAGAGAGAGAGAGAGAGAGAGAGAGAGAGAGAGAGAGATCAGGAAGTCTTAACTACAAAAAATGTTTATGTGTCACTGGATTCTGAAGAAACGATAACCTTGGTAAAACCTAGGCTGAGATGTCAAGCTCACATATTGGTCTGAAAATCAGAAAAGAGAATAAAATACAGCCTCTCCCCCACTTTGCCCCCCCCCCAAGTATCTGGCAAGGTTCCAAAATCCTGTTGCATCATATTTTACAAGAGTAAAGAATTGTCTGTGTAGGATTTAGGCAAATAGACCTATTCGTATTTCCTGTAGTTGAGAGCACCATATAGACAATGGCATATTTCCTAGGAAAGGAAACTGGTCCATGATTGGAAAACAAAGATACATGAGAGACTAGCATAAAAAGCGACCAAAAGCCACAGAAGAAGAACATATCTCAATGATGGAGTGTTGGTAGATACAGAACTTGAAATATTAGATCCCCAACTCCACACTTCTGCTCCCAATTTTATATATGAACAGCAGAGGGTCAAAAGGGGAAGGGGTCATCAAGTAAATAAAATTAAGTGTCTACCACCGAATGTGATAGTGAAAGAAAGGATAAACATTAGAAACAAAGTGCATCTTATACCTTTAAAGTGGTGGGTCTGATTCTGTACTGTTAACGCAGGTAAGTTTAGAAATGGTGTTGATATAGGTAAGTTTACAAATGGTTGTAAATGGAAAAGCCCAAACATTTCTATTTTCTTTTTTTTTAACAAAAATATTTATTTTACATCTCAATCACAGTTTTCCTCCCTCCCTCCTCCCCACTTCCCCTCTGTCTCCCACCCACTTTTTTCCCTCTGTTTCTGTTCAGAAAAGGGCAGGCCTCCCATGGATATCAACAAAACATGGCATGTAAAGTTGGAGTAGGACTCAGCACCTCCCCTTGTGCTAAGACTGGGCTTGGCAACTCAGTATGAGGAATAGGTCTCCCCTCCCCCCCCCCCCCAAAAAATAAAAACCAGAAAAAGGGTCAGTGACAGCCCGTGCTCCCATGTTAGGAGTCCCACAAAAACACCAAGCTACAACTGTCACATATAAGTAAAGGGCTTCAGTTGGTCCTATGCTTGCCCACTGGTTGTTGGTTCAGACTCTGAGAGTTCCTATGAGCCAGGTTAGTTGTTTCTGGGGTTTTCTTGTAATGTCCTTGACCCCTCTGGCTCACACAATCCTTCCTCTCCCTCTTCTGCAGGATTCCTTGAGTTCGGCCTAATGTTGACTGCGGGTCTCTGCATCTGTTTCTATCAGTTGTTGTGTGATGCCTCTCTGATGACAATTGGGCTACGCACCACTCCATGAGTAGAGCAGAATATTGTTAGGCATCACTGTGTTGATATTTTTTCGATCGTGTTTGGTTCTACCCTAGGTCTCCATGCCATCCAGCCTCTGGGTCCTGGCATTCCAGGCAGTGTCAGGGGTGAAGCCCAAATATTTCTAAGTTGAATAATCATATCTGCCCGAGAGTAAACTAACTCTTCCAGCCACCTGGTGGCAGTATACTCTGTTCAGTGTTGAGGGGTGTAAGGTTTCTGTCCATTTGCCATGTTGTTTCATGGTCCTCTGTATGTGGGTGTTTCTCCATATCCTGTCCTCTCTGACTAGAACCATCCTTGAAGAATCATGTCCATCAAATGAAAACGAGGCACTTTTTGTTACCCCGTCTATGGTGTCTCACCTTTAGCATATGTAGAATTTCTCCTTTGTATTCCATTAGTGTTGATGTCTTAGTGTCATCCACATCAAATATTCCCTTCACTTCTTCCATATCTGCTTCTCAAATATGGTTAGCTCATCAAGAGCAAGAATCTAAGTTCAACTAATCCTGAGGTTTCCAAATTAGAAAGCAGAGGCCAGACAGATTGTGAAAGCTCAGGGATTGTTCAAGAACATGTTTTTAGGTTCATGTAAAGAAAACTCAATGTCTTTATTATAAAGATGTAATTATATATTTATACTTCACCCATCAAGGTTAATTCAATTCTTTTATTTTTTCCTGCTAGATGTCTCTGTTTTGATATAACAGAATGTAAATGTCTACAATAAATGCATGTTCCTACTTCCTATTCTAATGTTCCTTGTGGCAGTAATTTGGCCCTTATGTTTCTATAATTCCTCCCAAAGTGGAACATGTTGTCATCATTGGCAACATTCTTCATCCCATTCAGTAACATGAAGCTTAAATTACATCTTGTTTAGTACAAATGTGACTTGATATTTTGGCTTTTCATGTTAAACATTCTAATCACCTGTGAATTTAGAGGCCTTAGCAGACTATGGAACTTGGCTACACTTATGTAGCTAGGGAACAGAGAAGGAATATCAATTCCAGAGCCCATTCCCTCACTATTTCTCCAGGTCTCCTCAACTGCACATCTCCAATGATGGACCTTAAGTTTTCCAAAATGCCTCATTTGGTGAAACCACTAGGCTTGAAGTAGTAAATGGTAGCTGATATAAATATAGGCTTCGTCCACCCTCCCCAAGTCCTCCTAGATGGGAGCCTGTCATCTTCACCTCTATGCAGTGGTGCTTCGAGTGAATGAGAAAGGAGGACTCAATAGGCACAAAAGATAAGGAAAGGAACCTGGGCAGTGGTGGTGCACACCGTTAATCCCAGCACTCGGGAGGCAGAGGAAGGCAGATCTCCATGGGTTCAAGGCCAGCCTGGTCTACAGAGTGAGATCCATATTAGGCTGTAAAGCTACAGAGAAACCCTAAAAAAAAACCCAAAAAGACAAGGAATGGGAGTGTGGAGCACAGGGAGTCTTAACACATAGGTAGACTAGAGCAGGGAGCATGGTGGGTGACAGAAATAACAATACACTAGACATTTCTAAGCTAGAGACAGAGACCCACATTAGAGCACTGGACTGACCTCCCAAGGTCCAAATGAGGAGGAGAAGGAGGGAGAGCATGAGCAAGGAAGTCAGGACCGCAAGGGGTGTACCCACCCACTGAGACGGTGGGGCTGATCTAATGGGAGCTCACCAAAGCAAGCTAGACTGTGACTGATGGAGGATATGATCAAACCAAACTCTCTGAACATATCGGACAAGGAGGGCTGACTGAGAAGCCAAGGACAATGGCACTGGGTTTTGATCCTACTGCATGTACTGGCTTTGTGGGAGCCTAGTCTGTTTGGATGCTCACCTTCCTAGACCTGGATGTAGGGGGGAGGACCTTGGACTTCCCACAGGGCAGGGAACCCTGACTGCTCTTTAGACTGGAGAGGGAGGGAGAAGGGGATGGGGGGAGAGGGAGGGAAATAGGAGGAGGGAGGAGGTGGAAATTTTTAAGTAAAAATAAAAAATAAAAAAGGAAAGACAATTTTGAAATTTTCATCATGAAGAAATGACAAATGAATGATGTAAATATTAAGAATTGTAGGATGTGTGCATACTGAAACATTAGATGATATCCTGTTAAGAAGTACAGCTGTTTTGTTTTGATGTCTAGGTTTTTATAAAGTCAGAGATAGAGACAGCAAGAGGAATAGTGTGTAAGATGGCGAGAATTTGAACCCTGATCACTGCTTGTTGCCTCCTGCATAGTGGACCATGAAGTCAGCCATGATGCCTGAGCTGGAGAAGGCAGAGTGGTCTTGCAGTGTTGGGGAGAAGATGAGATGAGGAGGTGATGGAGACGGTGAGAAGAGTAGGGGATGGAGACAGTGAGAAGAGGAGGGGATGGAGATGGTGAGATGAGGAGGGGATGGAGATGCTAAGATGAGGAGGGGATGGAGATGCTGAGATGTGGAGGGGTTGTAGACACTAAGATGAGGAGGGGATGGAGATTATCATATGAGGAGAAGATGGAGATTATCAGATGAGGAGGGGTGGAGATGCTGAGATGAGGAGGGGATGGAGATGCTGAGATGAGGAGGGGATGGAGATGCTGAGATCTGGAGTGGATATAGATAGGAAGGAGTTTACCAGGGACTCAGGGTGGAGAAGCAGATGATGAGTAGTCAAGGATGTAGAGGAATCCCACCCAGGGCAGCAGTGAGCCTGAGCAAATCATTGCTCCTGTGCTCTGCGGGACTGGCTCAGGTAGTGGTAGAGAAAGGTGCTTGGTGGCCTGGAACCTTTCAGCAGGGTAGGGTTGTGCTTGGAAGGAGGAAAGGCAGGAAAGGCCTCGGGAACTGACTTCTCAGTCACTGGCCAACCTCACCAGCAAGTCCGGGGTGGGGAAAGGGTGAGGTCTTGGGTCAGGGCTGCTGCCCTGCTCAGCTGTAACACCGGAGCTCCCCTCTCTCCAGGGGTGTGCAGGCTCAGAGTTGACACACTTCCTGTGCAGGAAAGGGCCTCATGATGGGGAACAAGTGTTCAGAAGCCAACCACACAAGAAAGCCAAGGACAACAGGACAATCTGGGAGCTACAGAAAGCATGGAAGGCCGAATACTCAGCAATGCCTTGCCTGCTTCTGAGCTGGCTAATGAAGGACACAGCTAAAGTTGTCCATTCGGACCCTGCTTCAAGTCCTCCAGTTCTCCTTCCCTGTGGCCTGCTTACAGGATTCCCAAGGAATGAAGTCACTCACCTTGTCCCTGATGACTGGCTCTCACAGGTACCTTGTAAAGCTCAGAGGGACATTTCTTGTAGCCCAGACCATGACCCTGACCCGAGTGACTATTTACCAAAGAACTCTGCATGTCCCAGGTCCAGGTACCTGCACGTCTCCAATGATGTCCTCCATGACCACATCATAGTGGACCGTGAAGTCAGCCATGATGCCTGAGCTGGAGAAGGCAGACTGGTCTTGCAGTGTTGGGGAGAAGGTGATGAGGACACAGGTCTCCGCCCTCTGTATCCTGGTAGATGGGGGCAAGTCACCCTCACCTGCATGGGCATTGAGGTGGCATGGAGGGCTCAGTGGAGAGAAAAGCCATGGAAGGGGGGCAGTGAGAGGGGCAATGTGTGGGGAGTGTGGAGAGGCCATCCCTCGCTCCCGCAGCTGCTCCAGTTGCCTAGCCTGCCCTTCCAGCTCCCCATTGCCACTCTGTCACAAGCCCTGAGGCCAGCTCCTGCCCTTCCCACTCATCACACCCTGCCCGCCAGACCCAGCCCTCCCTCAGGTCCAGCACTGGAGGTGGAGGGTCTGTCCTTCACTCATAAACTCCATGCCTCACTTTGCACCCAACCCAAGTCCTGTCTCTGGAGGACTCTCTTGTCCCCAGCTCCACCAGGTCTCAGTGTCCTCCTCTAGAGGGACAGTGTAGTGGGTGGGGAGGACAGAGACAGACACAGTGGCCAGGCTGGGCTCCTCTCCTGTCCTTCCTGCTGTGAGACAGGGCAGGCTAGCAGGGATCTCCTCTGGGACACAATGGCCTGGCTCTTCTTCTCCCTCTGCCCCTGCCACCATATGGATGAGAATCACCATGTGAATGAGAATCACCATGTGAATGAGCCTTGTAGGGTCTCCTGAAATCACTTCTGCCTTTTGCTTCTGGACGTTCTCTGAACCAACTGCAAGATCAACTCCTCTGGAATTTTCTTTCAAGACAAGTGTCCATTTAGAAATGTCTACTTTTCTCCAGAAAATGGAGACTTGGGACTTCTGCTCCCCCTCCTTCCTGCTACAGCTGTCAGGAAGCTTAGGGGCAAACCGAGCCCCCATGCTCTGAGAAGCCTGCTCACATACATTCCCTGGGCTTCCTTCCTTCCAGGGCTCTTTGTTTTGTTTTATCCTTATAGAATAGTTTCTACCCTTAGCTTTTACATTTTAATAAGAAGGGTCCAAGGTGTTGGGTTTATATCTCAGGGCTTAAGAATATTTGTTAATGGTATTGCTTCTGGAAAAGATGAAAGAGCAATAATTTGACATATTTTACCACTTGAATGAAGCCCTCAAAGGTCACAATTAATGGAACAACAGGTTTGAAGATCTCAGTTATTAGAAAGCAGAAGAAAAATATCTTCAAAAATGAGTAACAGATGAGGTAAGTTCAAATAATTAAGCATTTATTTCCTCATTAACTTTGTTCCAGGATAAAGATAAATTATACCCACAGCAAAAAATGGTATCAGCACCCAAATGTCAGCTTATCCAAAAATAAAAGAGTATTTGACAGATAATGAAGAGAAGTATCAGTCAGTGAGAACTGAACCAGAACTGACACGGTATATTTAACACTCAAGTACACCTCCTATAATTCAGAAGCAAAACAATGTCATACTGTAAATCTTAATGGGCTAGGGATTTGAATGGACATTTATTTATAGAGACATAGAAATGACCCACAAATATGCAAAGAGATGCTCAAAATCACCACAGAGCAATACAAATCAAAACCACAATGAAATATTGCCTCATATTTGTTGGGATAGCCGTCACCCCAAATTGCTAATTGCTGCACACCTTCAGAAACTGGAATCCTAGTTGTACTTTTTTTGTTGGGGATACAATATTGTATGGAATTCTCCTCTTTGTTTGCTTGGCATGTGAATTCCTTCTGTCTATATGTTGCTTTTATTGGTTAATGAATAAAGAAACTGTCTTGGCCTGATAGGATAGAATTTAGGTAAGGAGGGCTGGACTGAATCCTGGGAGAAAGAAGGGCTGAGTCAGAGAGAGTCATGGAGCTGGCAGCGGAGATAGACGTGCTGAAACTTTGCTGGTAGGCCACTACCTCATGGTGATATACAGATTAATAGAAATGGGTTAAATTGAGATGTAAGTTAATTGGTGAGTTAGCCAATAAGAAGCTAGAGCTAATGGGCCAAGCAATGTTTTAATTAATACATTTTCTGTGTGGTTATTTCCGTTCTAGGTGGCAGGAATGAACAAGCGGTTCCTTGCAACATTTCCTCTCTGCATACACAGTTGACCAGCCCTTCACACTCTTGCTGCCACCAAGAGCTGCTTTCATAGCCCTGATGGCCTGTAAGTCAAAAGAAACCCTTCATCCTTTAAGTTGCTTTGAACAAGTATACTTTCACAGCAAGCAGAAAAGTACTCACAACTAAAGGGAGATATGTACCAACCTAGGGGAAATGCTACGACTATTGTGCTCAATTAAATTATTCAGGGGGCCACCACATGTGGCAGAGACCGAGGTGGCAGTAACTGAGAGCATATTCCTGATTCCCAGCACTCCCCTTCCATGGCACCCTCCATTTGGGTTACCCAAGTCCTTTGCTATTTGCCAGATACACTAGCATCTCAGCTGGTCTCCCTCCTTCTGGAACTCTCCTTATACCAGACTCACTTGCTATCAGGGGCTCTATCGTCACCACACATGTTGTAGGCCTAGGTAGGCTCCAGTACTCTCAATCTCTGCCACCCTTCATTTGGGTGGCCAAGTCCCTTGACTGCTATCCAAGGACACCCACCTCTGGGCTCTTCATCCTCCCTCCAGGACTCACCTCATCACAGCCTAATCTCCACCATGGACCTTCCAGCCATCATGACCCAGCGTCCTAGTGCCCTGCTAGTTGCTCAGATGGAACTCTCCAGTTCCCTATCCAGTGTTGAGACCCAGAATCAGTCTACAATGCCAGGAGAAACTTATTCCAGGGCTTCTTGACCAAATTACTGATGACATCAGGCTGTAGCAGAGAAACAGGTCAGAATAGCAGCTGTATCCCCAATTACCAGACAGAAGTACAATTTTCAACCATACTATTTATTAGTCTCATCCTAAACACCTCTACCAAAAGAACAAAGATGACTTTAATGGAAAGGAAATAAAAAGTCAAGCAGCAAACTAACTTGAAAGCACAAATTCCAATACATAAATTTAAAACACACACACACATACACACACAACCAAAGAAATATATCACCTTCCAAAAATGCAAATCCCATGGTAATGATCCCTAATCTTAATGAATTCAAAAGCATGAACATAACCATAGTCAAAAAAAGACAAAGAGATTAATGAAATAAGGAAGTCAGCCTAAGATTGGTCCCAGCACAATGATAGTGATTTCAGTAATCCTGTCTCAACAGTAGATAGGTAATCCAGAAATACGCAGACACCCTAGAATTATCAAGTGGACTTAACAGTTATGTATAGAAAATTTCACCCAAGTATTGAAGTGCTTCTCACTAGCCCATGGACCTTTCTCCAAAATAAACCAAATATTTAGAACATAAAGCAACAAATATAGGAAAATTGTAATCACATCTTCCATTTTAACTGATCACAATTGAATAGAGCTGAATTTTAACAGCAACAAGATCTACAGAGAGAAGACAAACTCATGCAAACTAAATAACACACTACTGAATAATAACTGGGTCAATAATCAAATCAAGAATTTTATAAGAATTGAAAGAATGAAAATTCAACATACCAAAATCACAATGAAAACACTGCTATAAACTTTTCTCATATGACTAAGTGCTGCTTCAAAACGATTCAAGGATCTTAGATAAATAAATAAATAAATAATGCACCCGAGGCCTTGGAAAAATAAGAGAAAACAATGCTCCCCAAAGTAGATAGGAACAGATAACCAAAATAAAGGTTGAAATTATTTTTTAAAAAAGTACAAGGAATCAATTGGATAGAGTTCATTCTTTGAAAATATTAACAAGTTTGTCAAACCTTTAACCAAATTAGTCAAAAGAAAGAGGAAGAGGATCCAAATTTATAATATTAAAGACAAAAGGAGTGGTATCGCAACAGACACTGTAGAAATTAAAAGAGTCATAAGGACACACTTTAAAATCTATGTTCTGCCAAACCAAACTGGAAAATATAAAAGAAATTGATAAACTTCTAGATTTATATGGCCAATCAAAGCTAAATCAAGATGAAATAAATAATTTGAATAGGCCTATAACACCCAATGTAATAAAAGAAGTAATTTAAAAGCTTCCAATGAAAACAAGTCACAGAGCCAGATAGATCCAGCACAGAATTCTACCAGACCTTCAGAGAACTAACACTAATACTCTGTAAATTATTCCACAAAATAGAAAAAATATAATGTTTCTACTTTATTTTTATGAAGCCAGTTTCACCCTGATACCAAAACAAGACAAAGACCCAACACAAAAGAGAAATTATGGGTCAGTATCTCTGTTAAAAATGAATGAAAATGTTCCTTTTTTATTTTATTGATATTATTGAGCTCTACATTTTTCTCTCCCTGCCTCTCCCCTCCCCTTCAACCCTTCCCCAAGGTCCCCATGCTCCCAATTTACTCAGGAGATCTTGTCTTTTTCTACTTCCCATGTTGATTAGATCTCTTAGGGTCCTCATTGTTGTCTAAGTTCTCTGAGATTGTGATTTATAGGCTGGTTTGCTTTATGTTTAAAAACCACTTATGAGTGAATGCGTGTGATAACTGTCTTTCTGGGTCTGGGTTACCTCACTCAAAATGATGTTTTCTAGCTCCATCCATTTGCCTGCAAAGTTCAAGATGTTGGTTTTTTTTTTTTGTTGTTGTTGTTGTTTTTTGGATGTGTTGTACTCCGTTGTGTAAATGTACCACATTTTCCTTATCCATTCTTCAGTCAAAGGGCATTTAGATAGTTTCCAGGTTTTGGCTATGACAAACAAAGCTACTATGAACATAGTTGAGTACATATCATTGTGGCACGATTGAGCATCCTTTGGATATATACCCAAAAGTGGTATTACTGGGTCTTGAGAAAGGTGGTTTCCTAATTTTCTGGGAAATCGCTGCACTGACATCCAAAGGGGCTGTACCAGCTTGTACTCCCACCAGTAATGCAAGAGTGTTTCCTTTACCCCACAACCCCTTCTTAATAAATTACTTGCAAACCCAATTCAAAAACACATGAGAAAATAATTAATCATGATTGCCTTAGCTACTGTTCTATTACTGTGAACAGACACCATAACCAAAGGAACTTATAGAAGAAAGCACTGAATTGGGGCCTTGCTTACATTTCAGAGAGTCAATCCATGACCATCATGGAGGGAAGCATGAGACATGGCAATGCTGCAGTAGTCAAGAGCTTACATCCTCATCCTCAAACTCAAGTATGAAAGAAAGACTGGGGATGGCCTGGACTTTTGAATCCTCAAAGCCTATACTCATTGACGTACTTGCTCCAACAAGGCCACACATACTACAATGGGGACACACCTCCTAATCCTTCCCAAACAGTTCCATTAACTGGGAACCAATTATTTAAACATATGAGCCTATGAGGGTCATTCTCATTCAGACCACTATGATGATCAATGTCAGCCCTGAGGTGACAGGGGATGGGTGGGTTTGGGGATATAGTGGGCCTTGTAGCTTACAGGATCTGATCAATGGGGGTTGTTGAAGCAGCCTACTTGTAGGAAGCTTGCCTGCTGGCTGACTAGAGAAGCTGAGGCAGGTGGGAGAGGGGCCCAGGTTTTTACCCTGGTATGGAGGGACTAGAGAGTGGGGTGCCCAGCTGGATGACGACCACTTGCCTCTTGGTCTGCTAAAAACTTTACTTAAGGAATAACTTTTATAAGATTAAGACACACACACACACATATTCTCTCACACACACAGACACACATACATTCTAAATTTTTGTCATGATATTAATGGTCATATAGAGTACTAATTCTAGAAAAAGGTTTCTTCTACCTTCCTGTACATGATTTCTAGTTAGAGTCTCCATCAGTTTTCTGCAGAAAACCATAAGCATGTTTTACGGCAACTTTGAAGTCTGCACAATGATGATTCCTCCAGGACAGTGATAATGCCACTAAGCTGAAAAATATGACCTAAAGATGGGTTTTTGGACAACAAATTGCTCAGAACAGTTTTGAAATAGCTAGCTGAGATGATCCAACCTCACAGTCCCCTCTAGCCAGGATTTGAGACAAACCTTGTACCTTCCCACTACGTAGAGAGTGGACAACAAATGATACAGCTACCTCTCAAAGGACCTAAAAATTAACCCAAATTTTCCTTTTTAGGATCCCATAAAGATACCATCACTCCCAGACAGCAGGAAGTAAATTTAAATATATGATGCCCACATTTCCCAAGAGGTGGGGTGGGTAGTTTTTGTCATTCATTGGGTTATGGATATTTGTCATCGTTTCGAGGGATTGGTTACAAGTTGTTATTGATTATGGGGAGGAAAGTTGAACAAAGGAAATTAGATTCAAGGTTCTTGTTTTGAAAAGAACAAAGGGGGGATATAGATATGATAGAATAAAAGCACATCATTGAATCGATTCTGAAAAGGAAAAGGTGGATATAGATGTGATAAGATAAAAAGTTAGATTATTGAGTCTACTTTTTAAAAAGCAACTACTAGTTTTAAATTGAATTGTATGTTTGTATATTATATACAAATTTTGTATACTGAAGCAAATTTGAGATTACTTTTGTTAGAACATACTGTACGTATATTTCTATTCTTGTTCAAGGTATTGTACCTATACAATTCATTTAACAATGTAATACAAATTTCTAGCCCTTGAAAATTTTTTTTACAAACTGTTTAGGATAATAAGAAAATGCAGTGGTTAATAGCTAATCACCTATTATAATTGAACGTGTAGTCACATTAGGTATGTTTTCAAGGTCAAACAAAGATATATTTTTTTTTGAATTCTCTTGGTTGCACTTCCTCTTTACTTAGTTAATGTTATTTCCTTCTTGGTTCTCTGAGGGAGTTTAAGATCAGATTGTTATAGTTTTCCTTGTTTACCAGACACAGAAAGCAAGTTATGATAAAAAGTAAATTAGATAAAATACTTTGGACTCACCAAGATAGGATATATATGGAATATTTTCTCTGAATTTGTCAAATGCAAATGGACTAGACATTGTTGATGCATTTATTGCCTGTATATATTGTATATAGTTATTGTACTTATTGTATATAGTTTTTCTTATATTAGTTATAAGCTTTTTTATTTTAGACAAAAGGGAAATATAGTGGTATATTATTTGTATTTTAATAAATAAAGCTTGCTTGAAGATCAGAGTGATATATATAAATAATTTGCATTGGTATAAATCTTGATTTATTGATACAAGTTTAAGGTCAATTTTGTTATATGTATATGTATTTTTGATCTTGATTAAGGTATTGTGATTGTGTAGCTCATTTAAAAATGTAATGTATAATTAGGAAATATAGGTTGTTAATGGATAATCATTGACAATAGTCAAGCTTATAGTCATGTTAGTTAGATTTTTTTAGATTTATAGAGATATATTTCAGTTAGATAGGCATTCTTCATATCTTTCAAAGACTACAGAATATGGCATTTAAAATGTTTAATAACTTAGGACTTTTCATGACAATGAGATATGTCTACTCCTGGCAGCACCAATCTACTTCCAGAGGAAGATGGGCATCGAAGAGGCTCCTTATAGAGTTTGCTAGCCATTTGGGCAAGAAACTGCTCTTGCCTGGACTGTTGCATAAACTGGACATGAAGAACCCACAGAGAGAGGACTGCTGAACTTGCCTAAAGGTGAGATGGTTCTTTGGGGTGCCTGCTTCATGAAAGAGTCTATAAGACATTCTGCAGGATACAAAAAAAAGTGACTGAACTGTCCTTAAAATTTCCTGCTTCATGGAAATGTCTGCTGGATACTATGGACCTGTAGGCTGAAGATGGATGCCCCAATGGTACAGAAGAACTTTGGGTGACTGTCCAGGAAGCGAGATGCCTCTGTCATTTCTAGAGTTTTGGAAGTTGCTTATTTCTTGTTTACTTAGGTAATATTATATCCTTCTGGGGTCTTTGATGGAGTTGAAGAATAGATAGTTATAGTTTTCCTTAGTTATGATAAAATATAAAGGTGATATAAATATTGTAATTGTAATTCTTGCTTGATAACTGTTATATGTAATTTTACTATGTTAAAGCCTTTCTTTTTGTTTAAACAGAAAAGGGAAAATGATGTAGGAGGTCCTTCTGTATTTGTGCTGTTTTCCATTGGTTGATTAAAGAAACTGCCTTGGCCTAATTGATAGGGCAGATCTCAGGAAGATGGGGAAGACAGAACAGAATTCTGGGAAGAAGGGCAGAGTGGCAGATGCCATGAATCTCCAGCCTGAGATAAATGTAGGTTAGAATCTTGCCGGTAAGCCACAGTCATGTGGTTATACACAGATTTAATAGAAATGGGTTAATCAAGATGTGAGAGGATAGAGATAATGGGCCAGGCAGTAATTTAATTAATACAATTTCTGTACGATTATTTTGGATGTAAGCTAGCTGGGTGGGATGGAACAAAGGTGCCCCATGCTCTCCATACTACATCAGAGGGCAAATCAGTCATACCAGTCAGCCACACAGGCCATGGAGTGGTGGCATACACCTTTAATCCCAGGACTTGTAAGACAGAGGCAGATGGATCTCTGTCAGTTCAAGGCTATCCTGGGATACACAAAATTGAATCTGTCTAAAAGAGAACCAGAGCTCATACAAAGGCACTTCCCCACTTGGGATCACATGCATTTAATCCCAGCACTAGGAAGGTGGAGACAAGCATGATATGGCTGCGCAGAGAAAGGAATATAAAGGGGAAGAGACAGGAACTCAGTGGAGTTTGGAGTCTGAGGTTGGTGGAGAGCATTTCAGGATCTCCAGTTGTTTGTCTGAGCCTTGGTATAGGTAAGATCTCTCTAGTGGCTTGGCTACATTGCTTTTCTGATCTTCAGTTTGAACACCAATATGTCTCTCTGGGTTTTTATTAGTCATGCTACATTATTCTATACATGAAAGACCCCAAAGAGTCCAGAAATCTCCTACACCAATAAACACATTCAGAGAAATAGTAGGATACAAAATGAACTCACATTAATCTGTAGCCTTCCTAAAGACAAAAGACAAGCATACTGTGAAAGAAATCAGGAAAACAATGTCATTCACAATAGCTCTCACCCTTCGAAAAAATCTTCCAGTAAGTCTAAGCAAGTAAGTCAAAGACTTGTATAATGAAAAGTTTAGGACTCAGAAGAAGCAAAAATCAAGCAACCAAAAGTCAGAAAGCCCTCCCATGACCATGGATTGGCAGGATAACACTGTGAAAATAGCCATCCTGAACCTGGACCAGAGCAGACCCAAGACAGCAAACTCAATAGGAGCAGGTACAGGGGAGCAACCTCTGAGTAAGTGGCCAGAGTCAGAGGTCAGAGACCACTGCTGGTCTGGGCATGAATCTGGGACTTTTGAGAGAGCGGACCTGAGCCAGGACCCCTGTGGGTCTTGGCATGAGTCTAGGACCTCCGAGGGAGTAGGCAGGAACCAAAGATCTCTGCAGGTCTAGGCATGAGTCTGGGACCTCTGAGGGAGTAGGCCTGAGCCAGGACATCTGTGGGTCTGGGCCTCAGTCTGGGACATCAAAGGGAGTAGGTAGGAACCAGAGATCTCTGCAGGTCCAGGCATGAGTCTGGGATCTCTGAGGGAGTAGGCCTGGGCCAGGTCCTCTGCAGGTCGGGGCACACATGAAGCGTACAGGACACCAAATAGGCTGGATCAAAAAAAAAAGTTCACTGGTCACATAATACTCAAAACACTAAACATACAGAATAAAGAAAGAATATTAAGAAATGCAAAGGAAAAGGCCAAGTAACATATAAAGGGAGACCTATCAGAATAATCATCAATGGGCCAATGAAAATAATCACACAACATACCTAAATGTATGGAACACAATGAAAGTAGTGGCAAGAGGAAAGTTCATAGCATTAAATGCCTACATAAAGAAGCTGGGAAAATTCCACACTAGTAAATTAACAGAACATTTGTAAACTTTAGAACAAAAAGAAGCAAACTCACCCAAGAGAACTATACAGCAGGAAATAATCAAATTGAGAGCTGAAATAAAAAAAATAAAAACAAAGAAAACAACACAAAGAATCAATGAGACAAAGAGTTGGTTCTTGGAAAAAATCAACAAAATAGACAAACCTTTACCCAAACTAACCAAATGGCAGAGAAAGAATATCCAAATTAACAAAATCAGAAATGAAAAGGGGGACATAACAACAGACACAGAGGAAATACAGAGAATCATAAGGTCATATTTCAAAAACCTGTACTCCATAAAATTGGAAAACTTAAAGGAAGTGGACAACACAAGATAAGCAAACTAAACAGACCTATAACTGCTGAAGGAATAGAAACAGTCATCAAAAGTCTCCCAAACAAAAAAATAAATAAAAAAGCCAGGACCAGATGATTTCAGCTCAGAATTCTACAAGATTTTCAAAGAAGAACTAATACCAATACTCCTCAAATTGTTCCACACAATAGAAATAGAAGAAACAATGCCAAACTCTTTTTATGAGGCTACAATTACCCTTATACCCACACCACAGAAAGACATTACTAAGAAAGAGAATCACAGACAAATCTCACTCATGAACATTGATGCAAAAATACTAAATAAAATGCTGGCAAATAGAATCCAAGAACACATGAGAACCATCATCCACCATGATCAAGTCAGCTCCATCCCAGAGATGCAGGGATAGTACAACATACGAAAATCTGTCAACGTAATCCACCATATAAACAAACTGAAAAATAAAAACCACATGATCATCTTATTAGGTACTGAAAAAGCTTTCAACAAAATACAACATTCCCTTCATGATAAAGGTTTTGGAGAGAGCAGGGATAGAAGAAACATACCTAAACATAATTAAGGCAATATACAGCAAGCCAACAGCCAACATCAAACAAAATGTAGAGAATCTCCCAGTGATCCCACTGAAATCAGGAACAAGACAAGGTTGTCCACTCTCTCCATATCTATTCAATATAGTTCTTGAGGCCCAGGCTAGAGCAATAAAACAACAAAAGAAGATCAAGGAGGTACAAATCAGAAAAGATGAAGTGAAATTATCACTATTTGCTGATGATATGATAGTTTACATAGGCAACCCCAAAAATTCTACCAAGGAACTTCTACAACTCATAAACACTTTCAGTAATGTATCAGGATATAAGATTAACTCAAAAAAATCAGTGGCCCTCCTGTACACAGATGATAAATGGGCTGAGAAAGAAAATACAGAAACATAACCCTTAACAATAGCCACAAATAGCATAAAATATCTTGGAGTAACTCTAACCAAACAATTGGAAGACTTGTATGACAAGAACTTTAAACCTTTGAAGAAAGAAATTGAAGAAGACACTATAAAATGGGAAGATTTTCCATGCTCTTGTGTAGATAAAATTAACATAGTAAAAATGACAATCTTACCAAAAGCAATCTACAGATTCAATGCAATTCCCATCAAAGCCCAGCAAAATTCTTCACAGTCCTCGAAAGAACAGTACTCAACTTCATATGGAAAAGCAAAAAATCCAGGACAGCCAAAACAATTCTGTACAATAAAAGAATTTCTGGAGGCATCACAGTCCCTGACTTCAAACTCTACTACAGAGCTACAGTACTGAAATCAGCCTGGTACTGGCATAAAAACAGACAGGAGGACCAATGGAACAGAACTGAAGATCCGGATATTAAACCACACATCTTCAAATACCTGATTTTTGACAAAGAAGCAAAAAATATCAAATGGAAAAAAGAAAACATATATAACAAGTGTTGCTGGCATAATTGGGTATCAACATGTCGAAAAATGAAAATAGACCCCATATCTATCACCATGCACAAAACTCAAGTCCAAATGGATCAAAGACCTCAACATAAAGCCAGTCACACTGAACCTCATACAAGAGAAAATGGAAAGTACACTTGAGGGCTTTGGCACAGGAGACTGCTTCCTAAATATAACTCCTGTAGCGCAGACACTGAGAGAAACAATAAATAGGACCTCCTGAAACTGAAAAGCTTCTGTAAAGCAAAGGACACAGTCAATAAGACAAAACAGCAGCCTACAGAATGGGAAAAGATTTTCACCAACCCCACATTGAACAGAGAGAGGTCTGATCTCCAAAATATACAAAGAATTCAAGAAATTGATCATCAAAAGAACAAATAATCCAATAAAAAATGGAGTACAGCTGTATGCAGAGAACTTTCAACAGAGGAATCTAAAATGGCTGAAAGACACTTACGGAAATGTTCAACACCCTTAGCCATCAAAGAGATGCAAATCAAAACAATTCTGAGATTCCATCTTACACCTGTAAGAATGGCCAAGATCACTTAGTCCCCACCGCCCTCTCTTGGCGCATGGCATTGGGCGCTGGGTCCCAGTACTCGGGGAGCCCGGGCAGGCTGCAGTTCCTTTGTTTCTGTGGCCTGCCTGCACCAAGCAGGGTAGGCGCTTTGTTTGCGAGCTGCCCAACCAGCACGGAGGCCTGATCTCTCCCAGCTAGATGAGCCAGTGTTGGGCACGGAGACCTGATCCCTTGGTGCCAGGAGAGCCAACATTGGGGAGGCCGCGTTGGGTAGGCAAGGACCTGATCTGGTAAAAGAAGATCCATAAGGGAGCATTTGGAAGAAGAGATGGGCAGACGCCAAGGCAAGAATTTGCCCAACAAACTGAAAAGCAACATGAAGCCACCAGAAACCAGCGACCTCACAACAGAAGGACATGAACACCTTAATCAAGAAGGAGAAAAGATTGACTTCATGAAAGTGATTGACGCCCTTAAACAGCATGTAAAAAACGCCCTTATAGAAATGGATGAGAAATATAACAGAAAGTTTGAAGAATTGAATAAATCAGTGAATGATGCCCTAGAAAACCAAGGAAAAACAATCAAACAGATAATGGAAACAGTTCAAGACTTGAAAACTGAAATGGAGGCAAAGAAGAAAACACAAACAGAGGGCCGGCTGGACATGGAAAATCTAGGTAAATGAATAGAGACTACAGAAACAAGCATAACCAGCAGAATACAAGAGATAGAAGAAAGACTCTCAGATTCTGAAGATACCATAGAGAAAATAAACACACTGATCAAAGAAAACAGCAAGTCCAACAAACTCTCATCACAAAACATTCAGGAAATATGGGACACAATAAAAAGACCAAACCTAAGAATAATAGGAGTGGAAGAAGGAGAAGAAGTGCAGCTCAATGGTCCAGAAAATATACTTAATAAAATTATAGAAGAAAACTTTCCCAACCTAAAGAAAGATATACCTATGAAGGTGCAAGAAGCATACAGAACACCGAATAGGATGGATCAAAAAAAAAAAACATCCCCTCACCATATAATTATCAAAACACAAAGCATACAGAATAAGGAAAAAATATTAAGAGCGGCAAAGGAAAAAGGCCAAATTGCTTACAAAGGTAAACCTATCAGACTTACACCTGACTTTTCCATGGAAACCATGAAAGCCAGAAGGTCCTGGATAGATGTACTGCAGAAACTGAGAGACCATGGATGCAAGCCCAGATTACTATACCCAGCCAAACTTTCGTTCACTATAAATGGAGAAAATAAAATTTTCCAGGATAAAAACAAATTCAAACAATATGCAGCCACAAATCCAGCCTTACAGAAAGTAATAGAAGGAAAATCAATAACCAAGGAGTCCAACAATGACCACAATAACTCAGACATCTAGAGACCCTTTATCAACACAAACCAAAGAAGGGAAACACACAAACTCTACGACTAAAAAAAAATGACCGGAGTTAACAACCACTGGTCATTAATATCACTTAATGTCAATGGACTCAACTCACCTATAAAAAGGCACAGGCTAAGAGATTGGATAAGAAAACAGGATCTAACATTCTGCTGTTTACAAGAAACACACCTCAACCACAAAGACAGGCACCTACTCAGAGTAAAGGGTTGGGAAAAGGCCTATCAAGCAAATGGACCTAAGAAACAAGCAGGTGTGGCCATACTAATCTCTAACAAAGTTGACTTCAAACTTAAATCAATCAGAAGAGATGGAGAGGGGCATTTTATATTCATAACAGGAACAGTTCATCAGGATGAAGTCTCAATCCGGAACATCTATGCCCCTAATATAAAAGCACCCACGTACATAAAAGAAACATTGCTAAAATTCAAGGCAGCCATCAAACCGCACACACTAATAGTAGGAGACTTCAACACTCCTCTCTCACCAATGGACAGGTCAATCAGACAGAAACCTAACAGAGAAATAAGAGAATTAATGGAAGTAATGAAGCAAATGGACTTAACAGACATCTATAGAACATTCCACCCAAATAGGAAAGAATACACCTTCTTCTCTGCAGCTCATGGAACTTTCTCGAAAATCAACCACATAGTCGGTAACAAAGCAAACATCCACAGTTACAAAAAAATATTACTAACCACCTGTGTCTTATCAGATCACCATGGATTAAAGTTAGAATTCAACAATAATCCTACCCCCGGAAAGCCTACAAAGTCATGGAAACTGAACAGCCAACTACTGAACCATACCTGGATTAAGGAAGAAATAAAGAAAGAAATTAAAGTCTTCCTGGAATTCAATGAAAATAAAGAAACAACATACTCAAACTTATGGGACACTATGAAAGCAGTCCTAAGAGGAAAGTTCATAGCACTAAGTGCCCACTTAAACAAAACAGAGAAAGCTCACATTGGAGACTTAACAGCCCACCTGAAAGCTCTAGAAAAAAAAGAAGCAGACTCACCTAGGAGGAGTAGGAGACTGGAAATAATCAAACTGATGGCTGAAATCAATAAAATAGAAACACAGAGAACAGGGGCTGGAGAGATGGCTCAGAGGTTAAGAGCATTGCCTGCTCTTCCAAAGGTCCGGAGTTCAATTCCCAGCAACCACATGGTGGCTCACAACCATCTGTAATGAGGTCTGGTGCCCTCTTCTGGCCTGCAAGCACAGAATATTGTATACATAATAAATAAATAAATATTAAAAAAAATCAATTTAAAAAAAAAAGAAACACAGAGAACAATCCAAAGAATCAATGAAACAAAAAGCTGGTTCCTGGAGAAAATCAACAAGATTGACAAACCCCTATCCAAACTAATCAAACGGCAGAGAGAGAGTTTGCAAATTAATAAGATCAGAAATGAAAAGGGGGACATAACCACAGACACAGAGGAAATTCAGAGAATCATTAGATCTTACTACAAAAGCCTATATGCCACAAAACTGGAAAATGTAAAGGAAATGGATACTTTCTTAGATAAATATCATTTACCAAAGTTAAATCAGGACCAGGTGAACAATCTAAATAGACCTGTTAGTCGCGAAGAATTAGAAGAGGTTATCAAAAAACACCCTACCAAAAAAAGCCCAGGGCCAGATGGTTTCAATGCGGAATTCTACCAGAACTTCCAAGAAGACCTAATACCTATACTCCCCAATGTATTCCACAATATAGAAACAGAAGAGGCACTGCCAAATTCCTTTTATGAAGCTACAGTTACTCTGATACCAAAACCGCACAAAGACTCAACCAAGAAAGAGAATTATAGACCAATCTCACTCATGAACATCGATGCAAAAATCCTCAACAAAATACTGGCAAACTGAATCCAAGAACACATTAGAAAAATTATCCATTATGATCAAGTAGGCTTCATCCCAGGGATGCAGGGTTGGTTCAACATACGAAAATCTATCAATGTAATCCATCATATAAATAAACTGAAAGAAAAAGACCATATGATCATTTCATTAGATGCTGAAAAAGCGTTTGACAAAATTCCACATCCCTTTATGATAAAAGTATTGGAGAGATTAGGGATACAAGGGTCATACCTAAATATAATAAAAGCTATATACAGAAAGCCGACAGCTAACATCAAATTAAATGGAGAGAAACTCAAAGCCATCCCATTAAACTCAGGAACACGACAAGGCTGTCCACTCTCGCCATACCTCTTCAATATAGTGCTTGAAGTTCTAGCAATAGCAATAAGACAACATAAGGGGATCAAGGGGATTCGAATTGGAAAGGAAGAAGTTAAACTTTCGTTATTTGCAGATGATATGATAGTGTACATAAGCGACCCCCAAAACTCCACCAAAGAACTTTTACAGCTGATAAACAGCTTTAGTAATGTGGCAGGATACAAGATCAACTCCAAAAAATCAGTCGCACTATTATACACAAAGGATATGGAAGCAGAGAGGGAAATCAGAGAAGCTTCACCTTTCACGATAGCCACAAACAGCATAAAATATCTTGGGGTAACTCTAACCAAGGAAGTGAAAGATCTATTTGACAAGAACTTTAAGGCATTGAAGAAAGAAACTGAGGAGTATACCAGAAAATGGAAGAACCTCCTTTGCTCTTGGATTGGGAGGATCAACATAGTAAAAATGGCAATTCTACCAAAGGCGATTTATAGATTCGATGCAATCCCCATTAAGGTCCCATCAAAATTCTTCACAGATCTTGAGAGGACAACAATCAACTTTATATGGAAAAACAAAAAACCCAGGATAGCCAAAACAATCCTATACAATAAAGGATTGTCTGGAGGCATTACCATCCCTGACTTCAAACTCTATTACAGAGCTACAGTGATGAAAACAGTGTGGTACTGGTATAAAAACAGAGAAGTCGACCAATGGAATCGTATAGAAGACCCGAATTTTAACCCACAAACCTATGAACACCTCATTTTTGATAAAGGAGGCAAAAGTATACAATGGAAGAATGAAAATATCTTCAACAAATGGTGCTGGCATAACTGGACGTCAACCTGTAGAAGAATGAAAATAGACCCATATCTATCACCATGCACAAAACTCAAGTCCGAATGGATTAAAGACCTCACTATCAGTCAGAACACATTGAACCTGATAGAAGAGAAAGTGGGAAGTACCCTACATCAGATGGGCACAGGAGATCGCTTCCTATGTATAACCCCAACAGCTCAGACATTAAGGGCAACATTGAATAAATGGGACCTACTAAAACTGAGAAGCTTCTGTAAAGCAAAGGACACTGTCACCAAGACAAAAAGGCAACCTACTGACTGGGAGAAGATCTTCACCAACCCCACAACAGACAAAGGTCTGATCTCCAAAATATATAGAGAACTCAGGAAACTAGACTTTAAAATGCTAATTAACCCAATTAAAAAATGGGGCACTGATCTGAACAGAGAATTCTCAGCAGAGGAAGTTCAAATGGCCAAAAGACACTTAAGGTCATGCTCAACCTCCTTAGCGATCAGGGAAATGCAAATCAAAACAACTTTGAGATACCATCTTACACCTGTCAGAATGGCTAAAATAAAAAACTCCAATGATAGCCTTTGCTGGAGAGGCTGTGGAGGACGGGGTACCCTCATCCATTGCTGGTGGGAATGCAATCTTGTGCAACCACTCTGGAAATCAGTGTTTCGGTTTCTCAGGAAATTTGGGATCAACCTACCCCTGGACCCAGCAATACCACTCCTGGGAATATACCCAAGAGATGCCCTATCATATGACAAGGGCATTTGTTCAACTATGTTCATAGCCGCATTATTTGTAATAGCCAGAACCTGGAAACAACCTAGATACCCTTCAATGGAAGAATGGATGAAGAAAGTGTGGAATATCTACACATTAGAGTACTATGCTGCGGTAAAAAACAATGACTTCTTGAATTTTGCATGCAAATGGATGGAAATAGAAAACACTATCCTGAGTGAGGTAACCCAGACCCAAAAAGATGAAAATGGGATGTACTCACTCATAATTGGTTTCTAGCCATAAATAAGGGACACGGAGCCTACAATTGGTGATCCTAAAGAAGCTAAGTAAGAAGGTGAACCAAAGGAAAAACATATAGCTATCCTCTTGGCTATGGGAAATAGACAAAGCTGCCGGAGAGAAAATTGAGATCTTGCGGGTGGGGTGGGATGGGGGTAAGGGGAGATGGGGAGAGAAAAGGTAGAAGGGGAGGAAGGGGGAACTTGGAGAAAAAGCAGGATTGGGATAAAGGAAGGTTGGATAGGGGAGCACGGAAGCACAATTCTTAGTTAAGGGAGCCACCTTAGGGTTGGCAAGAGATTTGAACCTAGAATGGCTCCCAGGTGCCCAAGCCAAGGTCCCCAGTTAATTCCTTGGGCAGCTGGGGATAGGCAACCTGAAATGACCCTATCCTATAGCAATACTGACGAATATCTTGCATATCATCATAGAACCTTCATCTGGTGAAGGATGGAGATAGAGACAGAGACCCACACTGGAGCACTGGACTGAGCTCCCAAGGTCCCAATGAGGAGCAGAAGGAGCGAGAACAAGAGCAAAGAAGTCCGGACCACGAGGGGTGCACCCACCCACTGAGACAGCGGAGCTGATATATTGGGAGCTCCCAAGGCCAGCTGGACTGTGACTGAAAAAGCATGGGATAAAAACTGGACTCTCTGAACATGGCGAACAATGAGAGCTGATGAGACGCCAAGGACAATGGCAAGGGGTTTTGATCCTACGTAATGTGCTGGCTTTGTGGGAGCCTACCCAGTTTGGATGTTCACCTTCCTAGATATGGACGGAGGGGGGAGGACCTAGGACTTACCACAGGGCAGGGAACCCTGACAGCTCTTTGGACTCGAAAGGGAGGGGGAAAGGAGTGGGGGGAGGGGGAGAAGGGTGGGAGGAGGGGGAGAAGGGTGGGAGGAGGGGGAGGGAAATGGGAGGCTGGGAGGAGGTGGAAACTTGTTTTTTTTTCTCATTTTCTCAATAAAAAAAAGATAACAAAAAAAAGGAAAAAAAAAAGAATGGCCAAGATCAAAAACACTGATGACTTTTTCTGCTGGAGAGGTTGTGGGGAAAAAGGAACACTTCTGCATTGTTGGTGGGAATGCAAGCTGGCACAGCCCCTTTGGATGCCAGTGTGGTGATTTCTCAGAAAATTAGGAAACAACCTTCCTCAAGACCCAGTAATACCACTTTTGGGTATATATCCAAAGGATGCTCAACCGTACCCCAAGGACATGTGCTCAACTATGTTCATAGCAGCATTGTTTGTTACAGTCAGAACCTGGAAACAACCTAAATGCCCCTCAGCTAAAGAATGTATAAGGAAAATGTGGTACATTTGCACAATGGGGTACCATACAGCAGAAAAAAATGACATCTTGAAATGTGTAGACTAATGAATGGAGCTAGAAAACATCATTTTGAGTAGAGGTAACCCAGACACAGAAAGACAATTAACACATGTACTCACTTATAAGTGGTTTTACACATAAAAGAAAGAAATCCAGCCTATAAATCATAATCCCAGAGAACCTAGACAACAATGAGGACCCTAAGAGAGACATACATGGATCTAATCTACATGGGAAGTAGAAAAAGACAAGATCTCCTGAGTAAACTGGGAGCATGGGGACTTTGGGAGAGGGTTGAAGGGGTGGGGAGAGGCAGGTAGGGGAGCAGAGAAAAATGAATAGCTCAATAAAATCAATATAAAAAGAAAAATAGTCTATCATTTATCCTATCTTTTGAGTCTAAAGTTTTATATCTAATTTATCTTTTATCATAACTAAGCAAAACTATAACTATCTGTCTTCAACTCCATCAAAGACCACAGAAGGATATAATATTACCCAAGTAAACAGGAAATGCATTTTATGCAATTTCCAACATTCTAGAAATGACCAACACATCTTGCTGCCTGACCAGTAACCCAAAGTTGTTTTGTAAGTTTGGGACATTCACCTTCAGCCTTTAGGCCCATAATATCTGCAGACTTTTCAGGGTATCAGTAAATTTGAAGATCTTTTCTGACTTATACTGGCAAATTTCATCAGTTGTTTTCTTCTATGTTCTGCAGAATGTCTAACAGTTTCTTCTGTGAAGGGGGAACCCGAAAGGACCATCCTGTCTTTTGGAAAGTTCAGCAGTCACTTTTCTGTGTGTCCTGCATGTCCAGTTTATATCGCATACCATCAAGCAGTCTAGGTTAGAGCAGTTTTTTGCTCAAATGGCAAGCCTTGTCACATAAACACAAATTCCATAACAAGTGTCTTTGATGCCCATCAACCTCTCTGAAGTAATTGGTGCTGCCAGAAGCAGACATGTCTCATTGTTGAGAAGAGTGTAATTTCTTAAAACACTTTAAATGCCATATTCTGTAGGTCTTTGAAGTGCTGAAGGTTATCTATCTAACTGTAATTATCTCTGTATATCTAGAAAACTTAACTAACTTAACTAAAAGTTTATATGTGGCTATCTATTAATACATAATTTTAATTTATACATTGCATTTTAAATGAGCTGTATAAATATAATACCTTAAACTGGAGTAGAAATATACATATAACAATATTGACTTTAAATTTGTATCAATAGACCAAAGTTCTTGCCAATGTATTTCTGTAGTAATAGGGGGCGGCGGCGGGGCTGCGTCCCCAACACCCCAGCCACCTGCTCGGCTAGCTTATGCCCCGAAATAATTACACGGACACTGTATTCATTTGAACACTGCTTGGCTCATTTCTACCTAGCATCTTCTAGGCTAACTCTCCCACCTGGACTAGCCCATTTCTTATCATCTGTATAGCACCGGTCTTACCGGGAAGATTCCAGCCTAAGTCCATCCTGGGTCGGAGCTTCATAGCGTGCGTCTTCCCTGGAGCAGGTAGCATGGCGTCTCTCTGAAGCGTCTGCTCCGGAGAGGAGAGCTGCGGAGTCTGACCTCACTTCCTCTTCCTCCCAGCGTTTTGTTCTGTCTACTCCACCCACCTAAGGGTGGGCCTATCAAATGGGCCTAGCAGTTTCTTTATTGCTTAGCCAATGAAATCAACAGATTGATATATGACACTCCCACATCATATTTCTATATCACATCATTTCTATATCACATTTTTTTTTCTTTAGAAAGATACTTACTAGTCCAGATTTATCCCATGCTTTTTCAGACCCAGGCCAGCTGGCCTTGGTGAGTTCCCGATAGAACATCCCCATTGTCTCAGTGTGTGGGTGCATTCCTCATGGCCCTGTGTTCCTTGCTCGTGCTCTCTCTCCTTTTGCTCCTGATTTGGACCTTGGGGTTGTAGTCTGGTGCTCCAATGTGGGACTCTGTCTCTGTCTCCTTTCATCGCCTGATGAAGGTTAATACCCAGGAGGATGTCTATGTGTTTTTCTTTGGGTTCACCTTCTTATTTAGCTTCTCTAGGAACATGCATTATAAGCTCAATGTCCTTTATTTATGGCTAGAAACCAAATATGAGTGAGTACATCCCATGTTCCTCTTTTTGGGTCTGGCTTACCTCACTCAGGATAGTGTTTTCTATTTCCATCCATTTGTATGCAAAATTCAAGAAGTCCTTGTTTTTTACTGCTGAGTAATACTCTAATATGTATATATTCCATACTTTCTTCATCCATTCTTCCGTTGAAGGGCATCTAGGTTGTTTCCAGGTTCTGGCTATTACAAACAATGCTGCCATGAACATAGTTGAGCATATACTTTTGTTGTATGATAGGGCCTCTCTTGGGTATGTTCCCAAGAGTGGTATTGCTGGATCCAGGGGTAGGTTGATTCCGAATTTCCTGAGAAACCGAAACACTGCTTTCCAGAGTGGTTGCACAAGTTTGCATTCCCACCAGCAATGGGTGAGTGTCCCCCTTTCTCCACAACCTCTCCAGCAAAGGCTATCATTGGTGTTTTTTATTTTAGCCATTCTGACAGGTGTAAGATGGTATCTTAAAGTTGTCTTGATTTGCATTTCCCTGATCGCTAGGGAAGTTGAGCATGACCTTAAGTGTCTTTTGGCCATTTGAAGTTCTTCTGTTGAGAATTCTCTGTTCAGCTCAGTGCCCCATTTTATAATTGGGTTGATTAGCCTTTTACGGTCTAGTTTCTTGATTAGGGAGGTGGGAGGGATCTGGGAAGAGTTTGGGGAAGGGAAAAATTATCAAAATATACTGTATAAACTTTTTTTCCAATAAAAAATAATAAAATAAAAAAAGAGAAAGATACTGACTGTGACCATTAACCATTTATAATCAACCTCCTTGAGTCCTAGATATAACCTGGCCTCTGGTAAAGCCAAAGTCTTTATCTAAAGTTGTAGATAAAAATATGGAGCCCAGGGGAGGGGGTGCAGTGTTGGGTTGAGTTATTGAGCGGGCTTTAATAAATGGTAGTGGGCAGTGTTTTACCTGAGGTCCCTAGGAACAGCCTGACCTCTGGGGCTCTACAGCTGATGGGATTGTAAGCTAGGGTATGGAGCCTAGGAGAGTGGGTGTTGTTGGGAGATGTTGGGCAGGCTTTAAGGAATGTTAGCAGATGGTAGGTGGTGTCTTACCTTGGGTCCCTAGATCTGATGTGGCATCCAGTGTGGCCAATCTTCTTCTAATGTTGTAAGCAGGAATATGGAGCCCAGGGGAGAAGGTACAATCTGGGGTTTTGGGACAGACTTTAAGGAGTGTTAGAGGGCAGTGTGCTGTGTCTTACCTGGGGTGCCTAGGAACAGCCTGGTCTCTAGGAAAGCTTCCAGGGCTGTGGACGAAAGGAACAACCTCAGGAAATGCCCTGAAGATCAGGGTCTGGTGAGTAGCCCAGCTCAGCTGGGAGGCAGGTCACTCACCTTTTCTTCCAACTGCTATGAAGTGTACCTGGGCCTTTGGAGTTTGCCAGAGCTGTGAGGAAGAGATGGCCACAGGGAGGATGATGATGAGGGAGGGCTGGGTGGCAGACTGGGTCTTGGGGGAACAAAACACAGAGGGTGGTGACAGTCCATCTGGCAGGTGGGACACGCACCCACTTTTCAACTGGTCTACTTTCCTTTTTTTGAGTGGAGAAATCTTTATTATCTGAAACGGATAAAGAGAACATGCAAATTATATTCAATACATGTACTACACAAAGAAAGGATTCAGAATTTTATTTCTGGGGAAACTAGACATATTCATACAGGAAAGCAATTACAGGGTTTTAATGAGACCATCTGTGTAAAGCATTTGCCCAGGACCTAGTTCACAGAAAGCACATGCTAAGTAGATGCTCGGATTGTGTTCTGCTGTCTTTCTTTGGCTACAGCCAAATGCTTTGCAGATATTGTTGCTTGTTTTCCCAGTGATCCTTTCGGATGTCTTTTCCTTTGTAGACAGAAATGCAATTTACACCAGCTCTAAGAACAAAAAATTAATAACAAAGGCAAAATCTGCACCCCATTCTGTGCTGTCTCTTTCCAATATGCCATGATCCATGGGGCCAACGTACAGATAGCTTTGAACCTCAAATGGCTTTCTAATTGTGCCAGCATAACTTCTATGAAGCACTTATATTGTCTTCCAAGTAAATGGATAATGTTATGTATGGTTCCAATATTAGGCTGGGATAAATTTTACCTACGAATTTTTAAATTGGTAAATCTTCATTACCTGGAGTAATTTAAGCATTTTAATGCCCTATTCATGTTGTGTATTATAAATCTTGATTTCCCATGATAGAACCCAAATCTTATATTTCCTGTTCAAGGTACACAATAGAATAGTTGAAACACTACTGTTGTCTTGGTGTCTGTGTCCTTCCAAAATTCATCTGTTGAAATAGTTCCTCACAAGTCTCAGAACTGACAGGAAGAAGTGGACACAGGCTCCTACTCTAAGATGGGAACTTTTCTCGAGTTGACACCACTTGCAAAGGAAAAATTAGTTTTCTCAAATGGAGTCTCACTGGGCACATAAATCACACTTAAGGCAGGCTCCATATCTAGTAGTAGATGGCCACCACTAAATGAACCCGAAGGTATTTTTATAGACTTTTTCTTTCATATTTCATTGTTTGGGCAATTTTATCTTACTGATCATTTGCTTGCATATTACGTTTTCCTATTTTGTATTCTTGTGGACTCTGTGTGTGTGTTTCTTGTGCTTTCTCTTTGTGTGTTTTAATTTGTGGTTTTTGTTTTACTTGCCTCTGTTTTCTAAAGAAAGAGAAAGAAGGGGTGTCAAGTTTGGTGAATGGGGATGTGCAAAAGATCTGGAAGGAGATTGAAGAGGGGAAATCGTGATCAAAATATATTGTATAAAAAATCTTTTTCAACCAGAAAAAAATAAATATTTCCCCTTGAGGTGATGTTCTTAGGAGCTGGGGCCTGTGGAAAGGTCTTTGATCAATGAGTATAGTAGTGGGTGTTTGAGATTCTGTCTTTACATAGTCTAGAAGTTTTCCTTTACCCTTCCAACACAAGAAGTCACAGTGAGCCAGAAACCAAGCTCCCATCGGGTACAAAATTTATCAGAATTTTGATCTTGGACTTTCTAGACCCCAAAATTGTGAGAAATTAAATTCTGTTGTTTATCATACATCATCCTGAATATTAATGCAATGACCTCATCAATGACGCTCTTTTCCTATATTGAACAACCAAACACTGTAAAGATGTAAATCCGTTAGTCAGAAGACAAAGAAAAGGAATGATTTCTTCCTATCACAGATAACCAGGGCAGTTTCCTAGGTGTATGAGCCACACATTTGCACAGGTCTGGCTCCAGACTTAGAAATGCCTCCTAGTGCTTTACAGCATTACCGTTGGCGGTCTTGACATTATCTATGATTTTAAAGAAGGAATCTTCCAGTTTTCATTTTGAGCTAGATCCTCAAAATTTCCAGGTGCTTTGTGATAATGAATAAGCCATTGGTCCCATTACCTGTTGTTGAGAATAAAGTTTAAAAAGATGTAAATCCACCTCCACTCAAATTAAAATACAGATCATGGGACAGGAGGAGAGGAGGGATGGGAAACCACGGTTGGTATGTAAAATAAATGAAAAAAGTTATTTAAATATATATATATATATATATATATATATAAAACACAGATCATAACTGACTTAATGTGGCTAAACATTCGACTTTTCTGCTTGCAATTGGTGAAAAGTGATATGCATTCAGAACACACTTTTGGTCAGAAAAGAGAAGGGAGAGAATGAGAACTACAAATCATACAAGACATCTTAAAATACTATAAAACTCTTCAAATTGAGTCATATACTACTTAAGAAAATAAAGCCTTGTGCTACTGACACATGAGACAAAAAGCAAAACATAGACTAGCAAGTTCAGAGAAAGATGCAAGCACATATAGAAATTTAGTGCACATACAAACAAGTTACTTCTGCACAACTGTTTTTGTAAATAATATTCAGACTGAATGTGTTGGGGGAAAACAAAGCTAAATCCATTTTCCACACCATGAAGAAGGATTGACCTAGTATTATGGTTGGTTTTAATGTCAGCTTGCCACAAATTAGCATCACCTGAGTTGGGAGCTGCACCTGAAGAGTGGTCCTGATTATGTGGGAAGCCCCCAACCCCAGATTAAGGGCAGCACCTTCTGGCAGGAGGCCAGATAAAAAGGTTATTCTGATGGAAGTCTATGTCCATCTTTTGCTCATTTGGCACTCTGTCTTGCCTCTGAGTTGATGTGTCTGGTTGCTGACACTGCTGATTCCATCAATGACAACAGAACCATTGATTTCAAGCTTTCATCATGAAATAGGGACCAGCAACTTTCCAGGAACTTCCCAGGTTCCTGGCGGCAGATTGGTACTACTGTGGCATCCCATCTTGTGGACTGATGACTACCTTAGGTCATCTCCTCCTCAGCCCCCAATTGTTGGATGATATTCGATCACACTTTGAACCCTAAATTTGCATTTGCATTAATTAAATAAAATTAACCTTGGCTTAGGAGGTTAACAACACTAGTTTCAGAAAGTAATCATGAAAGCTCAGAGGGCATTTGGAAGGGAGAGAGAGAGAGAGAGAGAGAGAGAGAGAGAGAGAGAGAGAGAGAGAGAGAGAGAGAGAGAGAGATCGAGATCACAAGGGAAAGATTTCGAGTGACGATGATTTTTTTTGTTTGGTAGAATAGAAAGATACTCTCTTGGGGAGATGCCAGTAAGAAGAGAGGATTAGATAGGTTCTACTCAAACACTCTGAGCTAGCAAATTTTCAGCCCAGTCTTTGAATCTCGAGTTTTATTTGTAAATAGAATGATAGAGATTTAGTTAAAGCTACCTTTAGCAGCAGCAGCAGCACCAGTGCCTGCAGGAACCGAAAGCAGTAGACGAAGGCACAACCACTGTGCCAAAGTTAAAACAACACCCAGTGAGAGAGAGCTGTTCAGTTATGCCCATAGGGCAGTCTGATGGAGGCAATTCCTTAATTGAAATTCCCTCTTCTCAGGTGACCCTAGTTTGTGTCAAGTGGAAAACTAACTGGCACAAGAATAAATCCCAAACAGATCTGAGATCTAAGTGTGAATAGAAACCACATGTCTTGGACTGGGAAGATGGCACAAGCAGATAAAGCCTGGCACCCAGTTTGATGACATGATTTTGATCCCCAGGACCCACATGATGGAAGGAGGAACTGTTTTCCAGAATTTGCCTTCTTGCCCTGAGACCTGAGCACAACTGGCACCATGTCAGAGGCACCATTCTGACCTGAGAACCCAGCATGTGGGCTCCAACATCGGCCAAAACAGGAGCAAAGACCTAATCCATCAAAGACCTATTCCACAGTTTGGGATCCAGGAAAGACTCGAAATGCAATAACTTCACATTGCTTTATTGCTTCTGTAGTCTTGTTTCTTGCTAACTGTTCTTGCCATCCAAAGTGTGTCAACCATGATGTGGGTTTTGTGCATAAAAGACAGTAAAGCTCAGGGCTGCATGATTTGGGGCAAGTTCCCCATGAAGCTGCTCATCCTGCTCATCAGCAATATAGACTTTCTATTAGGCTTTAAAGAGTGTCCTTGTGTTCTCTGGTGAAATTACCTTGAAATATTCTCCACTCATGTGCTGTGCTCTCTCTCTTTCTCTCTCTCTCTCTCTCTCTCTCTCTCTCTCTCTCTCTCTCTCTCTCTCTCTCTGTCTGTCTCTCTCTTTCTGTTTCAAAAAGAGAGAATCAGACAGCATGGTGGTTTGGATGAGAATGACCTCCCACAGGCTCATACATTTGAATACTTGGTCACCAGGGAGTGGCACTATTTGAAAGGTGTGGTCTTGTTGGGAGAAGGGTGTCACTGGAGGAGAGCTTTGAGGTTTTCAAAAGTCCAAACCAGGCCTAACTCTCTTTCTTCCTCCTGCCTGCAGGTCCTAATGTAGCACTCTCAGCCATTGCTCCAGTGTCTGCCTGCATGCCTCCTGGCTCCTTCCATGAGGACAATGGACTAATCTTCTGAAACTATAAGACAGCCTCAACTAAATGATTTATTTTCTAAGAGTTGACTTGGTCATGGTGTCTATTCACAGCACTAGAACGCTGACTAAGACAGACAAGCAGACAGACAGACACACACACACATATGCACATGAACAGAGAGAGAGAAGAGAGTTCTCTGGTATTTCATTTTGTTAGGACTGTGAGCTTATTAAATCAGGACCTTCCAATGATTGGTACCATTTAGCCTTATTTACTTCTTTTGAGGTTCCATCTTCATTATAGCCACACGAGGCTTTCTTTGTTGGGGGACACAAATAATTTTCACTTGATTATTTGCTTATGTGCAAGTAGGTTCACGTTCTGCTGGAGTATCTATCACATAAGCAATGCTGTGCCCTCAGTACATTTTCAAGAGGAACACGTTTGTACCATTAGTAGCGTTGATTGTTTTGTTAGTATGTCTGCCTCCTTTCTCCCTTCTAACCTGCCAGTCTCAACTGTGTAAGTATGTTTTGTGAAGTTGTTTGAACATATAAAATCTTGGTGATCATCAACTTTTTATCTAATTATTTTAGTATCCATTGATGATCCGTTCATTTAAAATCATGGTATGTTCCAAACAGTAATTTTCTAATTTCATTATTAGCCTACATTTATTAATCAACAGTTTACTAAAGCAAAAAAGCTTTCCCTTAGCCTCTATGGCCTCACTTGTTTAGTTTGTCAGCATAGTTCCATAGATTTCTGTTTTATTTTATGCTTCTACCTTTCACTTAATTCCCTGGCGTATGTATGCATTTATGTTTGTAACTGTGAGTCTATCTGGAAATACATGTAAAGATGGATGCTTAAAAGAAATGCCACACTATCTCAGAATTCAGAATAATAGAGGGCTATTTATTTAGGGGTAGACTCACAAATCAATATTCTCTGCTGGAACGGAGAACAGCAACCGAATCCCGCAGCCGGAAAAGAGGCTGGAAGCACGCTTTACATTGGCATAAATAGTATGAGGCCACAACCAAGTGGGTGGGTAACTTAAAGGCTACTGGTTGTAGGTTTTGCTACGTCACCTCCCTCTTTTGTTAAAATAAAAGCACTCTAAGCCTAATACAAAAGTATATGCAATAAGAACAAATATATTCAATAATTATCCTATCCTAAAGAGTTTCAGTCTTGTATAATAAATAACTTAGGATAAATAAATAAATAAATAAATAAATAAATAAATAAATGACTTGGCCAAATCATGAGAGGAAAGTAACTACAACTATCTAGTCTCCAAACTCATTGAAGATCCGAGAAGGGAAATATTATTACTTGAGTAAGAAGGAAGTGTAATCAAACAACTTCCAAAATGTGCAACAAATGACAGAGACAACTGGCTACCTGGGCAATCACCCAAAGTCTCATTTGCAACGTCGAAGCAACCAACTTTGGCTAAGGCCTAGGATAACTGACAGACGATTTTCAGAGGCAGGAAATTTTTCAAAATCGTCTTACCCTGTCTTGGCAAGATTTGACAGTCCTGCTTATCCATTTCTGGATACCATGTACCTTGTCAGTGATTGAAGCATGGGCAGTTCCTTACCCAAAGGCCAATTTTGCCAAGAAGAAAACAAGCTCCAAGGCGAGCGTCTTTGGTGCTCAGCATTCTGTCAGGAATATATAGGTGCTGCCAGGAGCAATTGTGTGTCATGTAAACAGACCCCTAAGTTATTTAAACGTCATATTCTACAGTTCTTTGAAGTGGTTGAACATTACTTATCTATGCAGAATACAATCTCTATGTATTTAAAGAACATGATTAGTCTAAATATAAGTATGACAAACATAGATGACTATTGATTTATAAATCTTAATACCTATATAACTTAAAGACTAAGACTTCATATTAAAAGATTATACAATAAACAACTGTGCAACAAATGAGGACCATGACCTCAAAATGTAAATGATGTATAAGTATCTTGATCAGAGGTAGAAATGTACATTGGAATATGATAAATATATTCTAAAATTGTATCAATATACAAAATATCTTAAGCAGAGGTAGAAGCATCCATACATACAATATAACAAAAATAACTTTTCCTAGGTATACAAATATTGTGGACAAAAATAGGAACATATTCAATATAATTTAAGTTTGTATCAATATACAAGAATCTACACCAACGTAAGTTGCCTATAAATAATAACTCACAAGTATTCACCCTATTACTCACTATTATTATTATTATCCCATTCAATCCCCCCACCTTTTGCAAGGAGATCCTTGAGCCTATATAATTTCCCTCCAAGCCCCAACCCCATACCAATTATAATCAACCCCTAAATGATGTTCCTAACCCTGAGGACAAACTTTGTTGCGAGAGGGACATAGTCTTACAGAATTACTTCCAGCTGTCAGGGGGGCGATGTTCTTTCTATGGGATCCTGTGAAAGTAAAATGATGGTTAAGTTCCAAGATTACTGTCTGGAATAATTGCAAATAGTCTCTGAGTATTTGGTAGGGGTTTTCTGAGGTTCCTATCTGGAGTCCTGGCCAGAATGTTGTAAAAAAAAGGTATACCATTTCAGCTAGCCAAGTTGGAACCATCTTGAGCAACTGGTACTCAAAACAAGTCTTATAATAGCGCTATCAGCATCATGATGCCATATCAACCAGGTGGAGTCGTTGCTGTGGGGCCTCATCTTCTTTCTGGAAACTTCAAAGATTACTGCAGGAACATTCATTGTTCATTGTGGAAAACTTAAACATTATTTATATATACATATACAGACATATATATTCAAGAAAAGGCACGATAGAGACAAAAATAGGTATAAAAAAAGTAAAATTTTTTTCTAAATTATTTTTTCTTTCTGTCCCATATCATGGCTCCTGACATGAGACAGAAACTCTGAATTTTTATTTAACCACAGTGTCAGTGTACAACTCCAAAGCCAACTCTATATATTCGTGTGTGTGTGTGTGTGTGTGTGTGTGTGTGTGTGTGTGTGTTTAAATGTATGTGTATCATTTACCTGAACCTCATAAGTCGAATTCCTTTTTCTCGATGATCCTTAGTGGATAGTTATTTTTTCATTTATCAGCATTCAAACATCAAGGGTCACTTGAATTTTTGAAAATGTGTATTTTTTCTGTAAAGATAAGAGCAGAGCCCTGCCCAACCCCATATGCTTTCCTTACTGCTTGTATGGTTGTCACTGTTGTGGATGAGCTGTCATTTCTCTTTCTCAAGAGCTTTCTCTTTTTCAAGACAAATCTTTATTAATTTTGATGGTATCCATAGTTTTTCTTCTCCTGTGGAAACAAGAGCAAAACCCCTTCCCCAACGTAGCACATCTCCTGACTTCCATTGTGAGGCCAACACATCCTAGAAATACACTGGCTATTTAATTCAGAAGACTTTTCTATTATCCATTGTCTCTCTGCTGCTCTTGTCCCTTTATTGTTAGTGTTAAGAAAATCCAAGGTTAATAAAGCATTATGTAATCTATTTCTGGGGGTATTTTCCATCCCTTTCTGTTTGTTTAACATATTTTTTATACTTCGATTTGATCTTACTTTGACTGCCTGTCCTGTAGGATTGTGTGGTATACCTGTAATATGCTTTAGATTATAATAAGTAAAAATCTGTTTCATTTTCTTAGAGACATGTGCTGGACTTTATTTGTGCAGGTATACCGATGATGGCTATAACATCTAATAAATGTGTGATAACTGAATCAGTCTTTTCTGAGCTTAAAGCAGTTGCCCACTGAAAACATGAATAAATGTCAATGGTGTGGTGTACATATTTTAATTTTCCAAATTCTGCAAAATGGAACACATCCATCTGCCAGATTTTATTCCTTTGAGTATCCTTTGGGTTAGTCCCTGCAGGCAATGATGTTTGGTTTTAGAAAGAGCAAATATGACATTTCTCTATAATCTCCTTAGCTTGTTGCATGTAATAGAAAACTCTTTTTTAAACCTTTACTATTGATTGACATGATGTCTTTTATGAAATATTGAGGCCTGAAACATGCGTCCAATCAATAATTGATCAATTTCTGCATTACCTGTGCTAGAGGACCTGGCAGACCTGTATGGGATCGGATGTGTGTTATGTATGTAGGACAAAGCCTATTCCTAATTATGTCTTGCACCTTGGGTAAATAATGAAGTCAGTTCTGCATCATCTGGTATAAATTCAGCGGTTTCAATATGAAAGACAACTTTCTGCATATTGTGAATCAGTAACTATATTGAGAGGTTCTTTAAAATCCCTTAGCACCATGAGAATAACATATAATTCTGATTTCTGGACAGAATTATAATTCTGCTTTCTAGACAGAATTATAAGGGCTTTGTTCCACCTTACTTAATTCTTCTGATTTGTAACCTGCCTTCCCTGATTTATTTGCATTGGTATAAAATGTCTAGGCTCCAGTTAATGGAGCATCACGAACAGTTTGGGGAAGAATCCAAGAAGTTCTCATTATAAGGATAAGTCTATTGCTTTGGGATAATTGCTATTAATTTCTCAAAAAAATCAGCACAAGCTCTTTGCCATGGTTCATTGTCTTCCCATAACTTTTTATTTCATCAATAGTGAAGGCACTATAATATCTGCTGTGTCTATACCTGCTTGTTGATGAAGTCTCAATTTATCTTCTATAATTAATTCAGAGACTTTTCCACATAAGTTTTTAATTTTTTCCTTGATCTATGTGAGAAAAAGGACCATTCTAAGATAATATCGTCCCTCTGCATTAAAATTCCTGTAGGAGAAATTCTGGAAAGGGTATATCTTGCTCAGCCTAGATGTAGTGGGGAGGGCCTTAGACCTTCCACAAAGTGAAGTGCCTTACTCTCTCTTAAGATTAGAGGAAGATGGGGTAGGAGGGTGTGAAAAGGGAAAGGGATGAGGGGAAGGAGTGGGAATTTGGATTGGTATATTTTTTTAAAAAATCTAATAAAAAAGAAAATAAAAAAATGAAACAAGACAAGAAAAAATTCTGGAAGGCAACATGACTAGAATACAATTAAGATTTGGATTCACCCTATCCACATATGCCTCCTATAATTTCTCCTCAACAATTGTCAATTTCTTTTCTAATTCAGCTGTTAATTCTCTAGGACTATTCAAGGCTTTATCACCATCTAAGGTTTTGTTTAAATGAATTATTAGATCTGGTGTTATCCCAACAGCTGGTTGTAGACTGGAAATGTCTCCTAACAATCTTTGAAAGTCATTAAGAGTCTGCAACCAGTTCTCCCAATTTGTGCCTTTTGTGTTCTAATTTTCTGTAAACCTATTTTATAACCTAGGTAACTGACAGAATCTCCTCTCTGTATTTTTTTCAGGAGCAATTTATAATCTCTATTTAGGCAAAACTTTCTTTTTTTTATTTTATTTTATTTTTTTAATTTATTTATTTATTAAGGATTTCTGCCTCCTCCCCGCAACCGCCTCCCATTTCCCTCCCCCTCCCCCATCAAGTCACCCTCCCTCATCTGCTCGAAGAGCAATCAGGGTTCTCTGACCTGTGGGAAGCCCAAGGACCGCCCACCTCTATCCAGGTCTCCTAAGGTGAGCATCCAAACTGCCTAGGCTCCCCCAAAGCCAGTACGTGCAGTAGGATCAAAAATCCACTGCGATTGTTCCTGAGTTCTCAGTATTCCTCATTGTCCTCTATGTTCAGCTAGTCCGGATTTATCCCATGCTTTTTCAGACCCAGGCCAGCTGGCCTTGGTGAGTTCCCGATAGAACATCCCCATTGTCTCAGTGTGTGGGTGCACCCCTCGCAGTCCTGAGGTCCTTGCTCGTGCTCCGTCTCCTTCTGCTCCTGATTTGGACCTTGAGATTTCTGTCCCGTGCTCCTCTGTCTCTGTCTCCTTTCATCGCCTGATGAAGGTTAATATTCATGAGGATGACTATGTGTTTGTCTTTGGGTTCACCTTCTTACTTAGCTTCTCTAGGAACATGCATTATAAGCTCATTGTCCTTTATTTATGGCTAGAAACCAAATATGAGTGAGTACATCCCATGTTCCTCTTTTTGGGTCTGGCTTACCTCACTCAGGATAGTGTTTTCTATTTCCATCCATTTGTATGCAAAATTCAAGAAGTCCTTGTTTTTTACTGCTGAGTAATACTCTAATATGTATATATTCCATACTTTCTTCATCCATTCTTCCGTTGAAGGGCATCTAGGTTGTTTCCAGGTTCTGGCTATTACAAACAATGCTGCCATGAACATAGTTGAGCATATACTTTTGTTGTATGATAGGGCCTCTCTTGGGTATATTCCCAAGAGTGGTATTGCTGGATCCAGGGGTAGGTTGATTCCGAATTTCCTGAGAAACCGAAACACTGCTTTCCAGAGTGGTTGCACAAGTTTGCATTCCCACCAGCAATGGGTGAGTGTCCCCCTTTCTCCACAACCTCTCCAGCAAAGGCTATCATTGGTGTTTTTTATTTTAGCCATTCTGACAGGTGTAAGATGGTATCTTAAAGTTGTCTTGATTTGCATTTCCCTGATCGCTAGGGAAGTTGAGCATGACCTTAAGTGTCTTTTGGCCATTTGAAGTTCTTCTGTTGAGAATTCTCTGTTCAGCTCAGTGCCCCATTTTATAATTGGATTGATTAGCCTTTTACGGTCTAGTTTCTTGATTTCTTTATATATTTTGGAGATCAGACCTTTGTCAGTTGCGGGGTTGGTGAAAATCTTCTCCCAGTAAGTGGGTTGCCTTTTTTGTCTTAGTGACAGTGTCCTTTGCTTTACAGAAGCTTCTCAGCCTCAGGAGGTCCCATTTATTCAATGATGTCCTTAGTGTCTGTGCTGCTGGGGTTATACGTAGGAAGTGGTCTCCTGTGCCCATGTGCTGTAGAGTACTTCCCACTTCCTCTTCTATCAGGTTCAGTGTGTTCGGACTGATATTTAGGTCTTTAATCCATTTGGACTTGAGTTTTGTGCATGGTGATAGATATGGATCTATTTTCATTCTTTTACAGATTGACATCCAGTTTTGCCAGCACAATTTGTTGAAAATGCTGTCTTTTTTCCATTGTATACTTTTAGCTCCTTTATCGAAAATCAGGTGCTCATAGGTTTGTGGGTTAAAGTCAGGGTCTTCTATTCGATTCCATTGGTAGACTTCTCTGTTTTTATGCCAATACCAGGCTGTTTTCAATACTGTAGCTCTATAATAGAGTTTGAAGTCAGGGATGGTAATGCCTCCAGACAATCCTTTATTGTATAAGATTGTTCTGGCTATCCTGGGTTTTTTTGTTCCTCCATATAAAGTTGATTATTGTCTTCTCCAGATCTGTGAAGAATTTTGATGGGATTTTGATGGGGATTGCATTGAATCTATAGATTGCTTTTGGTAGAATTGCCATTTTTACTATGTTGATCCTCCCAATCCAAGAGCAAGGGAGGTCCTTCCATTTTCTGGTGTCTTCTTCAATTTCTTTCTTCAAAGACTTATAGTTCTTGTCGAATAGGTCTTTCACTTCCTTGGTCAGGGATACCCCAAGATATTTTATGCTATTTGTGGCTATCGTGAAAGGTGATGCTTCTCTGATTTCCCTCTCTGCTTCCTTATCCTTAGTGTAAAGGAAGGCAACTGATTTTTTTGGAGTTGATCTTGTATCCTGCCACATTACTAAAGGTGTTTATCAGCTGTAGGAGTTCTTTGGTAGAATTTTTGGGGTCACTTATGTATACTATCATATCATCTGCAAATAACGAAAGCTTAACTTCTTCCTTTCCAATACAAATCCCCTTGATCTCCTTATGTTGTCTTATTGCTATTGCTAGAACTTCAAGCACTATATTGAAGAGGTATGGAGAGAGTGGACATCCTTGTCGTGTTCCTGATTTTAGTGGGATGGCTTTGAGTTTTTCTCCGTTCAATTTAATGTTAGCTGTTGGCTTGCTGTAAATAGCTTTTATTATATTTAGGTAGGATCCTTGTTTCCCTATTCTCTCCAAGACCTTTATCATAAAGGGGTGTTGAATTTTGTCGAATGCTTTTTCAGCATCTAATGAAATGATCATATGATTTTTTTCTTTCAGTTTATTTATATGGTGGATTACATTGATAGATTTTCGTATGTTGAACCAGCCCTGCATCTCTGGGATGAAGCCTACTTGATCATAATGGATAATTTTTCTAATGTGTTCTTGGATTCGGTTTGCCAGTATTTTGTTGAGGATTTTTGCGTCGATGTTCATGAGTGAGATTGGCCTGTAATTCTCTTTCCTGGTTGAGTCTTTGTGTGGTTTTGGTATCAAAGTAACTGTAGCTTCATAGAAGGAGTTTGGTAATGACCCTTCTGTTTCTATATTGTGGAATACATTGAGGAGTATAGGTATTAGGTCTTCTTGGAAGTTCTGGTAGAATTCCGCATTGAAACCATCTGGCCCTGGGCTTTTTTTGGTAGGGAGGTTTTTGATAACAGCTTCTAGTTCTTCGCGACTGACAGGTCTGTTTAGATTGTTCACCTGGTCCTGGTTTAATTTTGGTAAATGGTATTTATCTAAAAAAGTGTCCATTTCTTTTACCTTTTCCAGTTTAGTGGCATACAAGCTTTTGTAGTAAGATCTAATGACTCTCTGAATTTCCTCTGTGTTTGTGGTTATGTCCCCCTTTTCATTTCTGATCTTATTAATTTGCAAATTTTCTCTCTGCCATTTGACTAGTTTGGATAGGGGTTTGTTGATCTTGTTGACTTTCTCCAAGAACCAGCTTTTTGTTTCATTGATTCTTTGGACTGTTTTCTGTGTTTCTATTTTGTTGATTTCGGCCCTCAGTTTTATTATTTCCAGTCTTCTACTTCTCCTGGGCGAGTCTGCTTCTTTTTTTTCTAGAGCTTTCAGGTGTGTTGTTAAGTCCCCAATGTATGCATTCTCCGTTTTCTTTAAGTAGGTACTTAGTGCTATGAACTTTCCTCTTAGCACTGCTTTCATTGTGTCCCATAGGTTTGAGTATGTTGTCTCTTTATTTTCATTAAATTCAAGGAAGACTTTAATTTCTTTCTTAATTTCTTCCTTGACCCAGGTGTGGTTCAGTAGTTGACTGTTCAGTTTCCATGAGTTTGTCGGCTTTCTGTGGGTAGCATTTTTGTTGCCTTCTAACTTTAATCCGTGGTGATCAGATAGGACACAGGTGGACACTGATATTTTTTTGTATCTGTGGAGGTTTCCTTTGTTTCCAAGTATGTGGTCAATTTTTGAGAAGGTTCCATGAGCTGCAGAGAAGAAGGTATATTCTTTCCTATTTGGGTGGAATGTTCTATAGATGTCTGTTAAGTCCATTTGCTTCATTACCTCCAATAATTCCCTTAATTCTCTATTAGGTTTCTGTCTGATTGACCTGTCCCTTGGAGAGAGAGGTGTGTTGAAGTCTCCTACTACTAGTGTGTGTGGTTTGATGTCTGCTTTGAGTTCTAGTAATATTTCTGTTACATAAGTAGGTGCTTTTATATTGGGGGCGTAGATATTCAGAATTGAGACGTCATCCTGATGAATTGTTCCTGTTATGAGTATAAAGTGACCATCTCGGTCTCTTCTGATTGATTTTAGTTTGAAGTCAGTTTTGTTAGAAATTAATATGGCCACACATGCTTTTTTCTTAGGACCATTTGCTTGAAACACCTTTTCCCAACCCTTTACTCTGAGTAGGTGCCTGTCTTTGTGGTTGAGATGTGTTTCTTGCAAACAGCAGAATGTTGGATCCTGTTTTCGTATCCAATCTTTTAGACTGTGCCTTTTTATAGATGAATTGAGCCCATTAATATTAAGTGATATTAATGACCAGTGGTTGTTTACTCCGGTTATTTTTATTGCTTTTGGTAGTAGAGATTGTGTGTCTCCCTTCTTTGAGATGTGCTGGTGAAGGGTCACTAGATGCCTGGGTTATTGTAGGCAGTGTTGGCAGTGTTGGATTCCTTGGGTTGTGATTTTCCTTCTATTATTTTCTGTAGGGCTGGATTTGTGGCTACGTATTGTTTAAATTTATTCTTATCCTGGAATGTCTTGTTTTCTCCATTGATAATGAACGATAGCTTGGCTGGGTATAGTAGTTTGGGTTTGCATCCATGGTCTCTTAGCTTCTGCAGTACATCTATCCAGGACCTTCTGGCTTTCATAGTTTCCATAGAGAAGTCAGGTGTAAGTCTGATCGGTTTACCTTTATAAGTTACTTGCCCTTTTTCCTTTGCAGCTCTTAATATTCTTTCTTTAACCTGTATATTTTGTGTTTTGATTATTATATGGCGAGGAGATGTTTTTCTTTGATCCAGTCTGTTTGGTGTTCTGTATGCTTCTTGAATATTTAAATGAATATCTTTCTTTAAGTTGGGAAAGTTTTCTTCCATAATTTTGTTGAATATATTTTTTGGGCCTTTGAGCTGTGACTCTTCTCCTTCTTCTATTCCTATTATTCTTAAGTTTGGTTTTTTTTATTGTGTCCCATTTTTCCTGAATGTTTTGTGTTGAGAATTTGTTGGCTTTGCTGTTTTCTTTGATCTGTTCATTTATTTTCTCTATGGTGTCCTCAGCATCTGAGATTCTTTCTTCTATCTCTTGTATTCTATTGATTATGCTTGTTTCTGTAGACTCTGCTCGTTGACCTAGATTTTCCATATCCGGCTGGTCCTCGGTTTGTATTTTCTTCCTTGCCTTCATTTCAGTTTTCAATTCTTGAACTGTTTCCATTACCTGTTTGATCGTTTTATCTTGGTTTCCCAGGGTATCATGTACATATTTACTCATTTCTTCAAACTTTTTGTTATACTTCTCATCCATTTCTATAAGGGCATTTTTTACATGTTGTTTAAGGGACTCTATTGCGTTCATAAAGTCAATTTTTTCCACTTCTTCTGTGTTAGATTGTTCAAATACTTCTGTTGTAAGATCCTTGGGTTCTGGTGTTTTCATGTTGTTTTTCAGATTATTGGGTGAGTTCTTGCCTTGGCGTCTGCCCATCTCCTCCTATTAATCCTCTCTAATGGGTGTTTTAAAAACCGGATCAGGTTTCCCTGCTGGCCCAGGGCTCCGCTTACAAAATGCCCTCGCTCTGTTTCCTGGTTCCTGCCGCCGGCCAAGAACCCTCTCACCCCTCCGATGGGTCTTCAGGACAGGACCAGGCTCCCCGTTTGCCAGTGACCCGGCTAAACAAAGGCCTACCTCTTTGATTTGATTGTAGTAGGGCAATCTGCTCTCCTTATTGCACGCCTGACCCTGTCGCTTGCGTCTGCTGCCGCGCTGGTCTCCCAAAGCCTCTTCCTGAATGCGGTGTCGCTCCGCCGCGTCTGGCCGCCGCTCCGCCTCTGTGCGTCTGGCCGCCGCTCCGCCTCTGTGCGTCTGGCCACCGCTCCACCTCTGTGCGTCTCTAGGCAAAACTTTCTTTACTTCTTTGAACATTCTTTCTAAAGTATCTATGTTTGAATCAGATAGCAAAATGCCATCCATGTAGTGGTAAATTATAGACTTAGGAAATTGCTTACATATTATTTTCAATGGCCGACTTACAATGTATTGGCACAGAGGGGGGCTATTGAGCATTCCTTGTGGGAGGATACTTCATTGATATCTCATAGCAGGCTGAGAATTGTTATAAGTAAGCAATTATATATATAATTATTATAAGTGAAGGCAATGTTTTCTCTGTCCTTTTCTTGTAAAGGTATATTTAAGAAACAATCTATAAAATCAATAAGCATAAGAGGCCATTCTTTGTGTAATAGAGAAGGCAGAGAATTCCAAATTGTAGAGGGCCCATAGGTTGAATAACCTTATTGACAGCTCTTAGATATGTCACCATTCTCTATTTAACAGATTTCTTTTTAACAACAGATGCAGGAGAATTTCAAGGGCTAGTTGATTCTTCAATATGGCAAGTATATATTTGCTCTTTTACCAGTTGTTCTAAAGCCTGCAGCTTTTCTTCAGCTAGAGGCCATTGCTTAACCTAAATTGGTTTCTCATTTAACCTTTTTAAAGGTAGGGATGTTGGTACCTCTAAAAGTTTGCTAGTTGCTTTGTGTTCTTGTACAGCCTGAATGGCTGGTGACCTTTGTGTATAGCACCTTATAATATCCGTCCCAGAATTATGAGTTCCTGGGACTTCAGGAATGTTATTATAGGTATTCCATTGCTGCAGTGGGTCACAACCCCATAAATTTACTGCAATATTAGTCACTTATGGCCTTAGCTTCTCTCTCTGACCTTCTGACCCTCTGCAGTCAACCCATCTCATGTTTTGTTTAACTTGAGATATGGTTCCAGTTCCTGTAATTGAACATCTGCCTCTTGAAGAGGCCAATTTGGATGCCAAGATTCTGGAGTAATGATACGACCACACCTGTGTCTACCAAGCCAACAATTACAATGCCATTTATATGCACTCTTAGCTTTGGTCTTTGATCATTTATAGAAGTCTGACAGAATACACATTTCCTATTTCCTATCGGAATTTTTGATTTATCATCCATGTTTAGTCCATTGTCCAGAACAGTATGGTTTTCAAAAGAAGGCTCTGGATTTTTTAATTTTCCTGGTGAGACATGTCCTCCACTGTGACTGGGATTGACTGGGCCACTTGTGATTTGAGGGCCTGTGAGAGGCCCCTCAATGAGTTTCCTGATGGTATTGAGTTGCCTTGTCTGTCTTTTGTTGATCTGCTTTTATGGGTCCAATGTTGGCATTTGCCACACCTTCTACATATACTTGAAGGCTGAGTCCTCCTATTCTTGCCATTCCCAGAGGAGATATTATTCCTTGTCTACAGTCCCATCTCAGATGTTCTATTCTACCACAGTTAAAACGTTTGGCATTTTGATGTCTCTTCATTCCTTTGGAAATTGCTTCTCCTACCCAAGATTCAGTATTATAGTCAAATGTCTCAATATTCATTGTATGCAGGATCTATTTATCCATAGGTGCCAATCTAACCTTTAAAGGCCCAAGTATCTTTTGCATTCTAAGTTGGCATTTTCAAAAGCCAGAGATTCAATATGTACTCATCTAGCATCTGGGTCTGTTACTCCTCTTTGTACAGCCTTAGTTAATCTTTGTAAAAACTCACTAAAGTTTCTCTCTGCCCCTGTTTAATCCTGGTATATGATTTAATTAGTTTTCCTAGTTCCTGAATTCTATCCCAAGCATTTAAGTCTGCTTTTTGGCGTAGGGACAAGATTTGTTCATCGTAAAGAGCTTAAACCTGTGGGTCAGCATAAGTGCCCTCACCAAAAATTTGATCTTGGGAATTCTCAAGTCATTTTGCTTTTTCCTGTTGTTCTAAGATTTTAGCTTCTTCCCTGATGTAACAATTAAGCATCAATTGAGACCTGCCATCCAGGACTGCTGAAGCTAACTGAAGCCAGTCATGTGGTGTCACCTTAATGCTAAAATGCCTTTATCATCTCCCTAACAAATGTGGAATGCAAGCCATAAGTTATGACAGCTTACTGAATTTCATCAGTTCCAATAATTTCCTCAATCATTTCAAATCTTTTTACTATTGTTTTTTGTAAAGCCTGAATCTCCTGGCCTGTACATATTTCTAGTGATTTCATTGAGGTACCTGGTCCTCATTCTGCATATGTGATTCTAAGGTCTGAATTTTCTCCTTTAAAAATAACACCTCATCCTTGGACATTTTTTTGGATAGCACGCAGATTGCCATCCTGGAGAGATACTCTATCTGCTAACCTATCATAACTTTTAAACAAATTTTGATTGTCAAATTCAACACTATGAATTCTTTCAGATAATTTCTCAGTACCTGTAGACATAGATTCAATTTTGTCTGTCAAATTAATGTTACCCTTTTTAATATATTAATTTTTTCAGGTAACTTTTATTTTTTATGGTATTAATCTTGTCAAATAGCTGTTCATTATTAGTCTATAAAGACTGTATCATTCCTAAAAGTGTCACATTCTTTTTTAAGGATATAATATGATGAAAAAACTGAGTCCCGATATCCAATAAATGGAAGTATCACCATAACCATATAAGCCTTGCAGAATACAATCAATAGTATTAGCAAAAAAAGTTACTAAAGGTTTCAATATTAATGTAGTTTGCCATATTGATTTATTAATTACCAGTTATGAGAGCCGGTAAATTGGTTTATGTGTAATAATCTTTATTGTCCAGCAGGTGTCGTGGTTGCAGAATTGTGTCTAGCAGTGATGCAACCGGTGGTGATAGGAATGGTTCTGAGCCACTTAAGTTTCCTGCCTTGGTACTGGTTAAATAATAAGAAATACACAGAGCAAGAAACACAGAATTCATGGGAAGGGAGCACAAACCAAAAGCTGCACAAGTTACCACGTGGCAAGGAACCATGCCAGGGAACCGCATCAGGGAATATGGCAGTGGGGGGCCATGCATGAGCTTGGGAAATTTCCAAGTCGCCGCATGCAGTAAGCTCTGCTGTGGTGGGAGTTCTACAAACAGCTGCTTAGGTACAAGCAAGCCAAGAAGGGAGACTTTCTGGGCCATGGACGTGTTAGGCCTTTAGGCTGTCCACCTGGTAGGTGTGGCATTCGAATCCACATGGGTGCCAGATGAAGATGGACACTTAAAAGAAATTCCACACTAGCTCAGAATTGAAAATAATTGAGGGTTATTTTTTTAGGGGTAGACTCACAAATCAGAATCCTCTGCTGGAACGGAGAACAGAAACTGAATCCTGCAGCTGGAAAAGAGAGCAGATGTACACTTTACATCGGCATAAACAGTATAAGAAACCTTGCCCAAGTTGGAGGGTAACTTAAAGGTTACTGGCTGTAGGATTTTCTATAGCATACATAAGCTTGTAACAGTATTTTTGTCCTGAACTGAATATCTGTGTTCCCTAAAATTTGTATGTTACAATCCTAATTCCCAACATGGCAACTTAGGTTATGTATTTGGGAGGTAATTAGCTCATAAGCATAGGGCCTTTGTGAATGGAATGTGTTTCCTTACATATAATACACCCGGTAATTCTTCTTGGCCTTTTTGCAATGTAAGGACACAGCAAAAAGATGACCACCTACAAACCAGTAAGCATGCCATTGCTAGATATCAAATCTTCCAGTACCTTCCTGTCAGGATTTACAGTCACCAGAACAGTGGAAAGCACATTTCTGTTACTTATAAGCTAGGTCTCATTTTATTATAATATCAAAGTAGAGTCAAAACTTAGCAGAATTATTTATGTCTAGTAAGAGAACAATGTGGCCTTAGATCCAGAACAGTTACTGGATGTCAGTAGCTGCTCTCTTCCTTCTGGCTTTTTTCCACTTTCATTGAAGGACAAAGTCAGACTGTAGGACATTAATCTACGGTATGCAGATTTCACCACTGCCAAGATTTGGTTAATTAAGATAAGAAGGATATCTCCTGAATGTCACTTGTAGTTGTTTCAAGGTTAGTCTTTCCTGCTCCTGTTATTGGAAGATTATTTATTGGCTATTCTGACATAACAGCAGATGTGTATAGCATTTAAGACTTTGGATAGTATAAATCAGCTAACTGCAAAATAGGAAATGATCAGAAATAAAATTATTTTTGTTTATTATGGATTAGTATACAAAATAATCAGTTTTATTATGATAATTTCACACATGCTTTTTGCATTATTTGTTTGTTTTGTCCTCCTCTCTCAATCCCCTGCCCACTCCTTAGTGGCACCTTCTCTGCATTTGCTTTGTCTGAATGACAGTATCCTTTGCCATGCAGAATCTTTTCAATATCATGAAGTCCCATTTATTAATTGTTTATTATTACCAGTGCCAATGATGTTCTGTTCAGAAGCCTTTTCCGGTGCCAATAAGTTCAAGGCTATTCCCCCTTTCTCATCTTTAAGGTTCAGTGTACCTGGTTTATGTTAAGGTTTTTGATCCAACAGAAATTGAGTTGTGTTCAGGATGATATGTATGGGTCTATTTGGATTCTTTTACATGTAGTCATCAACTTTGACCAGCTGAAGTTGTTGAAGATGTTGTCTTTTTGCCATTGTCCATTTTTTTTGCTCCTTTATAAAAAAATCAGGAGTCCATTGGTGAGTGCATTTCTGTTTATATCTTCAATTTGATCCGATTTATAAACCTATTTTGTGCCAATACTTGCTGTTTTAATTATAATAGCTCTATAGTTCAACTTGAAATTAGATATAGTGATACCTCCAGCAATTCTTTTATTATTAAGCATTGCTTTGGCTATCCTAGACTCTTTTCTTTCCATGGAAGGTAAAAATTGTCCTTTTCTCCATCTCTTCTGATTGATTTTAGTTTGAAGTCTATTTTGTTAGATATTAGGATAGCCACATCCGCTTGTTTCTTAGGTACATTTGATTGGAAAACCTTTTCCTAACCCTTTACTCTGAGGTAATGTCTGTCTTTGAGGTTGAGGTGTGTTTCTTGTATATAAAAGAAGGCTGAATCCTGTTTTCATATCCATTCTCTTAGCCTGTGATTTTTTTATAGGTGAACTGAGTCCGTTGATATTAAGAGATATTAATGACCAGTGGTTGTTAATTCCTGTTATTTTTTGGTTGTAGTGTGTGTGTTTCCCTTCTTTGGAGGAGGACATTTTATACTCATCAGAAGAATAATCCATCAAGATGAAGTCTCAATCATGAATATCTATGCCCCAAATACAAAAGCAACATGTCAAAGAAACATTAATAAAGCTTAAATCACACATCAAACCCCACACACTAATAGTAGGAGACTTCAACACCATACTCTCTCCAATGGACAGGTCAATCAGACCAAAATTTAACAGAAAAATAAGAGAGCTAACAGATGTCATGACTCAAATGCACTTAAGAGACATCTACAGAACATTTTACCCAAACACAAAAGAATATACATTCTTCTCAGCACCTCATGGAGCCTTCTCTAAAACTGACCACATACTCAGTAACAAAGCAAAACTCAACAGATACCAAAAAAAGTGGAATAACCCCCTGGATCTTATCATATCCCCATGGTTTAAAGTTAGAATTTAACAACAACACTAATTTCAGAAAGCCTACAAACTTATGGAAATTGAACAGTGAACTATTGAAACCACCCCTGGATAAAGAAAGAAATAAAGAAATAAATTAAAGATTTCCTAGAATTTAATGAAAATGAAGGTACAGCATATCCAAACCTATGGGACATTATGGAAGCAGTGCTAAGGGGAAAGTTCATAGCACTAAGTGTCTACATAAATAAAGTGGAGAAGTCTTATACTACCAACTTAATGCCAAACCTGAAAGTTCTAGAACAAAAAAAATAAGCAGACTCACCCAGGAGGAGTAGATGACAGGGAATAATCAAATTGAGGGCTGAAATTAATAAAATAGAAACAAAGAAAACAATCCAAAGAATCAATGAAACAAAGAGCTGGTTCTTTGAGAAAATCAACAAGACTGACAAGCCCTTATCCAAACTAATCAAAAGGCAGAGAGAGAAAGAACATTCAAATTAATAAAATCAAAAGTGAAAAGGGGGCATAATAACAGACACCAAGGAAATCCAGAGAATCATTAGGTTGTACTACTAAAACCTGTACTCCAGAAAATTGGAAAATGTAAAAGACATGGACAATTTTCTGTATAGGTACCACACACCAAAATTAATCAAGACCAAGTGAACAATTTAAATAGACTTATAATCTGCAAGGAAGTAGAAGCTGTTATCAAAATCCTCTCAAAAAACAACAACAACAACAAAAACCCAGATGGTTTCAGTGCAGAATTACATATGTTGAGCCATTCCTGCATCTTTGGCATGAAGCCTACTTGATCATGGAGAATGATCTTTTTGGTGTGTTCTTAGATTCAGTTTGAATTTATTTTATTGAGAACTTTTGTATCTATATTCATAAGGAAAGTTGGTCTATAATTTCTTATTTGTTGGATCTTTATATGGTTTAGGTGTCAAGGTAATTGTGGCCTATTAAAAAGAATTAGGCAATGTTCCTCCTGTTTAAATTTTGTGGAATAATTTAAGGAGTATTGGCATTAATTCTTCTTTAAATGTAGAACTGTTATTTCTTGTATGCTGTTAATTTTCTATTATGAAATCTCTCCAATATTTTATGTAGGTACTTAGTGTTATGAATTTACCTCTTAGAACAGCCTTCATTGTGCCCCATAAGTTTGAGTAAGTTTGTCTATTCATTTGCATTTAATTATAGAAAATATTTAATTTCTTTTCTAATTTCTGTCTTGACCCATTTTTTCATTCAGTAGAGTAGTTTGGTTTCCATGAGCTTGTAAGCTTTCTGTTGTTTCTGTTGTTTATATGAAGTTTTAATCTGTGATGGTCTGGTAGGATGCAGGGAGTTATTTCCAATTTTCTTATCTATTGAGACTTGCTTTGTGACAGAGAATGTGGTCAAATTTGAAGATAGTTCCATGAGGTGCTGAATAGAAGTTATGTTCTTTTGTATTTGGATGTTTGTTCTGTAAGATATCTGTTAGGTCCATTTAGTTTATAAAAGCATTTTGCTCCAGCATTTCTCTGTTTATTTAGTTTTGTGTACATGACCTGTCTATTGGCAATAGCAGGGTATTGAAGTCCCCCACTATCAGTGTGTGAGGGTCAATATGAGACTTAAGCTGTAGTAGTGTTTCTTTCATTAACTTGGGTGCCCTTATGTTTGGGCATAGGTGTTAAGAATTGCAACGTTCTCTTGGTGGATTTTCCCTTTGATAAGAATCAGTCCTTTTCTATCTCTTCTGATTAGTTTTTGTTTGAATTTTATTTCATCAGACAATAAAATGGCTACACCAGCCTGTACCCCAGGTTCATTTGTTTTAAATATCTTTTTCCAATCTTTTGCCCTGAGGTGATGCCTATCTTTGAGGTTAAGGTGTGTTTCTTGGATGCCACCATTCTGTTAGTCTGTGCCTTTTTATTGGGAAATTGAGACTATTGCTATCAATGAACAGTGTTTATTGATTTCAGTTATTTGTGGTGGTGGTGTTGGTAGTGTGTGTGTGTGAGGGGGGGATGGGTTATTTATTCCTTGTGTTTTCTTGGATATAATGATCCTAAGGTTGAAATTTTCCTTCTGTTGCCTTCTGTAGGGCTGGATTTGTAGACAGATATCGTTTAAATTTGCTTTTTTCATGCGATGTCTTATTTTCTCCATCTATTGTGATTGAAATGTTTTCTTGCTGTAGTAGTCTGGGCTGGTTGGCATCTGTGGTCTCTCAAAGTCTGCAGCACATCTGTCCAGGCCATTTCTAGCTTTTAGAGTTTCCATTGAGAAGTCAGGTGTAATTCTAATAGATCTACCTTTATATGTTTATTTGGTCTTTTTCCTTTGAAGTTTTTAATATTCTTTCTTTGTTCTGTACATTTCAAGCTTTGATTACTATGTGCTGAGGGAACTTTCTTTTTTGGTCCAGTCTATTTTGGTACCTCCTTCTTTAGGTTAGAAAAACTTTCTTTTATGATTTTGTTAAAAATCATTTCTGGGCCTTTGACCTGGGTTTCTTCTCCTTCCTGTATTCCCATTATTCTCAAATTTGGTCTTTTTGTGTCCCAGATTTCCTGGATGTTTTCCCCAAGATTTTTTTATATATAATATTTTCTTTGGCTGAAGTATCCATTTTGTCTATCATGCCTTCAGTGCCTGAGACTCCCTCTTTCATCTCTTGCATTCTGTTGGTGAAGCTTATCCCTGTGGTTCCTGCTCAAGTTCCTAATTTTTTCATTTCCATATTTTCTTCAATTTGAATTTTCTTTGTTGATTCTAGTTCCACTTTCAGGTCTTGAATAGTTTTATTCATTTCTCCCACTGTTTGTATTTTCATAGATTTCTTTTAGAAATTCATTCATTTCTTCTTTAAGGACCACTATAATATGCATAAAGGGTATTTTACAGTCTTCGTTTCATGTTTCAGCTATGTTGAAATACTCAGAGTCTCCAGTAGAAGGGATCCTGAGCTCTAGTATAGACATATTGTCCTGGCTGTTATTAATTGTGTGTTTATGCTGGTATCTGGGCATCTGGGTTTGGGAAGGTTGTGATTCTAGGGGCTGATATGTGGTTTTGTCTTTGTTGGGTGGTGTTTTCTTCCTTGGTGTCTGTTTCTTCTCTGATTTTCAGAGGGTGTGATGGCTGTGGGTCACCTGGTAAGAAATTCATCTGGGATCTTGATAGGTGTGGCTTCTGGAGGTTCCTAATAAAATGTGTTCTTAGGTTTGAAGAATTGACACTTAGAAATCGGGATAGGCTTTGAGGGGCTGGTTGAGGGAGTCCACAGGAGGGGGGAAATCAGGGTGCTCCACCAGGATCTGTTTCGTCCCCTGGAAATGGGAGCAGAGTCTGAGGAGAAAGAACAGCAGGTAGTCTGCTACAGAGCTGAGGGTGAGACTGGAGGATTAGCTATGGAGGAAAGGAGGGAAAGTGGAGAGCTGAAGCTCCCTACCTGCTTTGCTGGCCAACTTGCTTCTCTGGCAGGCTTGGCTGGAGGGTTCCTAGAGAATGCCTACTGGAGTTGTAGTCTAGGATAAAGCAATGAGTAGGTCAAAGTATGTTTGGAAGGGAAGATCTTCATGAGCACTGGAGATGGGGTAGAGGGTAAAGGAGGCTGCAGCAGGTGGTCTGCTATAAAGCTGGGGATGAGACTGGGGGGTTATGTTTGGAGGAGCAAAAGGGGAAGTGAAGATTTTCAAGGAGAGGCGAAGTCCTGCGGTCAGCCTACCTGCTTCCCAGGCTGGAGTGTTCTATGGGATCCCATGCCTACATCTTGGGGTGTTTACCTGTTTTAGACCAGCAGTTTCGCTGGTTGGGCTTTTATATTAAGGTCTTTGATTCTTTTTTAATTGAGATATAAGAATGCGATTTCATTGTTTGGCATGTAAATTGCCAGTTTTGTCAGAAACATTTGCTGAAGCTGTCTTTTTCCAGAATGAAGTTTTGATGCCTGTACTGGCTAGTTTGATGTCAACTTGCACAACCAAAGTCATCAGAGAAGAGGGAGCCTCAGTTGAGAAAATGCCTCTATAAGATAGAGATATCAGCAAGTACATAGACCATTTTCTTACTGGTGATTGATATGGGAAGGCCTAGCCCATTATGGGTGGTGTCATCCCTGGCCTGGTGATCCTGGGCTCTATAAGAAAGCAGCCTGAGCAGAGTCCTGACCTGACCACAGAAGAAGCAAGATGTGACTGCCCCGCTGAATAAAGTACTGAGTCACATGGCTAACACAGATAAGAATAATGAGCTAATAATGGGCTATATAAGTTATAAGAGTTAAGACTGAGCTAATGGGCCAATCAGTTTAAAACTAAAACAAAAAAGAAAAAAGAAAGCAGCCTGAGCAAGCCATGGGGAGCAAGCCATTAAACAGCACCATTCCATGGCTTCTGCATTGGCTCCTACTTCCAGGATCCTGCTGTTTGGGTTTCTGTCTTGACTTTTTTTGATGATGAACTGTGATGTGGAAGCATAAGCTGAATTAACCCTCTCCTCTCCTAGTTTCTTTCGTCATGGTGTCTTATCACAGCATTTCTTATCACTAGCTAAAACAGCACCTGTATCAAAAATTGGAAAGATGTAGCTGTGTGCAATTATTTCCTGGCCTTCTAGTTCTAGTTAACTTGACTATGTATTTTAGTGCCAATACAATGTGTCTTTGTTTCTATGGATCTGTAGTTTGGTTTGAACTTAGATATTGTGCTACTTTCAGCATTGTCCTTTTTGCTTAGGATTACTTTGAGCTTTTGGGGGTATTTGGAGTTTACATATGAATTTTAAGGGTTTTTTTTGTTGTTGTTCTACAAGAATGTCACTAGAATTCTACAAAGATTGTACCAAATCTGTAGGCTGCTATTGGTAAAAGAACCATTGGAAACAAAACCATTAGACTTTGTCATTGGTTTCTATATCATGTACCTAAATTACAAAATATAGGCAATACAAATTGCCACAGAATCCATCTCTAATTTAGAGATCCCATCTTTTTCTCTCCTCACCTGCTCACAGATTGTCCTACTTTACTAGGAAGTTTTATAGAGATATAATAAAAAGGATTTGACACAGATCAAATTCCTTCTTGGCTGCTTCATTTGAGAATAAAGAGCTATATGACCATATAATTATGTGAATTTGTTGAGCTGCAAGAGCAGACATGGTATTAGTTATATCTTACAGTACTCTTAGTAGGAAGGTTTGAGCCCCTCTTTGATTTGTATTAGTCCAGTGTGGGAATTACAATTTGGGGAGTATACACAAAAGAGAATGAGTCATGAATCCTAAAAGTTTTCCTAAATAATATGTGCTAGCTTCACTCTGGAAGCTTTTAAACATCCTTTAGAAGGCTATATTACCCACTAAAAAGTTTAGAGTTTAGATATCTAAAAGATTCTACCCTCCTCTGAATAAGAAAGGTATGATAGGGTTCATAGACCAGTATATGTTCATATGTCCACATAAGAAATAGTATCCCAGTGTAGCATAGATAGCATAGGAAATATAAGTGTAATTCATTATCATAGTCATAAGCCATCTACACATCTACACATATAGATATAGTCCTTGTTCAGAATTAAATAGTTCCTGTACAACAGGATAAATTCTCTGAAGAGACCCAAGTAACTATCACATGATCTGTAATTGGAAAATTTTGTTTGAAAGCAAAAACTAGAGGAAAAGTATGTCCTTAAGCTATACTATAAAAACCTTATCAATCACTTTTGACAATTTCCTTAGCAAGAAAAGCAAAAGCACTGATTCTTGTATTCATGTTTACCACACCCTAAAGAAGAAGGAAAACTATATGAGCTAAAATATCATGCCATTAGGAGTTGTATTCATTTATATTTATGCTTATATATGTGTGCACACATGTATACATGCATGGCCTACAGCACACATATGGAGGTAAGAGGACATTTCTTTGAAATTGGATCTTTCCTTCCACCATGTGATTTCTGGGGATCAAACTTGGATCTTGAGGCTTGGTGTATAAGTGCCTTTAATGAGAAATCTCACTGGCTCTATTGTAGATATTTTAAAACACAGAGAATCAATATCAGATCTTTTCTCATTTTTAATATTATAAAATACCACCAAATACTACAAAAGATCACTGTATAAGAATAGAATCAGGGCTGGATATATGAGGTAAAGATATAACAACAACAACATCAAAACTATAGGCAAATGTAATTGATGAACATAAACTCAACAAAAAAACTCAATAAGATACCAAGAAATCAAATTTAACATATTGAAAAGATCACACTCTCCAGGTCAGAGACCACAACTGTAGTCTGGGGGAGCGGGCTGCATCCCACCACCCAGCTAGCTTAACCCCCCAAAATAACCACACGGAAATTGTATTAATTAAATTACTGCCTGGCCCATTAGCTCTAGACTCTTATTAGCTAATGCTCACATCTTGATTCAACCCATTTCTAATAATCTGTATGTCACCACGAGACAGTGGCTTACTGGGAAAGGTTCAGCATGTCTGACCTAGCAGCTTCATGGTGGGCAGCTCTCTCTGCCTGCCTTCTTCCAAGCATTCAGTTCTCTTTTCCACACCTATCTAAGTTTTGCCCCATCAAAAGGCCAAGGCAGTCTCTTTATTTGGCCAATGAAAGTAACACATAGACAGAAAAACTTCCTACACCACACAACCCCACCAATGTCCAGCTTTCCAGCTCCCACCTCAGTCCAAATGCAGGATCCCATGGAGTGCTACCTGTTCCCTAGGTCAGAGACCACACACTTTCAGTGCCACAAGTCTACAGTGTTTCAATGTCCCTGCCAGCAAGCGAGCTTCAGTAGCCTGTGCTTGCAAACTGCACGAACCGCCTGCGTAAAAGAGTCAGAGTTTGCCCTGGCAGGACAGCCCAGAAAGCCGGCATTTTTAAACGGGGCAGCTTTTTTTCCTGCTACGGCTGAAAACCGAAAAGCATGCATTCAGCTTTTCGTCAACACCATTTAAGTGTTTCGTGGCAGGACCTCTTAATGAGCTGCAGGGTTTTGCAGCTAAAGCTGAGTCAGGAAGCCTCTCTTAGATGAGAGCGCTTGCTTGCCTCTAGCAAGCAGAGCAGACCCGAGAAATCGCTGCTATCAATAAAACATGCTTTACTCTTTCCCAAGCTTTTTCAGGCTTTCTGTGGATTCAGTTGTCCACACGTCTGGGTGCCATTTGTAGTAATAAGAGTGGCGGGGCTGTGTCCCGCCACCCAGCCGCCCGCATGGCTAACTTTATCCGAAATAATTACACGGAAACTGTATTCTTTTAAACACTGCTTGGCCCTTTAGCTCTAGCCCTTACTGGCTAATTCTGATATCTGGATCAACCCATCTCTAATAATCTGTGAGTACCGGTCTCATGACGTCTCTGAGCTCACTTCCTCTTCCTCCCAGCAGTCTATTCTGTTTACTCCACCCACCTATGTTCTAAGCTATGAGCCCAAGCAGTTTGTTTATTACTTAACCAATGAAATCAAAAGATTGATATATGACACTCCCACATCACTTGTCTGCTCCCCAGATCAATATTATTCCCTTGATGGTCCATGGCACTTCAACCTCCATGACTCTAAGCAAAATACCCCACTGGAACTCCTCTTACTCATGTCAGAACCCATGCTTTACTGACCCTGGACATCTCACACAGCATGCCTGCTAGTGAAGTAAGAGATTGGACACACTCACTAGGTGAACAGGGACCAGTGCAGTAACCCCACTCATAAATCTGTACTGAGTATTTTCTTGACTAAACTTGAAACATTACCTAGCTGATCCAAAACTAGCCAAGCTGAGGTAGTACATATTCAAATACCCACTCAATGTAGGTAGGCCAGAAATATTCTAAGAAAGTTGTTAAGCAAATGAGGACTAAGAAAATAACAAACATTAAACAATCAATGATATAACAGGAACAATATGACACACCTTTCTATAATAAGTCTGAATATCAATGGTCTCAATTACCCTATCAAAATACACAGACTGGCTGATTGGATCAGATAACAGAATCTATTTCTTCCCTGCCTAAAAGAAATAAATTTCAGTGCCAGCTTCAGGATGCCTCCTTGTGAGTTCTAAGTCAAGAGCCCCAGTGGCTCCCAAAACAGTACAGGCTATGTAGTCTGCTAAGAGAGTAAATGCATCCAGTGGTCTTATCCAAATGAGAATTCTGTGGACTATAATACAGGCCTACCAGGCAAGATGTGCCCATTGGTGCAATAGCGACATGACAGTTAAGGGAGCAATCAAGCACTCTGAGTGGTTTTGAGGTTAAATTCACAAGAGGGGATCCCATGACTAAAGAGGTCTTAAGTCCTAGGAGGTATGTACAATTATAGTTTAGCTAAATTTCCAAGCTATCTTCTATATATTTATGTTTATACCTAGACAAATTGTACTTTCATTCTTCATAAGAGAAACTTTCTTCTGCAAGAAAATCTGTGAATGCAGAGACAGATGCCTGCTCCAGATACTGAAAATAACCTAGAGCCAAGCTTGCCCTCACCATCCTTACACTTTCAAGTCTATCTCTGATCATGCCACTCCTACAGTGGCCCAGCCTGAGGCAGGCTGGACTCTCACATGAGACACACAACCAAGGAAAGAAGACCACATAGCCAGGTCCCACTGCAAAAGCACAAAAATGAAAAGACAAGGCAATATGCTCCTCCTGCCAACCCACTACTTCTACAGACACATTCTCAATTAGAATTACCTAGATGAACTTCAGGACACAGACTTTAATCATAAACTTAATAAAGAATGCATGCAATTTTAAGAAGTCATGACCAATTAGGTCAGAAATAATGCTTGAGTGAGGGCCAGGGAAATATGTGTGTGTGTGTGTGTGTATGTATGTATGTGTGTATATAGATCAAATGACAAAATCAGATTTTAAAAACTGACTTTAATGAAGATTTTAAAAATTGAAGAGAATTCAAACTGAAACAAAAGTGAACCCCCCCCCAAATAGTAATCAAATTAGAAAACTCTGGGGAAAGCCATCCCAGGAAAATGGATCAAGTAAAAACTAGAATATCAAGACTTGAAAATAAAGTAGAGGAATTTGGACCATTCGATAAAAGGATATGAAAAAAGAAATTAAACACATAAACATGCAGAAACTATCGGATACCATGAAAAGACCAAACCTTCAAACTGTACATGTAGAATAAAAAGAAGAGGGCTGGAGAGATGGCTCAGTGGTTAAGAGCATTGCCTGCTCTTCCAAAGGTTCTGAGTTCAATTCCCGGCAACCACGTGGTGGCTCACAACCATCTGTAATGAGGTCTGGTGCCCTCTTCTGGCCTGCAGACATACACACAGACAGAATATTGTGTACATAATAAATAAATAAATAAATATTTTTTAAAAAAGAATAAAAAGAACCCCAGGTTAATGGTATTATAGAAGAAAGTTTTCACAAACTAAGGAAAGATACACCCATTCAGATACAAGAAGCATCCAGAACACAAAATAGACAGGAACAGAAAAAGAAGCTTCCCATATTACAGTTTGTGGTGATACATTATGATAAAAATATCTCTTATATTCTAACAGACTAGAACTTTTGCTGGACCTCACAGCCGAAGTTAATGATACACCTTGAGGTCACTTAAGACTGCTATCCTGTGTACTCTCCCTGTTTGTTTAACCTGCCTTTAACAACCGACCTTATTTGCCTTGGATTTCCCATGTAATCAACTTTTACAACCTAAGGCAATGCCTAGCTACAATCTTAAGTTATTTACTTACTTTTTTTCATGCCCCTGACCCAGAGTAATGCATGTGTGTCACTTTCTGAAAGCAGCAAATACAGAAGTTGAAAACAACTTCCTAAAATCTGCCCTAAAGGCTGAAAGCAACAATTTGTGGATATCGGTTGATCAACAATAATGTTTAATGTCTTTATCAGCTGGGATTAGTTAGAGCCAGTGACTTAATCCCTTGTAAAACTGTTAAAGAATTCTGTAAATGATCCCATTCCTTCCCCCATGTGATACTTTCTGTGCTCTTCAATAAATAAAGACTGAAACCTCTTGTTAGGAACAAACACACATAAACAGAAGACGCAGATATGATTCCCAAGACAGCCTTCTTCAGGTAGGCACAGGTTCAGATTCATGTACAGACTGAAGATGGGACTTCACAGAGAGCATGAAGTAAAGAATTCAAATCTGGTCTTGCTTGTAAGAATTCCAAGAAGAGCTTTTATTTCTTTCCTTAATCTAACACCAATACATTTTGGTAACTCAGAGTTAATCACTAATACAAATAATCCACACAATAGTTAAAATACAAAATAGGTATACAGAACAAGGAAAGAATATTGAAAGCTTTGAGAGAAAAACTAAAAAGCACATATATAGGAAAAACCTATAGGAATAATAGCTGATTTTTCAATGAGAAATTTAAACTTCTGGAGAGCCTGAAGCAATATACAAGTTCTGAAAGGGTATGGGTGTCAACCTAGGCTACTGTACTCAGCACAGCATCTGCCATAGTTGAAGATAAAAAGAAAAACTTTCCATGATATAAAGAAGCTATGAAAGAATTTGTCTTCATCAATCCAACCCTTTAGAGAATGCTGGAATCAATACACTGGACCAAAAGAGGAATAAGGATAGCTAAGATTATAGAAGCAAATGAATCTGTAACCACTGAAGCACAAAATACGAATAAGAAAACAAGCAGAAAAACAACAACCAAATGACTACTGTCAATACACTTTTCAATAATAACTATAAATATTAATGGTCTCAATTCCTGAATTGAAGGACAAAGGTTAGTCGAATGAGTTAAGAAATAAAGTCCTGCAATCTACAGATTCAATGCAATGTCCATCAAAAGCCCAGCAAAAGAATAATACTCAACTTCATATGGAAAAGAAAAAACAAAAACAAACAAACAAAAAACAGGATAACCAAAACAATCCTGTACAATAAAGGAACTTCTAGAGGCATCACACCCCCTGACTTCAAACTCTAATACAAAGCTACAGTATGGGAAACAGCCTGGTATTGGCATAAGAACAGACAGGAGGACCAATGAAACCGAATTCAAGATCTGGATAGCAACATACACACCTAAAAATACCTAATTTTTCACAAAGAAGCAAAAAAATATAAAATGGAAAAAGAAATCATATTCAACCAATGGTGCTGGCATAACTGGATATCAACATGCAGAAGAATGAAAATAGATCCATATGTATCACCATGCACAAAACTCAAGTCCAAATGGATCAAAGACCTCAACATAAAACTAACCACACTGAACCTCATAGCAGAGAAACTGGGAAGTACACTTGAATGCACTGGTACAGTAGACCACTTCCTAATTATAACCCCAGCAGCACAGACACTGAGAAACAATTAAGAAATGGGACCTCCTGAAACTGAGAAACTTCTGTAAAGCAAAGGACACAGTCAACAAGACAAAATGACAGCCTACAGAATGGGAAAAGATCTTCACCAACCCCACATCGGACAGAGGTCTAATCTCCAAAATAAACAAAGAACTCAAGAAATTGGCCATCAAAAGGACAAATAATCCAATAAAAAAAATGGTGTAAAGACCTAAACAGAGACCTCTCAACAGACAAATCTCAAATGTCTGAAAGACACTTAAGAAAATGCTCAACATCCTTAGCCATCAGAGCAAATCAAAACAACTCTGAGATTCCATGTTACACCTGTAAAAATGGCCAAGATAAAAAACACCGATGACGAACTTATGCTGGAGAGGATATGGAGTAAAGGAAACACTCCTCCATTGCTGGTGGGAATGCAAAATGGTACAGTTGCTTTGAAAATCAGTATGGTGATTTCTCAGAAAATTAGGAAACAACCTACCTTAAGACCCAGCAATACCACTTTTGGGTATATACCCAACAGATGAGCAATCATACCAGAAAGACATGTGTTCGACTATGTTCATAGCAGCATTATTTGTCATAGTCAGAACCTGGAAACAACCTAAATGCTCCTTCGACTGAAGAATGGATAAAGAAGATGTGGTCCATTTACACAGCAGAAAAATATAATGACATCTTGAAATTTGTGAACAAATGGATGGATGTAGAAAACATCATATTGAGTGAGGTAACCCAGACCCAGAAAGACAAATATCATATGTACTCACTCATAAGTGGCTTTTATACATAAAGCAAAGGGAAAACCATACTACAATTCACAATCACAGAGAACCTTGATAACAAAAACGACCCTAAGAGAGACATATGTGGATCTAATCTACATAAGAAATAGAAAAAGATGAGATCTCCTGAGTAAGTTGGGAGCATGGGGATCATGGAAGAGGGTAGAAGGGGAGGAGGAAGGAAGGGAGGAGAGTGGAGAAAAATATATAGCTCAAGAAAAACAAAAATAAACAAAATCCTTATTTCTATCTTCTACAAGAAACTCATCTTACCTTCAAACTCACAACCTTAAATTAATGCTGAAAATACAAGGATAAACAATATACATTTTTAAAAATAATTTTTGACATTATAATGTAATTATATCATTTCTTCTCCCCCCTGCCAAGCCCTTTAATATGCATCCCCTTGCTCTCTCTCAAATTCATGGCCTCTTTTTTATTGCTGTTGTATTATATATGTATATACATGTGCATATGTGTATATATATATATTCTTAAATACACAAATACAACCTGCAAAAAAAGAGAAAAAAATGGTTAAAACAACAAACTATCCCAAGCAAATGGGCACAGGAAATAAACAAAGGTGTCTTTATTCTGGTGTCAGACAAAAGAGACTTCTAATAAAACTAATCAAAAGATTTTTTTAAGGGATGCCTCATTTTAATAAACAAACAATTAACCCACAAAACATTACAATCCTAAATATACATGCACCAAACTTTGGTGCACCCAATTTCATAAAAATTGCACTACTGAACTCAGAGACACAGATTAACTCCAACTCAATAAGAGTGGGTGATTTCAATACTCCTCTTTCTCTAATAGATGTTTATTTTCTGAACAGAAAATAAACAAAAATATCATAATTAAATGACATCAAGTGGAACTAACAGTTATCTATAGAGTATTTCACAGGAACACCAAATAAGCTTCTCTAAAATAGACCACATACTGAGACACAAAGGAAATCTTTTGTTTTTTTAAAAAAAAATCTTTTCTCACTTAACATACCAATTCCAGTTCTCCCTCCCCTCCTTCCTCTCCCCACCCCACTTCCCCCCACTCCACCACCCATCCATTTCTCAGCACTCCCATGGGGGACTCAACAAGTCTGGCTCCTCACTTTGATGCAGGACCAAAAAGGATGACCCCAGCTAAGACCCTAAGCAATAGTGCAGAGGGTGCCTGAACTGGCCTTCCCCTATAATCAGATTGATGACCACCTTAAATGTCATCATAGAACCTTCATTCAGTAACTGATGGAAGCAGATGCAGAGATCCACAGTTAAGCACAAAGAAAATCTTAACAGCCGGGCGGTGGTGGCGCATGCTTTTAATCCCAGCACTCGGGAGGCAGAGGCAGGCGGATCTCTGGGAGTTCGAGGCCAGCCTGGTCTACAAGAGCTAGTTCCAGGACAGGAACCAAAAGCTACAGAGAAACCCTGTCTCGAAAATCAAAAAAAAAAAAAAAGAAAATCTTAACAAACTCAGACAATTGGAATAACTCCATATACCCTGTTTGACCACAATACAATAAAGCTTAAAGGCAACAGCAAATGAATCTCTAGTAATAACACAAACTTGTGAAGATTAAACAACACATTATTGAATAATGACTGAGACAAAGAAGAAATCAGAAAAGTACAAATAACTGACCTCATCTCAAAACTCAAAAATTTGGAAAAACAAGAACAAACCAAACCCAAATGCAGTAGATGGTAAGAAAGAATAAAATTCTACTGTGATTGTGAGAGAACTTGCATTGAATCTGTAGATCATTTTTGGTAATATGGCCATTTCACGGTATTAATACTACAGTTTTTTCATCTTCTAGTGTTTTCTTCTATTTCTTTATTCATTGTCTGAGAATTCTCATTGTAAAAGTCTGTCATTTCTTTAGTTTAGGTTTGTTCCTATTTTATTTTATTTTATTTTTTGTTATGAATGGGATTTTCCCCTAACTTCTTTTTCATCATGTCTGTTATTGACATGTAGAAAAGCTACTGATTTCTACATGTTAATTATATATGCTGCTATTTTGATTAAAGTCACTGGGAATGGAGGAGGTCCAAATTGGGAATCTTATTTTATGTTTACCTAAAATTATACACAACGCATAGAAGTGTGTGCATGCGCATATATATATACTAGAGCTGACAATGTTCCCCCAAGAACCATACACTAACAAAAACTCCAATACCAAGGATGAGAAACTTCATTTAGAATAGTTTGTCAAGATGCAATTGACTCACAAACAATGTAGACTATGGCTCTTGCCTTTGACTGTCTCTAAGAGGTAGACTCTTAAGTCCCTATTGCTAAAAATGCTGCACTTAGGACACAGGACTCGATTATTCGAGATTGATCTATTGTGAAAGCCTCCTTCCTGCTTCTAATGTAAAAGCCTCTTCCTGAGGTCTGCCTTTCATGGCACCAGAAAGTACCATGCAAGCTGCCAAGAGAGGGAATCAATTAATAGTCCTACCTGTAGTGGTATTTTATTTGTGTTTTAATAAATAAAGCTTGCCTGAAGATCAGAGTGCAGAGTTAAGCCACTAGAGGCCAAACAGTGGTGACGCACCCTTTAATCCCAGGACTCAGGAGACAGGCAGATAGATCTCTGTGAGTTCCCTGGGCTACACAAGATTGATCCAGAAACAGATACAGGTGGTGGCTCACACTTTTCATCCCAGTGTTTGGAGTCACACACCTTTAATCCCAGCACTAGGGAAGTGGAGACAGGAGCGATGCGGCTGGGTGGAGAGAGGAATATAAAAGGGAAGAGACAGGAACTCACTGAAGTGTGGAGTCTAAGGATTCAGTTTGAAGACTTGAGACAGGTAAAAGGTCTCTCTAGTGGCTTACTGCTCTGCTTCTCTGATCTTCAACTTTAAGCCCTATATCTATCTCTGGGTTTTTATTATTCATGTTACGCCTACACAGCTGTTGCTCCAGTGACCACCAGAGAAGACCTATCTATAAAGGAGCAATAGCAGCACTTCCATGTTGCTGCTCCCCAACAGATGTCTAATTGGCCTTAAAGCCCACTGAAGAGAAGGGAAAACATGCCTGGTACTGGAGCCTAACTAACTTCCCAGGGCTAGTAAGGTAGAGAATCGTAGAAGAGAATCTACTACCGCTACGTTGCTAACCAGTACGCTTCTTACTACATTCTAAATAAATCTTATTCTTATACCCACTGATAAGTATAACTATCACCCCTCTTCAAAGAAGCCTTTCTTTACATAAAATGGAAATCATCATAAAAATTATAACTGGACATAAGGCACAGATCATTGGAATGCGAGGACCCCAGTCCCAGTAGATACATCTGAATCCTAGCTCCTACAAGGATGACCTGGAATATTTTAGAAGAGGGGTGAAAAAGATTGAAAGAGGTAGAACACCAGAAAGTCTACTGTGAAACAGTTTCTCCTAGGAATGGCTGCACAAACAAGACTGGAACAATAGCCATATCAAGAGAGATGCTAAAAGGGAAAGACACTAAAGGGGAAAACCTCACTGGGTCCCACCCCTAGACAAAGAACTACAGGCAGCTGATGGCTACTGAGAGAGGGAGCATTAACCTCTCCTAGGGATTGATTATCCAAGATGAAGTGGTCAGCCTGCAACACATATATGTAAAAAACAAGAACAGACTCAGCAGGCTGAGTTTAAATATTTGTGAGTACTTATACATGTATGTTTCTACGAATTGTTACAAACATACATATAAAGATAATAATCAGAGAAAAGGAGGCTATCAACTTGAGAGTGAGGCCAGGAACATAGAGGGATTTGGAAGGAGGGGACTTGGGAGGAAAGGAAAGGGGGAAAGTGATGAAATTATGTGTTAATTATACATTTATAAGTTAGCTATGATCATGTTAGTAATATTTAAATAGGTTGGTAAACTTATATGTCTGAAATACTAAGAGTAATGACTTACAGACAATAAATGGCATAGCACCCTGAATTTAAAAAATGCCTAGCTCTGACAGAATAGACAAAGGTTACAAACTGATGATAATACTTTCATGTGGAAGATTGTCAGACATGTTTTTGTTCGCTTTATTTTATGAAGATAAAATAAATTCTTGCTCTGAAAATCCCAAGCTCTTTCACTTTTTGAAGAATGCTGATATTGCCATATTTATCTCTATATGGCGGGGGGGGTCTCATTCCTTTCAGCATGCCTTCATAATTTTACAGCCAAAGCAGACCTAATGCATCAGACCAACGAAAATGTGGAAAACAGACTATTAATGCGAGGCCCTGTCCTGCTTTGGCTAGGAGTTACACACATTTGGTAGTAGTTATAGGGGTCAGAAGCTAAAACTCACTTCAGCGTCTGTTGGTTCATATAAACCTTTGATTTTGCCCTTCCCTAATGACTGATGCTTTGAAACATTTCCATGCAAATTTATGTGTACTTGTGTGTGGATGTAGATGTGGGCACAGCGCCAGAAAAGAGTGCTGGATTTCCTGGAGCTGGGAGAATGGATACTTAGGAGCCACCTTACACGGATGCTTGGAACAGAATTCCTGCCCTCCACAAGGCCAGCATGGACTTTGAACTCTCCCATCTTTCCATCCCCAGAATTGTTTCTTAAATAAGGCCCAAGAATTATAGCTCTTTAAGCTAGTCACAAGAGCCCACTTGATGTGCTATGCCAGCTTGTGGGGACAGGAAGTAATTCCGTGGTTAGGCCTCAGCTGTTTAGGGAGCTAGTGACTCTGAGATAAGACCTTCACCAGTGCTTCAGACCCCTGAACTGTTCAAGTAGGAAACGGAGGCTAGAGAGGGCCTGAGTTGGGCATTGCCTTCCTGGATTCTGACCATTGCTTCCCACAGCTTAGTTTACTCTGCTAAAAAGAACATTTTCTTTATATCTCAAGGACTCTGAACCCAAAAGTTTTACAGTATCAAGGATTAGTGTCTCAGGACACTTGAAATTTCTATCTAGGGATACAAGCATCGTGATTTGTAACATCACACCAGGAACACTACAAAAAGGAGGCAATGGAGTGCAGTTGTCTTTGATCTGTGGTCTAATTGGCTAACTCAAGGGTAGCAGATATGATAGCAAATATATTGAAGCTTATGGCCCCGGAACTCTACAGCTATTAGCACAATAATGGTAGCAGAGCAAACCATTAAATCTGGAGATTAAAAAAAAATAAAGGTACCAAAACCCATGTCCTCAGGAAGAATCACAGTCTTCATAACTAAGGTTGCACTGGAAGAGAAGCCTGTGATGGCAGAACACTCAAGCTTGGGTAATCTGTGAACTGAGGACAAAACCGAGACTGGACCAAATGGATGAGGCTCTGCATAGTGTCCAGCCTAGAGATCGCTGTACTAGGATTTTGTGGCTGACGAACTATAGTCTTCCTATCATGTAAAGCATCAGGGCTTGAGAGGGGACACATAAAACCCAGGATTGGGAGAAAGGAAGACACCTGGTTCAGAGTCCCACTGTCCTAGCCAGGTATTTTTCTGTGCTGTCTAATGCATGAACTAAGAAACACGAACAGGACACAAATCACTTGCTTTAACTTAGTTCTGAACATGGAACCACTCACATCTCTAAGAAACATCACATTCTTTTACAGGAGCCAGAGGCCTCAAAGGGCACAGCAGTGAATAGAACAGCCCAATATTCGATCACAGCAGCACATAAACTGGGCATGGTTGTGCACCCTATAATTCCAGCACTTAGAATGCGGAGGCCAGAGGATGAAATTTCAAGGTCATCCTCAGCTACATAATGAGATTGAGGGCAGCCTGGGCTAGTACAAGAAACCCCGATTCAGAAAAAGAGCACCAGGTGTTTAAAAAAGGAGAACCAACAGTCATTGGAAGCTATCAAAAGGGGAGACAGGATCAAAACCGCGTGCCATTGTCCTTGGCGTCTCATCAGCCCTCATTGTTCGCCATGTTCCGAGAGTCCAGTTTTATCCCATGCTTTTTCTGGTAACAGTCCAGCTGGCCTTGGTGAGCTCGCAGTAGATCATCTCCACTGTCTCAGTGGGTGGGTGCACTCCTCGTGGTCCCGACATCTTTGCTCATGTTCTCACTCCTTCTGCTCCTCATTGGGACCTTGGGAGCTCAGTCCAGTGCTCCAGTGTGGGTCTCTGTCTCTATCTCCATCCATCGCCAGATGCAAGTTCTAGGATGGTATGCAATATATTCGTCAGTATTGTGCTGGCTTGGTGGGAGCCTAGCCAGTCTGGATGTTCACCTTCCTAGATATGGATGGAGGGGGGAGGACCTAGGACGTACCACAGGGCAGGGAACCCTGACAGCTCTCTGGACTGGAAAGGGAGGGGGAGAGGAGTGGGGGGAAGGGGAGAGGGGTGGGAGGAGGGGGAGAAGAGTGGGAGGAGGGGGAGAAGAGTGGGAGGAGGGGGAGGGAAATGGGAGGCTGGTGGGAGGAGGTGGAAATTTGTTTTTTTTTTCTTTTCTTTATCCTCCTTTTATCAATAAAAAAATTAAAAAAAAAAAGGGGAGACAGTTATGAATTTCAGAGGACGCAGGGGAAATCTTGTTACCTGCTGCAACTTAGTTCCAAACATGGAGCCGCTGATATCTATAACAAATACCACATTCTTCTCCACTGGCGGGAGGCCTCTGGGGGCAAAGTAGTGAATGAAATAGCCACCATAGATCTGGACAAAAAGAAAGGAGCCAAGAAGAAGGGTGAAAGCTAGGCCAGATAAGGCCCCTCAACCTCCTGCATAACACCCTGCTCTCTCCTTCCCAGGCCAGCTCCCTCTCCCTGGTTGTCAGTTGGCTCAACCTTGGTCTGCATGCCAGAACTGAGCCTCTGCTCTTGAGCCCTTCGTCCCAGGCCTTGTCCAGAGCAGCAGAGAGGAGAAGACAAGCTTGGGGCCCAGGCCTACGAGGGTCAGCATCTCTGTACCATGTGAGTTCCCGTCCCTGAGACAGCCGGACTTGCACAGGCTTGAGAGTCCCCGGGGACGTTTGTCTGGGCTCCAGGAACGGAAAGTATTGTTTTAACCTCCCTCAACACAGTGAGCCGGGGGCCCAGCTCATTGCTGCCAAGGGTTGGGAGCTTGCAGGGCCTCCTTCTCCTCCTAAACACTCCTTTCTGCTGTTGCTGGGCAGAGCAGGGAGGGAGGAGGAAGCAGAGGCCAGCAGAGCTGTCTGTGCAGAGGGGATTGGTTAGCACCAGGTACAGATGCCTTGGGCTGTCCTGATGTGATTGGCTGCCTGCCCCCTGCCCCCACACTCCATCTTTCCCTCTGCAGAGCCTGGGGGCTGGGTCAGTGGATGGGAAGGGAAGGAGATGGGCCTGGAGGCCCCTCAGGACCAGTGTCCTCTCCAGCCAGGGAGGCCTAGGCTGCCTAGGGGTCGGGTCTGAGCAATCCCTGAGCCTACAGCTCTGCCTAAGGCTTGAGGCCTCCAAGGGAAAGCAGGATTTGCTCCCGTCTTCCTTCAGTCAGCCTGGGAGCTCCCTTCTTTTCCAGAGGACAGGATAATGGGAAGAGGAAAATATTTGCCCCTCCATCCTTGCCTCTGAATTAATTCACAGGCACCAGGGCAGAATCCTTGGGGGCTCCCATGTACCTGGCATACATGGGGTATGATTGTGTGCCCACCATGCTGGCCTGCCTTCTAAGCAGATCTCTGCGGCCAGCTTGTAGCCTGGGAGCAACAAAGTGCCCAGCAACTCCCACAGCCCTTTTCGTCAACCAGGCCATGCTCCCAGCCCCTGAGAACTCTGAAGGGCACCGGGTCATAAGTACTTGCACAGCCCACCTGGACTGTGGGAAGTCACATGCCTCCCGATGAGGGCCATGCCTTCTAGCCATGGACCCTGCATGAGTCCAACCACTCATCTCTGTGTCAACTGCTCTCCCAGCATGCAGCTCACTAGGTCCCAGAGTGTGGGCAAGTGAGTGTTTTCCACACACTGACACGAGCCCTTGCTCCCAGTTGCCCTCAGACTGCTAACCAGCTTCTTTCCCACTGGGAGCATTCTAGGATGAAGACATGGGTAGCCTCAACAGTTCCCTACCAATAATTCATTCCTGCTGAACCCACAGCATGTGCTACTCCCTCCCTGGACTCATGCTTCTGACACCAAAGGCACCTGGGACAATCTGGTTTCCAGCCAGTAGATGCCTTTGGGCTCTGAGCAGACCTCACCTCACTGATGTGCTGCCCACCTGTAACCTCGGGATTCTGAGACCCTGAGCTCTCTCCTGCTATCACAGACCACCTCTTCAGAGCTATTTCTCTGGGTTTCTTCATCCCCAGCCCAGTCAATACAGCTCTCCAAAGTTTTCCAGATAGTTTCCCGCACAGGGAAAGCTTAAGAGAGTGAAAGAAGCTGCTGGGGACAGGTAGCTCTGAGCAGGCCCTTCGAATTTGGATCCGGGCACTCGAGACATACAGTGGAGACTGACCTTTGTCAGATTCCTGGTCTTAATGGAGTCCTTCCATCCCTGCCTCTTTGCAACAGTCATGACTTCCATGAGTCTCCATATGTGACTCTACCATAGCCTGCATCTGCTCTCATGCCCCACCCCACCCTTGAGGCTTTTCCTGTACTCTGAGCAAGATCTGCTCATTTTAGCCTAGAACTGTGATTGTTCTGAGACTGTCCTGAGCCTCCAGGCCTGGGAACACAGAATAACATGGCACCTACAAGGTATTTATCTCTGATATCAACATGGATCTGTCTGTTACACTATCAGGAGCTAGCCAAGAGAGAGATAGGGAGTTCAGTCCAAACATTTCTGAGTGTCCAGTACCAATGAGTTGGGCCCTAGGCTGGAGTAGTTCTGCTGCAGGGTATCAAGAGAGGGATGAAGGAACAGGATTGTCCCCTGTACTGTATGGGGTGAAGGAGTTCAACTGTGGGTGAGATGTGGAGCAGATGGAGATTATCATATGAGGAGAAAATGGAGATTATCAGATGAGAAGGGGTGGAGGTGCTGAGATGTGAAGGGGATGGAGATGGTGAGATGAGGAGGGGATGGAGATGGTGAGATGAGGAGGGGATGGAGATGCTGACATGAGGAAGGGATGGAGATGGTGAGATGAGGAGGGGATGGAGATGCTGAGATGAGGAGGAATGGAGATGGTGAGATGAGGAGGGGATGCAGATGCTGACATGAGGAAGGGATGGAGATGGTGAGATGAGGAGGGGATGGAGATGGTGAGATGAGGAGGGGATGCAGATGCTGACATGAGGAAGGGATGGAGATGGTGAGATGAGGAGGGGATGGAGATGGTGAGATGAGGAGGGGATGGAGATGCTGAGATGTGAAGGGGATGGAGATGCTGAGATGAGGAGGGATGGAGATGGTGAGATGAGGAGGGGATGGAGATGGTGACATGAGGAGGGGATGGAGATGCTGAGATCTGGAGTGGATATAGATAGGAAGGAGTTTACCAGGGACTCAGGGTGGAGAAGCAGATGATGAGTAGTCAAGGATGTAGAGGAATCCCACCCAGGGCAGCAGTGAGCCTGAGCAAATCATTGCTCCTGTGCTCTGCGGGACTGGCTCAGGTAGTGGTAGAGAAAGGTGCTTGGTGGCCTGGAACCTTTCAGCAGGGTAGGGTTGTGCTTGGAAGGAGGAAAGGCAGGAAAGGCCTCGGGAACTGACTTCTCAGTCACTGGCCAACCTCACCAACAAGCCCGGGGTGGGGAAAGGGTGAGGTCTTGGGTCAGGGCTGCTGCCCTGGTCAGCTGTAACACCGGAGCTCCCCTCTCTCCAGGGGTGTGCAGGCTCAGAGTTGACACACTTCCTGTGCAGGAAAGGGCCTCATGATGGGGAACAAGTGTTCCGAAGCCAACCACACAAGAAAGCCAAGGACAACAGGACAATCTGGGAGCTACAGAAAGCATGGAAGGCCGAATACTCAGCAATGCCTCGCCTGCTTCTGAGCTGGCTAATGAAGGACACAGCTACAGGTGTCCATTCGGACCCTGCTTCAAGTCCTCCAGTTCTCTGTCCCTGTGGCCTGCTTCCAGGATTCCCAAGGAATGAAGTCACTCACCTTGTCCCTGATGACTGGCTCTCACAGGTACCTTGTAAGGCTCAGAGGGACATTTCCTGTAGCCCAGACCATGACCCGAGTGACTACTTACCAAAGAACTCTGCATGTCCCAGGTCCATGTACCTGCACGTCTCCAATGATGTCCTCCATGACCACATCATAGTGGACCGTGAAGTCAGCCATGATGCCTGAGCTGGAGAAGGCAGACTGGTCTTGCAGTGTTGGGGAGAAGGTGATGAGGACACAGGTCTCCGCCCTCTGTATCCTGGTAGATGGGGGCAAGTCACCCTCACCTGCATGGGCATTGAGGTGGCATGGAGGGCTCAGTGGAGAGAAAAGCCATGGAAGGGGTGCAGTGAGAGGGGCAATGTGTGGGGAGTGTGGAGAGGCCATCCCTCGCTCCCGCAGCTGCTCCAGTTGCCTAGCCTGCCCTTCCAGCTCCCCATTGCCACTCTGTCACAAGCCCTGAGGCCAGCTCCTGCCCTTCCCACTCATCACACCCTGCCCGCCAGACCCAGCCCTCCCTCAGGTCCAGCACTGGAGGTGGAGGGTCTGTCCTTCACTCATAACCTCCATGCCTCACTTTGCACCCAACCCAAGTCCTGTCTCTGGAGGACTCTCTTGTCCCCAGCTCCACCAGGATCTCAGTGTCCTCCTCTAGAGGGACAGTGTAGTGGGTGGGGAGGACAGAGACAGACACAGTGGTAGGGCTGGGCTCCTCTCCTGTCCTTCCTGCTGTGAGACAGGGCAGGCTAACAGGGATCTCCTCTGGGACACAATGGCCTGGCTCTTCTTCTCCCTCTGCCCCTGCCACCATATGGATGAGAATCACCATGTGAATGAGAATCACCATGTGAATGAGCCTTGTAGGGTCTCCTGAAATCACTTCTGCCTTTTGCTTCTGGACGTTCTCTGAACCAACTGCAAGATCAACTCCTCTGGAATTTTCTTTCAAGACAAGTGTCCATTTAGAAATGTCTACTTTTCTCCAGAAAATGGAGACTTGGGACTTCTGCCCCCCCTCCTTCCTGCTACAGCTGTCAGGAAGCTTAGGGGCAAACCGAGCCCCCATGCTCTGAGAAGCCTGCTCACATACATTCCCTGGGCTTCCTTCCTTCCAGGGCTCTTTGTTTTGTTTTATCCCCACAGGACTACTTCTATCCTCTGTTTTAACCTTTAAGGAGAAGGGGGAGGGAGCTGCCATTTATAGCTGGGGCTTAAGCATTCAGGCTGTCAGACTCAGCTGGCCCATGGGCCCAGGTCCCTGATAGTGGCCTGTTTGCCCAGGGCCACTTGTTCCCTTTCTCCTCCACTTGTTCTTTTTCTGAGCTCCAGTCTCCTTAGGAACAGCATAGAGGGGACAGTAGCTCTTTGATCAGAAGGGGTTACTGGAGGGTCAGATGTGAGCTCATGGGCAGGACAGTTGGAAGTACACCTGGACCTCCTTGAGTGTCCAATGGAACTGAAGGATAGCACCATGGCCAGCATTCATTAAATCCCGTGGAGGGAGGATTGGCCCGCATTTTGCAGTGGGTCTTAGGGAGTAGCTCTGTGGGAGAATGACCTCCTGCATCAACACGCCCCTAGGATGCATTCTCAGCCCTGGAAAATAAACCTCTTCTTGTGGTCTTGGGTCATAGTTGTCTCTTTCATTCGACAGATCAACAAACTGAAGCCTTGATCACATGGCTCTGTCTTAATGACAAAGTCCATCTTGGCTTGGAACCCAACTTGCACCAAGGACACCATGTTGTGTTTCTGGCTGAGCAGGCTCCCATCAGTCGGATCTGTGCTTAAAATCTTTGCCAGGGTAGCTAGCCTCTTGAATTATGTAATTTCCCTGTTTCTGTCTACTGAACTCCCAGGGAAATGCTTATATTGGTCCAGTGATACCCCAGCTTGGTTGAAAATTCAAGTTTCTTTGAAGTGGTTTCATATGGAAATTCTTAAGACAGGTGCCCCCATGTTGTGGTAAAAAGTGTTCATGGGCTGGGCATTGATGGCACATGCCTCTAATCCCTTTACTTGGGAGGCAGAGGCAAGCGGACCTCTGTGAGCTCAAGGCTGGTCTATAGAGCGAGTTCCAGGACATGCTCCAAAGCTACACAAAGAAATCCTGTCTCGAAAAAACAAAAACAAAATATATAGCTAAATAATAACAAATGTTTAAAAAGCTTTTCCTGGACATTGGTCATTACAGTGTTAGGAGTGCCATTGTAGGCTCCCATATACCTACTGCTTCTGCAAGACCTGTCATATGGTGCTCCACGGCTTCACAAATCTGACTTCTTCTCAAGCTCCATCACAGTGACCACCCTTCCCCTACTGGATGTTTCTCCTCATCATCCTCACCACTCTGCCCTTAGGCCATGCCCACCTTGCTGTCCTCTTTGGTCCCTCTGTTAGCTGGTAACTGTCAAGTACATAGATAAGTGACCTTTGGATCTCAGCCTGAATCCCTCTTCTTCATGACTCAGTGTTGATGCTGCCGCCTAACTCATTTGAGAAACCCCACTGTCCTCACCCTCCTGCCTCTTGCTCACTCCATTCCTTCCAAGGCCCTGATCCTGCTCCAAGATCTAGTCATTCAGGAAGTCCTCCCTATTCGTTCCTTATCCCAGAGGTCACTGGCCTTTGGACATCTCTTCCTTTTTTGTTCTGTTTCTGATTCTCTTATGTCATGAGTATGCCTTTCCCCCAGCCCAGTTCAGTAACATAAACTTTAGGTACTAGTTTCATAAAGACATTCAGTTTTCAGCATCTGTTCCTTTGCCTGGGCTTGTGAGGATACATATTGCTTGAAAAGCCTCTGTCTGTGTGGCACAGGTTGGGAATGGCTTGCAGGAAAGGCATTCGTTGCCCTTATTGTCTTTTATCAGACACCTATACGCAGTCATGGCACGATCAGCTTCCACGTGTGTGAGCCCATTTGATTGACAATGGCAATGTGAACTGGGAATAACTTTCATCATTTATGGAGGAGGAAGCTGAGCCACGGAGGAGCAGAGAGCAGCCCCAGGTCTCATGACCAGCACATGGCATCAGATGCAAGACTGAAAACCAAGGCTTCTTGCTTGACCTGGGCACTTCTGCTGGGTAGGTGGGAGATGTCCCGTCTTGAACTGCCCTCTGAAGCCCTGCCTATGCTAGCCTTCTGCATCTCCCACGCTGGAGGTCTCTCCTGGAGGTATCCTCTGACTTGATTCTCAGCTCTCCCACTCTCTCAAGCAGGTAAAGAAACAACTTGATGCATCAGTCTACCTCTCCCGGTCTCTTCACTGGAGCCAACCCTGCCCTGCCTATGCAACTCATTCTTCCGTTTGATGGCTGGCCATGTCCATATGAGTATATGAGTACCTCTTGTACATACAAATGTGTGCATGTGTGTACACACCAGACCTAAACCTTCAATTTACACTCCTCAGCACAGTGTACCAGGCCTGCTTTCTGTCTTTCATGTATGTGGAATGGGCATCCATGTCCATTCACATGTGTGGCGGTGCATGTGCGGGAGCCAGAGGTTGATGACAGGTGTGTTCTTCAGTTGCTCTCTCCTTTATTTACTGCTCCAGGTCTCTTCCTGAACCCAGCGTTTACCGATTCAGCTAGATGGCCAGCTCACTCAGAGGATCTTCTGTGTCTGCCTCTTGAAGCATCGGGGTTACAGGCGGGTTCTCATACCCATTAGGGTTTTTGTGTGGACATTAAGGCTCCTAAGTGAAGATCTCACACTTAGACAGCAAGCGCTTTACCCACAGAGCCATTCCCACTGCCCCTCATTTCAAAAGCCAATCATCTTCATCTGTAGAGTTCTCAGGTAAGCAGCGCCGACTGTGACTTTACACAAATCAGTGCCTGTGTGAATTTGTGTAGATGTTCCTAGCACATGCCACCTTTGCTTAATAATACCCTGTATGCAGGAGAGCAGATCCCCCTCTGGGCTCCCAGAGTTCATGCTCTCTTCACGTAACTGTTTTGTTTGAAATTAACCTGAAAATTACCTAACCAATTTAAATGACTGGATCCTAGTATATTTCAAATGCCTAATGCAGGGGCCCCCAAGTGACCATGCACTATAGACAGCACATACAAATTTTGTTCTGTAATCCATCGAACATAAATGTGGCAGGCAGTGACCGTGACCAGAGAGAAGTGGCGCATATGGGAGTGGAGTAGGCCCTGAATGTGCTTGTGAATTACACTAGGCTCATGCTTCCCTGTTAACACCTACGTGTGCCCTTCATTGTGTAGCTCACCCCTAGGGCCTAGTTCAGAACTCCTGACAACTAACTTCTAGGAGAAAAGAAGCTGGGAACATGGTTTGTAGATGAAACATGACAAGGAGGACCCAGCTGGGGTTTGAGCTGTCACAGCCCTGCTCAATGTGACCCTGCTAGGAAGCACAAAGGAGCAATCCGTCTGGGGAACGCACATCTGCCTGGTCTATTTATCTGGAAAGTACCCTGTCACCCCAGCACATTAGAGGGTGTCAGAGGCAAAAGTATACGGAATTTAAGACCAGTCTAAGCTACGTAGGGGTGTTCGAGGCCATCCTGGGCTACTTGAGACGCCATCTCAAAAACTAACACAAAACAAACAAGAAAGCAACCTGGTCAGACACCCTAATCAATGACAGTTGAGTCACGATAGAGGGCCAGAAAATAGGGAGAATATTGGGAGAACCGTGATGATGATATTGGAACAGAATACTTCAAGGGGCGCATGTTGTGTACCAGGCAGAGTTCTAACTGCTTTGCCTGTCGATCTTTTGAGTAGTAAGCGAACAACTCTCTCAAAACGGGCTGTGTGGGAATATTGATGTCCTACCAACTTACAAACAGCTCTCTTCATACAACTCCATGCTTGTTCATCAACTAGTGTACAAATTGCCCCAGTGCAACAATAGTTGTTATGTATAATTTCTCTACGAGTTGTCACTCACGTTTACTTTTTCGCTTAAAACATTTATCTAATCATTATTAACCTTCTGTTGGATTTTTTAAAGTGGCGCTGGGGGTTGAAGCAAAGGCCTTGTAGCTTTTGCTACAACGGTAGGCAAGCACTCTGCCCACTGAGCTACATTCTCTCCTCTTCTCACTTCTTATTGAAGACAGGTTCTCAGTAATTTGCCCAGGCTGGCCGTGAACTCACTCTGTAAACCAGGCAGCTCTTGAACTTACAGTCCTCCTACCTCAGACTCCTAAGCTGGGACTGCAGGCCATGCTTACTTTTTCTTTATACATGAATCATAATTATGTCACAATATTACAATCCACTATCAATATCTGCAGGCTTTTTAGAAGGTGAAATTGTTCAAAGAGCTCTTCCTACTCGTAGCCAGGGAGAAAATACAGGATATAATGTAGAATTTGGATTTAACTAATGATGCCCTAAAGGAAGGACTAGAAACTGCAGTGTCCACTTCTTACAATAATGGCATCTAGGCTGAAAAGGTGACCAAAACAAGGTCTTCTGTCATTTTCTCTGCCATATCCTCTTCCATGCTAGAACCTTGCTTGCCAGGGATGATGTTTTTCTTCCTATCCCACCTGCCTTCAAGGCCTGACATTTGGAAAAGAGCCAACCCTAAGTTTCCTGAGAAGTGGGGAACCCTACAAGCTCAGTACCCTGTGGAGGACACATAGCAAGGGCAGATTCTTCACACTCACTCAGTCATAGCTTTGTCAAGTTCTTTAAAGTCCAGTCTTATTAGACCCATAGTCCTGGAGTTCTTCAGTGCTCCCATTATCTGCTAGTCCCCATTTTTACATATGAAAGAACCTTTGACACAGTATCCACTGACTCCTTCCTCGGATGCCAAGGCTGACTCCAACTGCAGATCATAGGTACCATCCAGCCTTCTGAGAAGACCATGCCTTGTACCCCAATAGAAGGACCTGCTTCTAGTGCAGACCTCCCCGGGAGTGAAAGTAGATCTGAAGTGATGGCCATATAGGTAAGACTGGTTCCTCTCTGCCTGGTGTTTTGTAGTTGGTTTCTTTTCCCCCAATCATTCTTCCTAAGCAATAAATGTTGCTTTAATTTTATGTAGAATGGAAGAGGTGACGATTACAAGGGTCCCCTTACCCACAAGAGTTTCTCAGTGACTGAGGATCTATCATAGGAATTAGAGATGGTAAGTTTTCCCACAAAGAAAAGGGCAAGACTCTTCCCACATTCACTCAAGTCAATCTCCACTAGCCCTTAGTGAGCAATGGCAGAGACCACCTTTAATTACAGGAGAGGATTTTGGGTTCCCTGGTTCATAGTGGTCCCCTTCATCTGCACTCTTGCTACTCTACAGATGATTTGACTCCCATATGGATAGCTCAACTAATATCCTGGCCTCCAAGTCATCATATTCTTGCATACAACTATCCTGTGTGACTAAGCTAAAGTTCTCTCCATACTCTTCCCCCCCCCCCAACACCTAGAATGCCATCAGACATACAGCAGCCACCATGGATGTTTATTTAGCTTGGTGCCCCATTCTTGGACTTAAGATTCCTAATCATAGACCCCCCCTCCCGACACACTGGTCCTTTTCTACCTCATATACTCATCTGTCTCCACATCTGTCTGGCTCCCACTGTCTAGCCTCCTCTGTCAGTCTTTGTAAGTACTGTTTTAAGTCAAGCACCAGAACACAGTAGCTAAGATGTAGATTCACACTCCCTTTGGTCCTGTGTTCTTATTCTAAAGCTGAATGGCAAAACCCAACCCCTGGAGTAAACCAATACTTGTTTTCTATACCTGAAATGTCAGTCACACTGTTGTGTCTCTGCTGCTTCGCTGTCCCAATCCTGAGCTCTATGCACTACTAGGATCTTCCCATTCCTCGGCATCTCCTCTCTAACTCCTGTCTAGACAGTGTACTCTCCCAGACTTCCCAGCGATCCAGGCCTTTCATCTTCTCGGGGACTGTGATGCATGGATCAGTGTTCAGCTTTTTCCTCTCCACTGGCTCCTAGCCCACTATATTACACTCTTCTTCCCCAAGAAAACAGTCTTTCATTTGGGTCTCTGTAACCACTCACCTCCTCTACAGTTTTCAGTCACATTCCTCAAAAGAAGAGTCAGGCCTCTTTTTGAAACAGCGTCTTCTGGAACCCCAAGCCCCATGACTCTACACCACAAAAATCCTACCTACTTTGGGGAGAGAAAAGCCTGACCTACTCCAGAGAGATGTGCTAATTCTCATTCTCAGGAGTCCAACCACTGAGATGGAAACGTTGCCAATTGTTTTTAGGATGTGACAGTCTACCAAAAAAGGCAATAAACTGAGAAATGGCAAATAGATTTAATATAGAGTGTCAACTTCAAACGATTAATAGTAGCTGCCTAGAGTGCGGTGTTAAGTAGGTTTCTGAGAGCACACCCTGGCTTGAGAAGAAGATGCCGCGATTACGAGCAATATCTGCAAACACAAGTAAAGGAAAATCAGTCGATATCTAGCAAACAGGACCCAGGAAAATCACAGCAGTGTCTTTGCGCATGCTTATCTCCAACCCAGGACTCAGCTCTCCATCCCACTCCCATGAGCCCCAGGTACTTCACTGGCACCATGACAGATACCTGCAGCTCACTTGTAGGAGAAACCACAGGCACCAGAGCTGCTGCTGGTACTGGCCCCAGCTCCACTAAGGCCAGCGAAGAGCCCAAATGTGAGAGTGGCAGTCAAATTGGAGCTGGTACTGAAGCCACCACTGGCACCAGCACTGGCACTGGCACTGCCGCCAGTACCAACACTGGTACCGGTACTGGCACCAGCACTGGCACCACCACTTTCTTGGGCCTGGGCTTTGGCTTTAGTTCCAGCTCCTGCCTGGATCCGGGCCTTTGCCCACGGTCCAATATCAGCTTCGTCCCAGTTGCAGGGCCCAGCGGCGTTCTCAGAGCCGAGCCCAATGCCCATCTGAGCTCTAATCTCAGCTCTGGCCTTGGCTTCTGCAGCAGCCTCAGCTGCAGCCTTCAAATCTGCTTCCATCGCCTCTCGGTACTGAGCTGCCCATTCCTTAGGATCCTTCTTCTGCACCTGAAGTGGAAATAATAACCCTTAGAAAGTTCACAATCAGAGAGCTGAGCATCTGCTGTTTGCAAGGCACCATACTATACAGTGTATGTCATATATCAATACGGTTAGTGCTATCGTAATCTTGCACCACCTGTTTTATCCCTTCATCGACTCTTAATTGGCTCTATGATATGGCTATATCACCTGCCAACTTCTCTGAGGCTGTTTTCACATGTTATCACAAAGTCGTACCAGTTGTGAGGATTAGATGATACAGTGCTTGTCAGTGTTTGATAACTCAGAAGCTTTAAAATGCCCAGATAAGAACATTGGGACACTCTGAACACAGAACACCCCATCCCAGAGCACCTTATAACCTTCACACGCCAAGTACAAATGGCTCCCCAATTACCTTACAAGCAAACTTGAGAACTTTCATCTTGCTGGTTTCATAGTAGGAGCGTAGGCCCCAGAAGAACTCATATTCAGGAGGATTGCTGTTGGGTACTTGGGCGTAGTCCAGGTACCTATAAAAGAGAGATTCAAAATCTATTTCGAGGGTCAAATGTGAACCACTCCTGAGTGGACTAGATGGGCTGCAAATACACATATTCCCAACTAAATACTTCAGCCCTTCCCCAATACTGAACCGCGTCCTATTGGTAATGCCCAGAACTCATGTGAAAGAATTGGGGAGAAACATGTAGGGCACTTGCTCGCAGGAGAACAAAGTGTTGTGCTCCTTGTCACAATGGCCCAAGATTTCTGTTGGGTGTGTTGTAAACAGAGAGGCCATTCTTCAGGGTCCCTGCTCTGAGCACACCACACTGCAAGGATTTGGAAGGAAGACTAGTCAAGCTCTGGAAAGATACGCTATTAAAAAAAAATGACTGGCCAGGCATAGTGGCGCAGGCCTTTAATTCCAGTTCTCAGGAGGCTGAAGCAGGATGATCAGGGGTTAATGGTCATCCTTGGAGACATAAGTTTGAGGCCAGTTTGGAGTATATGAGGAGAAAGAAAGAGAGAGAGAACTGTTCTTGATTGACTTCCTTTAGTCTCTGTCTCTCATTTCCCTGTCTCTCTGTCTCTCTTTGTCTCCCCCCCCACGTGCGTGCGTGCGTGTGTGTGTGTGTGTGTGTGTGTGTGTGTGCATGCTCATGCTTCTAAACACACCTGTTTCTCTATGTGAGCGCATGCATAGTCTTCTCTGACACCCAATGATATAAGGTAAGCTTCTACTTACAAATTTAACAGGTTAGGACTCCAGACCCAAGTGAGCCTTTTAAAAATCACCTGTGGGCCATGCTCAACCATCCCCTCTTAGGGATCAAATCCCTCACCTGTGAATGGTACACAGTTATGTAAATGAAATCAAATGCACAAGTCAGTACCCAGCACTGTCCTGGGTTGCTTAAGGGTACCACTTGAGGCCATTTTAATGGAAATTAATTTTTATGAAGCATTACTTAGCAGAGTAAAAGAAGCCATGTTCTAAACACAATTTTTATTTGCTACCTGTGTAACCAACCCTGAGCAAATGACTTTAATTCATTAAGACTGTTTCCATCTCCCTCACAGAGTTGTTCTGAAGCCACATTTGAAACCGAAATCTGTGACCACTCCCAGAAATAATCTGTCAATAGCGTATACACATGCACACATTCAGACCGCAAACACATGCACAGACTTGCAGGTACACATCCATTATCAAGAGAGACCAAATGCATGGAACACACCAACACCGGCCATAGGCACTTACTTCTGCTTCACAAACTCATCGGTAATGAGTTTCTTCACATCCCCAAAGAGTGAGTGATGGATGCTGAGAACATAGAAAGCTGAATGAACAAATTAATATATTCAGATCTGTTACACTTCCCAGGTACTGGCAGAAGTATTCTCATGAGAGAAAACAGATTTATAGTGCAGGGAAAGCTCAAGAGATGGTAAGAGGGTGAATAGAGATGAGAGACACTTCCCCATCCATACAGGTCAGAACTCCGGGCCCACTACCCAGTCCAATATTCCCCACCCCCACCCCACGCTCCACCAGACCACCAGGTTGATGCAATCCTGGGACCGTCCTCTCTTGCCAAAAGACAACATGGACAGCAAGCACTGAGAGAGCCCAATCATACCCAGGACGCAGCCCCAGCTTGCGCAGCACCTCCCAGATGACAGCTGCAAGAGGAGGCAAGGAGACAAGGGCAGAAAATGAGCACCTGGAATTCAGACAACAGCCACCTATTCAGCTGCATGCCCAGCCACTCACCCTCACTGGACCGATTTCCATTCATGAAGATGATGCTAAGAAGCACCATAAGGAGACCCAGCTTAGGTGAGTCCTTGGTTCTAAGACAGAGAAAGTTTAGGATCATAAGTCATCACCTATACAAAACAGCTCATTAGGCCAGCCTCTCCTAGATTCCCCAGATACTGAGAATTCAGCCTACTCTGTGGTCCCACCTATCAATGACCCAATGGAAGGTGCTTTCACTCTTGAGCCAAGGTCTCCAGTAAAATGGGAAACCATATACTATCCCTACCCAAGGTTAGCAGGACATGGAAGAAGCCCTGTCCACCACATGGAAGCTCAGCCAACAGGAGTCTTTTCTTTCTCTCCCAATTTCCCTGGCCCTGAGAAGTTCTAGATGGAACTCTAGTGACACTCCTGCTCTCAAGCATCATGGTCCACACCAGAAGTCCCTCCCCCCTTTGAGGGACTTCCACAGCCAGGCCAGGCACTCCGTAGAAGAGATAAGTAACAATACGCTGATTTCCTGGGAGCTTGTTAGCAAGCAAACCTGACAGCAGCAATGGCCACTCCAGGCTCTGAAACCCTTGTGCACCACTACTGCTCACAGGGATCCAGCCATGTGTGGGAGCTGGGACATGGGCGTTTAGACCACCTTTCCTGAGCTTCTAAGAGGAAGCAGAAGCCCCTTCCCACCCTAGCACTGTCCCAGCTTACGTTCCCAGTATGCCTGCATCAGTGGGCTCTAAGGTACTGAGAAGAATATATAAGTGGTCACTCTTGTCGATTTCCTTCAGTTGAATTCCAAATACCTGTGGACGAGAAGAACAGCTTATAAACTCACAGCATTCAACTTTCCAGGCACCCTGTAGCTCCTCATTATAGCTAAAGTGCTTTGGTGTGAGAGAAAAATGAATGGAATATTGTATATAAAGCATATCGTGAAGTACATATTAAACATATAACAGACATAGTGTAATCATCCATAGTGTCTGTGAGCATTTGGGGAGACAGAGAGGTGAGCAACCGCAATGCATGAGATGGTATATCCAGCAGCAGACACCAGCTCTGTTTCCACCAGTGACTTGTGATCAGTGGCTGCCCCTCCCCAGGCCACTGTGTGCTCATTTGCATGGTGATGGCAATGTATTCAGTCTCTGTGCTCCCCCCACCAGGAGGGTGATAATATACCCTTCCTCTGTTCAAGGTTTCCCCAGTGCACCCACCCCCAGGGCTGCCACTTCACCTTCTCCAAGGAATAGCCTGCTCGCTCTATGATTTCAGGGTATACATCAGTATACTCTTTTATGATGTCCTTCAGCATATCTGCAAAAGGAGAGTGCTATAAGCATCTGCGTTGTAGAGATACCAGGTGACCCTCAGGTCCAACCTACAGACCCTTTCTTGTGCATGCCATGGGTGGGGCTTATCACTAAAGATGTCAGTACTGGGAGAACTTTGAAAGAAGAGACAGAAAAGAAGAGGGAAGGATGTCCCCAGCACATTGCAGGGGAGGCAGAGCTCAGGCAAGGCAAAGTGTAGGACTCTACCTGAGCGCCTGATGGGAATCTTTGTCTGATCTTTAGCCAACAGGTACTTCACCAAATCATTTGCCTAAAAGAGAAGCAAATGGTGAGAAGCCTAAAAACTCCGCAGAGAACTTCAAAGCACAACAGAGACGTCGGCTGAGGCAGTGGGAAAGCTGGCATGTAGAGGGTGGAGTCCATACCCTTCCCTGTAAAAGGGCCACATCTCTAGGTGGGGGTGCTTCGGGTTCTTGGGATGACTGCAGCTTGGCAGCTCTTCTTCGGGCCTTGCCTCTCCGGGCTCTGGGTGACCTCAGAGAAAGCAAAGCTCTCCGAGCCCAAGCAGCCAACCGAGTCCTTGATGCTCTGCGGGCCCAAAAGGCTATGGGTCCCCTTGAAGCTCTACGGGCCATGGAGGCCATGAGGGCCTTTGAGACCCTCCGACCACCTGTGGTCTCCGAAGCCTGACTCTGGTCACTGTTGCCGTCCTCTTCCCCATCCAGGTGTTTGGCCTGCATCAACAGAGAGGAGGGCCAACATCAGCAAGTGAAGCAGGTGGTTCTTTCTCCTAATTCAGTCTCTCTGGAAATCACCCCCAAACCCCATCTCTTCCGGGATATATCCCCGAACCCTGTCCTTTGTAGTAATAGTCTGCCTCACTGGACCCCAGCCATCCTGAGTCATGGGTTTATCACTGAGTACCAGTTGGCAATTTCCTCCCTGAGGGGATCAGGAACAACTCAGAAATGAGGCGTGAGGCTTTTCTTCTTCCTATGCCCACCACTGACTCTGCTTATAGCACCCTGGACTAGTCCGCTCTCTGGACATCAGTTCCCTTCTCTGGAGAAGAAAACCAGATTAGTTACTTTCAGGTAGGAGACTACACATACGCATATGTCCAGCTCCAGGCCGAAAGTGGACAGCTACTGTGCACATATAAACTGCACACAGTCAGATCGCAGCTATGTGTATTCCCACCTCACACCCCACCAGCCTGGGAGTTCTGTGGATTTAAGAGCTACAGCACATACCTCTGAGTGCTCCCTGTGTCTTTCATGAGCAGGAATCTCTTAATTGTTTGCAGAGCAAATCAACCAAATGGCATGATGAATGTGGAGAAACGGCGGTTATGGCAAAGGTCTTACCTTTTGGGTATTCTTGGCTTTGACCTTGGGCCGAGTATCCTGGTTCTCCTGAACCTGGACAGCTGCACCCTCAGGCTCCGGTTCATCTCCTCCAGCCTGAGAGGCAGCAGCCTCAGTCTCAGGGTCCTTTGTATTGACCTTCGGATCAGTAACACAGCTGACCTTTTTGGTCTGGGTTTCAGGCACCGTGGTAGCCTGCAGGTCAGTCTTCTGCGTCTTGGTGTCAGCTGCTGGGCTCTTCTTTTCAGCAGCGAGAACCTGGGTATCAGTCTGCTGTGTGGTAGGTGAGGCCTGGGTGACAGCTGCCTCAGAAGCCTCTGGGGCCTTTGAGACCTCTGTGGCCTTCGGGTTCCCAGAGGCTTTGGGGTCCTTTGGAGCCTCTGAGACCTCTGGTGTCTTTTCAGCCTTTGGTGTCTCTGAGACCTCCAAGTTCTGGGTCACGGTCAACAGGTCCTGCATCATGGAGCCGCTGTCCTTTTCTGAAGCTTTACCCTGCAAGGGAAAGCAGGGAAGTTCACTGACCTTCTCCCCACTCTCAACTATGAAAATGGTCCCCAAATTTGGAGGCAACACTTCTCTGACCTGTAAAGACTCCTACCCGCAGTGTGCTCTGATCACCTCATCCTAAAAAGGCCTCCCCTTCCCCTTAGTAAAAAGTAACAACAGAACAAGGGCCCGCCCACCCTCTCCCCCTTCCTCCTGTCCTCCTGGCTTCCCCTCCACTGGGGAGAGGGGATGCACCCTGGCGAAGAAGTGGGTGGAGAATGACAATGATGGGAGGAGAAGCGCCAAGGGTTTGGAGCAGAAGCGGCTGGAAAGGCAAAGCAGAAAGAAAGAGGGGACAATTATCGGTCTTACCTGAAAGCGAGTTGGACCTGCACCACTCTCGCTTGTTTCAGACATGTCTCAAGTTCAGTCGGCAAAACTGAGTCTGAAGAGAAGGCCTGGGTCAAGTGGGGAGCCCGTTGAACGTCGTATCCCTTGCTCTGCCTAGAAGCTGATCCTCACTTTCTCTAGGGCCCCAATGCCCAGCCCCTCCCCGAGCCCCAACCAGTATGCTCTCAGATACAGAAATTCAGTCTCTAGGTCTCAGTTCTCTGCAGCCGCACCCTCCCCTCCTCCAGGAAGATGTGCCAGCGCGGCAGCTCTGAGGACCCCGCCCCCTTTTCCCAGCGCACCCCCCCACCAGCCGCAGGCCAGGAATGCGCATGCGCGTCTGTTGCAGCGCCCTTTCAACCCCGCCTGCTTTCCCAGTACAAACCCGTTCTTTGAAGTCCACCGTGCACATGCGCATTCAGCAGCTGGCCCTGTCTCTGTGCGAGCACTTCTCAACACGCCCCTTTCTAGCTATACATAAAGCGCCTGCGCAGTGGCCACGGTCTCAGTCCAGCACCCAGCCCCTACACACGCCCCTTTCTAGGTCCGCAATGCTGTTCGGCCCCGTCCCCTCCCCAACAAGTCTTCCTTCCAAATTGTCGCAGTGTCTGGTGGTCCCAGCCCCTCCCCTACTCACATCCACCCTATCAATTTCACAGAGCCTCCAGGTCCCGCCCTTTATCCTAACACGCCCCCCTCCAAACGGTAAAACCCAAATTGGTTTGGCTCCTTCCCTGTAACACCCCCTCCTCAACTTAGGACTGAACAAGTGATTCCATCTTGGGCCCAGCCAAACAGGGTCCAGTCCCCTCCCTTCCTAGATGGATGGATTCGGTAAGATTTGGCTCTTAAGGCAAGTTTTCTCCAGATCCCAGAGGGTGGGGCCGACCCCTAACAGGCTCTCATCCAACGCTGGGGCCCATGGCTCACCTCCTCCTCCAATTCCCAAGTGCATCCACTCTCTCCAAGCCCCTCCAAAACTCAGATACTGCCCTCCCCACTAAAGGCCGGAAGTGGTCCCGCCCCTTTCCGCCTCCCTAGGGGGCCTCCGTCCCAGCCCGTCTGCCCTTCCCCCCCATCACTTCTTATTCCCCCCCCCCTCCTTATTCACTCTGCCTGACTCCGGACTCGGACTCGCTATTTCCCATCGCATTTCCTATTTACTCTACAAAAATCTCTTCCCATTCCTTACATCCTCCTCTGTATTACCTATGCACACACCCCCACCAAATGTTCCTTAACCCGTCTCTGCATACCCCTATTCTCTCTGGATCTCCTCTTCCCCCTCACATTGCCCCGTATTCCTCGTTCTCCTCCCAACATGCACAGTTCCCCTTTTTCTCTCCTCCACCTCCGCCAGTCTCTGCTGTCCAGTCCAAACACAGACTACTACTTTCTTGGTCGTTCTCTTTCCCACACCGCATTAAATGCAGCACCTCTGCTCCAGCTACAGTAGTGAAATAAGAATTGTCCACCTGCCCAGCTGTAGCTTTCAGGGGGTTAGAACCACTGTCTGGTCTCCAGGAAAGTCCAGTCTTACCCGCTCACCTTGTCCTCTAGGGAGTCTGGGATGCGTGTGACTGCTCTCAGTCCCTCTCGAGAAGTCTCAGCCTCCTGTACTAGAGCTGCAGACAGCCCAGCCCAGCCCAGCCCCTTTCCGCAGCCCCCTACCCCCGCCCCCCTTCCTCGGGGGTGGGGCAATGGGGCCCTGCTCAATGCTGTCTGACGCCAAAGCCCATGTTTGTGCCTCTGTACCAGACTCAGTCTGAAGCCCTTCCAACCCAAACTGCCCCACGAAAAAGATTCATTCATTGAACTTATTTATTTTATATCGTTGTTTTTTCTTACAACAAGTAGTATGTTGTGTAAAAATTTAAAAAAATGCGGAAAAATGTAACGGACAATGAAAGACTACCTTTAATCTCATTCCCCAGAAACAGTCATGATTAACGTTTTGATAGACATTCCTCCTTATTTTTTTTTCTATTCATAGTCTGATTACTTGTGCTTTCTCTCCACACAGGCTACATACTATACCTACTGTTCCATAACTGCTTTTTTCAGTTATGTATTCAAACCTCTTTTCCTTGGTGCATATTTTTCTTAGTAGCGCACATTTTCTTGTATAGCTGTCGTATAATTCATTTGTTTGATTCAGCTTGCATGTACTCCCTTTTTTGGCACCTTTACAAACAATGCTACAAGAAACATCCTTGTAGCCAGGCGGTGGTGGCGCTTGCCTTTAATCCCAGCACTCGGGAGGCAGAGGCAGGCGGATCTCTGTGAGTTCGAGACCAGCCTGGTCTACAAGAGCTAGTTCCAGGACAGGCTCCAAAACCACAGAGAAACCCTGTCTTGAAAAAAAAAAGAAACATCCTTGTGTCTATATTGGACTCTTGCGGTTTTATAATATTTTGCTGTGTTGAATCATTTGGAAAAACTTACATTTTCAGCGTAAGTTAATTATGCAAAGTAATGAGTTTTATTATGGCATTTCCATACCCACCCTCCTTAACATTTCTAGTTTGAGATGCCACTTGTCATTTAAGAAATTCACATAAAGAATTGGGTCTCTTCAAGAGAACAAGATAAAATATAAAAACAAAGAGAAGTAGACAAAATCATTATTAGGGATAGAGCATCTGAATGCTGACCCAGAAAACTGGAAACTGCAGACCCAGTAAAGTTTATTCTAAAGTACTACGTGACAGTTAGAGAAAGAAAATTCAAGGTCTTCCTCACGCACTGGTCTGCTTCATGAGGTCACCTTTACCTTTACTAAGCAAAGCCCTGTGCTCTACAGACATTTGACTCACAGCCATTTCACACACCATTAAGGCAGGCTTATGGACTCCTGTTTCATAGTTTGTGAACTGCCGCTTCCCCAAAGTTTGTAATGTCGCACTAGTGCTTTCTGGCCTCCTCGGCCCTCTCTCTGCTGACCACATTGGGCCAGTCTCTCATCTTCTTCCAATTCTGGCACCCCAAATTCCTCTCCCTTCCAAATTATGACAAAGCTTCAATAACAAGATAAGAAAGTTCCCAAACCTGACAGACAGTATCGCCAGTCTTTTAAGGAGCCCTCCAGCTGGAAACAGCATGGGTGTTATAGGTGCGTTTTAGCGAGAGGGTCTTAGATGTTGTGTGGGGATTAAGTGTCTTCTTGGAAATAGAGAGCATAGCTATGACCTTGGAAGCCATCCAAGCAAGCAGTGCTTGTGGTTTGTCATAGAGTGCTAGCAGGGGAGATAGTGGGGAGATGGGTGGGGTGGGGCTCGCAGTAGGACTTGATGAGTCATTGGATTGTGTAGGGTTGGATTGGAAAGGGGAACATATTCAAATCTTAACAGATAGTGTGAATGGTGACCCTTTCACTAAGACATGGAGGAATGGATTTAAGAGGAAATGAATGTTGATTTTTGAGGCACCCGTGGTACATCCAGGTGGAAAGGCAGGTGAATAAACGTGTCTGGAACTCAAGAAAAAGACCCGAGTAGAGGCTGTCAGTCTAGAAACTGTCATTATATAAATGGGTCTTTCATTCACAAGAAAGTGTGCCCAGGGGGAAGAAATGTATCGAATTGTAAGAGATTGTACCCAAAAGTGAGTCCTGGAGTCCAGATCCATGTATGGATGGTATGGATGAAGTAAAAGAAAAGCTGTAAGGAGTGACCAAGAAAAGACCGGATTTGAAAAGAATTTTTAAGATATGGTTCTCAACCTGTGGGTCAAGAGGGTCGAACGACCCCTTCACATGGGTCACATATCAAATATCCTGGATATCAGATGTTTACATTATGATTCATAACAGTAGCAAAATTACAGTTATGAAATAGCAAGGAATATAAAATTGTGGTCGGGGTCACTACACCATGAGGAACTGTATTTAGGGTCACAACACTAAGAAGACTGAGAACCACTGGTTTACAGGATAGAGAGATTGGGCTGGGGACAGTTTGAGTGTTAGAGCACTTGCCTAGCATGCATGGAGCCCTGGGTTTCATCTCTGTCACTGGTTTTAAAAAAATAGATATATTGCTGATTTTTTAATAGCCAGGCATGGGTGGCATACAATGGTAATTCCAGAATGTAGGCGCCAAAGACAGTAGATTAACTAACCTGAGATACACAGGGGGAGAAGATGAGAGAAAGGGAGGGGGAGAAATAAATAGGTTTATGGTGTTAAATATTGCTGAAGTCTAGAAAAGCAAAGCATAGGAAAAAGTCTGGACATATTTACAGGTAAATCTCTGGTGACCTTGGAAAGAATATCTTTTGCAGAGTCAATTGCTAAATGCATAACCTGATAACCAGTCTCTTCATTTTCTCTCGTCATAAAACATCTCATTTTAGGACACATAAGCTCTGCCCCAGACAAAGGCCGAGAAGACTACGGTTCTACTTTAGGACGGTATCACAGTAAGTGAAATGAACCTGGTTCCTGACAACTTTGAGGAACTGACTCTGGCTTTCTTCTAATGAGATGAATGAATGTATGTCTCATGTAGCCATTGTTATTTTGGAATCTATGTCGTGCAAGAGTTCCCTGTTGTTTCTGAATGTCTGAATGTTTCATGTGTGGTATTCATGACAGTGAGTAAATTTTCAAGAAACACCTGAACTTGCCGTCTAGCCAATCTATTTGCCAGTCTTTTTTCTGCTGGTTTTTTTTTTTAACTTCTGAAAAGTATATCCAGTCGCCTATATTCCAGTAAACAGAGCACTTCACTGTCAACTCTTGCCTGGAAACCCCTCATGCAACTGCTCCCCCGTGCTCTGTCTACCCTCTCATTCAGTTTCCAACATTTCAAGCTCCACATTGTTTTATCCGTGATCTCTAGAGGAACAGCATTAGAACCTTGCATATTATCAAATTTAATGAAGTAAGCTAAATCTCAGTCCAAGTTCGTCAGAGAAGTAATGAATGCCCTTCCTCAGTTTTACTGCTTTCCTAACACAATGCCATAAATGTCCTTATCTTAGGACATGGAGCTCAGAGAAGGGCGGTGGGAGGGGCAAACTTATCCGAAGGGACAGAAAAAAAAAAACCAATTAGTTCCAAGTCTTTACTCTTTGACTAGGGAAGCTTCCTTCCAGTTCTTTCTTAGGTACTGTAGAATCTTTTGAGCATCACCATTGATCTATAAAATCTGAAAAGCCTAAATCATTATGCCCAAGGCCTGTTTTCAATAACTACGAACCATCAGAAAAATACCTGAGATTATGGTCAGCAGGCTCACGCACTTGTTCTAGAGCTGATGACTCAAGTTTGATCCCAGGTTCCCACATGGCGGAAAGAGAGAACAGACTCCAGAAAGTTGTCTTCTGAAGAACTTCCACATGTGCTCCATGGTACACTCATATGCACACACACACGCACACACACACAACACAACGCACACACTCACACACACATGCACACATTCTCACACACACCACAACACACTCTCTCACACACACAACACACACACTCACACAGACCACAACACACTCTCTCACACACACAACACACACACACACAAAATGCGGAATAAAAATGTTTTGAGAGAAAAGAAAAAGTAACTGAGATTACATAGGTCCCAATACCAACTTCGGGGAAACATGAAAAGTTGATTTACTGTTAGACACTTCAATTAAGGAAATGCAGAAGCCTGGCTAAGTTTGTTTAGCATAGACCAGCTCGATGAAACTGTCTTATGCCCGAACCCTGAGGGTCCAGAGCCCTGAAACTGAAAAGGGGAGTGCAAAATAGCCCTGCCACCAATCCTGCCTAGCAAACTCCTCTTCACCTGAGCTGTAGAGAATTAGTGTTTATGAATTTTGGAAAATTCAGAGACAATGCTGGAAAAGAGTGGCAAAATTCCTTCCAGAGCTGCCTATTATTTCTATTGTCACCTAAGATGCACAGCAAAATATCAAGTAGTGATCAGACATTCTCAGCCTTTGGACTCCACAGCCTCTCTCAGTACTGGGGAGGCCATGCTTGGTGGGCCTTTTCTGTCCTGTACCCTCATTGGCGGCTTACTCCTCTCCACTTCAAAGTCTCCCCCTCTCCCTCTGCCTCCTCATATCCCTCTTCCTCTCCCTATTCCCCACCTCCCAATAAGGTTTCACTGTGTAGCACTGACTTTCCTAGTACTCAGTAAGTAGACCAGGCTGATCTTGAACTCACAGACACCTCTGCCTGTATCTACTTCTAGAGTGCTGCAATTAAGACATCACGACACCGCTGTTCTCTCTTTTGATCTGGGGGGGGGATCCTGTTGTAAGACAATTTAACTCACTCTGTGTTGCTCTAAACACTGAGGACTGTCTATGCAAAAGAAGAGAGAGGCAGACAGACTTCCCTTTGTTAAACAAAAGGCAGATTCCTCATATATTTGAAATCCTGATATCTACTTCTAGACTAATACCACTTCTCCCAGGTGCTTTATACAAAGAAGCCTCCTAAACACAAACCTGGGAGAAAGAATTGGACCATCGAAAAGAAAACGGGGACCAACTATCTACTAGGCACCATCACAAAGGTGACCCTTGCTCATAACAGGCTTAGATTTGAGAAACTCGTTTTAAAGTCCTCTTCTGCCTACAGGGAGCTGTTTCTTTACTCCCCAGAAAACTTTGCAGAAGCATGAAGGTTTACATTCATACAGTGTGAGTACCAGCCGCATTGGATAGAGGACAGCATTGGGGGGTGAGAAATATAACTTACCAGAGGCGAATTATTGTCTAATGGGTATAGAGCACAGAGGGGATTTGAGCCCAGCTCAATGGATGTCAAATACCAGCATTTTAACCATGATACTACATTGCCTGTGAGTTGTTAAGTCTCATATGCTTTCCAAGTACTGTGATTTGCTTTGTATGTTGTTTATCTCCCAAGGGTTCATGTGCTGAAAGCTTGAGACTCAGTGGAATGATTTGAATTAGTGGAATCTTTCAGAGATGGGGGCCCAGTAAAAAACGACTATGTCACTGGGCTAATCCCTGTTGGGAGAAAATGGTGTCATTTTCTTGGGACTCAGATGAGTTTGTATAGTTGTGAATTGGTATTAAAAGGCTCACACCTTACCATTTGACCGCTCCTTGTTTGTACTTCCATCATGATGCTATTATTCATGTTGAAATTCAGGCAAGGCTGTAAGAGATAGGTCCAACTCACCTTGGACTTTGAACACGCAGCCTCAGGCACTTTGCTATAGCAATAGAAAGCAAAATAAAACGCCAGCACCCTTCCTAAATATGTTAAAGGCATTACAGTATGATTTCCATCTTTGGAGGCAAGTCTAACTGGATATTTCCATTTAGAAAGTGTCATGAGACATATACTTTTCAAAGCAGGCTTGATGGTGGAAACCAGTAATCACCGTACTTGCGAGGCAGAGGCAGGATGATTCCCCCACATTCCAGCCCAGCCTGGTTTCCTTGAGGAGGCATGAGAACTGTGCTTATCTATAAGTACAAGAAGGCACAATGGCAACTTTGAAAGGAGGGAAGCAACCAGTACAACTGCACATCCATGATGTCTATGAACACAGAGCTGACATGGCACTATAACGCGTGCGATAGTAGCATGGACACATTGGCTGTCACCACCATCTCTCTGAGAAAATCATGCGTGGTGCTGGAAACCTAGCGAACTACCAGGATCTAGTGAAGTCATGGATCTTGGAGGAGAACCTACAACCACCACTTTACAAAGCCAGTGTTATTCCTAACTGCCTAAAAACAAAGATATTAGCTGCATGTCACCCACCAGTGCCCTGCATTATCTCTTTGATCTTTCCTTTTACGTTATACATATTACTGACATTTGTGTTCTGTTCCGAAGTATTAACGAGATCTTCCTCTCTTTGTCTTCCAGGGTAGCTCTTAAACCTGAAAACCAATAAACAGTATTTACATTGTCTTGACTTTGTAAATATTTTTTCCCAAAATCCAGCTAAGTAGTGAGCCAAGAATACAATTCCTTCTTTACAAGTCCAGTGTCATAAACCGTGGGCCTCTTAGAGGAGATTTTGTTCTAGCATTATGTTCTCTTATACTCCATTAGTTGCTTATAACCATATTTTATCTTATTTTATATTTGAATCACTATTTTCTTTTATATATATATATATATATATATATATATATATATACTTTATAACAGCTTTTATTCTTCCATAAATGATGTGCCTTTATTATGTTAACTCATTGAACAAATATTTGCTGAGTGTCTGCTAGGTGCTAGATGCTGTTCTGCGAGCTGGAGCCATAGCAGTGGAGAAGACAGACACCAATACCTGCTTCTCACAGAGCTGATTCTAGTATGGGAAAGAGAGGAAACAATTAGATCAAGAAATAAGATCTGAGTCAGACAGTGGTGGTGTGTGCATTTAATCCCAGCACTCGGGAGGCAGAGGCAGGAGGATCTCTCTGAGTCCATGGCCAGCCTGGTCTACAAAAGCTAGTTCCAGGACAGGCTCCAAAGCTACAGAGAAAACCCTGTTTAAAAAAAAAATAAATAAATAAATAAATAAGATCTGTAACAACTTAAATAAAGTGTTATGGAGAAAACAAAATTCAGGTGTATTGGTGCACTACTTAATCCCAGCATTCAGAAGCCTAAAGAAGGAAGATCTGGAGTTTGCGACCAGTTTGACTTACATATGAGTTACATAGAAAAGTTCTGTCTCATAGAAATGAGGAGCAGGGGACAGGGAGGAACTAAAAACCAGGGTAAAAGAGAGAGGGGGAATATCAGTGAAGAAAAGAGGTTATTTCAGTTTTAAATAGGTTGGTCAAGAAGTAACTCCCTGAAATGGCAAAATGTGAACAAATCTTACATAAGGTGAGAGAGCTAAGTGGATATCTAGGAAAAGATTTTTCAAGCAGAAAGGTCAGTGGAAACATATACCCATGACATCTTTGCCCATCCCTAGCATTTTGAAAGAACATGAAGCAATAGAAGGAGAAGGGAGAGAAGTAACAGGCTGAGTGATGAGAACGGAAATGAGAGCTTGCCTGCGTGGCCCCTCACATAAGGCTTGGTGGCTTCCACCATTTTAACAGAGAGACGAAAGGATGTGGATCGGGTCTTAAGGGGACCTGGAAATACACTGGCAGAGGACAGAAGAAGAGAACCAGCGTGGGAGCTGCTGCAGGGCTGAGACGGGGTCGCGGGCTTCTGGATTCACTGTTGTGGTGCCTACTCTAGATGTCTTTCTTCAGCTGTAGGAAATTAATGTCTAATACTTTTTATTTTGGTTTGGGGGCAGAATTTCTCACTATGTAGCACTGGCTAACTTGACACTCACTATGTAGATCAGACTGACCTCGGAGCTGCAGCAACGCTCCCCGGCCTTGCCATGACAGCTACGCAGCACCATGCCCAGCTCCTGATACCTTTAAAAAACTTGTTTAAAATTTTTTCCACCCCTTTTCCTCATCCTGGGTCGCCTTGTCCAGCCCTCATATGAGGGGAGGTGCCTAGTATTACTGCAGCTTAATATGCCGTGTTTGGTTGATAGCCATAGGAGATCTGCCCTTTCCTGAACAGAAACAGGAGGAGTGGATGCCGTAGGGGCAAAGGGAGGAGAGAGGGACTGGGAGGAGAGAAGGGAGGGGAAATGGCAGTCTGGACATAAAAATAATAATTAAAAAAACCTTTTTTCATACAATATATTTTGATCATATTCTTTCCCTTCCCCAAACTCCTTCCAGATCATCCCCACTCAGCTGCCCACCCAATTTCATGCTCTCTCTGTCTCTCTATGTCTGTGTGTCTGTCTATTTCTCCTCACAAAACCCAGGAAAAACAAAAAAATTAAGAAAACAGATTTTAAAAAGGGAAAAATCAATATGGCAAATATACCAAAACAAAATCAAAAACCACACACAATGTTTCTTTAGTTTTCCTTTAGTCTGTAGCTCATTTCTCTGAATGTTGTGTCTGCTATGTTGATCTGCGTTTTTGACATTTTCTTTCATATTTCCTGTTTATTTTGTTGTTTCGCTTTACATTCCAAGAGGTTTTCTTCTATGTTATTTTCCAATTTTTCTGTTGACATTTTTATTTCCAGCAACTTCTTTCCATTTCTGAGGTGTCTTTCTTTTCTCTGATTGTTCTTGTTTTATAGCATCTAATTCTTGTTTCATACATGTCATATTTTCTTGAATGATTGGCAGGTATAATTTTTCTCCTGAAGTTCTCTTTTGTTAGTCAAATTCCCGACTTCCCCTGGGTTCATTTGTTCTATTTGTTTGTTTTGGCTTCTTGCTTTCATGGTTCAGGCTTTCTTAATTTGCCTGGGAACCCTTGGTTATCTGTTTGTCTTTAAGAGAGAGTGGGCACCTGATGGAGTTTTCTCTGTTGCTATACAACAAAGCTTTTCTGAAGCTAGGACTGTCCCCTATGAGGAAAGTTTTTTCTTCTGTTTTAAAGAGATGGTCTCACATATTCTAGACTGTCCTTAAATTCCTTAGGAGACTGAGGACAAACTTGAACTTCTGATCCTCCCGCCTCTACCTCCTGAGTGCTGAACTTAAAGACAAGCTACACTACATCCCATTTGCACAGGGCTGAAGACCCGACCCAGCATTTCATGACTGTTAGGCAGGCATATTCTACTGACTGAGTTACATCCCTAATGCCTGCACCTGCACTGGGAAAACCACAATGGGAAGCTTTGAGTGGCCTTGGAGTAGGTGGCAACTAATAAGATTTGGGACCCCCAAAAGCCAGAATGAGACTTTGTTGTGCTGTGCTGAATGTCATAGGGCAAATCCAGGTGTCTTTGTCATCTTTGTGCCAGTTTATGAAAAGTCCTCAAAGCCTTTTGCCCTTGTAGATAGATGCTGGATGTCTTGAAAATGTAATCTATGTTCATATAAGTGTAATAAAGGCTCTGATACATGCTAATGGCTCCTGTATGGGGACACTACTCTTCTACAGGACTCAGATACTGGACTTCAAGATACTGGACTCAGAGCATCTCAGCTCTGCTTCGTTCTGCCCCTTTCATGTCCCCAATGGGACAAGGGGCTTCCAATGCTCGTTTGTTGGCATTTTTGAGACAGGATCTCACTGTGTAGGCCAACTTGTCATGGAACTCACCATGCAGCATAGGCCGGCGTCAAATTCATAGTTTTTCTGGAAAAGTCTCCCAAATGCTGGGCTTATAAATGTGTGCCACTATACCTGGCAACTGTACTTCAATTTTTGCCATTCCTCATCCCAGCATGCATTCACTGACTACCTACCAGATGTCAAACATTCCCAATGTGCCTGCTCAACGCTGACACTTTCGGAAATGGCACTGTTATCCTCATTTCACAGATTAGGGAACTGAGGTAGCAGAGTGGTTAAGTTTCCTCGCTGAATACTATGCAGCCAGAAAGCAGCCAAACTGCAATTCCAACCCAGATGTTCTCAGTCCCGAGCCTCTATTTTAAATGACTGAATGGTCCTCTTTCTCATCTCCAGTGCAGCCCATCTTGACCTCTGGCTGTTCTTGAGATTGGAAATCGCATGTCTGGAACCCCTACACCGTTATAGTCCCTCCTGTGTCAAGACTAAAGTGAGCAACAGAAAAGACCAACGCTGCATACTTGCCTCTCCAACCCTCTTTAAAGGTTGCTACCTTTTTAAGATGATCAGTACTCAGTGACCTTTCTCTGGCTCCAGTTATTGAGCTCCAGTGGATGTTTATAGGAAAGAAAAACCCCACCCTGAGCCAACATAGCAAACAGACAGACCCAGCACTCTGGTATGCTTAGTTTCCAGTCATCTTACAGCTGGATGAAGGGGAAAAAGGAGGCACCGAGCTGGCCCTTCTCCAGGCAAGATGCCAGCCTAAGCTCTTGGACAATCCTGGTTTGTGTAGGCCTCAATGCCACATTCAGAGACTTCCCCACCCTTCAGCATGGTCCCTCCCTCTCAAGAGAAGGCTACCTGCAGATTTAAAAGAGGAAGGCCTTGGGGATCAGACATTCTGGATGAGAACAGCAGGCCCAGGCCAGAAGTGGCACCATGTCTGAATGGAGGTGCCTCAGCCGTGCCAGTGTTTTGCTGACCATTCTCCTAGACCTAACACACCAGGGACCCCATGGCTCTGCCTCGCCAACCAGCAAGGTCAGTTCTAGCATGAGACGACAGCGCTCTGGAGTGTGTGAGAAAGGTAGCTCCTTAGGGTGGGAGGAGCCGAAGTTTCGCAGTCTGTTTCTGCAGGCTTGAGAAGCTAGGGCCAGAGAAAAGAGGTACTGATTACTAAGTGCAGCGCAGGTGATGTGTCAGGAGGCTTGGTTGTTGCTGTGAGCCTTCGCAGCATCCTTGTGAGCCACACTCTCTTATCCGCATTAGAGAGAGGAGGAAACACAGGCTCAGGGCCCAAGACATAGGAAGCAGCGGAGTCAGAGCTTGAGCCTCGCTCAACTGATTCCGGATTACCTCTCTGACCCACTTCCCCGCGCTCAGAACAGACCAGACCCTTGTACGTGATGTGTGGGTGGACAGAGGGATCATAACTTCAGGGAAGATAGGGAAGAAGATAATTACCTCACTGCTCGGTGACCTCAGTGTCTGAGCCTCAGTTAACATGTCTGCAAGATGTGGGAGATACTAGAACTTAACTCCTCAGACAGTGAGGATTAAATAGGATCATGGGTGCTGAACACTAACCATGATTGCAGTATATTACTGTACTTAGGAGGCTTAATCTTTACAGCTGAAATCATAAAAACTAAATATTTATCACATCACCTTGTAATAATATAGGGCTCGGTGAATACATCTATTCTCTTAAATTCTAAAGCTTTGCTAAGATGTTCTGTTCATTCTAAAGTGAAATCCATTAACCAGCAGTAGCCTCAGCAGTGGGGGCTTCCAGGGAATTTGGAAGCAAGGAGGACATGAGCCTTTTCCTGCACCAGGGTTGCTAAGTTAGAACCCATATTTAGCAAGATCTGGAATGAGAGAAGTGTTTGTCCAGGGGTGCTTTGATTTGGGACTATCTGGGAACCTGTAGTTCTGAGACTCACTTACTTTGATTTGGGACTATCTGGGAACCTGTAGTTCTGAGACTCACTTACTGGTAGTCCCAGGCAGGTCCATGCACGACAGCTCACTTTCCCTCAAGTTTTTCCCTCAGTTTCTCCTCCTCCACCCTGAAACCAGTTCAGGAACCTTGAGCTCTCAAGTACCTGGCCATCTTGGCCAATGAAGAACTCTCTCTAACCCAGCTCTCTGTATTCTCTCTCAGTTGTTGATGACGAGCTATTCCATACGTTCCACGGTGGTGTCGCGTTATGCACACACTCTGGTCACCTCTGTTCTCTTCAATCCACATGATGAAGCCCATGAAGCCACCTTTGACCTGGATCTTCCTCGCATCGCCTTTATCTCCAATTTCACAATGTAAGTCCGGTTCTAAACTAACGGTTTCATTCATGTGTTCATACGTTCATTCGGCCTGCTTACTGCTTCACTAGTGCAGAGCGGTTAAGAGGATAAATTTTAATATCAGACTCCTTGATTTTGATTTCTTCCTCTTCCTGCTGTGGAAACTCAGGACAAGCTACCTAACTTTGAGTCTCATTTTACACATCTGTAAAATGCAGATAAAATTAGAAACCACTTGCAAGGATTAAATGAGACATGTGGACATCTATGCTAACGTAAGTGCCTGGTGTATGATAAATACTTGATAAAATTAGCTTTAAAAAACCTTTTCCTGATGCTGAGGGCTTGCCTGACATGGTTCTGGCTAGATATGATGGACAGATGGACTACACACAGTTCCTGCTCTCAGTCCTACTGTCTAATGGGGAACCCACAAAATGAGTCAGCTGATTTAAATAAAATACCCTAGGAGGAAATAGAAATCTGAATGCAAAATGCTGGGGACTCCAAGGTCCACCAGGAGACAGGGATCAGTTCTGAACTCCCATCAGTGGAAGGAAACCTTGGATAAATGACATTCAAACTGAACTGCAATCATGAGATGGTCACTAGCCAAGCACTATGGAAGTAGGCCTCAAAAAATTAACGCAATAGAATTAAGACACAAATGTTCCTGGATGAGGAGAAAGTGCATGTACTTCTATGTCACTGAAGTGCAGGCAACAGGCAGAGGTAGAAGAGTGATCAGAAATGACAGAGACTCAGCTCTCAGGGGCTCCAATGGGAAACCAAGTCCATGGGACACACATAGATTAAATATACTATAGAACGAATGCATAGCTTGAGGGATGTACATGTAAGTCATCAAAGAATAATGGAAAGCTCTAGAAAAAGACTGTTAATATTCTCCCATTCCCTTTCATTTGTCCCCAGCATCCCAGGGACCTATCCAGTCCATGTTAGAGATAGTTGGGCTCTTCAGTGAAGAGACGTGGTAATGTGGTAAGTGAGGAGTGACCAGGGTGATGCAAGGCTAGGCTGGAAGAGGCAGCCAAGAAGCTGGGGGGTTGAAGAGAGTCCTGTGCTAGAACATGGAAGGAGAACATGACAGTGGACCTTGAAAGATGGTTGGAGGGAGAAGCAGCCTGTTCATGATGGGAGCATAATTGGCGATTGCCTTTTTCTGTTTTGTTTTATTGGATGATATGAGATGAAGAATGAAGGAAGAGAAGTGGGTGAAAGGAAAGCTTTGTGGGGCTGCATTAACCCACATGTATCATAGTGTGAGTTATGAAAAGGCTTCTGGATTTGGGGTGTAGCTAGGATGTAGATATTGTCCTAGTATACCCAAAACCTGGGATCCAGTTCCCATCACTGGGTAAAACTGCAGTGGTGGCACACACCGGTCATACAAGCACGTGGGAAGTGAAGCAGGAATATCAGGAGTTCAAGGTTATCATGCGCAGCTAGGTATAGTGTGTTCGAGTTCAGTGCCAGCCTTAGTTACAAGCGAGTCTGCTTCAAAAGGGCAAAATGAAAGAGGACGTCTGTCTTTGAGTGGAACCACTCTCAGAGCGAGTAGATCAGAGAGTTCAAGTCAAACAGAATTTCTGCTTTGCTCAGTCATTCTCGCCCCATGACTGGGAGCAGGCTTGTGTGCTTAAACATTCTTTACAGCCCTAAGCCCATGTCCTGCCATCAAGAACCTCTGGGCTGCACGTTGTAGAGTGGCTAGGTTGAAAGAGGTGACTGGTGTGAAGTCAGTATAGGGAAAAAGAAGAAGAACAGAGATAACGAGGGGGGACTTCCCTGCAACAGGACTTCCAAGTGGGTAAGACTTGAAAGCAACCAAGATTGCTGCAAGTAGAGGACCAATGAACCAAACACAAGAATAAAAGTGGTCCCCCAAACAAGCGAAGAAACCCTAGGTGTGATAGCAAGTGTGGGGGCCGACCTGAGAAGTTGGCAGTCAGCTGATGTAAAGACCCAGCAACAGGCAGAATGGGGGTTCGTTTCAATAGAAAAAAAAAAACACCGAAAGGATTTTTTAAAAAGTTTAGCAAAGCAGGCTGGAGAAATGTTCCTGGGCAGACTCTGTGGAAAGTATGCTGGCTGGAGGCAGCATACACACAGAGGCCCCAGTGTGCTACTGCCAGAGTCGCTCCACCCTACCACCCCAGCCCCCAGGAGACCTTGAGGCCCAGCCAGCTCTGTCCACCCCCACACTAGCCCAGCCTCAGCAATACTGTTTCAGCTGCCTTGAAACACTCCTTGCCTAAGTAGCCTCTTCTGCCAGCGGCATATCTCCCTTAGCATTCCTGGAAGCTGCAACTATCTGTGCCCTAGTTACTCCACTTGAGAAATGGAGACAGCTGTTCTTGCCTCCCACAGAGGTATATTAATGTTCTCCAGGACATCAAATTCTCACGGCTCAAAGGTAGCTCTGACCCCATCGCTTTCTTCCCAGCTTGAGATATATCCAACACTTCACATTCCTCCTTGCTGCAATATGAGAACCCTTTGAGTCTTGAGTTCAAAGCCCTGGATTCTCTAACCTTCTTTCTCTAGCTCCCTTCTCTTTGATCCACTAGTCCGTGAGACCCACGGGGACTTTTCTCACTGTCATTCTGGGACACTCATTGGGAAGGGTTGGAGTAAGTACTGCATGCCAGGCATTAGCAGCAAACCAGGCAGACGTTTCTTTGCCTTCAAGGAGCTCGGAGTCTCCTAGAGAAGACAAGACCCAAAAGACATAAACTAATATGCATCCATTTGTCTAGGAGAAGGGCTTCCAGAAAAGAAGAGTAGCAAATAGAGCAAAGGAGACAGAGACCGGTCTAGAGTGGTCAGAGACCAAGTGACATTGAGCAGAGACCTGAAGAGAGTGGTGTGCAGACTTACAAGATCTGGAAGAGAAACGATGTTCTAAGCCAAAGGAAGAATAAACAAGTTCAAAGAAAGAGCAAGGGACACTATACACAACAGCTAAGAGTACAGACAACCTAAGGGTCTAACTCGTGAGTGGATACCTAAATGCACCATAAAAAGAAGTGAAGTCCTGTCACTTGTGACAACATAAACGGGCTAGGCGTGGTGGTCCGTGCCTCTAATCCCAGCATAAGGTAGGCTGTGGATAGACTATTGAGAGCTCAAACCAGCTTAAACTGCATACCAAAACCCTGTTCCAAAACAGTTGTTTGTCTTTTGTTTTGGATTTTTCGTCATTTGTTTGTTGGTTTGTTTTTAATCCAGTTTTGAGCTGGGTACAGTTGTTCATGTCTATAATACCAGCACTTTGGAAAACTGAGGCAGAAGGTTTGGAAGTTCAAGGCCAGCCTAAGGTAGAGCAAAACCCTGTCTCAAAAACAACAACAAAACACCCTCCTCAAATTTGGGTTAGAAAGATGACGTGGCAGCTAAGACCACTGTCTGCTCTTCCAGAAGTCCTGGGTCCAAATTGCAAGTACCCACATGGCCGAACACAGCAACCTGTACCTCTAGTTCCAGGAGATTCAACACCCTCCCTGGTCTCTACAAGTACCAAGCATGTACATAGTGTGCAGTTATATATGCAGGCAAAACATCCATGCACATAAAATAAAATAATAAATATAATTGTTTCAAACTCTCAAACCCTTCCAAGTGGACAGAAGGGGAGATCTTTATGGTAAGTGAAGTATATCAGGCACAGAAGGCCAATGCCCATGCTGTCATGCACAGGTGGAATCAGGATGGCTAATTTCTTAGAATTTGAGGGTGGAATGATGGTTTCTCAAGACTGGTAGGAGTAAGGGGTTGGGAGAGGTGGGGAAATCTGATCACTCTTAGATAAGGACCACAGCTCTAAGACATTTCTATACAGTGTAGGTGACCATTGTGCACTACCCTTCAAAGGGTCCAAAAAGGATTTTGAAAGTTTGAGCACCAGTGATAAATGTTTGAGGAAATACATGGTTATTCTGATTTAAACAAGGCATACACGTATGATATGGGTATCAAACATTAAACACTCTTTAGGACATACAACTTTTACGTGTTTTGTGTGTATATGAGTTTATATGTATATTTGCATATGTTATGGAGTCGAGAGGTTAACTTGAGGTGTCTCTCAGGCACCATCTAACATTGTTGTGAAACAAGCTCTCTCACTCACCTGGAACCCGCCAGTAAGCTAGGCTGGTTAGCCAGTGAATCCCAAGAATCTATTTCTTTCTATCTCCCAAATGCTGGTAGTCCAATAATGCCCCATTATATATTGCCTGTCTTTTTTAGCATGGGTTTTGGGATTTTACTTGGGTCTTTGTACTTACAAGGTAAACATTTTATTAACTAAGCTATCTCCTGGCTGCCATCATATATACTTTTAAGTATAAGTTAAAAATAATTTTAATTTTTAAAATTATCAAGAGACAGAGGCAAGAATATTAAGTTCAAGGCCTTTTGAGCTGCGGTGTAAGCCCTGTTAAAACAAAATAAAATCCCCAAAAATGAAGGAAAAAAAAGGCAAGAAGATCATGCTACATAATGAGTTCAAGGCTAGCCTAAACTACATAGTGAAGCACTGTCTCAACAATATGATATAGTTTGGTCACATAGAACCTACATACCATGTGCAAGAACCTAAGTTCCATGCCAAGCTTTGCAAAAAGAGGGAGGGGGGAGAAGAGGGAAGATGGAGAGAGGAAGAGAGAGAAGAAAGGAGAGGAAAGACTAAAAGGAAGGAAGGAAGGAAGGAAGGAAGGAAGGAAGGAAGGAAGGAAGGAAGGGAAACAGAGTGGCCGAAAGAGTAGGAAGCCATGGGGTTGAAGAGGCAATAGTCAGCCATAATGTGTAGACTACAAAGAGCCTAGTAAAGAGTTTTGCTTCTATTCTCGGTTGAGATGGAAGCCTCAGAGAATTTGAGCAGTGAAGATAATGTGCCTTGATTTTATCTTCATAACACGATATGCCAGGTATCATGGTGAATGCCTTAAATCTCAGCACTCTGGATGCAGATGCAGGTAAATTTCTGTTGCTCTAGGCCAGCCTGGTCTACACAGTGAGTTCGGGCCAACCAGTAGTATGTAGTAAGACCCTGTCTCAAATAAACAAAAGATTAATAGATGTTTCTACTACTATGAGAGCAATGAATAAAGAGCAAGGATTTAAAGAGGAAAACCAGTTGGTAGGTGTGATGATTAGTTTTTGGTCAACTTGACATAAGCTAGGCTCATCTGGGAAGAGGGAACCTCAACTGAGAAAATCTCTCCATCAGATTGGCCTATCAGAAAGTATGTGGGTAATTTTCTTGATTCATGATTGGTTTAGAAGGACCCAGCCCTCTGTGGATGGTCCCACCCCTAGGCTGTTGGTCCTGGGTTGTATAAGGAAGCAGACTGAGCAAGTCGTGCAGAGCAACCCAGTAAGCAGCTACCCTTCGTGACCTCTGTATCAGCTCCTGCCTTAGGGTTTCTGCCTTGCGTTCCTGTCCTGGCTTCTCTTCATGGTGCATTGTGAGCTCGAAGGTGAAATAAACCCTTATTATTCCCAGGTTGCTTTTAGTCATGGTATTCACCACAAAATCAAAAGGCAAACTAGGACAGCAATGGCGTATTGGTGACAGACCTGGCCACATTGTTTTGGGGAGGACTGTGGGAGATTTTGAAACTTTGGACTGGACAAGCTATTGAGTGATCAGAGGGGCTGTCCTGTGGGAGTAGGAGTGGGGAAGAGAAGAATTCTGAGAGCAATATAGATGACACAGACCTGCATCGTCAAGTTTCCTAGGGAAGCTAAGACTCTATCAGGCTGTTCCTATATTTTAAATTAAGAGTCATTGTATTTTGGTCAGCTGGGGCTGAAAAATCAAACGTTATTAACAAGAGACCAGCATCATTGAGGTGAAATCTTGTGGGAAGTGTCTCCTTGGGGTTATCTTACAGAAACTGGGGTCCAGGAATGCCAAGGCTGCATCTCAAGCTGGTAGCTGAACTTTGTAATGTGTAAGGGTCTCCTGCATAGTGTGCCAGTTTTGAAATTATGAACGAGTCATGGAGAACAGCTAAGGTTCAGCCCTGTGCGAGCCGGGAGAGGCCATTGGCCAAGATGAAACCTCAGTTGCAGTGCAGCCCCAGCATGCAGGTGCCAGGACTATGGCATGACAAGCAAAGACAGTAGCAAGTGTAGTGTGTAGCTGGCCTGAGCCTAAGAGACTAGCTGTGGGTACCGTCGATGGCAGAGCTGGCGAGGAGGAGCTGCTCGAGCACTCTGGAGCCCAGGAGATTGTGAGTAAATCCCCGGCGCTGGATTTTTTACACTGTTGGAGTCTGGTTTTGCTTTGATTGTAGCTGTGCCCTGGTTCTTCCCTCTTGGGATAAGAAATATGTAACTTTTTTTTAATTTTACAAGAGCTCATAGTTAGGGGCTTTGGATTTGTAGAGACTTTAGATATCTTAAAAAGGCTGAACTTTTTAAAAAGTGTTTGGATGTTTTAAAGAATGTGAGACTTTTAAAGTTGTTCTGTTTTATATTATGATATTAACATGAGATCTTGGAGACAAACAAGATCTTGGAAAGAAATGTTACAGTTTAATAGTGATGTATTTGTGTGTAATGTTGACAAGAGGTCCTTGTGGTGATTTTTTTGTCAACTGATTCAGACTACAGCCACCTGGGAAGAGGCAGCTCATCTGATAAAATGTCTCCATAAGATTGGCCTACAGGCAAGTCTGTCAGGGCATTTTCTCTATTAGTGATTGATGGGGGGGGGGGCTGTGCACTGTGGGTGGTGCCATCCCTGGGCTGGTGGTCCTGGGTTCTATAAGAAAGCAGGCTGAACAAGCCATGGGGAGCAAGCCAGTGAGCAGCACCCCTCTATGGCCTCTGCATCAGCTCCTGCCTCCAGGTTCCTGCCTTTCTTGAATTCTTGCCCTGGCTTCCTTCACTCATTAATAAAGTACGAACTAAGAGCTGTAAGGCGAAATAAGCCCTTTCTCTCTTCCACTTTCAGCATTCCTTAGTTGCCTGTATTTCTTTGTATAGGGTTGAGGCCTCATGACCTTTCCTTCCATGTTAAAATATCTACTGATATCTTCCTTGTTCAGGTCATGGGTAGGCAGGCATATTGTTGAGACTTCATGGGTATAGCTTCTCTGGCATTCTAGAAGACTTATGGCAAACTTCACATTCCTCTGGCTCTTACAATCTTTCCATCTCCTCTTCTGCCATGGTCCCTGAGCTTTAAGGTGCAGGTGACGTATTGAAGATGTACTAGATGGGAGTGGACTGCACAACTCTGCATTTTCTTCGGTTGTCATTCTCTCTAATGAGTTCTGTTTGTTACAAGGAGAAGTTTCCTTGGTTAGGGAATAGAACTACACATATATGTGCGTGTAAGAATAAATATTTAGAACATAGTTAGAGATTCTGCTGGTTTAGTAAAGTGGCAGTTGAAGGTTCTTCTCCAAAATCCATGATCATTAGCCCTGATAGTTGGCTAGGTTTCTAGTATCAGGCATGATTTCTCTCTGGTTAAGAAGATCTTAATTAGAGAGCTGTTGGTTAACACAGGTATGTATGCCACTACTGCACTGTTAGGGTTATTGTGTCATACTGGTCATTGTTGTGGTTCACAGGAGTCATAGGTGGGTAGGGCTGTTGGTTGCTTCCCTATTTTGGAAGTTTGTAGGCTGCATTATGGTACTATGAACACTAGTCCTCAGGGAGAGGCCATTCAGGTCAGAGCCAGCTCAAGTCATTTAAGACCTGTGTCACCAACAATTTTAACCACTACATCACTCACATTATTTACCTAATGTGTTTTCTTTAAAAAGACACACTTTTAGGTTGTTCATAACCTAACAAGCAGCAGTGCCTGTGAGTTGTTGGAGTAAATAGTGTGTGTGTGTGTGTGAAACTTGAGATAGAACCTCACTAAGTTGAGTAGCTTGTCCTGGAACTCACTAAATACCCCAGAATGGTCTTGAATTTGTGATTCCCCTGCCTCAAATTCCTGAGTACTGGGATTATAGGTTTGCACCACCATGCTTAGCTTGATGTTGCAGCAAATATACAATTATAATAAAAATGTTCGGCTATGTTACAACGAAAAATATTATTGTGTGTTAAAAGACAAGCATGAGAAACACAAAACTCCAACATGTCTACAATATGTTGTGTGATCGCTCTTTCCCCACTGGACAAATAGATGTCAAGAGAATATTCCCTCTCCCTCTCTCATTCACATTCATTCTTCCCACTCGCTCTTGAGTTTAATGACAGTTTTGTTCTTTCTTGTTCCTCTTATTTGTATCTATGTTTTTGACCATCTATTTTCTTTCTCTGTCTCTGTTACCCCTTCTTTCTTTCTGCCCCATCAGGACCATCGACAATAAAGTCTATGTTGCAGAAATCAAGGAAAAACACCAGGCAAAGAAAACCTATGAGAAAGCCTATCAGCAAGGAAAGACATCAGCTCATGTAGGCATGAGGTAAGGCTCTAGCTGGTCTGAAATGTGATTTAGCCATCCTAGCTGTGTGACCAGGAAAGATATTCCTTCTCTCTGGACCTCATTCTCTACTTCTGTAAAATAAAAACAATGATTTCTACTCCATAGGATTACATTAAGATTATGTGAGTCACTAAATATCAATGCCTATAACAGTAGATGTTTAATAACTGGGAGTTTACTTCCCTAATTCCAGCTGTCTTTTGCTAGAAAGATGTGGCTTATTTAATAACTGGTACTTTGTGCGAAGATTATGAACAAGTGAGTTTTTTCTCTTCCTTTCTTATTTTTTGTTTTTAATGTGGTATTTTATTTATTCTTGGAAAATTTCATACATTTATACAATGTATTTTGATCATATCCAGCTTTCATCCTCCATCCAAGCTCTCATATACCCCTTCAATGGATCTCTCTTCCAACTTCATATCCTCTTCTTTTGTTCTTTGTAATGCTCCGAATTCAATTAGTGCTTCCCACATGCAAATGGGTGTGGCCCATTCACTGGAGCGTGAGCAGCCTACTAGTGACTACATCTTCCCAATAAAGATGGCTTTCCCTCCCCCCACAGAAGCCACCAACTAACTCTTCGGTAAAAAGAGTAGGATCTCATGAGCTCTTTCCCCATCTGTGCTGGGATTTTGGTTGACTTCATCTCATGCAGGTCTTGTGCATGCTGTCACAGCTGCTGTGAGTTGTTCATGAATACAAAAGCCATGCCATATGCACAAAGCATTGTTTCATAGGATTTCTTCAAATTCTTCGACTTTTGCATTCTTTCTGCCCCCTATTCCATGATATTACCTGGACATCAGAGGCGATGACATGAACATCTTATTTAGGGCTGGGTCACTTACTCTGAGCATTTGACCAGTTATGGATCTCTTAACTAATCATTATTGAATATAAAAGGAAGCTTCCTGATCAAGGTGGAGAGCATTTTAACAATATGACCATTTAGTAAGACAACAATAGTAGGTTCTGTTTTAGGGCCTATGGCCTCCTCAGGCATAGACTTTTGACAAGGTTTTCAGTACAAGGCATTAAATTCCTCTTGTGAAGCATGCCTCAAATTCAATCAGAGAGCAGTTGGTTACCCCAGAACAGTCCTATTCCCATTCCATATCTTGCCTGGTACTCTGATACTATAGTGCACTAGACACAGCTCTGGGAAAGACCATTGGTCAGTCTTCTCCCCCGAGCAGCCTACATAAAACCTTCCAGCACTAGGGAAGCTAGCTAGCAGGAAGGAAGTTTCCTGGTCACTTCGAGGTTGATTTATCTATTCCCTGCCACGAAAGTGTGTGGTGTCTTCAACAATAAGGTTTTACCATCTTTCTATAGTGAGAAACTCAGAAAAATGGTAATGGTCTATAGTATTTGGGGGCTTCTGGACCTCTTGAATAATAATAACTCATACGGAGGTATCCCCCACCTCACATTAGGATTTTAGTTTAATAACCCTTGGCTTCTGAGAGTAGCATTTCCACCTATGTAGGGCACCTCCATTAAAATACTTTTTAAAATGCTATTTTTAATTAGCTGGCAAAGTAGTGGGTTTCCATACATTCTTAATTTTGGTTAACCCATCTGCCATATCCTCATCTCCTCCATACCTCAACTCTCACCAGTATTAAAATTTTAGACTCCCAGCACACATACTATGATTTCTATCCATCTTTGCTTTCCTCTGTGGGCCCTGGCCATGGCCAAACCTTGCTTCCAAAGTTCTCTTAAATGGGCCCCATGATCTCTGGGTTCCATGTTCCCATTAGCTTTGCTTCCTTCCAGTGTCATCATAGTCAGTGTGGATAAATGCAGCCACGAGGGTCCTCAGCTCCCCCTGTCACCTTAGTGATTTCCCATATGCAAATGATGTCCTTCAGAAACAAGACCAGCAATTATCCCTCTTGTGCAACATTCTTCTATCCATCCACAAAAGAAGAAAACAACAACAACTTTAGACTCTGCTCTCCCCCACTTCCTTCATACTACATATGTGCTACTCATCCCATTAAGGCCTCTTACCCCTTCCCCCACATTCATGGACCCTTTCTGGCTTCCTGACTTGTACAGACACTCCAAGGTAAACATGGATATCTAAAAGTTTGAAGTTAGGATCCGCATGTCAGAGCTAAAATGTAGTATTTGTCTTTCTGGCCTGAATTAATAAGTGAAACTTGCCTAAATTGACCCTTATTTCTTAAATGGGTCCCCTTTGCCTGGTATACATATTATGTTTTTAATGGATTCCCCTCAGCTTCTAAGAGATTTTCATCTTTCAGGAATACTTCAGATTTTGCTGCTAAAAACTGAGTCGTTGCCATATAAACAAGCTCAGTTTAACACAAGGATCAGGCAGATTTGAGAGACTATTTAAAGGGAGAGAGGCATTGTTTGTGTACATTCAAAACTCTTTTTGTTAAATGAAACATTAGCCCTGAATTGTTCTATTCAGAAAAATCTCCGTTCAGATTTTTATCAACCATGTTTCCCCCATAAGGGGGAGAGCTACCTTTGAGATCATTTTCCAGGTAGAATGTTCAGGGGGGGACGAGGGAGGAAGGGAGGTTGGTGAGTAAATACCTGGATGATGGACTGTGGTCCGGGGACTTAATTGAGACAGAAGCCTGATCAGGTCAAGTTGGTTAAGCATGAGGCTTAGCAGAAACCTGCCGTCTAATAATTCTGCTATGCCACAGGAGATCCAACACCCCTCCCATCCATTTCTACTTCTTGTCCAGGGACCGGGAATCAGAGAAATTTCAAATCTCCACTAGGCTGGCAGCAGGCACAGAGGTAACTTTTGTCCTGGCCTATGAGGAACTTCTACAACGACATCAGGGCCGGTACCAGCTGGTGGTAAGCCTGAGACCTGGCCAGCTGGTGAGGAAGCTGACTGTAGACATCACTGTGTCTGAGAGAACGGGCATTGCCTATGTGCATATACCTCCACTGAGGAGCAGCCGAGTGAGCACCAACAACCAAACAAGTATGTGGCAGTGCGAGGAGACACTAAAGATATTTACATTCTGTGAATGGAAACCTTGGACATTCTATGGAACAATCTTTCAGTAATGTCCCTGTACCAATTTCCTTCCCAAATCAGAGAGAAGGGGGCTTGTTTAGAGTTCAGGATTTTTAGAGTTCACTATCGTCCCAATGAGTTCACTATCGTCCCAATTGCCGAAGTCAGTATGAAATTGGCATGAAGTAGAAGCTTCTAGAAGTATATATTCAATTACTAAAAATAATTAATGGGCCAGGGTTGGTGGCACGTGCCTTTATCCCAGCTATCATGAGGCAAAAACAGGTACTACTGTGAGTTCAAGGCCAGCGTAGTCTACATAGTGACTTCCAGGTCTAAGCAGTGAGACCCTATCTCAAAACAAACAAACAAACAGAAAACTGATCACCATACTGTATTAACAATCTTGAAGACTGCAGGAATCATGTAGGATAAATCCTGCTTTTTCCTAAATGACCACAAAGAACAGGAGGAAAGCAGAAAGGCAGTACAGGATTCTAGGATGCGAAGAAGGATCTTGACTAAGAGGCATAAAACAAAGTGCATCAGTGGGGTTATGACAGATATGGCTGTAGTACCATCAGGATTTAATCTTAAGGAAAGACATAATCTAGGACCTCACCCTACTGGAACCTGGTGTAGTAGACTTGAATTAGGACCACAAATCTCCATGTTTAACCAGTCCACAAAGAAGTTCATATCCAACCAAGCTGGGAGAATCACTAAACAAACTTAAAACGTCCGTGGGAATTGAGTAGACAGAAACAGGGAAGTTACATAATTCAAGAGGCTAGCTACTCTGGCAAAGATTTTAAGCACAGATCCGACTGATGGGAGCCTGCTCAGCCAGAAACACAACATGGTGTCCTTGGTGCAAGTTGGGTTCCAAGCCAAGATGGACTTTGTCATAAGACAGAGCCATGTGATCAAGGCTTCAGTTTGTTGATCTGTCGAATGAAAGAGACAACTATGACCCAAGACCACAAGAAGAGGTTTATTTTCCAGGGCTGAGAATGCATCCTAGGGGCGTGTTGATGCAGGAGGTCATTCTCCCACAGAGCTACTCCCTGAGACCCACTGCAAAATGCGGGCCAATCCTCCCTCCACGGGATTTAATGAATGCTGGCCATGGTGCTATCCTTCAGTTCCATTGGACACTCAAGGAGGTCCAGGTGTACTTCCAACTGTCCTGCCCATGAGCTCACATCTGACCCTCCAGTAACCCCTTCTGATCAAAGAGCTACTGTCCCCTCTATGCTGTTCCTAAGGAGACTGGAGCTCAGAAAAAGAACAAGTGGAGGAGAAAGGGAACAAGTGGCCCTGGGCAAACAGGCCACTATCAGGGACCTGGGCCCATGGGCCAGCTGAGTCTGGCAGCCTGAATGCTTAAGCCCCAGCTATAAATGGCAGCTCCCTCCCCCTTCTCCTTAAAGGTTAAAACAGAGGATAGAAGTAGTCCTGTGGGGATAAAACAAAACAAAGAGCCCTGGAAGGAAGGAAGCCCAGGGAATGTATGTGAGCAGGCTTCTCAGAGCATGGGGGCTCGGTTTGCCCCTAAGCTTCCTGACAGCTGTAGCAGGAAGGAGGGGGGGCAGAAGTCCCAAGTCTCCATTTTCTGGAGAAAAGTAGACATTTCTAAATGGACACTTGTCTTGAAAGAAAATTCCAGAGGAGTTGATCTTGCAGTTGGTTCAGAGAACGTCCAGAAGCAAAAGGCAGAAGTGATTTCAGGAGACCCTACAAGGCTCATTCACATGGTGATTCTCATCCATATGGTGGCAGGGGCAGAGGGAGAAGAAGAGCCAGGCCATTGTGTCCCAGAGGAGATCCCTGTTAGCCTGCCCTGTCTCACAGCAGGAAGGACAGGAGAGGAGCCCAGCCTGGCCACTGTGTCTGTCTCTGTCCTCCCCACCCACTACACTGTCCCTCTAGAGGAGGACACTGAGATCCTGGTGGAGCTGGGGACAAGAGAGTCCTCCAGAGACAGGACTTGGGTTGGGTGCAAAGTGAGGCATGGAGGTTATGAGTGAAGGACAGGCCCTCCACCTCCAGTGCTGGACCTGAGGGAGGACTGGGTCTGGCGGGCAGGGTGTGATGAGTGGGAAGGGCAGGAGCTGGCCTCAGGGCTTGTGACAGAGTGGCAATGGGGAGCTGGAAGGGCAGGCTAGGCAACTGGAGCAGCTGCGGGAGCGAGGGATGGCCTCTCCACACTCCCCACACATTGCCCCTCTCACTGCCCCCCTTCCATGGCTTTTCTCTCCACTGAGCCCTCCATGCCACCTCAATGCCCATGCAGGTGAGGGTGACTTGCCCCCATCTACCAGGATACAGAGGGCGGAGACCTGTGTCCTCATCACCTTCTCCCCAACACTGCAAGACCAGTCTGCCTTCTCCAGCTCAGGCATCATGGCTGACTTCACGGTCCACTATGATGTGGTCATGGAGGACATCATTGGAGACGTGCAGGTACCTGGACCTGGGACATGCAGAGTTCTTTGGTAAATAGTCACTCGGGTCAGGGTCATGGTCTGGGCTACAGGAAATGTCCCTCTGAGCTTTACAAGGTACCTGTGAGCCAGTCATCAGGGACAAGGTGAGTGACTTCATTCCTTGGGAATCCTGTAAGCAGGCCACAGGGAAGGAGAACTGGAGGACTTGAAGCAGGGCCCGAATGGACACCTGTAGCTGTGTCCTTCATTAGCCAGCTCAGAAGCAGGCGAGGCATTGCTGAGTATTCGGCCTTCCATGCTTTCTGTAGCTCCCAGATTGTCCTGTTGTCCTTGGCTTTCTTGTGTGGTTGGCTTCGGAACACTTGTTCCCCATCATGAGGCCCTTTCCTGCACAGGAAGTGTGTCAACTCTGAGCCTGCACACCCCTGAAGAGAGGGGAGCTCCAGTGTTACAGCTGAGCAGGGCAGCAGCCCTGACCCAAGACCTCACCCTTTCCCCACCCCGGGCTTGCTGGTGAGGTTGGCCAATGACTGGGAAGTCAGTTCCCGAGGCCTTTCCTGCCTTTCATCCTTCCAAGCACAACCCTACCCTGCTGAAAGGTTCCAGGCCACCAAGCACCTTTCTCTACCACTACCTGAGCCAGTCCCGCAGAGCACAGGAGCAATGATTTGCTCAGGCTCACTGCTGCCCTGGGTGGGATTCCTCTACATCCTTGACTACTCATCATCTGCTTCTCCACCCTGAGTCCCTGGTAAACTCCTTCCTATCTATATCCACTCCAGATCTCAGCATCTCCATCCCCTCCTCATCTCAGCATCTCCATCCCCTCCTCATCTCACCATCTCCATCCCTCCTCATCTCAGCATCTCCATCCCCTTCACATCTCAGCATCTCCATCCCCTCCTCATCTCACCATCTCCATCCCCTCCTCATCTCACCATCTCCATCCCTTCCTCATGTCAGCATCTCCATCCCCTCCTCATCTCACCATCTCCATCCCTTCCTCATGTCAGCATCTCCATCCCCTCCTCATCTCACCATCTCCATCCCCTCCTCATCTCACCATCTCCATCCCCTTCACATCTCAGCATTTCCACCCCTCCTCATCTGATAATCTTCATCTTCTCCTCATATGATAATCTCCATCCCCTCCACATCTCATCCACAGTTGTACTCCCCCACCTTATACAGTGCAGGGGACAAGCCTGTTCCTTCATCCCTCTCTTGATACCCTGCAGCAGAACTACTCCAGCCTAGGGCCCAACTCATTGGTACTGGACACTCAGAAATGTTTGGACTGAACTCCCTATCTCTCTCTTGGCTAGCTCCTGATAGTGTAACAGACAGATCCATGTTGATATCAGAGATAAATACCTTGTAGGTGCCATGTTATTCTGTGTTCCCAGGCCTGGAGGCTCAGGACAGTCTCAGAACAATCACAGTTCTAGGCTAAAATGAGCAGATCTTGCTCAGAGTACAGGAAAAGCCTCAAGGGTGGGGTGGGGCATGAGAGCAGATGCAGGCTATGGTAGAGTCACATATGGAGACTCATGGAAGTCATGACTGTTGCAAAGAGGCAGGGATGGAAGGACTCCATTAAGACCAGGAATCTGACAAAGGTCAGTCTCCACTGTATGTCTCGAGTGCCCGGATCCAAATTCGAAGGGCCTGCTCAGAGCTACCTGTCCCCAGCAGCTTCTTTCACTCTCTTAAGCTTTCCCTGTGCGGGAAACTATCTGGAAAACTTTGGAGAGCTGTATTGACTGGGCTGGGGATGAAGAAACCCAGAGAAATAGCTCTGAAGAGGTGGTCTGTGATGGCAGGAGAGAGCTCAGGGTCTCAGAATCCCGAGGTTACAGGTGGGCAGCACATCAGTGAGGTGAGGTCTGCTCAGAGCCCAAAGGCATCTACTGGCTGGAAACCAGATTGTCCCAGGTGCCTTTGGTGTCAGAAGCATGAGTCCAGGGAGGGAGTAGCACATGCTGTGGGTTCAGCAGGAATGAATTATTGGTAGGGAACTGTTGAGGCTACCCATGTCTTCATCCTAGAATGCTCCCAGTGGGAAAGAAGCTGGTTAGCAGTCTGAGGGCATCTGGGAGCAAGGGCTCATGTCAGTGTGTGGAAAACACTCACTTGCCCACACTCTGGGACCTAGTGAGCTGCATGCTGGGAGAGCAGTTGACACAGAGATGAGTGGTTGGACTCATGCAGGGTCCATGGCTAGAAGGCATGGCCCTCATCAGGAGGCATGTGACTTCCCACAGTCCAGGTGGGCTGTGCAAGTACTTATGACCCGGTGCCCTTCAGAGTTCTCAGGGGCTGGGAGCATGGCCTGGTTGACGAAAAGGGCTGTGGGAGTTGCTGGGCACTTTGTTGCTCCCAGGCTACAAGCTGGCCGCAGAGATCTGCTTAGAAGGCAGGCCAGCATGGTGGGCACACAATCATACCCCATGTATGCCAGGTACATGGGAGCCCCCAAGGATTCTGCCCTGGTGCCTGTGAATTAATTCAGAGGCAAGGATGGAGGGGCAAATATTTTCCTCTTCCCATTATCCTGTCCTCTGGAAAAGAAGGGAGCTCCCAGGCTGACTGAAGGAAGACGGGAGCAAATCCTGCTTTCCCTTGGAGGCCTCAAGCCTTAGGCAGAGAGCTGTAGGCTCAGGGATTGCTCAGACCCGACCCCTAGGCAGCCTAGGCCTCCCTGGCTGGAGAGGACACTGGTCCTGAGGGGCCTCCAGGCCCATCTCCTTCCCTTCCCATCCACTGACCCAGCCCCCAGGCTCTGCAGAGGGAAAGATGGAGTGTGGGGGCAGGGGGCAGGCAGCCAATCACATCAGGACAGCCCAAGGCATCTGTACCTGGTGCTAACCAATCCCCTCTGCACAGACAGCTCTGCTGGCCTCTGCTTCCTCCTCCCTCCCTGCTCTGCCCAGCAACAGCAGAAAGGAGTGTTTAGGAGGAGAAGGAGGCCCTGCAAGCTCCCAACCCTTGGCAGCAATGAGCTGGGCCTCCGGCTCACTGTGTTGAGGGAGGTTAAAACAATACTTTCCGTTCCTGGAGCCCAGACAAACGTCCCTGGGGACTCTCAAGCCTGTGCAAGTCCGGCTGTCTCAGGGACGGGAACTCACATGGTACAGAGATGCTGACCCTCGTAGGCCTGGGCCCCAAGCTTGTCTTCTCCTCTCTGCTGCTCTGGACAAGGCCTGGGATGAAGGGGCTTAAGAGCAGAGGCTCAGTTCTGGCATGCAGACCAAGGTTGAGCCAACTGACAACCAGGGAGAGGGAGCTGGCCTGGGAAGGAGAGAGCAGGGTGTTATGCAGGAGGTTGAGGGGCCTTATCTGGCCTAGCTTTCACCCTTCTTCTTGGCTCCTTTCTTTTTGTCCAGATCTATGGTGGCTATTTCATTCACTACTTTGCCCCCAGAGGCCTCCCGCCAGTGGAGAAGAATGTGGTATTTGTTATAGATATCAGCGGCTCCATGTTTGGAACTAAGTTGCAGCAGGTAACAAGATTTCCCCTGCGTCCTCTGAAATTCATAACTGTCTCCCCTTTTGATAGCTTCCAATGACTGTTGGTTCTCCTTTTTTAAACACCTGGTGCTCTTTTTCTGAATCGGGGTTTCTTGTACTAGCCCAGGCTGCCCTCAATCTCATTATGTAGCTGAGGATGACCTTGAAATTTCATCCTCTGGCCTCCGCATTCTAAGTGCTGGAATTATAGGGTGCACAACCATGCCCAGTTTATGTGCTGCTGTGATAGGATATAGGTTTTCCTGCCTGCTAAGAAGCACAATATTGACTGAGCTGTATTTCCAGCCCTCTACCCCTTCAATGTTTGTTTTGTGTCTCTGATCCATCAACTACTAATTGTTTGACTCTGAGCTGCTAACTACTTATGTCTTTATGAGCCTCAGTGCCATTACCTGGAAATAGGAATAACATTAGTGCCTTCTTCACTATCCTTCTGTAAAACTTATGTGAACTGATACAGGTAAATATTCAGGAATGTCTGGAACATACGAAGTGTCCTATTAGTGGTGCCTAATAGTAGAATCTCCTATCAATGAAGCCTCCTATATGCCTAGCTCTCTGTTAAGTGTTGTCATGGGGAGAAAGAAAGAGGAAGAAGCAGCATTATGTGGCCTGTTTGCAGAGTATTGGATATAAGACTGGACAGTGCAAATATTTCCATGTCAGAGTCTTGGTGAACAGTCTAGAGTAGAGACTCTCTGGGTGAGAAGGATGAAAGCAGATCGCTCAAGAAAATGCTTCCCTGAGAAAGGGCAAGTGGAAGTTCATTGAAGATATGGCTACATAAAGAGAAATGACGTGCTATCTAAAGAGCACCAGGGTAGAGTTATGCAGTTGAAATAGAATGTGGGCTCTCCAGGGTCTGATGAGAATGTAGGCATGGAGGAGACAGAGGGGCTGAAGATCAGAAGCTGATCTGAGCAGAAGGAAAGCAAGCCGAAGCCCTGCAGCCAGATACATGGCTCCATAATCATAAGGTCCTCCTACTTGAAAGGGTTAACTCATTTAGCCAAGGAGCATATGCTCAGAATCCATTGACTACAGAGACTGTAGAGCTCTAGGAAGAACAGACCTGGGGACTTTGAGAGGGAAGCTGTCCAGTAAACCTTTCTTCTGTTCATTCGTTTTGCTTTGCTTTTTGAAACAGTCTTTATAGCACAGGCTATGTTGGAATTTGTAATCCCTCAACTTCAGCCTCCCGTCATGCACCACCATGCATGTCTCCGTTGGAACTTGCTAGATGATAATCTCAAACTCTGTACTGTCTAGAACAATAACCACTGGCCACATGTGGTCATTGAACACGTAAAATATGACTCTTATAAGTTAAGAACTGAATTTTTTCTCTATTGGAGAGTGAACTTTGAAGCCTGCCATAAAGCCTTGCAAACATTTTGACCTAATATCCTCAACTCACAAAAGGAGAGGACAAATAGGGTTAAAACCGTGAAACACCCAGAGAGAGCTAAGTGTCACATGAACAGAGCCTTTCAAGTTCGTGGCACTCAAGTTTTCTCTCATCTCCTTCATCCTTATCCCACAGACTAAAAAGGCCATGAACACAATCCTCAGTGACATGCAAGCCAGTGACTACTTCAACATCATTTCCTTTTCTGACAAAGTTAACATCTGGAAAGCCGAAGGCTCAATCCAGGCCACTGCCGAAAACATTCATAGTGCCAGGAACTACCTGAGTCGCATGGAAGCAGATGGCTGTAAGTGTTTTATCCGCCTCCCCAAATGGACAGGCTGTGGTGACAGAAGAAATTTCTGAGCCCTTCTCTTCATTTCCCCCGTGCTTCTCATTTCTCATGCTGCCAGAAACATCACTTTCACATTTTGCATAAAAACTGTACCTTTTCCTCCTTTTGGTTCCCCTCCTATCTCCCTCTCCTGATGGGAGGAACATGGTTGATTTCCCCTGTATCTTAGCCTCTTTCTCTTTGGACCTCAGTGTCCTCTTCCTTAAAACAAACAAGAAAATTGCTGACTTTTAAAATCAGCATTGTAGGCTTTATTTCCAAGCTTTTGCCCCAGTTATGACTTCTGTTCTCAAATAATTACTTCATTCTCCCAGATCTACTGCCTCTGTCATCTAAGCCATCTTTTTCCCTGTAGCAAGAAGGTGGTGGTGGTGTCTCCGGGTGGTTGTCATCTGACTAGAAAATGATATGATCCTGTCCCCCCACATACACACACACCCTGGGGAATAATCAAAGCATGGTCTGAGACAGGGAGCGATAAGCACAAGGACATATGGACTCCACTATCAGGTCACATGAGCCAGGGCAAGAGTGATGGAGTTTGGAGGGATAGGCAGCGGGAACAGTGTGAGAAAAGATCAGGTGGGGAGGATGAGCCTGGGAGCATGGTACAGTACCAGTGTGTCTGCAGTGGGGGGTAAGAAATGGCCTGAGAAAGTGATCTCACAGTCTGCTCCCCAATTAGGGACCGACATCAACGCAGCTCTGCTGGCAGCTGCTTCAGTGCTGAACCATAGCAACCAGGAGCCTGGAAAGGGCCGTGGTGTGGGGCAGATTCCTCTTATCATGTTCCTGACAGATGGGGAGCCCACAGCCGGCGTGACAACTCCCAGTGCGATCCTTTCCAACATCCGTCAGGCATTGGGCCACAGGGTATCTCTTTTCAGTTTGGCCTTTGGGGATGATGCGGATTTCTCACTACTGCGCCGGTTGTCCCTGGAGAACCGGGGAGAAGCAAGACGCATACACGAGGACGCCGACGCAGCTCTGCAGCTAGAGGGTCTCTATGAGAAGATTTCCAAGCCTCTACTGGCAGATGTGCGCCTGGACTATCTGGGTGGTTTGGTTGGGACCTCCCCTAGGGCCCATTTCCCTAACTATTTTTGTGGTTCAGAGCTGGTGGTGGCTGGCAAGGTGCAACAAGGTAAGCAGGAACTGGGCGTCCACCTAGCAGCCCATGGCCCAAATGGTCAACTTCTTGTGGCCCGCCATAGTGAAGAAGCCACCAACAGCAGCCAGAAGGCCTTTGGTTGCCCGGGGAAACCTGCCCTCAATGTGGCCCACTTTATCCGCCGCCTGTGGGCCTATATCACTATTGGGGAGCTGCTGGAGGCACGCTTCCAAGCCCGGGACCCTACCACTCGCCGACTGCTGGCTGCCAAAGCCCTCAACTTATCCCTTGAATACAACTTTGTCTCACCTCTGACCTCACTGGTTGTGGTACACCTTGAGAAGACCAATGAGGGATCCAGGAGCCAGCCATCCACGACAGCTGAGGCAAGCAGAGTCACACCCTCACCCAGCAAAAGCCTTGGCCTGGAAGTAAGCACTGCTCAACCACCCTCGGTCCTCAAGGTCTCTCCAAAATCAAAGCCCATGAAGCCCAACTCAACTGTTACTGCCCCTAAAAGGAAGATGCCCAGTTCCAAGGAGCTGGGGGCACTAAGCCAGTCCTCTAATGCCCTGCCAACATCAGTACAACCAAAGCCCCAAATTCCAACCCAAGATTCCAGTACCTTGGCACTGCCAACTTTGAAGATGAAACCTATTGCCCCTGTGCCTTCAAGTTCTAATGCCCCATTACCTCTGAAGCCCAGCACTCCATCACACCAGAATCCTGGTGTGACATCGCTTGTTAATTCTAGGACACGTGTCCTAACTCTGAACCCTGTCAGCCCCACCCAGCCCAAAGTTGACACTATGAAGCATTTTAATCCGTTTACTCCTTCTGAATTTCCGGCTTCATCAGATGCTCAGCCTACACCTGATTCCCCATCATATCCTCAACCTGGGGAACCCATAACACAGTCACCCCAAAGCCTGCCACAACCCAAGTCTGTCTCCACATTTCAGATAGCCAAACACCCATTACACCTCAGATCCAAAGGTCTTGCTCCCAAGACTCCCCCAAATTTACCAGACCCTAGATCTGGGATCATCTTGCCCAAGTCTCCTAAAATCCCTTCATCTCTTAAACCTAATATCTCATCTCACCAAACCTCTACTAGCTTACTACTTTCCAAGTCCAGAACCCCAACTCCCCATAACACCCAAATTCCACTACCCGCCAGACCTAGGACAGTAGTTCTTCAGAGCCTCGACACATCCTCAAGCACACATTCAAGTTCCACAAGTCCCAGCAGTACTGTGGCCACGTCTCTTCCTGGGGAACCTCTCCCTTCTCCCTTTACCCCTACTCTGACCTCTCTGCTTCCTGCTGCAAGACTCTGGCATCAGCAAGACTCGCTGCTGGGACCCAAGAACACCAGGCAAGTTCTGGGACCATCCTTGCCAGGGATTCTACTAATGGCCCTAAACCACAGCTCTGGTCCTATGCTAGGAGGCATCTCCCCGAAACCTCCCGATCTTGCTGCCTTCCAGCACTCTCCCTGAGGCCATCAGTCTTCATCTTCTCCCAGAGAAGCTCCAGCTGCTGCCAGAGTCAGTGATAGAGTCCAAGTTCGTGGAGTCCTTGAACCCACCAGTCTTCTATACCTTCCTCACTCCTGACAAAGACGGTGAGTGCTGAGTGCTGCTGGCAAGGGGCCAAGGTGGAGCAGGGGAGGTGTGGATGGAGAGAACAGAGCGTGGAGGAGGTATGTTCCCAGTAATGCTCCAGAAACTTCCTTGGTTGCTTTGGAACTTTGGACTAGTTAACATTTCTAGACCTCAGTACATAGGCAGAGAATCGAGGCCTTGGCAGATAAGGCTCGAGAGGCTAAACAGAAGCAAATGGGCTAAACCAGAGTTGACATTTGTCTTGTTGAAAAAAGAGAATGGTTGCTGACTCCCAAGCAGGGGAGGAATGTGGTGGTAGAAATTGAAATGCCACTGGGTAAGGCAGGTTTGCTTGGTTGTTCTGGGCTCTGAGAACAGTCCCCTTAACAAAAAGGGATATACATTTTACAGAAAATAATGGCAGTTCCCATTACATTACCCAAAGACTTGAAACATTAATTTCTAGTTCTCCCTATGTGCAGGTACTTCTCTTCATATCATGTTTCTCATCTAGCATTTCATTCTCCATGAGAAACTATTGATATATGCATTTTATACACAGAGAAATTGAAGCACAGAAAAGTAAAACAACTTGTTTAATGTCACACAGCTAGAGACTAGAACCCATACATTCTGGTCCCCCAAAATGTGTCTCACCACTCCATTATTTATGTTTTTTTTTAATTTTTAGAAGAATTTCTTGAATTACATTATAGCAGAGGATTCGAAAGGGTTAGGGGTAGCAATCATTCACAGGAACACAAATTTGGGCAACATCTTTGACATTACCATGCCCTCTCTTCCCCAATATCCCACCTGCCTTTCCATCTTAGTGATGTTACCTCTAATCTATTTTCCAAATTTACGGACTTCTCACAATCCCAACTGCCACAATCAGGAATCAGACAAACTGCCATCCCATCTAAAACAGCTCTTCTAGCCTATTTACCAGGCTCTTCTTGCCCTCTTGCAGGCCACAACATTTTTCAAAGAACCAAATCAGTTCATGTTCCTTTCCTACATAATGCTTCTCAAGGATTTCCCACCAAGCCTAGAATAGAGTTCAAAGTCTTTGGTATGGTCTGCAAGGCCTTGCAGTGCTGTGCTCTGTGTGCTCACACCACACTGACTTCACCTTCTCCCATTCCCCCTTTTCTCCTCAACTCTAGACCCCTAGCTTCTTCCCTACTCCCCACACTGGCCGTCCACAATCACCACCCAGGGACTTCATTCTTTCTACTGCTTCTCCTTGATTCACCTGGCTTACCCTTTCCTATAGTTTCCATCCTTCCCGTGCCACTAAAACTCCAGCTGGTGCCTTGGATCTCAGACCAGGTTTCTTACCCACCTTCCTCCACAAGCCACTTTATAGGCCTTCCCTTCCTTGATCAGTCCAAGGAAGTAAAGCAAAAAAATTTTTTTTGTATAGCATCCACCACCACTGATAACCTTGACTCTGACATTTCACCAGGTGAGAAACCACACATGTGTTTGTCACCATCATAGCCTGATGCCTACCTAAGCAGTGCCTGGAAGAATAAGTGAGTGAATGCACACAATTGAGAATATAGGTGTTAGGAGAAAGGAATTGGAGTGTCTCTGAGCTTGAGAGGGGCTGTGGCAAGTAGAGACATGAGCAGGTTAGTTTGAGCAGCTGGTAAGGACTCTCCCAGTCAGAAGGAAGAAAGGGCCAGACATGGAGGTCACATAGAATGCTGGCACTTGGGAGACTGTAGCATTAGGATCAGTAGCTGGAGGCAGGCCTGGACTGCACAGTGAGACCCAGTCTTTTCTTCGACCCAGGCGTGGGAAGGATTCCTTTTATTTCTCTGTGTTTGGCAGGAAGTCCACACTGGAATGGCAATTCTGAGAGAATCCCGGGAGGAGCTGAACGTGATATGGACTCTAAGGAAAGTTCCATGGAGCTAGTAAAAGGTAAACCAGGGAGTCCTTTGGCAAAGGCTCCTCTAAGGCCCCATGTCTAGTCAGTGTCATTTGAAGCTCTCATTGACAGTATGGGAGCCCAGAGGAGGGGCAATATATTCCTTTCCATCACCATATAACAAATTACCATAAATTGAGCAGTTTAAAGCAACACATTATAGAATTAGTTTTCTTCAATGGAGTCTTATTAAATTTATCGGCCACACATCAGGGCAGGTCCTATGCCCATGTTAGCCAACAGAATGAATTCAATGGTGTTTTTGTAGACTTTTGTCTCATATCGCGTTGTTTGGACAGTTTTTTTTTCTTAATGGTCTTTTGATTGTTTTTAATTTTCATTTTGTATTTTTCTGTTTCTTTTTTGTTTTGTTTGTTTTAAAAGAGAAAAAAATATAAAATTGGATATGTAAGGAGGTGAGGTGGATCTGGGAGGAATTGGGGGGGGAGGGAAACGTGATCATAGCATATTACATGAAAAAATGTTTCCAATAAAAAATAAGACAACCCCCATTCCCTTCACCCATGTTCTCCTGCTGTAGCAGAATGCTACAGCATGGGCAATTTCTAAAGAAGAGACATTCATTCATCTCACAACTCTGGATCCCAGGAGGTCCAAAGTTAAGTGACTGCATCTCCTGAGAATATCCTTGATGGTAGGAACTAACTCTACAGAATCTCAAAGCAGTGCAAGTCATCACTCAGCAAGACAGAGCAAGCCAGCCCAAAGAGGCTGCATTTAGAACAATCACTGGCTATTAATCAATTAGTCTGACCTTGAAGGATAACTAGAAATTGACTTTGATTAACAAAAGAAAAGGAAAACATTCCAAATGGCAAGAAAAACAGGAAGCTACAAAAAAAATTGAAAAAGTTCATAACAACTGTCAGTTCAGGGTCAAGTGTGATAGTCATGCGTGATCCTAGAACTCTAGAGGCTAAGGGAATGAGGATCAAGAGATCAAGTCCAGCCTGGGCTATACAGTGAGACCCTGACTCAAAGAAAAACAATAAAAAAAAATAAGTCAATTTGACTAGTATAGAATAAAGCATAAAGAAAATATTGGGAAAATAAATTCCAGAAAAAGTTTAAATACTGAGCTCAGGTTTGGCCCTTACCTAGGACTCAGAAGCCAGAGGGTCCCAGGATTGTTAGGGATGTGTTAGATCAATTGCTTATCAATGTATGTCCTCTATTCTTTGCAGGCACATTGCCAGGCATCTTCACCTTCTCGTCCTTAGGTAATCCACTCACATCCCCCCACCACTTTGTACACTGGTACTGACACCGGGTTCTTTCTCCCTCTCTCTTTCCCTCTCTCCCTTTTCTTCTCCCTCTCTGCCCCTCCCTCTCCCTCTCTTCCTCTCCCTCTTCTTCTCCCCACTCCAGTACCTCTGTCTTGGGAAATAGACATCCTTCCGTTCTCCTCTTCTCCTTGCCCTCTCCTTTCTCCCATTCCTTCAAGACTCAGAACTTCAGAGTTTCTTCTCCTGCCTTTCAGTGGATGGGGATCCCCACTTTGTGGTCCGCATTCCTCACTCAGGAGAGAAGATCTGCTTCACCCTGGATGGGCGCCCAGGGGACCTACTGCAACTCATAGAGGACCCTAAGGCAGGTGAGAGCCGCAAGGCCTCCATTCTCAAACAACCACAACTGAGTGTTCTCATGTTAGTAACCCTAGATATTTAGCATTTTATTATATATATATTATAGTAGAGTATATAAAATAATGACATATTTTATATACTGGGGTATTACTTCATAAAGAGAGTTTTATTGGCTTACAGTTCTAGAGGTCTAGAGTATGTACATACGTACATATAATATTGGTCTAGATAATATAATGTTTATAATACATATATGTGTAAGTATGTTCTCTATATATTTATATGCCTTATATTTTATAATGTATAAAATAATTATATATAATACCTTGTAATATGCAAGCATACATATGAAAACAAATATATGACTCACAAACATCTGTAACTCTAGTTCCAGGAGATCTAACACCCTCTTCTGATATCCACAGGCACCAGGCATGTACATGGTACACATACATACATGCTGGCAAAGCATTCACACACATAAATAATACATAAATAAATCTAAAATTAGGTGTAGTGGTGCACACCTTAAATCCCAGTTAGTTCTCAGGAGGTACAAGCAAAAGGATTCTCTGTGAGTTCAAGGCCAGCCTAAGCCACATAGTGAGTACCAAGACAGCCAGAGCTACATGGTGAGATGCTGTCTCAAAAATACATAAATCAAAAAATAAATAAATAAATAAGTAAATAAATAAATAAATAAAATTTAAAAGTCCCCCCCCCAAAGTAAACAAGCACATTCGTAAAAATCACTAAGATACATATCGGGGCATATGGTAAATTATTTTGATATTCCACATACCCATAAATACGTAAATATGTGCCACACAGTAACCCATACACATCAACACATTCTGACTTAGAAGCCCTGATGCTTCCAGATTGAGCCCAATTCCCAGGAATCAAATGCACAGAAGTAGCACATATTCTCTGCCACATCAGACACATGAAAGAGACTAGTGTACAGAAACAGTCACCTGACACACAGTGATATGCATCCAGATGTGTGCATACTAACACTTTATACTTGTTGGCCTATCTTACAAACAGCCAAGACATAGAACACCAACACATTCAGAGGTACAAGTAAAGATACACATTGTAACATACCATCTTCTTCAAACATGTCGATGTACTGATATTCCAGAGATCCTCATCAGAATATAACCAAACACACAGATTTTTTTTTAAAAAAACACACAGATTTATAGAGCAATAGGCGAGCATGCGAATAGCCACATAAGAGTGAGCATGTGCACATGCTCCTCTTACCCGCAGCTCAGGGTGGACCATGGTGGAAGCATTCCCACAGGAGAGATAGCATTCTAGCCACAAATCTGAATTCTGCCATGGGAACCCTGGAACCTGAGACCTCAGCCCTGCCTGTGCAATGGGTCACCATGTGCATGCTAGGGTGACAGCCTGTGCTCTGTGCCTGCATTTCCCCTTTACAGGGTTGCATGTGAGTGGCAAGTTGCTTGGAGCACCGCCAAGACCAGGTCACGAGGACCAGACCCGTACATACTTCCAGATCATCACAATCACTTCAGATAAACCCCGGGCCTACACTATTACAGTAAACCGCAGTTCCATATCTGTGCATGGTGAGGGCACCTTGATCTTACCCTGGAACCAGCCTGCCCTGGTGAAGAAGACCCAGCTGAAGCTCCATGTGGCTTCTGCAACCCATCTCACCATCCAACTTGGGCCCCACCTCAACTTCCTCATCCTTCGTCACCACTACAGACACCCTAGCATACTACAGCTACCCCATTTGGGGTTTTATGTGGCCAATGGCTCAGGTCTCAGCCCCTCAGCCCGTGGCCTGATGGGTAAGTGCTGCTGAGGTTGAGAAAAACCACAATGTACCAGTCCTAATAGAAACCTCTTTCTTTTCCTTTTTCTTTCTTCTTTCCTTCCTTTCTTTATTTATTTTTATTTGTGTGTATATGGATGTTTTGCCTGCATGTATGTGTGTGCTGAGTAACTCCAGAGGCCAATAGAGGACCTCAGATTCCCTGGAACGAGAGTTAAAGCAGTTTGTGAGCCCATGTGGGTGCTGGCAACCAAACTCAGGACTTCTACAGGAGCAGTAAGTGCTCTTAACCTCTGAGTCTTTTCTTCAGCCAAGAAACCTTTTTTAGGATGATGGTCTAGCGGGTTCCCAACTGTGCAGAGAAATGAAAGCCAGGCTCTGCCTTTAGGAAGCCACTGATACAGGAAGAGGAAAGAGTCGGCCATAGAATAGGGATCACGAGGAGGGGTGAGTGTGAAGGGAGCTGCCCAGGAACCTACAGTGACCCAAAGTAGGAAAATGTCCCCAGCCACAGAGCTCAAGAAAAGGCTCTCAAAAGAGGGAGGGCACTGCATCTGGAAGGCTGAGAAGTGTGGGGACAAGGGACAGAGACTGGCAGAGCTAGTGCTGGCGTGATCCCGCTGAATGTCAGCATGAGGAGTCAGACTTTATCTCAAAGCCATGGCGGGGGAGCCGTGAAAGGTTCTAAACAGAGAAAGACACAGCAAGATCTTAGTATTATAAAGCACCATCTGCGTATTTAGCTTTCTGTGAAAGTGGACTGTAGACTATAAGAAGTCAGATGACCCCGGCAGCACCCGAGACCAGCCATGACAGGTCGAACAGATAGCTTCACCTCCCTAAGGCTCTTTGAACCTCTTTCTCCCCTGTATCTTCCTGTCTTCTCCAAGCCCAGCTTCTTACTCTCTTTCTCTCTGCAGTCTTGACTCTCCACTTCCACACCATACCCCTGTCCCATCTGGCTTTCTTCAGTGTCTAGCCTCTCCCCTCCTGAGCCTCTCCCCTGCCTCTTTCTTCCTAGATTCCCTGCTTTCAGACCTCCCCAGAGCTCCAATTGCATCTTCTCTTCCACAGGACAGTTTCAGCACCCAGGCATCCGGCTGGTAACAGGACCTACTGGGTCTTATTTACAGAAGCACCATGGCCCAGATGTGCCAGTGGTACTAGGCAAGAAGCTGCTGAAAGAGTCATCAAGGCTTCGTCCGTGCTGGACTTCATGCTGGCTGGTGAAACGCTCTCATGTCGAACAGCTGCTGGGCCAGCCCTACCTTGCCTATGTTCTGTGATGACTCTTGTACCTAGAGCCAGGAGATATAAAACTGGGAGATCCAGTGGCTAGGGCATGGAGTCATCCAGGACACAGGCCTGGGTACGGAGGTGCACTTAAAGACTGTATATGCGTGTGCTAAGGGGCGAATCCGCCAGGAAGCACAGAGGTAAAAGCTTTAGTAGTCTCACCTCGTAGTTCTTGTTTATACTCTCTGCTCCCTCCAAATTCACATTAGCCCTGGGAGTGACTTTCTTTTTTATTCATTATTGGAGAATTTCACACATGTATACAATGGACTTTGATCTCATCAACCCCCCACATCTCCATCTATTCCTCCCAGAATCCACCATCCCACCTCCACCTCACCCTCCCATTCATTTTCCTTTTCCTAGGCCCCAGACTGTCTTTCTTACAAGCAAAGCCTCACTGGGTCACCAGTCCCTCTCATAGCATCCCCGTATTTCTACAGTGTACTCATAGCTCTTGGATTTACCTAATAAACTATGATCGACCCCGCCATTGGACTTCTATATGTATTCACCTTCTGTGCGGGATACTCTTCCTTTATCTAGGTAAACTTGATTCATTTTTCAAGTCTTAGTTGTTCCTTCTCCTAGAAGACATTCCCTGGGCCTTCCATGAGGTTGAGTTTGGCACCTGCATTATGTCCCGTCCAATCTCAGCACTTTTCATACTGTGTAATAATCATCTGGATCCTGGCTAAGCCTGTAACCTCTCTGAGAACAAGAATCTGTTCTGAATCCCCCGTGTAGCCACAGTTCGTGGTGATGGTAGGTGCTTAATAAATATTTGCAGAATAAATGAATGAACAAGAATAACCATTAAATAACAGTAGGCATGCAACCAAAGACATGGGTCACATGCAGAAAAATAGCCACAAAGGCATGAATATGGAGACATGGTGACAGAGGAGACATAGCAGTAGAAAGGACAGGGAACTCAGAACAATGAAACATGAACAGCTGGGTGTGGGGCCATACGCCTGGAATCTCAGCATTTGCAAGGCTGACACAGGAATATGGCCACAATTTCAAGGCCAGTCTGAGCTTCGTAGTGAGTTTAAGGCCATCTTGAGCCAGAAGACAGGGACTTGTCTCCAAACAACAGCAGCAACAATAAAACGAAAACCATGAACATATGGACACAAAGACACTAAGAGGACAGAGTGCCAGAGTGATGATATCAGAGATAGAAACATATGTTTTCTTGCTGGAGTTCAATGTTCCCATGGCTTGAGTTACTGTCCCTTCACAGTAACTTTAAAGAGATAAAAACAAGATGACTTTGGGCCAAACGCACAATGACGAATGTGAAAAGTGAGACATAACAGCATAGAAACCAGTTGACACAGAGATTTAGCCTGGAGCTGAGATATTAAGATCACAGAGACATAAAGGTACAAAGAAAGCCAGGAAGACACTGGTCAGGATCACAGTCCAAAAAACCAACAAAGCATGAAAAAAAGTAGAAATGTAGGAGTATCCTGACCCTCTTACCTGCAGACATAGGTGGGGATGGAGTGGTAACATGGAGACACACAGCCAGAAACATGCGAGGGGTAGAAACAGACATTGCATGGCAAAGATGCGGTGACACCAGCACATACAGAAGAAGGCTGAGCCAACAGCAGAGATCCACATACTCCAAGATCTAGAAACAAAGAAGGAAAAGCCCTGAACAATGAAAACCACAAAAAGATATAGAAATCAGACCAGATAGCACAGACATAAGGAAAAGTCGGGTGCCAGCACTGGGATGAAATGACATAGAGAGGCATAGAAACTCAGAGAAAGAGAAGTAGTAAACATGGGCATGCGAACCCACAAATGTAGTCACATAAACATGGGGTAGATTTGGCAAGGAAGTCAATATGCCTGGAAAGGTAGAGATGAAAGAAAGAAAGAAAGAAAGAAAGAAAGAAAGAAAGAAAGAAAGAAAGAGGGAGGGAGGGAGGGAGGGAGGAAGGAAGCTAACTAGACCCAGAATGTGTCAGGAGGCAGAAGACGATGAGAAAGGTAGGGATGCAAAGACATTAAATCAGAATATACTTGAGGACACCTTCAATAGTGACATATAGCAGGCACCAAACCAAGGCTACAAATAAAGGGATAAGAGCAGTGGTTTCAACCTAAGGACAAAAAGGTAGTGGGTTATGGTTAAAAGGCATGGCTCCAGGCTATAATAGGGAGGCAAAGACATAAAACCGAGGACAATGAGACAGAAAGAAACAGATGCAAAGAAATAGTCAGACAAATAAATTCACAGAAACAGTAATGCCATCATGTGGAACCCGAGACAAAGAATCGGGGACTAGGAGAGTTTAGGTTCAGTCCTATAAGTATTCACACAGAGACACTGACGAAATGCAGGAGAGACAGGCGGAGAAGGGAACTAGCAAAACACAGAGATTTAGACATGAGAAAGAAAGTTCTAGAGATGCACAGACTTGGGTGCTCTTCAATAGTGGGCACACAGAGGACAGCATACACAGACCATTAGCACGCGGATGCTACCTGGAACAAAGGAACTCAGGGACACAGACACAAAAATGCAGGAACACATTGCTGGATCCCAGAGTGTCCAGTATGTGCAAAGAGTTAGGGTCACGCAGAAATAAGAGCAAACTGAGAGTGGAATACAGAGGCTGGTGGGTACCCAGCCACCTTGTGTAGTCAGTAGGTAGCATGTGGACACACTCAAAGTCATGTAAAGATTCTGCATATACAAACTCAGGGATGTGCAAGGATTCACAAACTCTCTGAATGTGGCTGACAATGAGGGCAAACTGAGAAGCCAATGACAATGACACCGGATTTTGATTCTACTGCATGCACTGGATTTTTGGGAGCCTAGTCTGTTTGGATGCACATCTTCCTAGACCTAGATGGAGCGGGGGCTTGAACTTCCCACAGGGCAGGGTACCCTGACTTCTCTTAGGACTGGAGAGCAAGGGAGAGGGGGAGAAGAGGGAGGGGGAGGGAAGTGGGAGGATGGGAGGAGACGGACATTTTTAATAAATGAATAAATAAATAAAATTTTATAAAAAGAATTACAAATATACAAAAATTGAGAAACATGTAAAGAATCACTGGTAGATATAATCAGGAATGCACAAAAACTAAGAGCTACACAGGAAAGGGGACACACACACGCATATCCTCAAACAATGCCAACTCAGTAGATAAGCAGGTAATGAAACACAGAGCTACATGGGCACATAGAGACACTAGAAAAGAAGCTTAAGCTAAACCTCAGACACATACAAGGGTAAGGATACATAGGCATTTAGACATACAGCCAAGGCACACAGACATAAGGTCAGAAGTAAATAATGCAGTGTCATAGGGATACCCAGAGATAGGGCTATGTTGGTACTGAAACACAGACTGATTGAATTTATGGCATAGGAAAGTATTAAGAGTTGGAAACAGACACTCATAGACTTACTGACAACCAAGAGCATGCAGACACTGGATGACAGCATACCAGAGAAACTACAGACACCAGGACACAGAAACCTTGGTATACAGAAATCTTGGGAAACTGAATTATGTAGATATAACTCAAGTGCTCACCATACAGATTTTATGATTCACACAGACAAAGGAAAACATAGATGGCCACTAAAACACACAGACACACTGGCATGAATAAATATTTAACACACACAGAAGCTCTATTACAGGTATCAGATACACAGAAATGCAGAGGCAATAGTGCCAAATACTGGTACACAGAGACACTGGTATATATACACAAAGGAGCACACAGAACCTGAGATACGAGAACACCAAGACCTGGCACAGAAAAATGCAGCAAATGGAAAACTAATTTCAGAGACAGAACAAAGTACTAACACGAGAGCAAATAAATGCTGAGGTGAATAGTCGGGGGCTGTAAGATACCAGCGAGACACAAGGATACAGAGACTGGCGAACATTGGGGAAAGTAAACACTCTGATACACATGCCAAGGTAAACTGGCAGTGAGGCGCAGGAAAACTGGCACGTTGTTCTGGGGAGTGGAGTCCATGATGAGGCATGCACATACACACATAGAATTAAATAGAGCTGGTATTTACAGGCAATGTGACAATGGCCCTGGAGCACAGATACACAGGTGTAGAAATGGTAAAAACTAAGAGGCACACGCTGGTCAGGAAAACACGTGAGCTAACTGTAAATCTTCCCCTCTCCCTTTGCTCCTCCAAGTCCAATCCTTCAGTCTCATCCCCAGATCTGCCACAGAATACCCGTGGCAGCCCCCCTTCTCCTCCTGTTCCCATCTCCAGGGCCTCACACATATCTTCACCTCCAAACTTCCTTACTCCCACTCATTGCTTTGTCCCAGCCTCCAAGGTCAGCAGGAACTCCCTTGAAAACCAGAGGCCACTCCAAATAGGAAAGCAAGTAAGCTAGTTGCAGATCTTCCCCATGCCCCGATCTCCTCCCCAGCTCTGGAGCAGACCTTCTGCTGTAGCCTCTCCACACTCTGTGCCCTTATTCCCAGGGGACTAAGCAGATACTGGTGGAACACCGTGCCTTCTTCCCTTCACAAACCCTCAGCCCATCCCCATTCCTTTTTTTCCTTTTTTTTTTTTTGATTCTACGGTTTTTTGAGACAGACTTCTCTGTAGTTTTGGAGCCTATACTGGAACTAACTCTTGTAGACCATGCTGGCCTCAAACTCACAGAGATCCACCTGTCTCTGCCTCCCGAGTGCTAGGATTAAAGGCGTGCGCCACCACCACCCAGACCATCACCATTACTAAGTCTCAGGTCCTGATATCCAGAAACACACTTTAATTGAAACCCTCAGTTCCAATACCTATCAGGACACAGGAAGATTTTTTTATAGGCAACACACAGCCACCACTCTCTTCCTAAAAACTAGACAGGACAACAGAAACCAGAGAGTAAAATACCCACCCAACAAAGACAAGACCAGATATTAGCACCTAGAATTACAGTCTTCACAATCCTGGATGCCTAAAGGCCAACATAACAACACAATCAATTGCAGCCAGGACAATATGTTTCCACTAGAGCTCAGCCACTCTGCCACAGCAGGTCCAACATAGCTGAAGCACAAAAAGAGACCCTAAATAGCCTTTATAGCTATTATAAAGGTCCTAAAAGAGGAAATGAAGAAATCCCTTAAAGAAATCTATGAAAACACAAAAACAGTGTCAGAAAATAAATAAAAACATTTAAGACTGAAGGCGGAAGAAGAATCAATAATGGAAACCCAAAATGAGGGAATTCTGAAAATGAAAATTTTAGGAACTCAAACAGGAACAATAGAGGCAAGTTTCACCAACAGAATACAACAGGTGAAAGAGATACTCTCACACACTGAAGAAAAAATAGAAGAAACAGATACATCAGTTAAAGAAAATGTTAAATCTAAAAAATTCCTGGCAGTATACAGAACACCAAATAGTTGGACCAGAAAAGAAAGTCCCTTCATCCCATAATAATCAAAGCACTAAACATACCTAACAAAGAATATTAAAAGCTGCAAGGGGAAAGGACCAAGTAACATATAAGGGCAGGCCTACTAGAATTACACCTGACTTCCTGGTGAAGACTCTAAAAGCCAGAAGGGCCTAGACATATGTGCTGCAGACTCTAAGAGACCACAGATGCCAACCCAGATAAATATACCCAGAAAAACCTTAAACTACCATAGATAGAGAAAAGAAGGCATTCTGTGATAACACCAAATTTAAGCAATATCTATCTACAAATACAGCCATATAGAAGGTGCTAGAAGAAAAACTCCAACCTAAAAGAGTTAACTAATACATCCAAGAAAACACAGGAAATAAATAATTCCAGATCAGCAAAGTCAAAAGAAGAGAAGCACACACACGTACACACACCACCACCACCACCACCACCACCACCACCAGCAGCAGCAGCAGCAACAACAACAACAAAATAACATAAATCAGCAACGACTGGTCATTGATATCTCTCAACATCAATGATCTTAATTTCCCAGTAAAGACACACACTGCCAAAATGGGTGCAAAAACAGGATTCATCCTTCTGCTGCATCCAAGAAACAAACTTTAACATCAAAGATAGACACTTACTTCAGAGTAAAATGATGGAAATAAATATTCCAAGCAAATGCACCGAAGAAACAAGATGGTGTTGCTATTGTGATATCTGACAAAACAGACTTCAAAACAAAACTAATCAGAAGAAGAGTTAGGAAAACTACACTACATATACTCATCAACAGAAAAATCAAGAACACATTTCAATTCTTTTTTTGTTTTTCACCTTTATTGAAAACAAATTCTTTTCTCATACAATATATCCTGATTGCAGTTTCTCCTCCCTCTACTTCTTCCAGTTCCTCCCTACCTCCCATCCCATCTAGATCCACCCCCTTTCTGTCTCTCATTGGAAAAAAATAGACTTCTAAGAGATAACAACAAAATGTAGCAAAATAAAACATAATAAGATAAAACAGAAACCATCACACTGAAATTGGACAAGGCAAACAAACAAAACGGGAAAAGTCCAAGAGAAGGCAAAAGCATCAGAGACCCATGAGCTCATACATTTAGGAGTCTAATAAAAACACTAAACTGAAAGCTATAGTTTATAAGCAGGGGGCCTGGTGCAGACCCATGCAGGCCCTATGCTTGCTGATTCAGTCTCTGTGAGTTCATACAAGCCTTGCTCAGGTGATTCAGAGGACCGTGTTCTCTCCATCCCCTCTGGCTCTTACACTCTTTCTGCCTCCTCTTCGCTGGGGATCCCTGAATTCTGAGGGGAGGGATTTGATGGAGACATCATATTTAGAGCCATGTGTTCCAAAGTGTGTGTCTGTCTCCCCCCACCCACCCACCGTGTCTGTAACATCTGGCCGTGGATCTCTGCATCTGCTCCCATCTGCTGCATGAAGAACTTCTCTGATGATGCCTGCTAAATAAGGTACCAATCCATGAGTACATCAGAATGTCATTATGTTATTGCTCTGTTCCTTTAGTTGTATTTGGTTTTACCCTGGATCCCTGGGCTATCTAGTCTCTAGTTCTTGGTGACCCAAGCACTTGGAGGTATGGATTCCATCTTAGGAAGTGGGCCTTAAGTCAGAGGACATCACAATTTTTAACATCTATGCCCCCGAAACAAGTATCCCTAAGTTTGTAAAAGGAACGCTACTACAGGTTAAATCACACATTGACCCTCACACTGATAGTGGGAGACTTCAATACTCTACTCTCACCAAAACAGGTCATCCCGACAAAAACTAAACAGAGAAATGCTGGACCTAACAGATATTTGCAGAACATTTCACCCAAACAAAAAGAACCTTCTTCTTAGCACCTCATAGAACTTTCTCCAAAATTGACCACATATGTGGGCACAAAGAAAGTCTCAACAGATACAAGAAAATTGAAATACTGCAGTTATTTTTGGAGAAAAAATGTCCCCAAGGGAGTGGCACTACTAGGTGTTTTTCTTTTTGTTTTATCTTACTGTGTTTTGTTATATTTTGGAAAAGAGATTAAATCAATGAACCAATGAATTAAAGAATCAAAACTTAGCTAACCATCACTTGTACCTGCTTGGAGACACAAAATCAGTTTTATCCAATAGAATGACAGTGGGTATGTCAACCACTCGAGGACAGGCCTCATGTTCAGGAATAGTTGACCAACATATAATGGCATGAACAGTTGTGTGTGTGCTTTTATATGGCAACAGTTTGGTGTTTTATTTTGTTTTGGTTTTGAGGGGCTGTAGTTTTGTTTTTCTTGGTTTGGAGATTTTTGTTGTTGTGTTGGGTTTTGTTTGTTTTGTGAGAAAAAACTTAAAGTTGGGTGGATAGGGAGGGGAGATCACCTAAAGGAGGGAAGAATATGATCAAATATATTTAAATTTAAAAATTGTTTTAAATAATAAAAATGCAAAAAAGAGAAAAATAAATGAAAAGAAAAATATATGCCACCTGTATGAGGTATGAATAAAGAGCTATTTTCTGAATTAATTACATAACCTATGAAGGACATTTCATTAATTTACTGCTTAATATTAATAGAACTCATATAATACAACTTTCTAAATATCCTAGCATTTCTTGAAAATACTTATTGTCTTTTTAATTATGTATCTCTGTGTATGTCAATGAATGTGAGTAAAGGTACCCTTGGAAGGCAGAAGAAGATGTCAGATCCTCTGGAACTAGAGTTCCAAATGGTTGTGAGCCCCCTGATGTAAGAGCTAGAAACCGAATGAAGGCTCTTCATACGAGCAAAGGGTGGTTTGAGTGAGAACGGCCCACGTAGGCTTGTATGTGTGAATACTTCCTTCCCGGTTGGGGGAACTGTTTGGGTTTTAGGTAGTGTAGCCTTGTTGGGGGAAGTGTGTCGCTAGAGGCAGGCTTGGAGTTTTCAAAAAAACTGGTGCCATTCCCAGTGTGCCCTCTCTCTGCTCCTTGCTTGAAAATCTACACGTAAGCTCTCAGCTGCTGCTTCAGCCGCCTGCTGCTGCCTGCTGCATCTTCTCCACCATCATGGGCTCTAACCCTATGAAACTATAACACCCAAATAAACTCTTGCTTTTATGTAAAAAACAAAAATCAACTCGGAGACACAATGCAAGACACAAATAGCCACCAGAGTCTACAGACACTAATCTACAGAGACTCGGGAACCTATGGTGATTGGGACAGGAGCCATTACAGAGTCATGAAGACATACAGTAAAGAGAGGCGTTATAATCTATAGATGGTGGGAAACTGACACTGTGCCACACAATCTTTGGGTTACATAGACAATGAGAACAAATTCTGCAACTCAGAGACACTGGGACACATAGACATTAGCTCATAGTCATAGGCAAAGGCAGTCATTTGAGCTTAGAGTGCACAGACACTGGAATACAGAAATGTTGTGATTCATAAATGCTGAGATGTAGCCCTGACAGAGATACTTGAATGTGCAGACATTCTAGAGAATATAGCCAATAGAGTACTCAGACACTAGGAAACAAAGATATTAGCTGAAAGAAACCAACACCATCCAATTCTGGGGCACAGAAGGATAAAAGTGGCGAAATACAGACATTGTGGCACTCAGATAAAGGAACATACAAACTGAGTGCTCAGAAACGGAAACATACCATACAGACACTGGGACATATAGACATTGAAACACACAACCATGGGCACATACAGAAACAAGCACAAATAAACCAAGGCACACCAAGATACCAAAAAGTAATTCTGGGACATACAAACACTGCGACAGGAAACAGGAAAGAGATATGCAGAATCCAAGAAACAGACACTTGGACACAGAGGTATCAAGATAAACATATCTGGTTTTCCACACACTGAGATGTGCAGACACACTGACGCAAAAATTGTGTAAGCAGATACTAGAGCCTACAGGCGTTTGGACACCGATTTACGTATGCATGCAACACAGATACAAGTCCGTAGAGACAGAGATGTAGGCAAAGGGACAGAAAACTACTAAAAACTAGAGACACAGTGCAACATTCTGCCAACACAGACAGTGGGACACAATGACACTGAAAACCAAGGAAACATACGCAGACCCAAAGATACACAGACCCATGGGACATAAGAAAGACAAGCTTAAACACGGTCACTGGGGTACACAGACACTAATACATAGAGACTCTGCTTCACAAAGATACTATGTCTAATCTCAGTGCTCAAGAGGCAGAGGCAGATAGATCTCTAAGTTTGAGGCCAACTGATCTACAGAGTGAGTTCCAGGACAGTCAGGACTACACAGAGAAATCCTGTCTTGAAAGCCAAGAAAAAAAAGATATTAAGTCACACACAGATGCTCACATCATCAACACAACACATTCGAAGACATGTAACACAGGAGCTCTGGGGATACGCAATGCTACTTAAAGATACGCAGTCACATCAATATGGAGAGGCACATATCTGAGGCATGTTAGGTCCTGAGACACAGCGCTATTAGGGTGCTCAGGACAGAGGTACGTAGAAACTGAAGGTGGAAAATACAAAGCAGCATGTCAACACAGGACCATGCTGGTGATGAAAAACACAGATATATGACACAAAGAGATGCAGAAAACCACAAATCTTGTGTTTGACCCAGGCATAAATGATCGATAAAAATGCTCAGTGTAGTTCTAAGCCAATAGTACACCCAGTCAATGAGACATACAGAATCGGAGGAAGACAGACACCTTGACATAAATACACCAAGAAATTTAGGCACAAGGATATGCATTCATTAACACACACACACACACTGTGGGTCATAAATATATTCTCATATTCACACAAGCACCAAGAGACTATTGAACATAGATATTCTAGGACACACAGATACTAGGGCAAATAGGCAATGGCTTACACTGTCACTGAGAAATAAAACTGAAATACACACATGTAGACACACATGCATCCATAAAAACCTCAAAACATGGGGAAATACACAGCTCTGGGACAGATAGACCATACATACATAAGACATGAAGACCCTGGGAAACAGGCATTAGGCTATATAGACAATGAGACACAAATCCAAGCATGTGTAGTCAATAGACACAGATACCTGCAACACACGAACAATAGGACACACACACACACACACTGGAACACACACACACACACTGGAACACACAAATTGAGACAAATAAATATTGGAGTGTACACAGACCATATGCCATACAGACTCTAGAAAACAGACATTAAGGTGCATAGCCACAATTTGAAACAGAAAAATCAAAGACACCGTGATCTACGCCATTAAGTTATTTCCTAATATACTACTAAGGCAGGTACAGTCACTGGGATACAAAGAGAATAGTACATACACATAAAGGCAAATACCAGTACCAGAAATCATAGACGCCAGGATGTGCAGACATTGACTGGAAGATTCCCAGACACTTGTATATAGAGGTCAACAGGACACATAGTCAGTGGAATACTGAGACACTGAAATAAATACAAAACCACTAGGATATAAAGACAGAAAGGCTCTCAGAGGCTAAAACATATGATCCATAGATACATAGTCACTGGGATATACACAAACATTGTAACACTTAAGCCACTGGGACAGACACAGCAATGGGACACACAAGTAGTAAGGTGTGAAGACAATGGAACCCACAGCACGTGAGCTGTTCCTGACTCTACACACCGAGGAACCTGAGGAAGAAGTGAGTTGAATTAATGAGGAAAGGGCTTCAGGACGGCTCCAGAGAAAGGAAAGGGTGTGCCAGTGTGTGAAGGTGTGACTAATGTCACAGCAGGGGAAAGGAAGTGATGGAAAAAAGAGATTGGGCGGCAGGGAAGTCTAACCTTTCTCTGATGGCCAATAGAATCACTGTGGCCTGGGATAGGGAATAGCAGTGTTTAAAAGCAGATGGCAAAAAGGAGGAGGGAGGGCAGAAAAGAGCAGGTCGCTCTGAGGTATCAGCAGACTCCGTCTTCGGCTCACATGCATACCTTGAATTCATTCATTCAACAAACATTCATCGCAGGCTTTCTCTGTGCCCAACTCTGTGCTGGGCCTTATGAATCAAACAGGAATGAGACATGGGCCCGTTGTCCCAGAAATGCTGATCACACTTGGGGATATGCCCACTGCAACAGATGGTGACGACACAGTATAACCAAGAGGGCAGCCCTTCCAGAAGAGACCATATCAAGGTCTAGTCTAAAAGAGTAAAGAATTAGTCAAGGAACACGGGAAAGAAGTGCAATCAACACAGATGTTGTCTAGAGAACAGGCAGAAAGACTCATTCTTGTAGTCAGTCATTCATTTCACATTAGTAAACTGTAGTGAGTGTGTGCCACATGCTAAGAATTCGGAAGGGAGGAGCTGTGTGTGACCATGTGCTTAGGGAGTTTATTGTCTGCAAGACAACGGATGAAGCTGCCACTTTTTGTATGGCTAACAGTTTACTGTGGCGGGAACAGAGAAAGCAAGGGTGGGAGGAGAGGATGAATCAATGAAAGAGGAGACGAAGTGAAGTCAGGATGCTCTTGTGGCCCATGGAATTTGGACTAGGGCAGAGGCTGTAGGTTTGAGAGAGGAGGGAGAGCTGCAGAGATAATAAGATAGAGCCATTGTGGTGGACGATTTGATTGGCAGTCGGGAAGAAAAGAGAGTCCAGTGTGGTTGCCATGGTTATTTGTAGTTTATTCAAGTGGGCAATGTTGGAGCCAATTCCTGACACACAGGAGCATAGATGTAGACCGTAATAAAGGGAGCACATCACACTATCTGGGGGCTTCTCACCTCTTCCCCTAAACCTTCTGAGATTTCCTAGCTCTCTTAGATAGAATCATTGTAGCTGCGAATGGCAGAAAAGCCTATTCAAACTGTTTTAATAAAGGGAATTTATTGGTCCTATAACTGGAAAGGAATTCAAAACTATACGGAACCTAAATGAAAGCTGAGCCAGTCTATCTGCTTAGTGCCCCCAGGGATCCAGCTTCTTGCATCCTTTCTCCCTTCTGCCTTGCGCAGAGTTCTGCATCCTATGCTCAGCTCTTCTGGTCTAGTGATGACTGTCACTGGAACAACCACTGGTCAAAAGTCCTGAGCGGCACTGTTATTTTAGCACCCCCACCACAGAAATCAATTCTTGTCTCCTGAAATATGGGATTGTACCAATTAGCCTAAAGCAAATCTGGGAGCATTTTTGGATGGCTCCAAGGACAGTGCCAACACCACCCAACCATACGGTTGCATCCACTCTCAAAACCAATTTCTCCGCGTCAACTTCCTAACATAACAAGCTAGTAAAAATAGGAAGGAAATGGGATTTAAATAAAAGGGGGGGGGTATTTTCCCTTTCCTCCTCTGAGGCTGGAATGCTTTACCTACATAGGAGCTTTTTGAAAACTAGCACCAAATTCTCTAAAGCAAGGTTTCAGATTGGAAGGGCTTACACCAGAAGTGACCTTGGAAGATAAGGAGACTTCGGAAAACAAGAGAAGGGGAAGAAAGCATTGCATTGTATTTGATATCTGTCCTAGTCAGCTTTCCTCTCTCCCTCTCCACACCCCCTACCTTTCACATATTTTTTTTTATTTCTTTGAGAATGTCATGCTGGACAGTAGTGGCGCACGCCTTTAATCCCAGCACTTAGGAGAAAGAGGCAGGCGGATCTCTGAGTTTGAGGCCAGTCTGGTCTACAGAGTATGTTTCTGGACAGCCAGGGCTACACAGAGAAATTCTGTCCTGAAAAAAACAAACAAAAACAAAAAGACCTGAAAAAAAGAGAATGTCACACATACAACATATCTTGAATACCCTCCATTCCTCCCTCACCTCTTCCCAAATGCAACTGCTTCCCAATTTCATGTCTTTTTTGTTGCTGTTGTTAGAAGAGACTTTATTGCTGCAGATGTCCTGGTCCTCAGGGTCTTAAATCTCCCCACCCCGTGTCTGGAAAGTTCCCCAAACCAAATCTCATACAGTGTATTTTGATCATATTCACCCCTCCTGTAACTCCTAGCCCCATTCTTATTCTCTATCCACTCAACTTTGGGTCTCATTATTTATCTATTTATTTTAATAATTTCCTTTCTTTTGTAAAAGAAAAACTATCCTTTTCATTTTACATACCAATCCCAGTTCCCACTCCCTCCACTCCTTCCATTCCCTCCACCTACAGGATGGTTCAACATACGAAAATCTATCAATGTAATCCACCATATAAATAAACTGAAAAAACCAATATGATCATCTCATTAGACTCTGAAAAAGCATTCAACAAAATCCAACACCCCTTCGTGATAAAGTTATTGGAGAGATCAGGGATACAAGGATCATACCGAAACATAATAAGGGCAATATACAAAAATCCAACAGCCAACATCAAATTAAATGGAGAGAAACTCAAAGTGATTCCACTAAAATCAGGAACAAGACAAGGCTGTCCACTCTCTCCATATCTCTTCAACATAGTGCTTGAAGTTCCTGCTAGAGCAATAAGACAATAAAAGATCAAGGGGATTCAAATTGAAAAGGAAGAAGTCAAACTTTTGCTATTTGCAGATGATAGTGTACATAAGTGACCCAAAAATTCTACCAGGGAACTCCTACAGCTGATAAATACCTTCAGTAATGTGACAGGTTACAAGATCAACTCAAAAAAATCAAATGACAAAGAAGTGTCCTCATTTTTTAAATAAACAAACAAAACCAACATGTCCGATTTGTACTGCCCATATACTCTTGGATATGTGACCAAACACTGGAGCATGGTGGAGCTGACTTAAAGAAAACTGTGCCTCTCCCTCTCCTGCCAACCATCAAATGCCAATAGCTCCTCAGCTAGAGCTGCAGACTCATTGCCAACTTTCTCTCTCCATGCCGGGATTCTGGCTTGAGCTTGTTCCAGTCATATGCATTTGCATACTAACTGTTGTGAGTTTGTGTGTGCCTTTGCCCTGCTTTGTCTGAAAGACTGCTTCCTTGTAGTCATGGACTACCTCTGGCTCTTGCAATCTTTCTGCCCCATCCTTCATCCAGGAGAAGTTGGGCTATAGATGCCCCCTTTGGGGCTGAACATTCCAGTCTCTTATTCGCTGCACTTTGACTAGTGGGTCTCTGTGTTGCTCATCATCTGCTGCAAACAGAAACTTTTATGATAAGGATTGAGAATGTGCTAATAAGTCATTAGAAATCTATTTAATATTATGTCCGTTGAGCAGAATAACAAAAATGATAATTCTCCCTTAGGGTCTATGACCAGTCTAGCCACCGTCTCTTGGCCCCAATTATAGATCCATCTTGGGTTTCATCCTGTGGATCAGGTCTGATGTCCTAGTTAGCACTAATTGTCAACTTGGCATGTCCTACAGTCATCTGGGAGGAGAGCTTTAATTGAAGGGTTACCTACATTAGATTGCCTCGTGGGCATGTCTGGCTGGGGATGGCTCTCTCAATCACTGATTGATGCAGAAGGGCCCATCCTACTGTGGTCAGCATCATCTCTAGGCAGGCAGTCCTAGGACATTTAAGAAAGCTATGTGAGCCAGTCGGTTAGTGAACTGGGAAATAGTGGTTCTCCCAATTCTTGCACCCAGTTTCCTGCCCGAGTTCCTGTCCTGACTTTCATCAATGATGGACTGTGACCTAGAAACATAAACCAAATAAACCCATTCCTCACAAACTTGCTTTTAGTCAGAGTATTTTATCACAGCAACACAAAACAAAATAGGTTGTGTGCAACACCTAGGACAGAAAAAACCTGAAGCAGATTTTAAAACTAGCTAAACTTTGAATTCACTTCTACCACATACACAGGTCCATTAGCAGAAACAGGAAGAAATATTGACTCATCAATAGGTGATGCAGCCAGGCAGTGGTGGCGCATACCTTTAATCCCAGCACTTGAGAGGCAGAGGTAGGTGGATCTCTGTGAGTTCAAGGCCAGCCTGGTCTACAAGAGCTAGTTCCAGGACAGCGAGGGCTGATACACAAAGAAACCCTGTCTCAATACCTCCCCCAAAAAATGGGTGATGCAGAAACAAGCAAAGCTGCTAGGAAGCCAATACTTTCCTTGAAAAACAAATGTTTTAAAGAGACAATGCAGCAGGGCATGATGGTGCACACCTTTAATTCCAGCACTTGGGAGACAGAGACAGGAGGAGATTTGTGAGTTCGAGGTCAACCTGATCTACAAAATGAGTTCCAGGACAGCCAGGACTGTTACACAGAGAAACCCGTCAAGAGAGAGAATATACAACATAAATGTCATTTTAAATATTGGTTTTTATGATTTTTAATTATGTGTACTTGTGGGAAAGGTACATGAGTGTAGGTGCCTGAACAGGCTAGATCCATGGTTTCCACCTGGAGCCAGAGTCACGGGCTGTGAATGTGACTCAAGTCCTCTACAAGAACAGTAAGTACCTTTAACCACTGAGCAGCCTATTCAGCCCCTAAAGATACAAATTACTAAAACAGAAAAGCAAGGACGGAAGGCGTAGGCCAGTTGGGTAGAGTTATTGCTTGGCACGTATAAAGCTCTGAGTTCAATCATCAACCCTGCATAACCAGATGTGGCGGCGCATGCCAGTAACCCCAGGACTTGGAAGGTGTGGACAATATGGTCAGGCTCATCACCCTTGGCTACATAAGGATTTAAGGCCAGCCTGGATTATGTGAGACCTTGCCTCAAAAAAAATTATTTAAGAAGGTACAAGATGCTTGAGTGGCCATGAACCTGAGACTAGGTAGGCCATGGGCCTAGAGAAAAACCAAATACTTCGTTCTGCTAAAGCAGCTGTTCCCAACTTGTGGGTCAACTCCTTGAGAGTCAAGTGACCCTTTCACGGGGTCACCTAAGACCATCAGAAAACACAGAGATTTACAATACAATTCATAACAGTAGCAAAACTACAGTTATAAAGTAGCAATGAAAATCACTTTGTGGTTGGGGATCACCATAACATGAGGGACTGTATTAAGGGGTCGTAACATTATGAAGGTTGAGAACTGTGCTGAAGGAACAGAGCAGTAAAATGACTCTTAATGGCATTCTTCTTTCCCCGTAGATCCACGTCTCACACAACTGTCATTAGAGAAGCTTCCTCCTCCAGTAGACAGGAACTAATACAGAGACCCACAGCTGGAGAATGTGCATAGAGTGAAAGACTACATCAGGTGTCCTCATCCTTCCCCTTCAGGGCTCAGGGAGCTGTGCAGTAGAGGAGGTGGAAAGGTTGTAAAAGTCAGATGGGATCAGTGACACCAAGGAAACCGTGCCTTCCAGACACAACAGTACTGACGCACATATGAAGTCATAGAGTCTGTGATAGCATGCACAGGGCCTGCACAGTTTCAAGGAGACATGTCCCAGCAGGGGAGAGGAAAACAGACACAGGCTCTCACCTCTACTCAAGAAGCTACTTCCAATTGGTACCTGCTTGCAAAGGAAAAATTAAGTTTTCTCCAATGGAGTCTCACTGGGTGTATAAGGCACATTTAAGGGTAGGATCCATGCCCAGCAGTAAATAGCAAACACAAAACAAATGAAATGGGATTTGTAGATTTCTTTTTATGTCTCCTATTGCTTTGATTGGGCATTTTTTACACTGCAGGTCTTTTGCTTATATATTATGTTTTCTGACTTTACTTGGGAGGAGATGAGAAAAGGCTTGGAGTTGAGTGGGCGGGGAAGTTGGAAGTACCTGAGAGGAGATGAGGGAGGGCAAATCATGATCAGAAGAATATATTGTAAGAAAAAAATATTCTCAACAAAAAAGTGGAAAAAATAAAATAGGATAAAGAAAGCATGGTTTGTATAGCTTCCTGGGAAGCTATAGGATCCAGGAGAGCTACCCTGAGAAGGCAGCATTTCAACTGAGATCAGAGTATAAATAAGGGCCCAACCATAGGCGTATCTGGAGTCAGAATGTTCTAGGCTAGAGAGAAAGACTAAAGCATAATTGTAAGCTGAGAGCATATTGGACTATGAGAAGCTTGATTTGTTGTCAGAGTCAATGTTCAGTCAACGCTCAGTCAGAGCCAACTGGTCTACACCGTGAGGGCCAGGACAGCCAGGCCTGCTACACAGGAAGCCTGTCTCAAAAACAAACAAAAAGAAAGAAACAGAAAAGAATCAGGGCTGCAATGTAATAAAGCCTGAATCTAGGGCGAGAGCAGTGAGTGTTGAGGAAGAAATGAATTCTAGGGTTTTTAAGGATAAATAACAGCTCCAAAACAACACAATAGACTTTAAGCCAGTTGTAACTAAGGAACCAACAAAAGATCATTCATAGGCTACCTAGGAGAGTAAGTGGATCATGTGTGACTCTTGCAGGGAGTAAGTTCTGCCCTAGCAGTTTGGGGATGAAATAAAATAACTTCAAGCATTCTAGAAGCAACATATATGAATCTCATGTAAAAAATAAGATATAGGTCAGGTACTGGCCTATGTGTTGCTTTATATGAGTTAGGTCCTGTCCTATGTGTTGGAAGCAACAGCAGTAACAAGACCCCCTTGAAAAAAATGCCACCTCTAACCAAGAAGGTATTTGCAATCGATACCTGCTGGAAAAGGAAACATCAGTTTTATCCAATAGAGTGTCGCTGGGGATATCGACCATAAATTTGTGTCCATAGATCTACGTCTTCGCTTTGCTCGCTCTTTCCAGAATGCCGGGGTTACACTGTTGGCAATGACTCGTTGTTGAACAGTTCTGAGCAGAGGCAGGCTATGGTGTAGGGGTGGGGCTTTAGGGAATAAGGTAGTGTTATAGAGGACAAGACACAGGAAGTTATGGTTTTGAGATGACGAGTCAACTATGAAGATCTATGGGAAGGAGTTCTATGTTCACAGTTTGGATTCTGAAAACTAAGTCTCTGTCAACTTGGGGCTTTGTGCCCTAGAATGGTGGAGCTTGAGAAGAGACTCTCCAGACAGAGGAAACCTACCAAGCTGAAGCTCCATAGGTGCTTCTGCCTGGTGCCCACTCATTCCTTCCTCCTGGGAAAGAATCATGTGAGAAACTAAGCTCACTAGGAGGCTGATGAGTCTTAGTGGTACTGTGTCCATGAGAGATTAGTCTCTCATCCACAAAAATGCTTCTCACAAATGGTGAAATTTTAGACACCAGGAAAAAAGACATAAGAGAAAGTTTTATTTTAGGTTGAGGGCTTGGTTGTCAACCCACCAAATTAGAATGAGTTCTCCAAACATGGAGCTATCCAACGTATGTATTCTTCCTTGACAAGCATTCTGACAGAGTGGGAAATGATGTTTCTTGGAGTGAACATTGATTTCAGATGAATTCCAATGTCTTTTCCAGTCCTGATGTACTAGGTTAAGGATGGCAGTAATGAGTCTTCCCTCTTGACTACCTCCAAAAATCGTTGGAATTTCTACTCTTTATCTTGGTGGCACCTATGAACCTATAGGAGTTGACTCAGGCTCGTTACTTCCCTGGGCAATACCCTCCCTGGACCCCTGAATCATCTTACGACACTATCTGATTCCATTCCAGCTTCTGATGCTGCCCGTCTGCCTTGATCAGAGCCTAGAGAAGGCGAGGGATGCAATTATATTGATGTTGGATGCCCAGAAAACTGCTAGGATGCATCACTAGCACACTGTAACAGGGAAGGCTGGGCCAGGGGTGGAGCACTGATCTACTTGGAGCTTGATTTACCTGCCACCTGATCTAGAATAAAACCCCCCAAAGGTAGCTAAATATTGTTATCTTCTCCAGTCAACACATGGACTCAACTGGAACCTAAGAAATGGTAGGTTATTTGTGTCTAAGGTCAATTAAAGATTAGATACAGTTACATAACACATCTATATGGTAAAAACTGAAGGTGATTCTCAGCTATAAACAAAAATCAGTATAAGGGATGCATAATTTACTGGACCTATCTACATCATTACTCACTACAATAACCTACTTACAATACTCACAGAATCTGTGAGTAGTCAGCTGCCATATATTCCCCCCAGGTTGGTATCATACACACTCCTTCAACTTTCTCTCTCAACTTTCTCTCTCTCTCTCTCTCTCTCTCTCTCTCTCTCTCTCTCTCTCTCTCTCTCTCTCTCTCTCTCTCTCTCACACACACACACACACACACACACACACAACCTTACATGCTACCCACACTTATTGAAATGTCACACACATTCATTCAGATTTAGTCATCAAGTCTCATGTCTGCCTTATCCAGCTGTCAGTTCTGATCACCTAAATGTCGCACATTCAACTTACTCGGAGGCTACACAATCCTCAGACAATGCTATTGCACACACTGCATTTATTATCCATGCTCCTTGGTACATGATGCATGTAGGCATCTTCAGATAGCTTGCTATTCAAAGTGTGGTCTCTATATCAGCAGCATTAAAATTACATGTGAGACTGAAAATAATGCAGAATCTCATGTCCCACTCAGCTACAATGAACTAAAATCTGCATTTCAACAAGACTCCTAGGTGATTCATGTTATGCACATTAGAAGTAAATCTCATTAACCATCATATTTCAAGTGCCTATCAGGTGCTCAATAGATGGCTTTTAAATAAATTAGTGACACCATGCTCATTAAAATGTCAACCATGCTCATCAAAATGTTCCTTCTTGTAATTACCCTCTGAAGTACATTTCTGAAAGAAATTCTTGCTCATGTGTATATAAGGAGAAACGCAAAGGAATTCTCACCAGAAAAAAATAAGAAAACAGAGCAATGACAAATAAAGTATTTATTATCTGCTCTGTGGTCGTAATTAGTGAAAAAAACAGGCACTATTATAGATGAAAGTATAATCAAGCGAAAAACAATTAAGTTATAGGATTATAAATTTACATGAGACTACTCATACTTCATTGGAGAACAATATACAGTATTACTTATGGATACATTAATATGCAATGAAAATATAAAACTTATGAGAAAATAAAAAACAAGTTCAGGGTAAAAGAATTAGGAGCATCAGGGGTTTAAACATGTTATTTTCTAAAAAGGACAATATCTGAAGCAACTTAGGCACACTATTAAAATTTGGCAAAAGCCTGGCAATTGTAGTGCACACCTTTAATCCCAGTACTAGAGAGGGAGAGGCAAGTGGATCTCTGTGAGTTCAAGGCCAGCAAGGTCTACATAGTGAGTTCCAGGATAGCCAGGGTTGTTACACAGAGAAACCCTGTCTCAAAAAACCACAAAGAAGTGAAATTGGTGACTCTGAGGGTAGGAGCAGGTGCAGTACTATTCCCTGGTTTGTGAATAAGGTAAAAACATGAATGAGAAGAAAAGAAGACACTCTGCTAATCTTTCACGTTTCATCTCCCCAAAAATTCAGCATTTCTTCTTCCACTATATTTCCCAGAAAAATTTCACTTTCTCAAGTCGGTTGGTCACTCTTCATTCATAGACCGGCAGCAGCTCCCACAAATACTTGATTCATGTGGCTTTGATCTTAACCCCAGGCGGGGCTTCTTACGGGCCTCCTGTGGGCTAGCATCAACCAGGACACTTAATAATGACTACAGGAAAGAGACTCCAGAGGCTGCTCTTTCCCAGACCACTCTTGCCTCACTAATAATTCATATTCACACTCGGGTTTCATGCTCAGTCAGAAGGCAATGCCCAAATGCTTTCACTGAAGTCTTCTCTAACTCCCATTCCTCTAGTCCCAAGCCTGTTCAACACTACTTTCTTACAGTGTCACAAAACTGCGTCCTGGCAACTCTGTGCTTCTTCCACAGTGGCATGCCACGTGCCTCTAGTCACACAACTTCATCTCCCACATATGTTCACGTGCATGTTATTGAACAGGCAACTTTCACTTGTCCTTAAAAATTGTTGGAGAACCCCAGCTAAGAATCTAGAAAACCCCAGCTAATAATCTAAGCAACACAAGCAATAGTGGAGAGGGTGCCTTAACTGCCCTTCCCCTGCAAGTAGATCGATGTCAACTTTAATTGTCCTCATAGAACCTTCATCCAGTAACTGATGGAAGCAGATGCAGAGATTCACAGCTAAGCACCGGGTGAGCTCCTGGAGTCCAGTTGAAGAGAAGGAGGGGCGATATTATGAGCAAAGTGGTCAAAACCATGATGGGGAAACCCACAGAAACAGCTGACCTGAGATAGTGGGAGATCACTGACTCCAGACATAGAGTTGGGGAACTAGCATCAGAGCAAACTATGATGAATGTGGGTGACAATTATGTGTCTTGAGCAGTTTGTGGAGACATTGGTCGTGAAACCAGTGTTTATCCCTAGCACATGAACTGGCTTTTTGGAGCCCATTTCCTATGGAAGGATACCTTGCTCAGCCATGATACAGAGAGGAGGGCCTTGGCCCTGCCTCAAGTGATGTGACAGATTCTGTTTACTCCCCATGGGAAGCCTCACCCTCTTTGAGGAGTGGATGAAAGTGGAGGGGAAGGTGATAAGAGGGGAAGGAGGGAAGGGAGAAGGAGAAGGAACTGGGATTGGTATGTAAAATAAAAAAGATTGTTTTAAAAAATAAAATAAAAATATTTAAAAAATTGTTGGAGGAAGCATCTACCCCATCCGTGACCTGCTAGAGCTCAACAGGAGAGCAGGCATTAGTCTTGTGGACCCAGGTTGCAAGATCTCCCTGACCCGGGGCAGCAATGGATGTCTAGGAAGATCGTCTAGCAATGACGGTGCAACAGAAACCAGGGGCCTTACACCACACCAGTGATTCTTGTCAATAAATGCTTGCGTGTAAAATGTATGGATAAAGGGGTTACTGTGTGACTCACTGTGTCACACTGCAGCTTCCACGGCGAGATTTTCCCCTTCTTTTTTCTTCCTATCTTTTTCTATTAAATTTTCTTTTGTTTTATTTTGGGGTGGGGAGGAGATGGGTGGGATTGGGAGGCATGATGTGAAAGACACAAACAATAAATAAAACATTAAAAAAATGTTGGAGGATGGTGAGAGGTTCAGTGGTCGAGCATTGCTGCTCCTGCAGAGAACCCACGTTCAATTCCCAACACCTACATGATGGTTCACAATTATCTGTAACTCCAGTCCCAGGGGCTCAGAATGGCCTCCCCAGGCTTTGCAAACATAGGTGCACAGACATACATGCAGGCAAAACATCTAGTACATAACATAAAAATGAAAGAAATAATTTATTTTTATCATATTCTTAGCTGTTAATATATCTTTATGCCAATGCATCTAATGCATCTTATTTTCATGTTTCCTGGATTTAACTTCTCTATGTTAGTCAACATAATAGTATCTAGTATTTGCACATTAGCAGAAAAAGTGAAATTTTCTACCTAGGGTCTTTGTTTTCATTTACTAAGTTTAGATTTTGACCCAAAAGCTCATACATATATAGCTAACCCTATATTAGAAATACGTTCACTTTTACATAATGGTCAAGATATTAGATTGACCTTGGTACCCATCAACAGATAAATGGATACAAAATATAGTGCATCCTCACAGTGGAGTATTATTTAGCCATGAAGAGTGAAAGCCTGTCATTTGTAGAAAAATGCATGGAGCTAGAGAGAGCATCACACAAAGTGAGGGAAGTCGGACTTAGAAAGGCATGTGGACATATTTTGTTTCACATGTGGAAAATAAAAACAGAAAAATGACCTGAAACAAGAGGCAAGACTAGTAAGGACAGGGAAGAATTCAAGAGGCAGCAAAGGATTCAAGGACAGCACAGATTGAAGACTGGACATTCAATGTGTGATACATACCTGTATTAAAATGACACAGTCGAGGACATTATTTGTAAAATGAACATGTGTAAAATATAAAATGGAAAATGGACATATGTATTTTTAGATTAACATCTATATAGTTTCACATTGCTCAAACAGTATGTCAGCATCATTCTAGAGGCTAGATCTTGGATTGTCCTTGGATTGTCTCCAAAGCTCTATGGTATTCAGAGTTACTGTCATACCATTGTTGTATGCTTGGTAGAGCAATGTATATAGTACTAAGGACAAGTCTGAACACTGTTCTCTCTGAACCTTTGATTGCTTTAAGCATAAGTTTCCATCTTGAATGTGTCTTCAGTATCTTTGGTGTTCCACATTGGTAGTATTCAGTTCCCTTACCTTATGTACTCTCTTCTGCTTGGGCCAATTGAGCAATCATATACAGATCATCATTAGGCTACGAGCACTGAGAACGGGAATCCTAAAGTGTGTGGAATGGGGGTTCTCCCAGGACTGCTGGAGCAAGCCTCAAATGCGCCACTGCTGCTTTTTCTCCCCTTGTCTGTCATTTGCTCACTAAGTGATACAGAAAGGTTTTATGTGATGTTTTTTAATGTTGAACATATGCACAAAGGGAATCTGCAGGGTAAAGGGCCAAGTTATGACTTATTCTAATGAAACAACAACAGCAACACCAAACTGAAATCCTAACTCCTCCAGAGTCCTCAGCGGCAGGTTACACATGCCTCTCAATCCAGTTGTGCGCCATTACATTTGGACCATACGTGGGCTTTACATCATGATGCAAATCTACGTAGCCATCATGCAATACAGAAATGGAAGTGATATTTAAAACTTTCTGAAAGTTTTCATGTTAAAGATTTTTTTTAAAAGCCCCTTTTATGGGCAACTCACTTTGGGTTATGTCGGGTTTCTACTTATTCGAAACTGTTAGGTCAATTGAGTTCAATGGAGAACTATACACTTGTGCTGATACTACATTAATCCAAAAGCAGTTTGTAAGAAAATGTAAGTATGGCTTCCAATAGGCCTGTGATTCCTGGTCTTGGTACCAAGCTTACAGATTTGAGTTTGCAAAGAAAAACAGGCTTTCAAGCTAAATCCTTTGCCACCAGAACCTTAATCCCAAAGATTCTCTCACACATTACAAACGACAGCATGGAGAGGGCATGAGAAGCCTGTGTACCACCTAACAAAATCCAGCTCCACAACGACCCTCAGACTGGCGTTTGACAGAGATGTCTCCCATAGGCTCATGTATTTGAATACCCGGACCCTAGTTAGTGGTGCTTTCCAGGGACGTTTAAGAGGTGTGGCCTTGCTGGGTAAAGTACCATAGCTTGGGGCAGAACAAAAAGCTTCTTGTCCCTTCCAGTTTACTCTCTCTGCCTATGCTTGCCCTTCGAGATAAGAACTCTCGGCTTTCTGCTCCAGCAGTCCTGCTTTCTGGCTGCTGCTACCCCACCATGATAGACTAGTATCCTTCTGGAACCGTGTCTTAGACAGTGTTCTTTCGCTGTGAAGAGACATCTTGATCATAGTAACTTTTATAAAAAGCAAGCAGGCAGTCTGGGGAGCTGTGCAGTCTGAAGTCAGTCTGAGGAGGCAGTCTGAGGACAGGATCGCCCTTTTGGTCTGAGCAATGGTAGAGGTCAAGGCTTCTGGAGAATTCCCTGGTGGGACACATCACTGAAACTACCTCCTATCTTCCCCGGCACCTACCTCTGGCCTCCTCATCCTCTTCGTGCATTTCCTGGGACTCCTGCTCCTCCAGCTGTGATATAAGCTTCTGGATGCGGGGATGGAGGTTTGAAAATGAGATGTTGTGCCACAGGTAGACCAAAAGCTTCTTCAGGATGACATGGTCTGGATACTTCCTAAAATCTTGTTGCATTTTGTTTTTTGCCTCCAGAGTGCCAGAAAGAAATGTATGGCACTGCAGAAGGAGCAGGTCAGTGGAAACTAGAGTCAGAAGTCCAGCCTCCCTTCTCCAGCAAGCAACGGTCCCTCTGATGAGGAAAAGGCTTCTCAGTCCATGTGCTTCTGGGTATAGTGGTCAGGAGTGAGGGGTTCTATGGAGAGGGCTCCAGACACTTTCCAGCCCTTGGAGGACAGAATGGCAAACTGGGCTGGGCTGTGGTGGGGATGGATTCCCCTAGGGACCTTTAGCTTCATCCTCTCCTCTGCTCCTCAGAACCAAGGAGATCTCTGTTTTTCTCTACCTGCACATGAAGTCTCTGGTACCAACCTGTATGGGAATCCTAAGAGGAGGGTGATGGGTAAGGGCTTAGTCCTCAACCCTAGCCAGCCTAAACGTCCCACTGTGTACAGATGGACTCTTGCCGCCCTCTTTACCCAAGCTCACTCACGTCTTTGTATGATGATCCTCTATACAGTCAGCCTGGAAAGATCAGTACTGGTGGCATTTCATGATAGTGTCAACACTAATGCTATGTGTCCCCAACCCACTCAGAGATCTAGAGGGAGCTGCTAGAATCTGGTATAGGAATAGAGCAAGATAGGGAGGGTGTTGGAATGCAGGGGGCTCTTTGTACTCTTCTGATTTCCATGCTGAGGGCCTGGGAATGAGCCTCTGGTCACGGATGTTCAAGGGCATGAATGCAATGGAAGGAAGCCAAGCTGCTCCTTTTCAGGTTTTCTCGGGTTTACAGGGCTTCCTGGGGCCCCTGTAGGAATCTCGTCTGTCTCTACTGATCCCATATAACCCAGATAGGGTCTAGAACCTTCTTTCCAAATGGGAAAAAGGCTTTGCTCAAGGCATAAAAAGGAGTAGTGTTTAACACTTCTTGTGCAAAAGTAAACATCACAAACTAGATTCATCCCCCCACCCTCAATCTCTGGCCATGTGAATCTGAAGGGGCAGGCAGGAGACCAACACTGCCAGGGTACAGTCGTACTTTTCCTATAAGAACACACAGTCCTCTCTCTTCCTATCCCATCCAGCTTACATCCAGATCCCCCCACCCTCTGTTTCTCTCCCCCCTCCCTTCCCTGGTGGCAGAGAGCCTCCCTGCTCTGCCTGCTTGGGCGCTGGGTCCTAACTCCAAGCGTAGGGTAAAGGGGAGCTCGGGGGCTTCTTTGTCCCCATAGCCCGCCTGCAGCAAGCAGGGTGGGCCCCTTGTCTGCGAGCGAACCAAGCAGCACGGAGTTTCGATCAGGGCACCTAGTGAGACATCATTGTGGTGAGTGAGTGCTGCGGCACCCGGGAACAGCCCGCCTACACTTCCTGATCAACCTACAGGGCTACACTGCCCGGTACCTCCTCTCTCTTCCTATCCCATCCAGCTTACATCCAGATCCCCCCACCCTCTGTTTCTCTCCCCCCTCCCTTCCCTGGTGGCAGAGAGCCTCCCTGCTCTGCCTGCTTGGGCGCTGGGTCCTAACCCCAAGCGTAGGGTAAAGAGGAGCTCGGGGGCTTCTTTGTCCCCATAGCCCGCCTGCAGCAAGCAGGGTGGGCCCTTTGTCTGCGAGCGAACCAAGCAGCACGGAGTTTCGATCAGGGCACCTAGTGAGACATCATTGTGGTGAGTGAGTGCTGCGGCACCCGGGAACAGCCCGCCTACACTTCCTGATCAACCTACAGGGCTACACTGCCCGGTACCTCCTCTCTCTTCCTATCCCATCCAGCTTACATCCAGATCCCCCTACCCCCTGTCTCCCTCCATCCCTCCCTTCTTGGAGCAGAGTGCCTCCCTGTTCAGCCTGCCTGGGCGCTGGGACTGAACCCGAAGGTGAGTGCAAAGGGGAAGGTGGTAGCTCCTTTGTCTCCATAACCTGCCTGCAGCAAGCAGGGTGGGCCTTTGTTTGCAAGCTAACCAAGCAGCAAGGAGTTCGGAACTGGACTCCAGGAGAAACATCACGGGGGAGTGACATCACTTGGAAGGTACATCAGTTGGCAAGAAGACCTGATCCTGTAAAAGAAGATCCATAGGAGAATATTGGAAGGAAGAGATGGGGAGACGCCAATGCAAGAATTCACCCAACAATCTGAAGAACAACACGAAACCACCAGAAGCCAGCGACCTCACAACAGGAGGACATGAACACCTTAATCATGAAGAAGGAGAAAAAACTGACTTCATGACAGTGATTGACACCCTTAAACAGCATATAAAAAACGCCCTTATAGAAATGGATGAGAAGTATAACAGAAAGTTCGAGGAATTGAGTAAATCAGTGAATGATACCCTAGGAAAGCAAGGAAAAACAATCAAGCAGATAATGGAAACAGTTCATGATTTGAAAAATGAAATGGAGGCAAAGAAGAAAACACAAACAGAGGGCCGGCTGGACATGGAAAATCTAGGTAAACGAATAGAGACTACAGAAACAAGCATAACCAGCAGAATACAAGAGATAGAAGAAAGAATCTCAGAGTCTGAGGATAACATAGAGAAAATAAACGCACTGATCAAAGAAAACAGCAAGTCCAACAAACTCTCATCACAAAACATTCAGGAAATATGGGACACAATAAAAAGACCAAACCTAAGAATAATTGGAGTAGAAGAAGGAGAAGAAGTGCAGCTCAACGGTCCAGAAAATATACTTAACAAAATTATAGAAGAAAACTTTCCCAACCTGAAGAAGGATGTACCTATGAAGGTTCAAGAGGCATACAGAACCCCAAATAGGCTGGATCAAAAAAAAACATCCCCTCGCCATATAATAATCAAAACACAAAATATACAGAATAAAGAAAGAATATTAAGAGCCGCAAAGGAAAAAGGCCAACTTACTTATAAAGGTAAACCTATCAGACTTACACCTGACTTCTCTATGGAAACCATGAAAGCCAGAAGGTCCTGGATAGATGTACTGCAAAAACTAAGAGACCATGGATGCAAGCCCAGACTACTATATCCAGCCAAGCTTTCGTTCACCATAAATGGAGAAAACAAAATTTTCCAGGATAAAAACAAATTTAAGCAATACGTAGCCACAAATCCAGCCTTACAGAAAATAATAGAAGGAAAATCACTAACCAAGGAGTCCAACAAAGACCTCAATAACTCAGACATCTAGAGACCCTTCACCAGCGCAACTCAAAGAAGGGAAACACACAAACCCTACTACTTAAAAAGTGACCGGAGTTAACAACCACTGGTCATTAATATCACTTAATGTCAATGGACTCAACTCACCTATAAAAAGGCACAGGCTAAGAGACTGGATACGAAAACAGGATCCAACATTCTGCTGTCTACAAGAAACACACCTCAACCACAAAGACAGGCTCCTACTCAGAGTAAAGGGCTGGGAAAAGGCTTATCAAGCAAATGGACCTAAGAAACAAGCAGGTGTGGCCATACTAATTTCTAACAAAGTTGACTTCAAACTTAAATCAATCAAAAGAGATGGAGAGGGACATTTTATACTCATAACAGGAAAAATTCATCAGGAAGAAATCTCAATCCTGAATATCTATGCCCCTAATATAAAAGCACCCACGTATGTAAAAGAAACATTGCTAAAATTCAAGGCAGCCATCAAACCGCACACACTAATAGTAGGAGACTTCAACACTCCTCTTTCACCAATGGACAGGTCAATCAGACAGAAACCTAACAGAGAAATTAGAGAATTAATGGAGGTAATGAAGCAAATGGACTTAACAGACATCTATAGAATATTCCACCCAAATAGGAAAGAATATACCTTTTTCTCTGCAGCTCATGGAACCTTCTCGAAAATTGACCACATACTTGGTAACAAAGCTAACTTACACAGCTACAAAAAAATATTACTAACCACCTGTGTCTTATCAGACCACCATGGATTAAAGTTAGAATTCAACAACAATGCTACCCCCAGAAAGCCTACAAACTCATGGAAACTGAACAGTCAACTACTGAACCATACCTGGATTAAGGAGGAAATAAAGAAAGAAATTAAAGTCTTCCTTGAATTCAATGAAAATAAAGAAACAACATACTCGAACTTATGGGACACTATGAAAGCAGTCCTGAGAGGAAAGTTCATAGCACTAAGTGCCCACTTAAAGAAAACAGAGAAAGCACATATTGGAGACTTAACAGCCCACCTGAAAGCTCTAGAAAAAAAAGAAGCAGACTCACCTAGGAGGAGTAGAAGACTGGAAATAATCAAACTGAGGGCTGAAATCAACAAAATAGAAACACAAAAAACAATCCAAAGAATCAATGAATCAAGAAGCTGGTTCCTGGAAAAAATCAACAAGATTGACAAACCCCTATCCAAACTAATCAAACGGCAGAGAGAAAATTTGCAAATTAATAAGATCAGAAATGAAAAGGGGGACATAACCACAAACACAGAGGAAATTCAGAGAGTCATTAGATCTTACTACAAAAGCTTGTATGCCACTAAACTGGAAAATGTAAAAGAAATGGACACTTTCTTAGATAAATACGATTTACCAAAATTAAATCAGGACCAGGTGAACAAGCTAAACAGACCTGTCAGTCGCGAAGAACTAGAAGCTGTTATCAAAAACCTCCCTACCAAAAAAAGCCCAGGGCCAGATGGTTTCAATGCAGAATTCTACCAGAACTTCCAAGAAGACCTAATACCTATACTCCTCAATGTATTCCACAATATAGAAACAGAAGGGTCATTACCAAATTCCTTTTATGAAGCTACAGTTACTCTGATACCAAAACCACACAAAGACTCAACCAGGAAAGAGAATTACAGGCCGATCTCACTCATGAATATCGACGCAAAAATCCTCAACAAAATACTGGCAAACCGAATCCAAGAACACATCCGAAAAATTATCCATTATGATCAAGTAGGCTTCATTCCTGAGATGCAGGGCTGGTTCAACATACGAAAATCTATCAATGTAATCCATCATATAAATAAACTGAAAGAAAAAAACCATATGATCATTTCATTAGATGCTGAAAAAGCATTTGACAAAATTCAACATCCATTTATGTTAAAAGTCTTGGAGAGATTAGGGATACAAGGGTCATACCTAAATATAATAAAAGCTATATACAGCAAGCCGACAGCTAACATCAAATTAAATGGAGAGAAACTCAAAGCCATCCCTCTTAACTCAGGAACACGACAAGGCTGCCCACTTTCGCCATACCTCTTCAATATAGTGCTGGAAGTTCTAGCAATAGCAATAATACAGCATAATGGGATCAAGGGGATTCGAATTGGAAAGGAAGAAGTTAAACTTTCGTTATTCGCAGATGATATGATAGTGTACATAAGCGACCCCCAAAATTCCACCAAAGAACTTTTACAGCTGATAAACAGCTTTAGTAATGTGGCAGGATACAAGATCAACTCCAAAAAATCAGTCGCCCTCCTATACTCAAAGGATATGGAAGCAGAGAGGGAAATCAGAGAAGCTTCTCCATTCACGATAGCCACAAACAGCATAAAATATCTTGGGGTAAATCTAACCAAGGAAGTGAAAGATCTATTTGACAAGAACTTTAAGGCATTGAAGAAAGAAATTGAAGAGGATACCAAAAAATGGATGGACATCCCTTGCTCTTGGATTGGGAGGATCAACATAGTAAAAATGGCAATTCTACCAAAGGCAATTTATAGATTCAATGCAATCCCCATCAAGATCCCATCAAAATTCTTCACAGATCTGGAGAGGACAATAATCAACTTTATATGGAAAAACAAAAAACCCAGGATAGCCAAAACAATCCTATACAATAAAGGATCTTCTGGAGGCATTACCATCCCTGACTTCAAACTCTATTACCGAGCTACAGTAATGAAAACAGGGTGGTACTGGCATAAAAACAGAGAAGTCGACCAATGGAATCGTATAGAAGACCCGGACTTTATCCCACAAACCTATGAACACCTCATTTTCGATAAAGGAGCTAAAAGTATACATTGGAAGAAAGAAAGCATCTTCAACAAATGGTGCTGGCACAACTGGATGTCAACCTGTAGAAGAATGAAAATAGACCCATATCTATCACCGTGCACAAAACTCAAGTCCAAATGGATTAAAGACCTCAATATCAGCCCGAAAACACTGAATCTGATAGAAGAGAAAGTGGGCAATACCCTACAACAGATGGGCACAGGCGATCGCTTCTTAGGTATAACCCCAGAAGCACAGACATTAAGGGCAACATTGAATAAATGGGACCTACTAAAACTGAGAAGCTTCTGTAAAGCAAAGGACACTGTCACTAAGACACAAAGGCAACCTACTGACTGGGAGAAGATCTTCACCAACCCCGCAACAGACAAAGGTCTGATCTCCAAAATATATAGAGAACTCAAGAAACTAGACTTTAAAATGCTAATTAACCCAATTAAAAAATGGGGCGCTGAACTGAACAGAGAATTCTCAACAGAAGAAGTTCAAATGACCAAAAGACACTTAAGGTCATGCTCAACCTCCTTAGCGATCAGGGAAATGCAAATCAAAACAACTTTGAGATATCATCTTACACCTGTCAGATTGGCTAAAGTCAAAAACACCAAGGATAGCCTTTGCTGGAGAGGCTGTGGAGGAAGGGGTACCCTCATCCATTGCTGGTGGGAATGCAATCTTGTGCAACCACTGTGGAAATCAGTGTTTCGGTTTCTCCGGAAATTCGGGATCAACCTACCCCTCGACCCAGCAATACCACTCTTGGGAATTTACCCAAGAGATGCTCTATCACATGTCAAAAGCATTTGTTCAACTATGTTCATAGCAGTATTATTTGTAATAGCCAGAACCTGGAAACAACCTAGATGCCCTTCAATGGAAGAATGGATGAAGAAAGTATGGAATATATACACACTAGAGTACTACGCTGCGGTAAAAAACAATGACTTCTCGAATTTTGCATGCAAATGGATGGAAATAGAAAACACTATCCTGAGTGAGGTATCCCAGGCCCAAAAAGACGAACATGGGATGTACTCACTCATAATTGGTTTCTAGCCATAAATAGGGTTCACGGAGTCTACAATAGGCGAATCTAAAGATGCTAAGTAAGAAGGTGAACCCAAGGAAAAACATATAGTTATCCTCTTGGATAAGGGAAGTAGACAAAATTGCCGGGGGGAAAAGTGGGATCTTGGGGGTGGGGTGGGATGGGGGTTAGGGGAGATGGGGAGAGAAAAGGTAGAAGGGAAGGAGGGTGGACTTGGGGAAACAGGAGGATCGGGATAAAGGAAGGTTGGATAGGGGAGCACGGAACCACAATTCTTAGTTAAGGGACCCACTTTAGGGTGGGCAGGAGACTTGACCCTAGAGGGGCTCCCAGGTGCCCAAGCTGAGGTCCCCAGTTAGTTCCCTGGGCAGCTGAGGATAGGGAACCTGAAATGACCCTACCCTAGAGCAATACTGACGAATATATTGCATATCATCCTAGAACTTGCATCTGGCGATGGATGGAGATAGAGACAGAGACCCACACTAGAGCACTGGACTGAGCTCCCAAGGTCCCAATGAGGAGCAGAAGGAGTGAGAACATGAGCAAAGATGTCGGGACCACGAGGAGTGCACCCACCCACTGAGACAGTGGAGATGATCTACTGGGAGCTCACCAAGGCCAGCTGGACTGTTACCAGAAAAAGCATGGGATAAAACTGGACTCTCGGAACATGGCGAACAATGAGGGCTGATGAGACGCCAAGGACAATGGCACGCGGTTTTGATCCTACGCAATGTGCTGGCTTGGTGGGAGCCTAACCAGTCTGGATGTTCACCTTCCTAGATATGGATGGAGGGGGGAGGACCTAGGACGTACCACAGGGCAGGGAACCCTGACAGCTCTTTGGACTGGAAAGGGGGGGGGGGAGAGGAGTGGGGGGAAGGGGAGAGGGGTGGGAGGAGGGGGAGAAGAGTGGGAGGAGGGGGAGAAGAGTGGGAGGAGGGGGAGGGAAATGGGAGGCTGGTGGGAGGAGGTGGAAATTTGTTTTTTTTCTTTTCTTTATCCTCCTTTTATCAATAAAAAAATTTAAAAAAAAAAAAAAGAACACACAGTCCTATAGAAAAGCAGTGTCCTTCTAAAGCCAAACCAGGAGTCTCGAGGGCCCAAACTCAGGTGTAGACACTCACGTTTTCATTATTATAGGTCAAACACCTCTCAGGTAGTGGCAAAAACACCAAGGGAAGTAATGACGAAGGCATGGTCCCCAGTTTTCACAGCAGTCCGTAGGTACTTCACTACATTTTCTATGAAGTCTGGCCATTTGTGATCAAACCTGATGGGCTTAAATAGGGAGTCCGGGTCCTTTTTACCCTGTGGAAGCACACAGGAAAGAAGGAGATTTAAGTGTGGAAACTCTGAGAGACATCAACAACCCATTGCCACACTCTGAAGTGGAAAGTGGGCATGAAGAATGTTCCTCGGTGTTCTCACAGGAACCCCCCCCCCGCATGACTGCAGTGGGTTTGGGGAACCAGAAAGGATCCCTGCTACAGGCTGGCCTGTCTTACCTTGGTCTTGCTTTTGGAAAGTGGCCAGAGGTGTGTGAGAAGGCACATCCAATGTCTCCAAAAATGACCCAGGAGACCACCCTTGCCTTTTCTGTGGCCTAAACCACCAGATTTCTGGAAACAGAAGAACATCCTCAATGTTCGAGTGCCTCAAGACAAGTGAGTCAGTTGAGGCTATTGCTGGCCTCTGGCTACCTGGTAACCAGGCTTCCCAGTTCCATGTGGACCATTGTTAAGAAAGTGAGGCCGCTTCCTGGGATCCTCTAGCTGATGCCTTCTCCATATAGGCTTTCTCTAGGGCTGACCAGGGCTGCCAACTTCTCTCCTTCTGCCTTTGCATGTGCACAATGGGTCAGAGTGGCATCATTTGCTTATGCCACACACTGACCTGGGAAAGTTGGCTTCAAGCAGACCCTCAGCTTTGAGAAGGCAGAAGATGTTTCCAAACATTCCCTCTGTAACACAGGGGGTCCAAGAAAGAGTAATTTCCTCTTAGGCTCTTCCCACTGTCCTGACATGCTCGCTGTTGGTCATTGTAGTGTCGATTTCCTAGTATGTCATCATGAGGATGTGCTCACACATACCCTATAGCTGGGAAACCTAGACCAGTGTTACAAGAGGCAAAGGCACAGACAGGACAGGTGCCCATGGACTCACATACACTCCTGCAAGGGCACACATAGAACCCACATACAAGTGTCCAGGAATATGTCAGTGTACAAAGGGCCACGCTTAGGTGGCTTGCTAGATGTTTAGGTTGAGGTTAGTTTTACAGTAACAGAAGCAAACTGTATGCATTCATGTTAAATCACACAGTTCACTAAGAGGACCAGGCTGGGCTCCTCTCCTTTTCTATGAATTCTAGTATTTATTCCCTTTGGGCTTCTACAGGCAACAGTGTGTCTCTTCTGCATCCCCAGGCATTGCGGTCTGGGTTCCATTTTGCAGGGTGTTCCACACTGCTCGCAACATTCCTTACACCAGGGGAAATGTACACACTGGTGTGAGGACTTTGGTAGAAGTTTTCCTCTTCATCCTTTGATGACTGTTTAAAATTCACTCATATTTAAGTGTCGGGCTTGTTGAAGGAAAAACAAGAAGCTTCAAAATTCAATGCAGAGATGTGGGTGGCCTACACAGCTACCCAGGGCCATGGTGGCATCAGGGCCAGAGCTGTCAAGGGCCATGTCTGGGTCTGCAACCCTACCATATCCAGGGGCTGTGTGGATGCCCGTGGCTCCTGTTACCACAAAAGGCCATGAGGATACCAGGGGTCTAGGCTGCCACCTGAGGCCATGTCTGAGGATCGTGCCTCTACAATGGACGTACTGATCTGAGTGACCTGTGCTGTCATCCAGGCCCATGGCGACATCTGGGCCTTTGATGCTGCTGAGGGCCATGTCTAAGGCTGTGGTTGTGCTACAGCTGAGGTCTGTGTTGATGTCTGTAGACTGTTTGACCACCTGGGACCATGTGAATCGTGTATTGAAATCCAGATGCTCTACTTAGAGGGTCCTGCCCTTCGCTGGTCCAGGGAGATCTGGCCCTGTCCTTCCCTGGCTGCTGCAACAGTAATGCTGGCCCTGTCCCTCATCAGAGAGTTGGCCTTACCCCTCACAAGGCCCACAGAGTAAGTTCTAGGACACTCAAGAAGTTTCATACTGAAAAAAACAAAAAAAGTCAATGCGGAAACATACAAAGGAAGGAAGGAAAAAGAAAGAAGCGAGCTTGCAGTTCTGAGATTTATAGAAATATACAAATCCATACGGGTGTATATGGCACGAAACTCTAGGGAGTTAAAGTGACCAGTGGAGTTTGAAGGGACTTATGGGGACAGAAGGATGTATGGGAGGGGAGATGCTCAATGTATTTTTCTGACAAAATTTTCATGTTACACATTATATAATTAAAAACAGCTATCATTTGCATAATTAAAATGCTTTAGTTCTTAAAAATAAAAAGAAAGAATTTAATTGGGGCTTGCTTATAGTTTCAGAGGATTAGTCCCTTATAATCAAGTCAGGGAGCACAATAGCATATAGACAGGCACTGGAGCAGTACTGAGAGCTACATCCTGATCCATAGGCAAAGAGAGAGACTCTAGGCTTGGCACCGGCTTTTGAAACCTCAAAGTCTATTCCCAGTGGACTGGCTGGTTTGGTGTCAACTTGACACAAGTTGGAGTCATCAGAGGAAGGCGCCTCCTGGAGATCCAACTGTAAGGCATTTTCTCAATTAGTGATCAACAGGGAGGGCCTAGTCCATGTGGGTGGGGCCATCCCTGGGCTGCTGGTCCTCGGTTCTATAAGTAAGAAGGCTGAGCAAGTCGTGGGGAGCAAGCCAGTAAGCAGCACCCCTCTATGACTTCTGCATCAATTCCTTCCTCCAGAATTCTGCCCTGTTTGGGTCCCTGTCCTGACTTCCTTCAGTGATAAACAGCAGTGTGGAAGTGTAAGCCAAATAAACTCTTTCTTCCCCAGCTTACTTTTCGGTCATGGTGTTTCAGCAATGCAACAGAAACCCTAAGACACCCAGTGACACACTTCCTCCAACACACCTCCTAATCCTTTCAAATAGTGCCACTCCCTGGAGACCAAGCATTCAAATCTATGAGCCTCCAAGGGCCATTCTCTTTTAAACTGTACGCCAGAATAAATTCTCTCTTCTACAAATTGTCTTAGTCATGGTGTTTTATCACAGCCAAGAAAAGTAACTAATACATTGATCTTTTGAAGTCTTCAATTTTCAAATAAAGAATATATTGTAAAGAGTTATGTATTCTCTATTGCAACCATATAACCCTTTTATTCAGAGAATCCTTGCCTATGTCTATATCTTTTTAAATTTTATTTCATTTTAATTTAATTTAATTGTGTGAATGTTTTGCTTGCATGTATTTATTGTAGCACATGAGTGCCTGGTGCCCACGAAGGTCAGAAGACAGTCCCAGAGTCTCTGGAACTGGAATTATGGACAGTTATGAGCCACCATGTAGATGCTGGGAATTGATTACAGATTTTCTGCAAGAACAACAAGTGCTCTTCATCACTGAGGCATCTCTCCAAACCACCTCTATCTTCTGTTTTGTTTTGTTTTGTTGAGACAGGGTTTCTCTGTGTAACAGCCCTGGCTGTCCTGGAACTCACTGTAGAGCAAGCTGGCCTCAAACTCACTGAGATCTGCCTGCCTCTGCCTCCCATGAACTGGGATCAAAAGCATGCACCAGTATCGCCTGGCACCTATATCATTTTTTAGTTAAATTACATTGTTTATTTATTGTGTGCGAATATGCACATGCCTGTGCCACAGCATGTATGGAAGGTCAGAACAATTTTCGAGAGTCAGTTCTCTCCTTCTACTATATGGGTCTTAAAGCTCAAACTCAGGTTTTCCAGATTTGGCAGCAAGTGCCCTTAGCCACTGAACCATTTCATCAGTCCACATATATTTAAGTCGTTTACTATTATATATGTATATGTACGGGTGTATAAGTGCCACCGAATATGTGTGAAGTTCAGAGAACACCTTCGGGACTCTCCTTCCACCCTGGGCTCTAGGAGTCGAATTCAGCTTGAGCTTGCATGGTAGGCATTTTGACTGACTGAGTCATCTCTCTGACCCTCTATGCCTATATCTTGAATTATTTGTCTTATTTTTACCTATAACTAATGTGGAATGTCCTTCTGTATATGTGTTGCTCTTATTAGTTAATGAATAAAGCTAGAACATAGCAAAGCTGGAAGAGACATATAGAGTAGGCAGAGTCAAGGGGACACCATGTAGCTGCCAAAGGAGACAGACACTGGAACTTTACCAATAGGCTACAGCCTTGTGGTGATACACAGATTAATAGAAATGGGTTAATATAAGATGTAAGAACTAGCTAAAAATGCACCTGAGTCATTGGCCAAACAATGTTGTAATTAATATGGTTTCTGTGTGATTATTTGGATCTGGGCGGCTTGGAAATGAACTAGCAGTTTCCGTTTACATATAACAGCTTCAAAGTTTCAGGTATTCATCAAGGTCTTCTGTCCATTTGGGATTGAGTTTTGTATAAGATAAGAAAAAAGAATCTAGTTTCATTATTTCACATACAGACATTCTATTTTCTCAGCATTATTTGTTGAAAACTCTATCTTTTTTTATGCATATTTTGCAATTTTATGAAATTCAGGTGGCTATATCTGCAAGGATTTGTATATGGGTCTTCTATTCCTTCTATCCCATTGAGCTTTTGTTTCTGTGCCAGCACCATACTGTGGCCTATTTCAAGCTATACTATGGCTCTGTAGTATAACTTGAAATCAGTTATGGTGATACCACAGAATTGTACTTGGTACTTTTTGCTCAGAATTGCTTTGTCTATCCAGGGTCCTTTTACGCTTGCATACGAATTTTAAGGTATCTGCCTGCCCTGAAGAATGAGACTAAAATTTTAATGGGATTGCACTGTATCTGTAGAGATTTTATGGCAAAATATCCAATTCCACAGTATTATTTCTTTTGATTCATAAGCATAGGACGTCTTTCGATCGTCTAGTGTCTTCTTCCATCTTTCTTCAGTGTTCTAAAATTTTCATTGTAGAGGTCTTTCTTCTTCCATGATGAGGCTTATTCCAAGAAAATTTTTGAGGCAATTCTGAAACTGTTTTGTTTTGTAATTTCTTTCTCAGTATATTTCGTATTGGTACATATCTTAGTCAATGTTCTATTGCTGTGAAGAGACACCGTGATCACAGCAATGTTTTTTTCGACACAGGGTTTCTCTGTGTAACAGCTCTGGCTGTCCTGGAACTAGCTCTTGTAGACCAGGCTGGTCTCGAACTCACAGAGATCTACCTACTTCTGCCTCCCGAGTGCTGGAATGAAAGGCGTGTGCCACCACTAGCCAGTGGTTTTTCTCTATTTTTTGTTATGAAGACGTTTCCATTGATGAAGGAAAGGTATTGAAGTTGTCTGCTATTATTGTGTTGGGGTTAATCTTTTTTAAATATTTTCACCCTTTGTTTATATTTGTCTTTGTTAATAGAATTTTTCTTGGAGCAACAAGTAGATGAATTCTGTTTTTTCATCAGTTTGCTATTCTGTGTCTTTTGGATGGGAGAATTTAGTTAATCAATATTCAAAATTATTATTAATAAGTGTATATTAATTCCTGTCACTGTGTTGATTTTGTAGTGTTTTGTGTCTTCCTAGTCATCATTTGTTTAGTTCTTGTAATATGGTTTAGTCTATCCTGATGTCTCCTGAATGTATTTATTTTTGTTTTCATTCTGAAGTATTCTCCTAAGTATCTACTCTACTGTTGGCTTTGTGATCATGCATTGCTTTATTTTGTCTTACTGATGAAAAATAATCTTTCTCCTTCAATTATAGTAGATAGTTTTGCTCAATATAGTAACCTGAGTTGACAATTATTCTCTTTCAATACTTGAAATGCGTCATTCTGTATTCTATTGGCTTTGGGGTTCTATTAAGAAACCTACTATGATTTTAATAGGTTTGTTTTATATGTGACTTGGTGATTTTTTTCTTGTAATCGTCAATGTTTTTCTTTGTTCTCTATGCTTGATGTTTTAGTTATAATATGATATGGGGAGGTTTCTTCTTGGTCTTGTATGTTTGTTGTTCTAAATTCCTTCTCAATCTAGATTGTCACCTCTTCCTCTAGATTTAAGAATTTTTTTCAGCTGTTATTTTGCTTAATATATTGTTTATGCCTTTAACCTGAAGTTCTTCACCTTCTTTTATTCCTATGATTGTTATATTTGAATTTTTAATGATGACCCATAGATATAATCTATTGTGTTTATACTTTCTTCTCATTTATCTTTGTTGATGTTTGAATATTCAACCTTGTCTGACCTTGATGACATTATATCTTCCACTTGATTCATTCCATAAGTGAGGTTTCCTAATGAGGTTTTTACTTGAATTACTAAGTTTTTCATTTTTAAAATGTCAATTTGATACTTTGGTATTTTTGTCTCTTTGTTGAATTCCTGTTTCATATCCTGTATTTATTTACTTGTCTACTTGTTTATATTCTATTTTAATTCATTTAGAAGTTTAATTGTGTCCTTGTGACTTTATCAAATATTTTCATAATCATTCTTTTAAATTCTTTGTCTAATTCATTCTCATTGGGATTCATTACTGTGAAATTGGTACTTTTAAGGGTAGTCATAATGCCTTGACTTTTTCCGTGTTTTTTTATATTTTGTCATTTGAGTCATTTCACAAACTTGAATTTTTTACCATCTGCCTTTTTTCAGTTGAAGGCAGTTTTCAAATTATTTAAAGATTATTAAAGATATGTAATATTATAATTAAGTAGTAAAAAGAGAAGACAGAGAAAACTGAGAGAGGTAATGAAGTAAAAATGAGAAGGAATGCATATGGGTTTAATGTAGGAAAATAGTAGCAAGTCCACAGCAGAATGAGTACAGAAACATACAGAACAATCCAAAAGAGATGAACAACATACAGACTAAAACAATGTTATTATGAGATATTCATACAAGAGTGAAGATTTTAAAAATTATGTAAAAATTACAAAAATTCAACAATATCAGAAAAATAAAGTTTACTAAAAGAATAGTAGATTTTAAAATCACATCAGTCTACATCTGTGATGGCTGATAAAGCAAAGAGGGCAAATAAGGAGGGTAAAATTTGCAATCCCAGTTCAAACCTATAAAACCAGTTTTGAAGAATGTGTTGCCGCCGTGAAGTTTACAGGCAGTGTGCTCTTTAGATTTGGTTTCTAGTACCACTGTGCTGAGTAATGTAGTTCTTCATTCGCTCCTTGATGCTCTTCATGGGTTGGCAACAGCACTGGTATTAGGAGGGGAAGGAGAATCTTGCTAAGGCTCCTGCTGACCTCCGCAAAAGTTGTTGCTGGGAGACTACATGTCACACTTCAGCTCTAGGTCCAAACCAGGAATGAACCCCAGACTCTCTGACCATGGAGATGTATTGGACTGTTGGTTCTTCCAAGGCTCTACAGCAGCACTCCTCTCTAGCTGTCATAGGAGTGTTAGAAGATGTATTGCTTGGTTTTGTGTGTCAACTTGACACAACTTGGAGTCATCAGAGGAAGGAGCCTCCATTGAGGAAATGCCTCCATGAGATCCAGCTTTAAGGCATTTTCTCAAATAGTGATTGATGAGGGAGGGCTCAGCCCATGTTAGGTGGTGCCATCCTGGGGTTGGTGGCCCTGAGTTTTATAAATAAAAGAAAAAAAGCCAGGCTGAGCAAGCCAGAGCAAACAAGCCTGTAAGCAGCACCTCTCCATGGCCTCTGCATCAGTTCCTGCCTCCAGGATCCTGCCCTGTTTGAGTTCCTGTCCTGGTTTCCTTTAGTGATGAACAGAAATGTTAAAGTATAGGCTGAATAAACTAGTTTCTCCCCAACTTGCTTTTTAGTCATAGTGTTTTGTCACAGTAATAGAAACTCTAACTATGATAGCATAGGAGAGGATGCAAACCATTGTCTTGCTGTTGCCATTGACTTTAGGGCGAACCCTACATGCTGGGGCTGAACCACTGCTTCAGCGTCTTCAGTTCTGAAGGATAATCATCAATAATGTGTCCAGTCCTTGGCCATCAGTGAATTGTTTCTTCAGTGCCAGTGTGTGTTGGGCATCACTTCCCCTATAGTTTCTATTGATCTCAACTCACTGCTTGGTACATGGGCACTGTTTCATGTCTGCTTCTATAGGCTTCTCCATGGAGACATCACCAGGCTTAATAAATGTATCTGTACCTATTATCTTTTGCAGGAATAAATAATAGTGTGTATTATTCTAACTTGTTTTCTTTTATGAAGTCAAATCAATGGGGGTTTTGATCAGCCATTCTTATCCCAAAGTCTCCAGCTAAAACATCTTTAAATTACACAAAGAGAAACCTTGAATTTTCTGTACATAATCCTGTCAAATAAAGTTTTTTTTCCTGTATACCACTTGTTTTGCAAACTGGTCCATTTCCTTTCATTTGACTTAGATAGGCTACCAGACCTAGAGAAGGGTATGGAGGTAGTGTTCACACTCTTATCTCTGGCTGCAAGAGAAGTTTCCCCTTCTTAGAGTTTTGCACTGAAGTGGAGAACTCTGGCTATAATCATCATCTCTACAGCAACAACCCCTGGAAGGAAGTGAGCCATGATTTCAGCTTCTTTTTTCATTACTAGGCAGTTCTACTCTTGGGTTTCAGCCACAATGTCTTTCCATCTTGTTCTCGGACAGCATCAACTGAATCTAAGAGAAAGATCCTCAAATTAAATGAAATCAAAGCCAAGAGGGTTTATAATAACTCATATACTTCAAATTGTTCAAATAGACCAAAGCCCATTCGGCTCAGTTTTCTTCTTATTGTTTCCCAAATTAGCTACATTACCTGCACAACCTGCATAAACAGGAGCCATTAAGAGACCCTAAATTAGAAATGCGGAAGCTCAAATGCACACATTCTGATAGCCTTCCTGTCCCTGTCCCTACTGGTTCGGTTCTCTTAGATGCCCCCGACTTCCTCATAGCCACAAATGACCTAAATAGGCTAGCTTAAGAAACTATATCTATTGAGAATTTTTATATCCATTATAATTAGGAATATTGAGCAGTAATTTTTGTTACTTGCTCTGTCTTTACTTGGTTCTGGTATTAGATTTATACTGGCTTTATTGAAGGAGTTTGGATATGTTCCTTCTCTTTCTTTTTCTTTCTTTCTTTCTTTTATTGGTTTTTAGAGACATGATTTCTCTTTGTTGCTTTGGAGCCTGTCCTGGTACTAGATCTTGTAGGCCAGGCTGGCCTTGAATTCACAGAGATCCGCCTGTCTCTGCCTCCCAAATGCTGGGATTAAAGGCATGCACCACTACCACCTGGCTTGTTTTTTATTTTTTTAAATAATTTAAGAAGTATTGGTTGGGGCTGGAGAGATGGCTCAGCGGTTAAGAGCATCGCCTGCTCTTTCAAATGTCCTGAGTTCAATTCCCAGCAACCACATGGTGGCTCACAACCATCTGTAATGAGGGCTGGTGCCCTCTTCTGGCCTTCAGGCATACACGAAGAAAGAATATTGTATACATAATAAATAAATAAATTTTTTTAAAAAAAGAAGTATTGGTTGTAGTTCTTCTTTGAAAGACTAATACAATCCTTCTTAAATCTATATGGGCCTGGTTTTGTTTTAGCCTAATGGCTGCTATTGCTGTTTCAATCTCCTTATTTATCATGGATCTATTTAAGTTGTTGATCTCTTCTTGTGACTTTGGAGGTTTAGATGGATCTAGAAATTCACCCTTTTCTTTAAGATATTTTAATGCTGTGGGGTAACGCTCTTGTACACTGTAAAGATTTGTCACTCATATTGGTTTAATAAAACAACTGATTGGCCAGTAACCAGGAAGGAAATATAGGCAGGGTAACCAAACTAAGAGAAATCTGGGAAGAGGAAAGGCAGAGACGCAGCCTCCAGCCAAACACAGAGGAAACAAGATGAGAATTCCTTACTGAGAAAAGGTACCAAGCCATGTGGCTAAACATAGATAAGAATTATGGGTTAATTTAATTTATAAGAGCTAGTTAATAAGAAGCCTTAGCTAATAGACCAAATGGTTAATAATCAATATAGTCACTGTGTGTTTCTCCAGGACTGAATGGCTGCAGGACCAGGTGGGACAGAAACTTCTGTCTACATTTTAATTTAATATAGAATAGGTTTTTAAAGTATTTGCTTACAATATCCTGAATTTCTAGCATCTGCTGTAATGTTTCATCTCTGATTCTGTTAATTAATTTGGGTGTCCTCTCTTTTTTGCTAACTGTGCTAAAGGTCTGTCAAACTTGTTTATCTTTGCAAAGAATCAGCTGTTAGATCCATTGGTTATTAGTTTATATATCGTTAATTTCTGCTCTAACTTTCATTATTTCATCCTGTCTGCTGGATTTGTATTTAGTTTGTTCTTGTTTTTCTGAATTCTTGAGTTGTCTCAATAAGTCATTACAAATACAGGCATATAGTAAAAGGATTATTCACCAAGAAATTGACTTTATCACAGTGATACAGACATGATTGAACCTATGTAAGCCAATAAATCATGTAAATAGACTTAGAGATGGAAATTATATGAGCATCTCAATAAATAGAAAAGGGATTTAACAAAATCTAATATGCCTTCTTGATTAAAAAAAACCTCTAGAGATGGTAAAACTGGAGGGAATATACCTCAAAATGACAAGGGCGACTATGAGTCAGCATCATCCTAAATGGAGAAAAACTTGAAGCAATGCCATTAAACACAGTAACAAGGCAGGGCTTCCCACTGACCCCACTCCCTTTCAATATATTGTTTGAAAAACTACACAGCACAATTATGCAAGAGAAGGATTTCAAAGGGATACAAATAGGAAAAGAAGTCAAATTATCCCTGTTTGCTCATAATGGGATATTAAACATAAGAGACCCCCAAAATTCCATCATAAAACCTCAGGAATGACCAAAACATTCGGCCAAGTTAAAGGACATAGAATCAGTTTATAAATGTCAGTCACCTTCTTATATATCATTAATAAGTATGCTGAGAAAGAGGTCATGAAAACACTCCCAATCACAATACCTTTAAAAACATTGGAATATATATAACCAAGGAGGTCAAAGACATAAACAGGAAGCTCTTAAATCTCTGAAGAAAGAGATGGAGAAAGGCACATGGAAAATGTAACAGCATCCCATATTCATGGATTTGTAGAACTAATATCGTGAAAATGGCCATCTCACAGGCTCCATGTAATGCCTGTCAAAATCCCATTATACTCTTTACATAAATACAAAAGAATCATAAAATCCAAATTAAAGCACAAAAGATCTTGGATAGCCAAGGCAATCCTGAGCAGAAAAAGGAAAAATAAGAAAACAATTCTGGAGGGATCACCATACCAAATTTCAAGCTGTGTTATATAAGTGTAATATTAAAAACAATGTGGTACTGACACAAAAATATACATGTAGATTAATGAAATAAAACATCTCAAACATGAGTGCCCAAAATTGTGGCCATCTGACATTTGACAAAGATTCCAAAATACACACTGGAGGAAAGGCTGCATTTTCAACTAATGGTGTTGGGAAAAATGAATGTCCACACGCTAAAGGATGGGATTAGAGCCATATCTGTAGCCACTCACGAAAGCACAAGTCAGATGAACAGAGACTTCAATTTAAAGCCTGAAATGCTGAGACTGCTGAAAGAAAACATACACAATACCCTACAAGATAGTGGTGCAGGGAAGGTACAAGATATAGGTGCAGAAAAGAGCTTTGCAAATAGGACACCACTTACTTGGGAATTAAGGCCAACAATTGGCAAATGCAAACTCAAACTAAAAGCTTTGGTACAACAAAGGGAACAGTCAACTGGGTAAAGAGTAAGCCCACCAAATAGATCATCTTTGCCAACTATACATCTGGTAGGGGACTAATACCCAGAATATACAAAGGACAACAAAGAATTTAAAAATGATCAACTTTAAAAACGGGTTGCAGGAGGACCCCAGGAGAACAAGGACCCCAGAATCAACTAAGAAGGTTCATGGGGGCTTACAGAGACCGAAGCAGCCATCAGGGAGCCTGCATGAGTCTGACCTAGAGCTGATTCAGTTCTGGTCTGAATCACAAGTGGACAAACTGAGACCCACAGAGTAGAAGGAGGTTGCTTGCATTGAGCAGAATCAGAGAAATGTCCTTTGATTTGGGAAATTCCTGCTGGAGTCACCTGGAGAAGGCATGCCTGGGTCCTGCAGTACGTGCACAATGGCTGGGATCCTCACCATGGACTCCCAACACACCTAAGCACAGCACCAAGAATTCTGCGTGGTCCTCTGCACCAGCAGCTCCTCATATCTCATCACCCCATCACCAGCTGTGAGGCTGAGGCTTCCCAGCCTTTGCTGGCACCGCTGGGAAAGGGCATCCCTGGGACCCGGCTCCTCTCTACACACTCAGCGCTCCTGACCTTGGTGCCCCATGAGCACTGTGCTGGTGTGGGAAGAAGTAAGCCAGACCTCTGTCTTCAGGGATTCCTCTAATCCCAACACTCTAACCGGAAGGCCTGGAAATCGAAACAGCTCTCCAGCAAAGGAGATACTTTGCGGTTAGAGTAGTTGCATAACTTAGTTACTCATAAGGCTCAGCCTTTACCCAGCACTAGACAACTCCCTTTTCTTCCGTTAGAGTTCTACAGTCCAATACAGTATCTATACATCACATACGGCTATGTCAACTTAATTCAAGTGAAAGTTTTAAAAAGAATGGACTACAGATCTGACCAGAGACTTCTCAAATGAAAAAAATAAAAATAGTTAAGAAAAACCTTTAAAACTGTTTAACATTCTTAGCAATTAGACCAATGGCTAAGGTCAGGAGAACAACTAACAAACGCTGGAGGAAACACTGGGAGAAGACCCTCACTCACTGTCGGTGGGATCACAGATTGGTGCAGCCACCGTGGGAATCAGTGTGGAGAATTCTCGAACTGCTTTAAATATCAAGCTATACCACTCCTTTAAATCAAGCTATACCACTCCTTGACACACGCCAAAGGACTCAGCATCTTACTCCACAGATACTTTTCAGCCATGTTCACAAGAGACAGGAAATCGTAAGCATGTTATTTCAGAAAGAAAAGTATATCCAGCAATCTTGTCTAAATGTGTTGCAGGAAGCTTAAATTTAATGGGAGTCGTGGAGGCATTTTTCTCTTTGAAGAGGCGTGGGACAGTCTCCAAGAGTTAAGAAACCCCATCTCCTGAGGAGAGCTTACTTGTGGGCCTGACTCTGACATTTAAGAGACTCCTAAGCCCCAAGCAGGCAAGACGTTCTGGAACTTTTCACTTACATATCATCCAAAGGGAATTCAGAAAACTGTGTGTAATCCTGTGTGTGTTTCAACTGACATCTCAATTTTTTCTTGACGTTTAATTAGTTGCAGTTCATGGTAAACATTTCAAAACAACTGCCACATCTTGTAAACACCATCAGGCATTTCAAACCATTTCTTCTTGAACTTGGTTTACATTCCACTTCCCCCAAAGAATTTTATCTTTGTGACTTTCTTTATGTGTGATATCATTTCTTGCCTCCCTATCATAGTCTTTGTAACAGAAATATATATATCAAAAAGCCCCCAGTAACAAAGTTTTCTTCAAGATTAAATAATTACTGTGATAATTATTGTGTGAAATGGATCAAAACAACATAGATTAACAATTTACAGAATGTAGTAGAAAATTGTTATTGGAAATGTAACCCTTAATGAGATAAACGGCTGTTTTGAAAGACCAGTTAATGCATCCACGGCACAATGTGTCTTCTACTTAAAGTAAGACAGCATTAAGCAGCACGGATTTCCTTGTTTTCATCCAGGCAGATTTAAGCACTTGGAAATAAATACGCATATGAGCGTTATCACAGTGGCGCTCAGGTCGATGAATGCCTTCAGAACGTCCTAAATTTCCTGTGCTTGTCCGTCATCAGAACTTCTTATATTGACTTCGCAACTGCCAAATACACTGAGCTTCTTTTTTTCCATTTTGTTAAAAACAAAAGTTTGGAAAGTATGTGTCTCACAAAATGGTTTCTTTCCCAAGAATAAAATCACTCACTTTCTCAGCATTGAACCCGGTCTTTGACATTTCCTCACCGCTGAATGTCCGGCTGAAGGTTTTTGACACAGTGCACTCAGGTCAAATTTTGGTTTGCTGTAAGATTTGCTTTTCTTTTATAAAAAGAAAACAGGTTGTAAAATGTGTAGTGATGAAGGAGAACGGGTTTAGGAAAGAATAAACACAGAAGTTTGAAAACATAAAAATTGATTTCCTTAAAATGTACCCCATATTCCCATGAACTATATGGGAATAAACATAACATAAACACTTCAAACCAACTGACATGTCTTAGCAACACCATCAAACATTTTATAGCACATATATATAGTAACTCTCAGATGACCAATATACTGACATCAAAAGTACACTTGATCTGCCAAAATCTCTCCTGCATTTCTTGCCACTATTAAGAGAACTGTTCCTGGGTGGTAAGACTGATGGTCAGAGTTAGCTAAACAAACTGCGTCCAAGAAACAGAAAAGGGTGGTTTGTTGAAAACATTTCAGCCAACAATCTAGTTCCCTATTTTCAGGGTCAGAGATTTCAGGGCCACTCTAATTTGCCTATTGGTCAGGACCAGAACATGTTGACCCTCAACCCAGATGTAGTGGCAAATGCCATTAATCCCAGCACTCAGGAGGCAGGGCAGGCAGATCTCCGAGTTCTTCCAGTACAGCCAGGGCTACACCGGAAAAGCCTGTCTCAAAAATCACAAACAACAAAAAATTCAGTCCCTTGGTGCTTTCACTTGTCAATGTCCACCAGTCCCTTCTCAAATCTTCCTAGAGCTCCTGTGTTGTTCTAGAAGACTGTGCATTAAACACAGACAAACAGCATTTTCAACATGTTTGTATCAGGTATCAAGATCAATTTACCAGTTCACAGCCCTTTCAAGACTCTTTAGTTACAGTTAGTTAAGAGTTGGGACTTTTTCATGGTAAGTAAGAATTCTCCTGCTGTCTACACACACACAAGAGGTTAATTGTGTTAGGTAACAGATATACTCATTTACTTTACAATATGGCTATTGTTGTCTATATGTATCCTACAACATTATGTTATAGACTTCACAATGAAAAATTTAATAAAGAAATTGTGCACATTGTGAGTGGGTAATTGCACCCCATTGTTTTGATAAGGGCAAGACAGAGTCTTAGCAGTTTGCTTCTCATTTTATGTGATGGCTGTGGTTTTTTATTTTTATATATTTGAATCTGAAAATGTCAAAACATAAGTTTAAATGTCATGATAACTGCTATCAACAGCCCACATTTCTTATATATGGAATGGAAACATTCTTTTAAGAATCTTAGTACAATGTGCAATTGTTTATTTAATATAAAATGATAGTGAAATAGATATAAGCCAATGTGTAGCAGCTCAGTGGGAGATATAAGTTCCCAAACTGGAACCAAAGAAAGTGATAAAATGCCAACTATTTGGTTAATATAAATTCCAATGAAAATAATTCATCACGGCAGGCATTATTTGACCTGGCTTATCATCATCAGTCTTCAGTCTCAAGTGACAATTTGAAAATATTGCTACCAGAATTCTTTTCTGATTTAAAAATTGAAATCAATTTCCCAAGTGGCAGGGTAAAATCTACCTCAACAACCTACAAGAGTGAGTCTCGACCTTCCTGCTGCTAAAACCTTTTAATGCAGTTCCTCATGTTGTGGTGGCCCTAACCATAAAATTATTTGCATTGCTATTTCATAACTGTAATTTTGCTACTATTATGAATCGTGACATAAATATCTGATATGCAGGATCACCTAATAGGTGATCCCTGTGGAGATCATGACCCACCAGTTGAGAACCAGTGTTCACAATGTAATCTATCTGATATTACAAAAACTACCAAACATCTAAACATGTCAGGTCCTCAACAGCAAAGCCCCTGAAGCACTCCCAGCACTGCAGACAAAACTCTGCCTTCACTTGTGCACCACTTTTCTTGGGCTAAAGCCTATAAGGAAAGCCTCTTCCAGCTCAGACTTCAGAAACAAGAACAAATTGTTGCAGAGACTTTCTTATTCAGCTAGGATTAATGAGGAAAATGTTCTGCTTTTCACCCAAATTGTATAAATACAAACTTTGTGGATGTGAACAATAATCAAAGGTGGAGCAACACACGCAGACTTCTCGGAAAGTGCTCCTGTCTATATTCCTCACAATAACCCTCAAATAGCATCTCATGTTCTCTCTGTTAACTTGAAATGATTGCCACGCAATTGTTCTCTTCCTTTGGCATTTATGCAAGTTAAATTGAGCAATTAAATGATTTTAAGATTTTTGTTGGCATCTGGTATTATTCATTTCTCACACATTCAAAAGTCCACTGGATCTTTTTAACAAATGGAGTTGAAAAACTCCTTAGTTTATCTGAAGCAGATTAATGCTTCAATTCTGAAACTGAGAACTCCAAAATTCTGGACTATTTTTAAAATCCATTAAGCAAAGCCTACTTATTTCATGTTCTTGTCAATATCTCTTTAACAATAGAATTGCAAATGAAAGAAGACATGTCATTTAAGTAATTCTTGCCAGAAGGGCTTGATCACATCTTTAAAAAAACAATGAAAAATGTATTCATTTATGTGTCAAAGCTATTCTTGGAAGAAACATTTCTTACAAACAGGGAAAATCTGACTTGAAGCGGATAGGTGTTTTGGCACTTGACATGACTATCTTTTAAGGGAGATTTTATGTCTTGACAAATTTGATACTTCCACGTGGATATTAACTCTTGAACAAGTGTTATCACCATATGCAGTCATGAGGAAAGGCATAATAATCGCTGTCTCACCAATGGGCAATATACAAAACATAAACAACATTGATCAAGAAATGCAATGTAAAATTCAGGCCTGATGATATATGTCTACAATCCCCAAACTCAGCAGATGGAAGCAGGAGAATCAGGAATTTAAGGCAAGCCTGGGCTATGTGAGATGCCATCTCAAACAAACAGGGACTGAAGATCTAGCTCAGTTCAAAGAGCATTTAACTAGCATACATAAAGCCCTGCACTTGATCACCGACACTCCATAAAGCGGAGTGTGGTGTGCATGCCTGTAATCCCAGGGCTGGAGACCGGAGGGTAAGAAAGTAAAAGTCATCCTTGGCTATACAGCAAGTTCCAAGCCATTGGGCTACATGAAAGCCTGTCTCAAAGAGCAAGGGAAGAAGGAAGGAAGAAAAGAACGAAGGGAGGAAGGAAGGGAAAAAAGCAAAATGATGCAATCCCGAAGAATGGAAAACAAAGGCTGTTACTGTGCGCTTTACTAAAGCAAGGCTTATGAACAATTCTTAGAGTTGCTAGTTTTATGGAATTCATGTCCAGAATAATAACTCCTGATACTACTAAAATCTAGCATGTTTTTCTCACTTAGGAATGTCAATTGAATAAAGTAACAAAATGAATTAGCTATGAATAAGGTAGCACTTATTTCACAATGTAAAAGGAACACAGGCTATAACTGCAAGGCATTTTACAAGCAAATTCTTCAAAGCTAAAACTATTTCCTAAAAAGTCATTGCAGAAAAATAGTTAAAGAATTGTGTACTTTAGATTCTATAATTAACTTAGGTAATCAACAAATAATTTTTCCTGGAAGTGCATCCATGCAGGCATTTTTCTTTTATATCAATACAGATAGGCATAAGCAATAGGAAATCAAATTTAACAGGATAACTCATGTGTTTATTCAATAAATTCGACAATGCCATTCATAATGGGAATGTGTCCCATTCTAGCTGTCATTGTGACAGGGAGCACACACTTGAAGAACTTTGGTATGAATGTAGTTCTGAGAAATTCCTTCCTTTGCCCTCTTGGAATTATGAAAGTGATTTAGGATCACAATCAACATAGTGCATGAACGTAGTGGGCTTGACTTTAAGGCATTGAAGAGTTTACTTTCATTGAAAAGAAACACCTCTGTGGAAGCACATTTGAATGAACTGATGCGAAAACTCTGGGGTGAGCAAGACTAGAAGAAACCATTAGGTTGGGGAGGGCTGAGAAAGTCATTGGCTCCGTGCAGAGCAAGGAGGAATAAGGAACAAAAGCCAAGGGAAGCAGGATTTGAATGAAGAATTCTTTCTTCTCTCAAATTAGAGATGCATGTGGGGGCGCTCGGAGACATGCAGAAGGCTGTGAGGTATATATATTTGGAGCTAGAGAAAAGAAGGTCAATCTGTTGTGAAGACCTGGTGGCAAAGGTATTGTAGTGATCAGTGATCTAGGCAATATTAAATACATAACTGCCTTATTGGCAGCACAACCCCGTCTCTGATTCTCCAACTATTATGTATAGTTATGAGCAGTAGAGAAAGACCCTGGTCTACGCTGGTTGGCTTTCAAGGATTCTAGTGTGGACCGAGATAACTAGATTTGTTCCTATTCTGCCTGTAGAGCAGTGGGGGACTTGAGCCAAAGTGAGGATGATCGTAAGTTTGAAATGAACAAGGGAAAGCCTGGGTTGTGGATTGAACTCCCTGATCAGATAAATGCAGGATAGCAAGCTGGGTTGTTGTGCTCTGGCTGTAGCAGGCTGAATCGGATGGAGAACAATGCTCATGTGTGCTGGGTGGGGTAAAAGACTGGTAATGGGCCAGGCCAGAAAAAAAAAGTGTGTATCTCCACTCGAAAAGTCCCCAAAATGAGATGAGTGCATGGTCACCTGCTTGCTTCCCGTGGGCAGCACTTCAGGGCGAGATTTGAGTTGGTGTGGGCTTGCTCAGGGATCAAGGTTAGGGAGAAAGATTTATTTTCTGAGATGTACTGCTCTATGTAGTCCGACAGGTATTGAATTTGTGGTGACTCCTACCTCAGCTTCCCATGTGTTGGATTACAGACATATACGACCTTGTCCAGCTTAAGGAAGATGCTGTATTGGTAAATGTTCAGACATCTGTATGTGTGGGTTGCCATGGAGATATAGGATGGCAAAGTCGCAAAGTATCATCAAGTCAAATCCTTGGTTTTCAGATGAAGGGTTAAGATGGCTCACCATTCCTTCATATATACTCACTAACAACAGTTTAGTTTTAGGCAGCCTTCGGGAAGTATAGGGGCACAAGTGATTCAGACGGGGTCCCTTCCTGTTAGGAAGTGATGGAGTTGAGAGTGAGCCACAGGAGACAATGTGAATCATAACCTAACTCTGATTCAGTTATTGGAGACTACATACTTAGGTCTTTCTCATTCATAAGTCAGACATTTTCCCATTCATCACAGCAACATGTGTACACATACATAATCATATGCTCCATTGTGTGACTGTAGCTACATTTGCATCTCAGTAAGCCCAAGTACCAATGCCCATGCCTTCCGTATGAGCTGTTACTTCTACTATAGACAGGTGTGGGAACTGAAAATTATCTGTTGGAATTTCTTCTCAACTGTTATAAGAATTTATGTTAAACTTTAAGGTAACTATATAAAACAAAGAGTTTTATTTATATTTATTATAATCAAAGTAGGGTGAGTTCTAGAGTAGGTAAACTTGACATTGAAATCCCACTGTTTGAATGTTAGTTCCATTTATTTTAATGTGTCCCCCACCCACCACAGGGCACAGAAGCTTACTGAGTCTTCCGGGTGCCTCTACAGCTCCAAAGGGAAAGAACAGGTTTTAAAATGTCTCTAATGGAACACACACACACACACACACACACACACACACTGTTGTAATCAGGGTGGAATGTGTGTGGCCAGGGAACTGAGCCTATAGTTATTTTTTTTTGTGTGTGTGTGTGTGTGTGTGTGTGTATGTATGTATGTATATACACCTATCATCATAACAACAGCAACAACAAAAACACTGTATTGATTCCTCCCACAGGTATAAAAAATCATAAATTTTTACACTCTTGCCTTGCTTCTTCACAGAACCTTGAAGTCAAGGGACACCTTCCCTGGAAGACAGACTAAGTATAGGGGTGGGTGATGGGCAGGGCAGTTAATACCTGGACATCAGCCCTTCCACCTGGGCCCGAGTAAGAGATGAGCAGAAACAAAATTTGGAGGCAGAAATGCCCTGACAGTTTCTAAACTGTTTCTCCAGGCAAGGCAGATAGAGGCTGTGCCTGCTTGAGTTCCACCTGTAATCTGGCCATCAGGAAGGAGGAGAAGAGTGTGAAGACATAGAAGCTTAGAATACAGTCATGTCATTGTATCATGGCTACAAAATATTACAGAAAACTGTATATAAATGGGGAAAGTTGCAAATGTTTGGTCTACTGGAAACATTGATAGGCACAGGTCTGCACCCACAGAAAAGGTCACACAAATCTCAGAAGCTGAGAATGGCAAGGGCCTCTGATCTGGTCATGGACACAGGAGCATCCCATCACTTGGTTGCGAGGATCAGGACGACAGCTACAGCTGCTGAACAGCATAGGCATGGTGCAGGCCAGACCGCCGGACTCGCCTGGAGGTGAGATCAGCCTGCCTCTGCCTCCCAAGGCAGGATATTTTTCTTTTTTTTTTCTTACCGCATTTTTTTTTATTTTTTTTAAGGGCAACATTGAATAAATGGGACCTACTAAAACTGAGAAGCTTCTGTAAAGCAAAGGACACTGTCACTAAGACAAAAAGGCAACCTACTGACTGGGAGAAGATCTTCACCAACCCCGCAACAGACAAAGGTCTGATCTCCAAAATATATAGAGAACTCAAGAAACTAGACTTTAAAATGCTAATTAACCCAATTAAAAAATGGGGCACTGAACTGAACAGAGAATTCTCAACAGAAGTTCTAATGGCCAAAAGACACTTAAGGTCATGCTCAACCTCCTTAGCAATCAGGGAAATGCAAATCAAAACAACTTTGAGATATCATCTTACACCTGTCAGAATGGCTAAAGTCAAAAACACCAATGATAGCCTTTGCTGGAGAGGCTGTGGAGGAAGGGGTACCCTCATCCATTGCTGGTGGGAATGCAATCTTGTGCAACCACTGTGGAAATCAGTGTTTCGGTTTCTCAGGAAATTCGGGATCAACCTACCCCAGGATATTTTTCTTAACTAAATCATTTGAAGTGAGAAAGTCCAGTTTTATTCCAGATCTTTTGAGATGGGAAGATCTACCTTTAATCTGGACCACACCTTCTGCTGGCAGCCTATATGAAGGACATGGAAAAAGGAAGGTTGCTCTTTGCCTGTTTGCTCCCCCCCCCCCCGCAAGTCCACTGCCATTAGAACCTCCTTCTTCGGGATTCTGGCATATACTGAAGACCAACTTGAGACACCCAGCCTTGTGGACTAAACAACACTGGATTCTTAGACCTTCTTAGACCATATCTTCATTATTCATGTCAGTTAAAAGACATTTAGTTTGATTCCACTTCTTAGCTATCAAGAACCAGTGCACATGGCTGCACAAGGATCTATGGAGTAGGATAGCCCTTGGGCATGTGCCTAAGGTGGCATAGCTAGGTTATTTGCTAGATTTCGTTTTAGCTTTTTGAGGATTCTGCATACTGACTTGCAGAGTGGGGCCACCAGTCTGCATTGCTACCAACAGTGAACTCGGGTTCCTCCTTCTCCACATCTGCACTAGCGTCTGTTGTCGACGGTTTGTCAATCTTAACCACTCTTACTGCCGTGAGGTGGACTGTCGATGTTGTTTGAATTTGCCTTTCCCTAATTGCTAAGGAAGAGGAACCCTTTTTGAAGAAGCTGATTTTATTGCTTCTGTTGGAATGCTCTGTGTACATCCCTACCCACTTTTTAATTGGGTTGTTTGTTTCCTTGACTCTTTGTTCTTTGAGTTCCTCATATAGTCTAGATATTGATCCTCTGTCAGATGTGGAGATGGCAAAGATTCTCTCCAATTCTGTGGGCTTCCTCTTCGCTTTATTGTTTCCTTGGCTGCACAGAAGCTTTGCAGTTTTATAAGGTCCCTGTTGTCAGCTGGTGACCTTGATCCCTGAGCAAACGCAATCTTGATCAGAATGTCCTTCCCTTCCCTTCCCCTCTACTAGATATGTTTACTTCTAATGATTTTAATGATTTTCTTGTTTCAGGTTGGTTTCTAATTGAAGTTGGGGCGTACTTGGATCTGATTTTTGTACAGGGTGATATATATGAGTCTAATTCCATTCGTCTGCATGTGGTCATACAGTTTTCTTTCATGCACTACTTGTTGAAGATGCTGTAATTTTCCAGAGCATGGTTTTTTTGCCCCTTTATCAAATATCAGATGGCTATAGTTATCAGTACTCATGTTTGGGTCTTCTATTTTGTTCCATTGGTAAACATGGCTGTCTTTATGCCAGTACCGTATTGTTTTTGTTACTATACCTCTGCAATATATCTTGGATTCTGGAAGAGCGATCCCGCCAACATTGGTCTTTTGGCTCAGGATTGCTTTGGTTATCCAGGGTCTTTCCTGGCTCCGTGTGAGTTTTAGAATTCTTTTCTATTTCTGTGAAGGATATTGTGGGGACTTAGACTGGGATTCCACTCAATCTGTAACCTGCTTTTGATAGGATTGTCATTTTCACAGTATTAATTTTACCAACCTGTGAACAAAGATACCTTTCCACTTCCTGGTTTCTTTCTCAATCTCTTTCTTCAGGGATTTGAAGTTTTTATTATAGAGATCTTTCACGTCCTTGCCTAGGTTTATTCCAAGATATTTTATTTCCTTTATGCTATTATAAATGGGGGTGTGTCCATGCTCTTTTCCTCAGTATGTTTGTTTTTAATGTATAGAAAAGCTACTGGTTTTTCCAAGTTGATATCATGCCCTTCCACTTTGCTGAAGTTGCTGGTGGTTTCTAGAAGTTTTCTGGTGGAATTTAGAGGATCTCTTCTGTACAATGTCATCATCTGAAAATTCAGACGCTTTTAAAAGTGACTTGAAATGGCAGAAGCTGTTGTCTACGCACCAGCAACCAGATGGTAGACTTGGAGGACTTGCACGTAGTGGTGCTAGCCCAGGTTGTGGGAGTGCAGCTTGGTTGGTGCCTGCACTGCCCCCTCCAACAAATCCATCTGGATCAGACCATCTTGTGGTCCTTCTGCTGGAGGTGATGGGTCAGAGGGTTCAAGGTATCATGGATGGGACAGAGAGCAGGGAGCCAGGACTACAATCACTGGGAAAATGTTAAGCCCGTGGCCACTCCTCTGCTTGAGAAGAGGTTCTTGAGGATCTCCTTCTGACACTGAGGGAGGGATGTTGGAGAGATACAGGAGAGAGCAGGAAGAAGTTTTGAAAGTACTTGGAGGCCAGCTTCCTAAAGCAGTGCAGGGGTGAGCTGTCAGTCCTCGGTGAAGCCCCTGTCTTCCTGGCCCGCGTGAGGCAGCATGTGCTTGTTGAAGGAGGCTCAGGGCAGCTGGACCTGGCCGCTGCCTTCCCTCCACACCAGCACATTCTCCTTCTGTTGAACAAGATCTTCGCCTGCCTCACGTAACCATAGACACCGAAGAGAATAAAGGGGTTTGGCTGTGTGACTTTAAGTGTTCAGGTTGTGGACCGGAAAGATGGAATCCCTGGCACCTGTCCGACTTGGAATAGCAATGCAGCCTGCTATAGCCACAACTACAGCCAACGGCATGCCTGCTGGAGGCTGGAAGGGAAGCAGTCAGTAGACATTAGGGTCAAAAACGACAATGCTGTAGCTGTGGCCTGGTCCACAGGGGCAGTCTGACCCTCCCAAGGCGGGCCTTGGGAGGGTAGTCATGAGTCTTGTACTTAATGTCGCAGATGGTATCTTAGTTACAATTCTGATGTTGTTATAAAACACCATGATCAAAAGCAATGCAGGGAGGGAAGACTTTATTCCAGCTTAGACCTCTCAGAGCATTCTCTGTCACTAAGGAAAGTCAGGGCAGGGACTCAGGAACACGGAGGTGGAAACTGAAGCAGAGGCTATGGAGAAATGTTCCTGCTTTCAGGGCTTTGCTCAGTCTGCTTCCTTATAGAACCCAGGACCACCTGCACAGTGGGCTGGGTTCTTCCCCATCAACCATTAATCAAAATAATCCCCTCCACAGATTTACCTACAGGCCAAACTCATAGAGGCAGTTTCTCAACTAAGATTCCTTCTTCCCAGATATTTCTAGGTTTGCTGTCAAGCTGACAAAAACCACCAGCACAGTGAGCTTGGGAAAGCTGGTGTCTGGTGTGCAGCAGGCACTGTAGATGTTCTGGCTGTCCAGAGACAGCTCAACACCCTGGATGCCCATGTGGAGGGCATAGCGCAGCAGCACCTGGAACCAGCTGTTCCTAGTGAAGACAGTGCCAAACTTGGCGACCTGGTGCAGAACATCCAGGGTCACTGAGTAGTGGAGATTTTTCCTTGATGATTATGAGTACCGGGCTGGGGTCAGTCATCACCATCTTGGTGGCCATGGCCTCATAGAGGCCATGAAGGCCAAGCTTCCCAAATGTACCAAGTTCCCCGCCTGCAGGGCAACCTGGGCATGCCCATTGTTCAGGGATCTGTTGTTCTTGAACCCCTTGTGATTGGAAAAGTAGACCTAGCTGACTGTCAGTCCAGCACTGACACCACCAATGTGGAGTAGTTGCTCACGGTACTGGCAATTTCCTGCACGCTCATCTCGATGAATGGTCCTTCCCCTTCAGTATGAGAAGGCCGGGAACTTCCCCAACAGCAGTGTCAGGTATGGTGGCTTAGCTACAATCCCAACACGTGGGAGGCTGAGGCAGGGGGACTAGGATTTCAAAGTCATTCTCAACCACATCTCTCAAAAGAGCAATAAACAATTCAATATTTAGACCAGTGTAGTAACATAGTTTTTATCCTAAGGTTACACCATATGTAATTTTAAATATTTGATCTGTTTCATGAATAGCCCTCAATTATTTGAATTTTTATTCATCACGACAAAGCCATTATTTCCTTGTTAAAAAGCTGTTATCTGAGCCAAATTCAGCTTCAGGGACAAACCTGACCCAAAATTCCCAATAAGCAGGTGTGATCAAATTCTCATGATCATCTATGAGTCACAATTATCAAAAAGCACCTAAAAGTATCTTTTTAGAAAATAATTCAGAAAATGAATTTTGTTTGAGCTTATTTGACAGTATTGTGTTAATGGTATCTGGTTTTCTTAACATACTTACATAAAAGTTATTTTGCCTTATATTAATTAAATAATCATAAGAGCTTCTCTTGTTATTTTTTCAAAGCTTGTTTCTCAAAGAAATGAGAAGAGTGTTAAGTTCAGTCAAGTATTTCCTAAAGATGGCTAGAGAGATGACGGTAACAATGTCGAGTTCCAGGCCAACCAGAGCTACATAGGAAGTTTGAGGCCAACCTGGACTACATGAAACCCTGTCTGTAAAAAAACAAAGAAAGATGCCTTAAACTCCAGGGCTTGCTTTCCTGCCATTGTTGGTAGTTGTTTCTCAGGGTGGGAATGTTGTTACTGTTCAGGCTGGCTCAGGCCTTACTGCATTGAGTTGAGATGGGAAACAGCGTGAAATAGCTACATGGGGTCATGTCATTCACACATTAGACTAAAAATGGCACACTGTACGATATTCTAGACTTAAGGAAGAAGAGACCAGTACATATGAATTCAACTTCTGGTTATCCATCAGGGATTCTTTGCGGTTACAATCTACTAAGTCATCGGGAAGGAAGTGCATCCTCTGTTCTCGGAGCGGCAGTGTAACACCATTCTATTATTTTCCTCATTCAACCCTAGACTTTTTCTAACAGATGTGTATGTTTCTGTACGCTAATTGCATTTGGTAAAATTGTGTCTTTGACCCTGCACACCAGTTTGACTTTGCTCCAGTTTCTACGTTGGTTATTTGAAATATAGATCTCCATAGAATGTGTCATTCTTCTACAAAAATGATATGGTTTGTCTGGTGATGGAACAATACGAATTTTAAGTTTAAAACCGTCAAGCAGCAGGGGTTCCATACTTGTGATTTTTACCTGCAGGAGCAAAGGATGATTCTCACAATGATTATCAGGGCTAAATCCCCCTGGGTTTATCAGGAGCACAGAAGAGAAGACATGTTGGAATGTGCCGGAGCATCCTGTTCTTAACAGGGATTTCCAAAAGTCAAATTGTTTTACCAGAGCCCAAGCTATTGATGTTTCATGAGGGCCCAAGCCACCTGAAGGAAGGAAAATGCCGGACTCTGTTCCCTCTGTGAGGAGGTAGATAATCAAACTTCGAAGTTCAAAGTCAGGCTCGTGAAAGGCTGAAATCTAATCATAGGAAGAGACTACGTGTGTCCTCCCTCCTCCACACTTGACCACCACAACCCCGCAGGACCGTTCCCAGAAGTTATGCCCAGTTTTACAAGGTACACAGACACAAAAAGAGAAACACAGATTGATGAGACGGGAAATTTAAGAAACAGACTCGGATATGGCAAAGGATGTTGGTATTGTTCAACCAGAAATGTAAAACATTTACAACTGCTAAGTTTTGACAGTTGTTTTACATACCTAAACTTTGATTGGAAAAAAGGAGGCCCAGAAATCTGGTTAGAGCTTATTCTAGAAAGATGCTTTTGAAAGTGAAGGGTATTTTCATGGTCTTGATTGTGAAGATGGGTTTTATGAATATAAATTCAAATATTAAAACAGCAAATAAAAAAGAGAGTAGCTGGGTGTGGTGGCACACACCTTTAATCCCAGCACTCAGGAGGCAGAGGCAGGCGGATCTCTGAGTTCGAGGCCATCCTGGTCTACAGAGTGAATTCCAGGAGAGGTACCAAAAACTACAGAGAAACCCTGTCTCAAAAAATCCAAAAGAAAAAAGCAAATCGTACATTTAAAAGATGTTTTGTTATTTATAACCCAACTATGTCTCGATAAGCAGCATAACTGTTCTAGTAGAAGGAAGTTTCTCATAAGCAAAGACGCGATTTACTGTATGTGTACTGCAATAGGATATTGCTCCAGCCTTGGGGCTGCTGTGCGGTGTAATGAAGAAAAAGACAGTAGAGTTGTAGCCATGTACACAGAGACACATGCACATGGATTCTTTATTCACTAAGAGAGCTTGAAGCAATAGTACACACAAAGTACTGGGACTACTATTTATGGTGGGGTGGGTTTTTTTTTGGTATTTTGTTTTGTTTTGAGATAGGGTCTCATTTAGTCCAGCCTGGCCTGGAATTTGTTATGTGGTCATGACTAGCCTTGAACTCCTGACCCTCCTGCCTCCATCTCCTAAGTGCTGGGGCAACAAGAATATGCCACCATACCTGGGGTACTAGTGCTTGTCAATACTGTTTTATGCTAGAAGAAGTGGGAGTTGCAGGAGGTACGCGGAGAATAACGAAAGCATGTCAAAGGAACATAGGAGCTAACTTGAAGGGTCTCCCATTCACCAGATCTGGAAAATTAAAGCACCAAAATATATGATGGTAGAATCCAATTATAACACATTTAACAAAACAATAAACCACAAGTCAGTATAAATAAACACAAGTTTTTGATGAAATCATAGGTTTTAATACCTCCAAGAAAATTCTTACATTTATTTATTTTGTGTGGGGGAGGATAGTGAGGGTGCACGTGCTAAGGCCCAAGTGTGGAGGTCAAAGGACATTGTACAAGTTGGTCTTCTCCTTCTAGCATGCGGGTTCTGGGGATCAAAGTCAAGGGGCTAAGCTTCAGGGCAAATGCCTTTTCTCACTGAGCCATCTCACCAACCCCCAAACTCTTTTGTTTTTGTTTTTTGAGACAGAGTTTCTCTGTGAAACAGTACTTGCTGTCCTGGAACTCACTCTGTAGACCAGGATGGCCTCTGCCTCCTGAGTGTTGAGATTAAAGGTATGTGCCACCACCACCCAGCTGTGCCTCAAACTCTTAAAGATTGCAAACATTATCATAAAAATTCCTGGTATATTCCATGCTGGTGAGGTGATCCAAGTAACATCAGCAGTAATAGGAAGTACTTAACCGTATACCAGCTGATACGTGCAATTACAAAAACACATCAAGCCTATGATATCCCTGCCAAGAATTCACAACTTAACCTTGATTATGAACAAACCAAAATTAAGGCATACAAAACAATTAGACTATATGTTCAAAAGTGTTGAGACTCTAAAAGTCAAGGAAAGACAATGGAATTATTCCCAACTGACGAATACAAGATAAATAAAAAACTAATTGTATGATACATGATTTTAACTAAATCCTCTCTATGTAAAGAATATTATCATGGCAGCATTTGAAACTTGATGAATAATAATTACATGGTAATAACACATTAATGTAATTAATTCACTTTATTCACTGGTTGCATTTGGGTTGTGTAGAAGATTGTCTTAATTAAAGAAAACCTGTATTAAAGTACTCGTGCAGAATTGGCAAGATGCCATATGAGTTTAGTAGGAATAATTTTTTTAATTAATTTATTTATTTATTAAAGATTTCTGCCTCCTCCCCGCCACCGCCTCCCATTTCCCTCCCCCTCCCTCAATCAAGTCCCCCTCCCTCGTCAGCTCAAAGAGCAATCAGGGTTCCCTGCCCTGTGGGAAGTCCAAGGACCACCCACCTAGTAGGAATAATTTCAAGAGATTTATTTTACATAAAGATTATATTTAATAACAATATACTTAAAATTGCTGAGAATAGGTGTTACATGTTCTCAACACAACTAATAAATAATAAATAAATGGTAATCCTATTCAGTCATTCTATGTTTGCATATTTCAAAATATCATGTCAATATGCCATAAAAATACACAATTTTTATTTATTCATTAAAAATTAAGGCAAATAAGATACAGAACCCTTTGAGAATCACAGAGTAGCCCTCGTTGTCCCTCTAAGGCAATGACTGTTTCTACTCTACTTTTCACTTCTGTGAATGAAACCCAGGGCCTCGTGAATCCTAGATAAATGCCCCATCACTGAGCTTTACCTCCAGACCAGATAATTGCTAGACTCCCTTTTTTTCTTTTACCTGCATTTATTTTATCCTGAATTTACTCCCATGCCATAAGTTTTTGTCTCTTCAGCTTCTTTCGGGATATCTTTTTCTTCTGTGCACTCTCCTCCTCTCCTGGCTTTGGGACAGTTTGTTCCTTTTTAGTGAGGACCGTCTCGATGTGGGACGGGAAGGTCACGCGCAGCTTCAGCACTGCTCTCTGCATTTTTAGTCATGTGCGACAAAAACTAAGCACTCTTTTGCGGGACACCCACCCTGTGTCCAGCCCAATGGTTTGGCCTGGGCTCACCTGCCAATGCCACCATTAGGCACACATGGCCTCTTTAAGGTGACATCTTTCATATATTTGGTGGCTTTTCAGATGTGCATACCCTTGATATACCTACATATATACATACCCTGGGCTGTTTTACAGGTGTTTTTAAAGTCAGCCTTGGGCTGGAGAGATGGCTCAGTGGTTAAGAGCATTGCCTGCTCTTCCAAAGGTCATGAGTTCAATTCCCGGCAACCACATGGTGGCTCACAACCATCTGTAACGATCTGTAAACACACACAGATTGAATATTGTATACATAATAAATAAATATTTTTTAAAAAAGCTGCAGTGGGATAAAACTGAACTCTCTGATCATGACGAACAATGAGGGCTGATGAGACGCCAAGGACAATGGCATGCAGTTTTGATCCTACGCAATCTGCTGGCTTGGTGGGAGCCTAGCCAGTCTGGATGTTCACCTTCCTAGATATGGACGGAGGGGGGAGGACCTAGGACTTACCACAGGGCAGGGAACCCTGACTGCTCTTTGGACTAGAGAGAGAGGGGGAGAGGAGTGGGGGGAAGGGGAGAGGGGTGGGAGGAGGGGGAGAAGAGTGGGAGGAGAGGGAGAAGAGTGGGAGGAGGGGGAGGGAAAGGGGAGGCTGGGAGGAGGTGGAAATTTGTTTTTTTTTTCTTTATTCTTCTTTTATCAATAAAAAATGTTAAAAAAAAAAAAGCTGCAGTCCCCAGTGTCCTGCACTGCCGACAGCATTTTAAAATCAGCCTTAAGATTTGATCCTCTTGATTTGTATGACTTTGTAGGGTTTTCTGGATCAAGAGAGGAGCGAACCATCTTCCCAGTCACCTCAGGCAGCTTACAAGAAGAGGAAGGCACTCGTCTCACTTTTATCGTGAGTTGATTTACCTGTTTTAAGCTCTCCTGTAAACGAAAGTGTGCTGCAAAACGAAAGTATTCAGAATTATAGAGTATCATGTTGACAACTTAATTGCAAATGCTTCATGGGAAAGTTCCCATACTTTGAAATAGTCTTTAAGTTTGCAGCAGGGAACAGAGAAACCAAGCTAAAGCACCCACACAAAGGTAGGGGTGTGGACCTGTTATCCCGGTGCCAGGGAGGCAGAGACAGGAGGATCACTGGAGCCCACCGCCAGCCAGTCTAGTAAGTCGGTGAAAGACCTCATTTCAAAAACTGGGGTAAAGAGCAAACAGGAAGACATTTAGAATAGGCCTCTGGCCTCTACACTGGCTGGTAAGCAAGGCCTGGGGTTCCCCCTGTCTCTCCACCTCAGCACTGAGATTACAGGTGTGCTGTGCCCCGTTTTTTACATGGGTGCCAGGGATTTGAACTCAGGTCCTCATGCTCATGTGACAAACACTTTACTGATTAAGCCATCTCGTCAGCTCCCAACACTTGTAAAGAATACAATTATAATGCTAGATAGTAAAAAAGAGCATTCAAAAACTCCAAACTCCATTCACAATAAACGTCTGACCAGGAGACATGTCAATGTCATGAATGACATACGTAAAAACCCCTGAAATAGGAAAGGAACATCTACTCTCACAACTACTAGGCAAAAGCAGGAGTTCTAACTAGTTAGGTAATGCAAAGAAAACAAATGTGAAACATTCTATTTAGCTGATGGCGCACGCCTTTAATCCCAGCACTCAAGACGCAGAGACAGGTGGATCTCTGGGAGTTCCACATCAGCATACTCTACACAGCAGGTTGCAGATCATCCAGGGCTAAACAATGAGGCTCTGTCTCACGAAATTCCAGTTTGTAAATAAGAAAATTCACCTTTACTCCAGGGTAGTGTGATCCTTGTTTACCCAGAAAAAAAAATCAACAGTTTATTCAGAAAAAAAATCAATCTACTAAATGGATTTAAAAAGATGTTAAAAATGCAATTTGTAGAATCAGTGGGTAGAAAGTCATCTAGGACATATAGAAAATGAAAGCAGAGCACAATTGAGCATATTTCTCTGATTCTAAGATGCTGAGAACAGTGTACTCAGCATCAGAATACATGTTCTCTTCAATTCTGCAAGAAACACTGGTTCAGAAAAACCATATCCTAGACTTAATAATAAGCCTTAACAAATCTAAAAGAATAGAAATCACACAAAGAATCTTTTCATACAACAACTGAATTAAAGTAGAAAGAGATAAGAGAAATATAACATTAAGCCGGGTGGTGGTGGCACACGCCTTTAATCCAGGCACTCGGAAGGCAGAGGCATGCAGATCTCTGGGAGTTCGAGGTCAGCCTGGTCTACAAAGCAAGTTCCAAGACAGCAAGGGCTGTTACAAAGAGAAGTACTGTCTCGAACCACCCCCCCCCCCAAAAAAAAGAAATACAACTTGAAATTTCTCAAATACTTATAAACAAAATACTTCTAAATAATCCATACATCAAAAAGTATAAGGATGAAGTAGAAGATATTTTGACCTTTATAAAAATGAAAATGCAAGCTGCATGGTTCTGCTAGGATAGTTTAGAGGAAAAAAGAAGAAAACACATCTAAATCAAGCTAAAGAGGATAAGAAATAAGGTTAAGAAAAAAATTAAGTAAAATTTAAAACCAGGGGAAGCAAGATGGCGGTCCCGCGGAATGAACATCTGTGTGCCTAGAAACAGATGTGAGAAGTGGTTTCTCCTCACGATGTCTTTGTTCAAGTCACCTCCTAAAGATCATGGCCGCCGTGGTGAAATGGGTGACATCAAGCAGGACTGTCTGGAAACATTTATTTCCAATTCAGAATGGAGCCTTATCTAGTGTTTGTCGAAAGTCTACCTACTCTCCTCTTCCAGATGACTACAACTGCAAGGTAGAGCTCGCTTTGACTTCCGATGGCCGGACCATAGTGTGCTACCACCCTTCTGTGGACATCCCGTACGAACACACCAAACCTATCCCTCAACCAGACATTTTGTGTAATAATGAAGAAACACACGAACAAGTGCTGAAAACTAAATTAGAAATAAACAGTGAGAAGCTTGAGCAAGGGCCCATGATAGAACAACTCAGCAAGGTGTTCTTCACCACGAAGCACCGCTGGTACCCGCATGGACAGTATCACAGACGTCATAAGAAACCGAATCCTCCCAGAGACAGGTGACGTATCTTGACTTCCCAGGCATAAGGAAGTTTCGCTGTATGTCTTATTTGTCAGCTGAGAAAATGCACCTGGTGTATTCATTAAGATGTTATGTAAGACAATAATAAAAGTACCCCTTCATATTTTTTTTAAAACAATTTAAAACCAGAAGAACAATGAATAAAACCAGTTATAGAAAACATTGACTCTCTGACAAGATTAAAAATATTGATATGTTGTCAGGGTTTCTGTCCTACCCTGTTCCCGCAGTCGTTAAGTCCCAAAGAAATCACACAGAGGTTTACTTTAATTATAAACTGATTGGCCCATTAGCTTCTTACTAACTCTTTTTTTTTTTTTTTTTGGTTTTTCGAGACAGAGTTTCTCTGTGGTTTTGGAGCCTGTCCTAGAACTAGCTCTTGTAGATCAGGCTGGTCTCGAACTCACAGAGATCCACCTGCCTCTACCTCCCAAGTGCTGGGATTAAAGGTGTGTGCCAGCACCGCCCGGCCTTATTAACTCTTATAACTTATATCAGCCCATTATTCTTGTCTATGTTAGTCACGTGGCTCAGTACCTTATTCAGCAGGGCAGTCACTTCTTGCTTCTTCTGTGGATGGGACAGGACTGCAGAGGAATGGGCTTCCTTTTTCCCATAATTCTCCTGTTCTCATTGATCCACCTCTACTTCCTGTCTGGTTGTCCTACCTATACTTCCTGCCTGGCTACTGGCCAATCGGCATTTATTTAAAATATAATTGACAGAATACAATTTTCCCACACCATTGATAAACCTGACAAAACTGATCAGAAAAGAAAGTAAAGCCCAATTAATCAAAATCCCAAGTGAAAGGGGGCATATAATATTATTACAGAGTCTGAGGATATTATATGCATAATTAGGGAGTACTTCAAATATATTTCTCATTTTAATTTAAAAATGAGATGAAATGGACTAATTTCTCAAATACTATAAATCACCAAAACTCAGCCATGTCAAAATAAATAGCTTAAATCATTCCATAACTTTTAGAAAACAAACTCTCTACTTCCAAGTGGCTTCATTAAGTCTATTAAATATTTGAAGAGGATATAATCCCAATTTTTCTCAGTCTCTACTAGAAAACAAAAGAATAATAATACTTCTCAGAAAATATATGGGGCCAGCATTAATTTGAATATACAAAGACACTACAAAATAAGAAAACTTTATCAAAACCTCCCACAATTATGAATATAGAAATCTTGAAAAGAAAACAGTAACTAATCACATACAGTAACATATAAAAATAGTAATCTCTCACAACCAGAGATTATTCTGGGAATACAAAGTTGGTTTAATATTCTCAAAGTAATCAATGCAATCCACAACATTAGCAATCAAATTAGTCAAACCACATAATCATGTTAATTGGTGCATAACAGTTTAGAATAAATCAAGCATTTATTTATAGAAAAAAAGCTCCCAGCCATCTAAAACTAAATGAAAACTCCCTCCTTATCATCACGTCTCCCCACGTCCTCATGCCCCAATAAACATCTGGATCTTAGCCCCAAGTAAATAATTTGCCCTTGAAAAGTAATCTGACAGTTGGAAAACCTACTTGAATGTTTGGTGGATCTTTCAAGATTGCCTTAGAAATTCAGTTCCAAGGAAGCCAAAATGAAGAGGTAAGGTTAAGTGGGAAACGTCCTAGTGTTTTCTAAAAGAATCTACCCTCAAGACAAAGTGGAAGAAATCTTTGGGGGCTGTTGATGACATAGGCAAACTGAGCAAAGAAAAGCACAAACTGAAAGTGTAGGAAGTGATGAAAATGAAGGGTAACCCAATCTTTCTGATCTTTCTTTACAGAAGATATAGTTTCTTTTCTTTTTCTTTTTCTTTTAGATTTATTTATTACAGAAAAAATAATTAATGCAAGCCCAGTCACTCCCTCACACACCAAGAATGTCGTCATTCTTCTTGATGACATAAACAATAGCTCCTTCCTAAAAGGACAGTTTGTCTTCCTTGTCTTTTGTCTAAATCACTACAACTAGCAGGGGCAGGAAACAAAACAGGATGTGAACAAGAGTACTATCCCTAAAAAAACAAAGCTAAGTAATCACTCAAACGCAACAACTTTCTAAACATAGACTAAAATTTATATGTATATATTTTCTACCTTATGACCATCCCTATAAAATGAAATCTATTTTCCAGAAGCTGGGTCCTAAATAGAGTATAAATTCAAAGAAGAAGAAGAAGAAGAAGAAGAAGAAGAAGAAGAAGAAGAAGAAGAAGAAGAAGAAGAAGAAGAAGAAGAAGAAGAAGAAGAAGAAGAAGAAGAAGAAGAAGAAGAAGAAGAAGAAGAAGAAAAAGAAGAAGAAGAAGAGAAAAAAGGGGGAAAAACCACTGCCATCACATTTAAACTAACCTTCCATAGGTTATGGGGAAAGGACATTAGTATAGAGAAAAACACAAATCTCAGAATCATGAAAGATGCCCATATCTTTATCTAAGCTTGAGGCACCATACCGGGTAAGAAAATGTTAATGTTTAAACATTATAATTACCCCAGTGTTGTGAGAAGCAGGTGAGAACTGAGGCAGGCTAAAGAAACAGCAGACCCATGTCTCCTTTCTGGGGTCTATGTCTACTCATTGAATGGTGGTTAAATTCCCACAAGTTACATGCACAAATAAAAGAGAATCTACTAGTTTTCACAGAGCCCAGAGGTTCCTCTGAGAAATACCCATTTTAGAGACAAGGCTACTGGAAACACAAAAGCTAAGCAAGGGTTGCTAAATTCTTCAACAGGGACTGGTGTTTGATAATCGAATAAGGAGACTCAGCTTTCTCCATCGGTCACAGGGAGCCTGTTGAATCCTACCTGAAATAAGCATGGGTGGGGAAGGCTGAGCTGTCTCCCACCTTGACATGTCCCTGCATCCTGTTTTAGGATCCAGATTGTTAAACAAGGTGAAAGGAGAGAACCAACTTTGGAAAGTTGTCTTCTGACTTCCATACCTCTGCTGTCACACACACACACACACAAATATTTTTTTTAGAAAGAAGTTCATTTAGAATGCTAATGTATCTTGGACCACTGGGTCTATATAAACTCAAACCTGGTTGTATCTGTGAAGGTGAATATTACTGAATCAGAAGCACAGGGCGTTTTGGAAAGTGGAAGTGAGATGTAAGACTGAAAAGAGAGATCCTGGTTAAAATTCTGTTTACGTGGCGACCAGACACGTCTTACTTATTTTCTTGTTGCTGTGACAAGCACCTGACAAAAATCAATTTAGAAATGAAAGGTTGAGTTTATCTCTTAGTTTGAAGCTCTACTCCATCATGGCAGGGAAGGCGTGGCAGCCAATCACGAAGCAGCTAGCTGGCCATATTGCAGCCACAGTCAGGAAGAAGAGAGCCATGAATACTGATGCTTGGCTTGCTTTCTCCTTTCTATTTAGTCTGGGATCACAGCCACTTGAATGGTGCTGCCCACATTTAGGTTGGGTCTTCCCACCTCAGTGATTGCAATCTAGAAATTTTCCCCAGACATGTGCAGAGCTTTGCCTTTTAGGGTTATTCTAGAGCTTGTAGAGTGGACTATCGAAACCTACCTGGCATTTTATCAACTACTGTTCCCCACTCCACAACAATCCTGGAGTTAGTCTCTAAGCAAAGTGAAGCTGAGAGCTTTAGACATGGAGACATGAGGCAGAGTAGAGGCAACATAGGAGTATAGAGATTTTTCAGTTGTTAAGATTAAAGATGCTAAACCTGTGATGGTGTCGCACACCTTTAATCCCAGCACTGGGGAGGCAGAGGCCGGCAGATCTCTGTGAGTTCAAGACCAGCCTGGCCTACAGAGTTCCAAAACAGCCAGGGCTACATAGAAAAACCCTGTTTTGAAAACAAAACAAAACAAATCAAATCATCAAACCAAAGACTTCCAGTTACAAAGATCTGAGTATTCTCTTGCTGCCAAAGCTATTATGCCCACATCACTCCGCCTGGGGGTCAAAGATAATTTGATGATTCCTTGTTACCCACGTGGAACGTTCACTCAACTCTTCAACACATCTTTCTACAGAAGTGACATGTTAAGGTTCTCCTAAAATGAGAGACACGTGCCAGCGAAATGGAGGCAGGAGGAGACAGAATAAATTCAGAAAGCAGCGGCAGAAAAACATCCAAGTCTTTAATAAGTATCTACATAAAGGAAAAACACTGTGCCCCTGAAAATAGATCCAGTCACATTCTTAAATAAATAAATGGAAAATAATGAGTAAAATGTAAGGAAATAAAATTGTGTACACAGAGAGTATACCAGTTAACTAATAAACATCCAGAAAAAGAAACCCAAGAAACTGGAACAAAGGAAAATATGTATTTGTGTGTGTGTGTGTGTGTGTGTGTACATTATGTATACCATTTTTCTGGACTTTGAGGAAATGGCTCTCCAGACTGGCACATCATATCTAAACATTAATGATTTTGATTCAAGTAAGGCATGGTGATATGCACCTATAATCCCAACTACTTGAGAGGCCAAGGCAGGAGATATACAGATTTAGAGCTAGCCTGGACAACATAACAAGACTCATTATGAATAAATAGTTCAGAGAATACCCACAAGAAATTGAAAAGATAATACACCCAATGAAAAAAATACTTTTAAATTATACAAAAGAAGTTTATGTAAAGAATATATAAAGCATACTAAAGAATATATAAAAAATATGCAAAAAGCCTCCAGGCATGTGAAAAGCCACTCAACATCATGAAACACCAGGGAAAAGGAATAAAAGTCACAAAGAGGTAGCAGTTCCTATAGTTGTATATTATCTGTGTTTTAATACATAAAGCCTGCCTGAAGACCAGAGGGCAAAGCAGTCATGCTAGCCAATCATAAAGGTCAGGGAGTGGTGGCACACACCTTTAATCCCAGGGAGACAGAGACACAAGCTTGTGTGTGAGTTCAAGGCCACCCTGGGCTGTATAAGATTGAATCTGTCTAAAAGAGAAACAGAGCAGCTGGGCTGTGGTGGCGCACGCCTTTAATCCCAGCACTCGGGAGGCGGAGGCAGGCGGATCTCTGTGAGTTCGAGACCAGCCTGGTCTACAGAGCTAGTTCCAGGATAGGCTCCAAAAACCACAGAGAAACCCTGTCTCGAAAAAAAAACAAAAAACAAAAAAAAAGAGAAACAGAGCTCACACAAAGGTCTTTCTAGTGTTTGGGAGTCAGACACCTTTAATCCCAGCACTAGGGAGGTGGAGACAGGAGAGATATGGCTGGGCAGAGAGAGGAATATAAAAGGGAAGAGACAGGAACTCACTGGAGTGTGGAGTCTAAAGTGGTAGAGAGCATTGCAGGATCTCCCAGTTGTCCGTCTGAGCCTTGGCAGAGGTAGAGCTCTCCAGTGGCTTGGCTGCTTTGTTTTTCTGATCTTCAGCTTGCACCTCAATATGTGTCTCTGGGTTTTCCTTATTCCCATTCACAAGGATGGGTATAATACAAAAAATGGACACCGACGAATGCCGGCGGGGAGGCACAGAAATTGCACTTGGAAAACAGTGCCGCCACTTTGAAAACTGTTGGCAGTTGCCTGAAAACTTAGGCAGTTGCATGATCAAGAAATTTCAATCCTACATAAATAACAAAGGAACGGTAAAAAGGAACAGTAGCAAAAGAAATACATAAACATCTATAATGTGAGCTGGCCTTCTGGAGCCCATTCCCTACGGTGGGATGATGCCTTGCTCAGCCTTGATGCAGCAGGGAGGGTCTTGGTCCTGCCTCAACTTAATGTGCCAGGCCTTGTTGACTCCCCATGGGAGGCCTGACCCTTTCAGAGGAGTGGATGGGGGAGGGAATTCAGGAGGGGGAACTGTGGTTGGTATGTAAAATGAATAAAATATTTAAATTAACTTAAAAATATCTAAATGGCAAAACTGTGGACTCAAGTGTCCCTAAATTGACAGGTAGGTAAACAAAATATGACGTACTCATACAGTGGAGTGGTATTCAGCCATTAAAGAGAGTAGCATCCTGAAAATGGCTGCTAGGTATTAATCTGACTTTTTTGACCAGGTATTCACAATGAGATTAAATTATTGCAGCTTTTTAATTTATGCCCATTGGCATTTGGGGTCTTCTCTCTCTTTATTTCTTGAATATACTCTGGAGAAGCCCCCAAAATGCCACTGGGCATAAATTAAAAGGTGAGTACTGGTGTCAAAGCATTTCTTCATGCCCCTGCTTTAATGGCTGGATTAATTTCCATTCCTACAAGCAGCGCAAGGGTTCCCATGTCGCTCACCAGCATTTCTTTGGTGACGGGGCTATTTATAACAGCCACTCTATCTGTGCTTTGTGCTTTTGCCTTGTGTTTCCATGACAGCTAATGACATGAAGCAGTTTTTATATATTTATCAGTTGGTCATTTATATCTCTTCATTTGAGAAGCTACTCTTGAGACTATTTGCCAGTCTTTGCTTTAAACTGCTTGGGTTTTTTTTTTTTTTTGGTTCTTTTGTTTTGTTTGTTTGTTTGTTTGTTTGGTTCGGGTTTTTTAAGGATATAAATTCTCACAGATAAATACCTGGTAAATATTCCCTTCCATTCTGCAGATTGTCTGCTCACTCTCTTGTTCCTTTTCCATGCAGAAGTGTTTGGATCTGATACAATCTCATTTACTAATGTTTGTTTTTATTATGCAAGCCCTATCTAGAAAAAACATTCCCTGTATCTATATCTTGAAGTATTTTGTTTATACCTCCTTCTAATCGTTTCAGAATTTCAGGTCTTATCTTAAAGCCTAGGATTCACCTTGAGTCCAGGTTTTCTAGATGATTAAAACTAGGGGTCCGTGTGCCTGTTGCACGCCTGTTTGTTTCAGTTTCCCCAGACTCATTTGTGACAGAGAACGTCCTTTTCTGCAATGTCCGTTCTTGCCAATGTGTGACCAGACTCACTTGGTTGTAAAGTAGGTCATTTTTCCTGTGGTCTCTATTCTGTGATTTTGTTTTGTTTCTGTTTCATGCCAAGATTGTGCTATTTTGATACTAAAACTTAGTAGTGGATCTTGAAGAAGATATTTTTGACATCTACAGCCTCTCTCTCTCTCTCCCTCTTTCTTCCTTTCTCCATCCCTCCCTCTGTTTCTGTTGCTCTTTTCTTTTCTTTTCTTTTTTTTTGGTTTTTCGAGACAGGGTTTCTCCGTAGCTTTGGAGCCTGTCCTGGAACTAGCTCTTGTAGACCAGGCTGGTCTCGAACTCACAGAGATCCTCCTGCCTCTGCCTCCCGAGTGCTGGGATTAAAGGCGTGCGCCACCACCGCCCGGCTTCTGTTGCTCTTTTCATAACAATTTCTTTTTTTTTTTTACTTTTTACTTTTTGAGACAGGGTTTCCTGGCTGTCCTGAAAGTCTCTCGTCTCTGTACAACAGGCTGGCCTCAAACTCAGAGATCCATCTGTCGTCTGCTCCTGGGTGCTGAGATTAAAGGCATGTGCCACCATGTCTGACTCATGGCAACTTCTTTACAACTATATTCATAACCAGCAAACTAGTGTGGTGCTGGCATTTAAAACAGGCATGCAGACCAATAGAACAGTATTGACCACCTGGAAGCAAACCCACACATTTCTAGGGTTTTTTATAAATGTCTATCAATAGCACACCATCAGAAAAAAAAACGTAGTTTTAAATGGGAAAACGGAATATCCACAGACAAAGGAGTAACATTTGGCACTGTCTCACAGCATGCATAAAAACCAACTCAGAATGGAAGCCCTAAAACCTTCAAACAACTATAATAAAACGCGGGGGAAATGCAATATGTTATTGATCTGGACAAGTGTGTTTTTGAAAGAAAACCTCAAAAGCATAATCAATAAAAGCACAAACAGAAGGAGTATTGCAAACTAAAAATTTCCTGGGGAGTAAAGGACCTTAATCAACAGTAAAGACAGATAGAATATGAAAAAAAATATTTTCAAACTATACATGTGACAAATGATTAATGTAAGGATTGATATAAGGAACTCCAATGACTCAACAGCAGCCTGGTATAGTAGCACATGCCTGTAATGCCAACACTCAGGAGACTGAGGCGGGAGAATCATAGATTACAATCTAACTTGGGCTACAAGGGCAGATCCTGTCTCAAAAAAAAAAAACAGATCTTGTCTCAAAAGCAAACAAACAACAAAACTCCTTCTGCTCTGTTCTGTGGAAGACATTGTCTAGAGAATGAAAGAGAAGTCCTAAGACAAGAAAAACTACTCACAAAAGGTATTTCATAAAGGACAGCTATTCGAAATGAGCAAAAAGTTCTCAGTGCACAATTATAAGAAAATAAATGTCTTATTTTTTCTCTTGGATCATGTGAATACTTACAAGTGCTTGACACCGAGTCAAATCCCCAATCATAATGACTGAGTCTTTTAAACATGGCAAAATAGTGGGCAGGCAAAATGGCTCATTGGGTAAAGGTACTTGCCTCCAAGTCTAACAACCTGAGTTTGATCTCCAAAATCCACACGTGGAAGCAGAGAGCTGACTTCTGCAAACTGTCCTCTGACCTCCACATGAATGACCACACACGTGCATCCACTTACATTCACTCAAAAACATACACATGCATATGCACACGTGCACATATACACAAATAAGTAATAAATATAAAAAATGAAGCTTGAAAGATGGTTCAGTGGTTGAGTAATTGCTGCACAATCATGAGGACTAGAGTTTGGATTCCCACACTCACATAACAACCTGGATGTCCCAAGCATGCCCGTAACCCCAGCTTGTAGCAAGGCAGAGACAGGAGCATTGCTTGTGCTTTGCTTGTTTCTACCTTGCTGAAGAAACATGAGCCACAGGTTCAAAGAGAGATCATTATTAAAAGGAATAGATGGAGAATAATAGAGACCATCCTGTGACTTTTTCCTGTCTTTGCAATTATGAGCCACAGTTATGAGCACCTGCACAAGCATGAATGCCATCCAAATATGTAACCTAAATAAATAAATAAAATGTAATTGTCAGAATGCCTGGAAAACACCTTATCAAAGAAGATATTCAGGTAGCAAACCTGCTTCAATACATGTTATCCAGCTTCCTTTTTTTTTTTTTTTTTTGATTTTTCACAGATGTTTTTTCTGTAGCTTTGGAACCAGTCCTGGAACTCACTCTATAGACCAGGCTGGCCTCGAACTCACAGAAATCCACCTGCCTCTGCCTCCCGAGTGTGGGGCTTAAAGGCATGAGCCACCATCACCCAGCTCCATCTTCCTTTTACCCTCTTGCCCATCTCCCAGCCTCGGACTCGTCTATGTTCCTATCGTTACTCTAGATTCAGATCCACTTCTCATATGAGAGAAAATATGCAGGGCTTGTTTGTCAGCTTCTTTTGCTTATTTCATTAGAGCACCGAAAGGTCAGACAATAATAATAATAAAACTATTAGAACTGTTCAAATCCAAAGTTCAAAGGCACCAAAGGATGGTGAGAATTCAGAACAACAGAACTCTCAGGCACTGCTGGGAGGAAGGCGAAGTGGCACAGTCCCTTCAGAAGACAGCTTAGCTATTTCTTACAAAACAAAACATGTGTTTACCTTATGATCCTGTAATTACACCCCTGGGGCTTACTCAAGTGAGATAAAAACTTGTATTTATGCGAAAGTCTGCACATAAACACTTAGGGGGCTTTACTCAGAATTATTCAATGAAAGAAATCAAGGTTCCCTTTAATGAGCAAACAACTTCTAGCACTACTGTTATTCAATGATTTCAAAAGTGTTTGAGTTCTCAAAACATCAAAGAGCCTGGACAAAGTACATATTCCCAAACAAAGGCATAATTTTAAAAAAAATGTGTTTATAACCGAACACCAGTATCATGATAAATAATGAAATGTGAGAATTTCTAATAAAGCCAGGAAAGGAGATAAACTCGCATCATGGCCACTAAGACTGTTCTCAAAACACTACATAATACAATAGACAAATTAAAGGAGATATAAAATTCTAAATAGACAGCAATCATATTTGTTGATGGCATGGCCATATAATTTGCAAGTATGATTAAATGTGTAGAAAATTCGTTAGAAGCAATATCGTATTTTAGTGATGTGCTAATAATCATTGTTCCATAACAAGCACAGGCTGACAATGAGTGAGAATTTCTACACAGCAGCAACCAAAACTAGGAAATATTCAGAAGGGCTAGAAAACTTGAAAATGGTGCTGAGAAACAGAGAGTACTTGAATACTTAGAAAACCAGTGCTTCCTTTGGGCTAGGAAGACTCCGTGCCATCAATATGCATATGGCACGCTCCAAGCTGACAGACAAACTCAACATAATCTTTCATAATCTCAACATGTATCTGAGAATCATAAAGCTCACATGAAAAACTATGTGGACATACGCAAAACTTTTCTGGAAAAGGAATCAGAGGACTGTTACCCTCCAAAATATGCAAACGTATTATAAAGTTGCGTTGATTAAAACAGGATGGCGCCATACAGGCACAGACACTCAGACTGATGGAGAAGACAAAGGGCAGAAATAAGCACAGCGCATATGAAAACTCAGGGATAAGAACAATGGTTCAGTTCTATGGGTTGAAGAAATTACTCAGTGGATGATACTAAAAAAAAAAATAGACATAGCATTTCAAGGGCAAAGAAACTGTACCCCTATTCCAACTCTACCCCAAAATAAATTCCACTTAGGTTTAACTGTAAAACTAAAACCATGAAAGTACTAGCAGAAAGGTTGGATAAATCACTATTAATATCAGTATTTGGAACTAGTAACATCTTTGTAAGGCATAAAATAAAACCCAGATTCTATAAAAGAATTTATCACCATGTTGTATACATAACCATATGTAACTTTAAATAAAATTGGTCATCACGTGTGTGACAAGGAAAGCCAAAAGACAAAAAATGAATTTGCGAAACATTTGGGAAAATATGTATTCGACAAGAATATTTATTCAACATTAGTTATTACAATAATAAGAGAAAATAACACCCACTAAGAAACCTGGTTATATAATTTCTGGCATATACACATGCTGCCATACTATATAGTGTTATCATTTTAATAAGGTTGTGATACATAAAGATGTTATTGGTAAATTGTTATATATTATGTTTTTAAAAAAAGTTACAGAATTTTCACTGGTTTAAAAATTATATGATCATACTTATCTTTATATAGAGATATAGGCATGATTATAGAGTCATAAAAATGCCTTGGAAGATATGGAAGAAATTATTTACCCTCTGGGGATTGACATTGGGAATGAAGAGTTGATTAAGGACTTTTTTAGTTTATTCATTCGTTCGTTCATCAAATAGTTATTTAAGTTGTCCTGTGGAGTATCTTTTAGGTCCTGAGGATACGGGTGAGGCTTTGGTAGCTATTTTGAAAGGAAAGCTAGACAAAAAGCAAATTATACAAATGAGCAAGAAAATCTCAGGCAGCGAAAAGTCTGTGTGGAAAAGAAAAAAATCTAACAGAGAGCAATGGGGAAATGATTTGGGTAGGTGGTTTCATGTTGTGAGGTTGACCAAAGGCCTCTCGGAGGAGGTGGCAAACAAGTTGAGACTTAAGTGCCATGAAGGAGCCAAGCACCAGAATCAAGAGGAAAAACAGTCTAACTAGAAAATGATGGGGTGAACTAGAGTGACTGTCTGATCGGGTAAGATCAGACGCGATTAAGCCTTTATGTTCTTTCAAGTTTTTATAAATAAAATACTGGTAGCAATTTTAAATAACAATGCTACACTGATGCTTAAAAAAAAATAAAGGCAGAGAACCAGATAGACCGGGTAAATCACTTAGTCAAGTTCATCTCACTAAGCCTCAGTTTCTTCATTTGTAAAACGAGGAAAAGAACACTCACCTGGGAGGGGATGAAGCACAAATTAAATGGACTCTATGGAAAGGGTTGCTTGGGTTGGGCCTCTTTTGGATGCAAGAAACAGACACCAAATGAAGCAAGATCAGGAAGCAGAAATCCAAGGGTAGGAATTCAAGTACAAAGAGAGCTCATTGTGCCTGGAGCTTCGGGAAATGTCTAGACGTGGCATGAAGCTCTGCTCTAGAGGCTTGTCGTTAATCTGGCTCAGCCATGTTACATGTCTGCTTCTCTCTGCACAACTGCCCCATGCTCCTTGCTTAGCCAAGCACACTTAGCTGTTCAACAGGCACTTGACCTAGTCCATAGCACTCCCAACCCAACCAGCATCTTGCTGTACTGGACCTCTCGGCTTAGCTCCCCACAACTAACTGGCAACATCCCTCTGCATCTCTTATTTCACATTCCCAAGGAGAGCAGAGAGGATTGGCCCACCTCATCTACTAAAGCTGGGCCACTCACTCCCAGGTGGTGGCACTGGACTTGGTTCAGGCGCTGTGCCCCAAAGGGAAAGATATAGTACATAGTTACTCCCTACTGAACCATTTAGGAAGAGCTGTCTGTGAGTAGAACTCCCAGACTCCACACACAAAGAGATGTAAGGATGGCAGGCAAGAAGTGACATCTCCAATATACGTAGGTCACAGAGTGACTGGCATATAGTAACGATCCAACAAATAGTCATAATTATTAACAGTAACATTATGCCACCTCCTACAGGAAGCCTTCCCAGAACTCTGTCAATCTTTCTAAACTTTCCTCCTCAGGTCAGAACCCTGAAAACAGGAATCATCCAAAGTTTTCAAGGTAGAAAATACTGTGCTGGGTCCCGAGAAAGAAATGCACACACACACACACACACACACACACACACACATACACATGCACACACACACACAAAGCAGGCCCTTATCCCAGCCTGAAGAAGCTCCAGGGTCACTCACTACAAGGTAAAAGGCAACATAAGCCACAGAGATGCAGACAGGGGGCCCTGGGAGTTCAGAGAAGGGCAGGCTGTTGTTTATCCATATGTACGCCTGTCTCCTAGCTACCTCCCCTTAGATGTCCCAGAGGTACTTAGAACTAAACATATTTAAAACTGATCTCATCCACTCCCTCCCAAACCTGTTCCTCATCTCAGATTCCCCCCTCAACAAGGCAAATTCATCCGAGCCACTTGCTCAAGCCTGAAACATGAGCTGCAGTGGCTCACCATGTCAGCTGTCACAGTTGCTAAAGTTGTCCCTGAACCTTTGGTGTGTGTTTGCCTTGCCCCAAAGGTCAAGACTAATAATAAGTTGAGCGCGGCTGCAATGCAGGGAAATTAAACCCAGCCTGGAGACAGACCAGACCCAGCGTCACCAGAGTCCATTTCTGATTTGACCTTTTGGGAAGCGACTTAACAAAATCCTTAAAAAATGTTTATGATATTTCCCCAGAGACTGTGCTTCAACATCAATGCCCTTATACCCATGTACACTCCCAAGAAGCAAAAGTTCTAAACACAAGACCATTCCTTGCAGGGACTTTATTTTTTATTTATTTATTTATTTTTGTCCTGATCGAGTACTGGGAAGTTGTCTTGACATCCAGCAAAATCAAACGGGTTAAGCCCAGCTGTCTGATGGAACATTCTACAACTATTACCTAGGGACGAAGGCTGTGGAGATTCTATAGCAACAGGGAAAATTTATTATGCTGTAACTAAGGATACAGGCTTATGTGTATACCAGAACTGCAACAATGTAAAACGTGTGGGGGCTTGGGATTAACTAGAGGACATTGAAAACTTCTTCTCTATGAAGTTAAAAAAATGAAGATCTGAACGTTGTCATCTGTGAACTATCCTCCAGCTGTTGATCAATTTAGCCAGTCTCATCTTTCAGGCAAGGCTCTTAATCATAAGTCAGGTTTCTATCAGTGCTTCAGTAAGCTCTGCTCTGACAAAGGCGGGTCACGCAGCATCCATATTCTCTAGTATGTCAAGGCGGGAATGGTAGCCGATACAAAACTAAAGGCTTTCAAAATATATGTTGCAGACTACATGGAGCCCTCTTGCAGTCTTTTGCGGGCACGGTCACCCCCTGGCGGCCACTAGCCTGTCCACCCTCGGGTGGCTCTATAGCCGCTTGGACAAGCGATTCATCTCTGCGGGGGGGGGGGGCTAGTCCCAGGACTCCCCCCCCCCCATCCTAAACTCCTCCCTTTCTGTCCTTCTGGCTCCCCTAACTCAACGTCCTGCACTCTTGGCTCAAGCTCCCCACCAGGTTGCGCTCTCACACCTCCCTTCCCCAAAGCCTCCTCCAGCTGCAGTGACGTCTTTGTCACTGGTTCGCATGCGCCCTGGCCCGACCAATGACGGAGTGTCACAGCCATAGGCCCCAGGGGTCCCCCTCTGATTTTTTCCCGGTGATTGGGGAAAAAAATGGAGAAAACCTAGTACTAAGAAGGTGATGCCTCCAGACTCGCGGTTTTAAGAGACAGTGACATATAAGAAAAGCTACAGTCCCCAAGAATATTCGTTTGGCCAATGTACCCGCAGCTCTGCAGCACAGATCGCCCGCCCCTAGCTGAAGCGCCCCGCTCCTCCACACGTCTAGATGGGGCCCCACCTTCCTCGCAGCTAGTGTACGGAGCGGCTGGCAAGTGCTTGCATACCAGGGAGGGCCCAAATCGAGGCTGATGTAATCTGGAACCTAGTGGGGAACATGTGGTGCAAGAGGTGCTGGGAAGAAAAAGGGTTCGTTGTAGTAGCTGTCCGAGCAGTAGCCCCATTTCTATAGAGGCATATGAACCCCAGAGCCCTAGAAGGTTTGTCAAAACAAAGACTGCTGTGGGTCTTGAACTGGCAGGGATTCTGTGTGCAGATTAAAATGAGACCTGAGAAACCGCATTCTAACAATTCCCAAGTCTGGTTCAGGGACTACACTGTTAACAAAACCTGTGATGCAGAGTGTTTTGGATTTTGTTTTTGAAAGAAAGAAAGAAAGAGAGAGAGAGAGAGAGAGAGAGAGAGAGAGAGAGAGAGAGAGAGAGAGAGAAAGAAAGAAAGAAAGAAAGAAAGAAAGAAAGAAAGAAAGAAAGAAAGAAAGAAAGAAAGAAAGAAAATAGTAAGCGGTATCTGGGTGGTATGATCACGGGTTTGAGGCCAGTGTGGATACTATGTCAAAAAAAAAATCTACGAACGGGTATAAACTTTGCTAACCCATTAATAATAAACTGCAAACATCCCTGGAGAGTATAATGTTAGTTTATGAAATTAAAATGTGCTACACACTTACAAATTGCTCTGGAAAGACAGCGAGATCGAGCGCCTCACTGCGTCAGGTAGTACGCACAGCACTTCCATGTGCTGTTGCTTTCGCTAGCAACACTCAGGAGTATGGATCCCAGCTAGATCCAGTCTACATTTCTAGTCCATAACAGGATCTGACACCCCGGACCTTGTCAATAAGTGTTTGTGGATTCAATTATTTTGTTTTATTTTTTGATTCATTCTTTCATTCAGTTTGGGGTTTGTTTGTTATTTTGTTGGTGCTGTTATGTAACCCAGGCTGGCCTTGAATTTGTAATCCTCAGGCCTCTACACCCCTTTGCTTCCCTCTCCTGAGTGGGAGATTACAGCCTTGTACCACCGTAACTGGGTTATGTAGGTTTTCTTTTTTAATCAGAACTAGTCCCAATTTGGTGAAGCAAACAAAAATTAAGGCAAGCGAGGCCTGGTAGTACCTGTCTACAATCCCGGCACTTGAGAGACTGGCAAGAGAATTGTTGCAAATGTGAGGCCAGCCTCGTCTACATATCAAGTTCTCAGCCAGTTCTGGGTACACAAACGTATTTTTAACCTAAACACATGAGTACAAAAGAAGGTTGTAGAAGCTCAAAAGTGGAGGCTAACAGGCTTCTGGGCAGAAGTGAGACCTGGAAGATGAGTAAGCATTAGCAGAACGTGAAGAAAAGGCTGCTTTAAGCAAACTGAGTGAATGACGAAACACATGACTCCCAGACTCTAGGACTTTACAGGCCAAAGAACATGTTTTCAAATTGTTTAAACCAGTGTGGTGCACACCTTTAACCCCAGCACTCAGGAGACAGAGGCAGGCAGATCTCTGTGAATCCGAGGCCAGCCTGGTCTACATAGGGAGTTTCAGAACAGCCAGGGCTGTGTAAAGAACCCTGTTTCAAAAAAAACAAGAAAGAATTGTAAGCTGCTCCAGTAGAAGGCCCACATCCGTAAGTGTGAGCAGCACAGTTAGACTCAAAAGAAGCACATGAAGTTGGGAGGGGGTAGGAGTGGATCTGGAAGGAGTAAGGGGAAGAGTTGAGGGTGATGATATCAAAATGCATTCATTATATGCTTTTATAAAACTATCAGAACCGATAAAAAATAGTCTAATTATGAGGGATAGATGAAGCATTGCAAAAGAGCAGTAAAAGGCCTATCACCATTATATACATATATGAAATTTTCAAAGAATGAATAAAATGTTTATTTAAAAAAGAATTGAGATTGGATTCCTCAAAATTTAGGAAAGAAAAACTAGGAACAAGTAGTTGCCTGGGGTAAAAGACAAACGAAATGTAAATTACACTACTTAAAGCCTGGGGCAAAGCTGAGGAGGGTTTCTATCAGAGATTAGAATATTCAAGAGAAACTGGGTGGTGGTTTCCAAACCTTTAATCCCAAGCACTCCAGGAGGCAGAAGCACGGGGGGGGGGGGGGGGGGGGGGGGGGGGGGGTGATCTTGGTGAGTTTGAGGCCAGCCTGGTCTACTGAGGGAGTTCCAGGACCCCAAAGCTACACAGAGGAACCCTGCCTTGAAGAAACAAAAGGATATTCAAAAGAAAAAACAGTGATGGTAGACTTCTGTGCTCAGAGACGAACTGAGCCGACCCTAAACTGCCACCACAAGCTGATTCTTCAGCCAACACTGCCCTAAATACGGCAGTTTTTGCAAAACAAAGAAAATAAATTTTCTCTTTTATTTTTGACATTTTTTTATAAATCTTAGTTTTGATTTGAGGAGGGGTTTCAGGGAGTGGATGCGTGTTTTGAATGTATGTTTAGGAAATCTATATTAAAATGCCGTCTAAGAAGCAGAGAGTTCAGTGGGTACGCATACGGAATACAGTGTTCACAAAATTAGTTTGGAAAAGTCACTAAACAAACACATTATTAAGGCTTTCAAAAGCGAACAGAAAACCCAGGGCTGGGGGAAGAGAGACTATAATTTACAGCATTAACAATTTAGGACATTCAAATGTATTCTCCTTTGTCTGGTCTTGAACTTATTATGAAGCCTCAATCTTGGAATCCTTCTATCTCAATCTCCAAAGTGCTGGGATCCCAGGAATGTGCCACAAGCCAATCTAAATGTAAGGTTTTCCACAAAAAATAAAAATCACAATGCATGCAAAAAAATAGAAAAGAGGCCAGGCAATGGTGGTGCATGCCTTTAACCCCCGCACTTGGGAGACAGAGGCAGGCAGATCTCTGTGAGTTTGAGGTCAGCCTGGTCTACAGAGTGAGTTCCAGGACATCTAGGGCTGTTACACAGAGAAACCCTGTCTCAAAAAAACAAAAAGAAAGAAAGAAAAGATAGTCCAGTTAAAGGAACAAAATGAGGAACTAGAGCGATGACTTAGTGGAGGACCCGAGTTCAATTCCCAGCATCCATGTCAAGCAGCTCACAACTTCCTCTAACTCCAGCTCCAACTTGTCAAATGCCCTCTTCTGGATCACATGGGAACCCACACGCAAATGCACAAACGCATACAGAGACACATAAATGAAATTCAATCTTTAAGAAATGAGCCAAACAAATTAGTAGGAACCATCCCTCAGGAAGTACAAACTGTAGGGTTTACCAAGCAAACGCTTTCAAACAGTTGACCCGAATATGATCAAATAACTAAAGGGAAACATGGACAAAAATCTAAACGAAAGAATTTTCAAATTGTGTGTGAATATTAATTTAAAAGAAGAAATATGAAGAGAAACTGAAATGATATGTTGGCTATGAAAACTACAGTAACTGAAAAATCTATCAGAGACATTTTAACAAAAGCTATAAGTATAAAGATTAGAACAGAAATAAAACTAGCCTAAAAGAGAAAAAAAAAAAACAAGGGTTGAATTTTGAAATGGTAAACTCTTTACTAGACTAACAAAGAAAATGCGAAAGAAAAATTAAATATATAAACTCCAACCTGAGGGCCAGTGAGATGTCTCAGCATGTCAAGGTGCTTGGTACCAGGTCTGACAACCTGAGTTCAGTCCCTAGAGCACACATGGAAGAAGTAGAAAACCAACTCCTCTCACTTTGTCCCTTAAACTACATACATGTACCATGGTGCGCGCGCGCGTGCACACACACACACACACACACCACAATACACAAATAAATAAATAAATGTAAAACTTTTAGTCCAAAATTAAACTGGAAACATCATCACAAAAATAAGAGAACATTATGAACAATTACATGAAAATATGAAAATATCAAAGTCATTGATAACCAGGTAGTAGTGGGCATGCCTTTAATCCCAGCACTCAGGAGGTGAGTTCAAAGCCAGCCTGGTCTACAGAGCTAGTTCCAGGACAGTGAAAGTTACACAGAGAAACCCTGTCTCAAAACTACTCTCCCCCCCCAAAAAAAAGACATTGATAAATCTCTGAAGAAAAACTCAATTTCCCAAGGTTGAATTAGGAAGAAATAGCAAAAATAGATCAATAACATAGGTTACAATAGTAATTAGAAATTAGCAATTTTAAACCTCCTATTTCCCCGAAAAAACAGGACAAAGTGATTTTACAGTTGAATTCTACCAAACTTTCAAAGAAGGCCTCATACCAGAACTGGTAAAATGGCTTAGAGGGTAAAGACACCTACTGTTAGGTTAGGGCTGCAGATCTAAATTCAATCCACAGGAACCACATGGTGGAAGAAGGGAACCAACCTTTGAACGCCCTTTGACCTTTACATACACACTATAGCATGTACGCACACACACACACACACACACACAAATAATAAGTATATGGAAAAAGAATAGCAAGACCTTTTCAATCATTATGAAATGTTAAGCGTCTGTTAAAAATAGATGACAATTAACACAGAGACACACAATTGGCCAAGGCATCGAGAATAAAAGCTTGCAGAACATCCTAAAAGGAACATCTACACTACAACCCCCTTCTCACAATTTTCAGGATCTTTGCGGAAGAGGAGGCAGAAAGACTGTAAGAGCCAAAGATGGTGAATGACCCCATGGAAACAGTAGCCATTAGACACCACCGGGCAACTGTGCATGTGAACTCACAGTGGTTATGACAACACAGCACAAGCCCTGTGCAAGCTCAAGCCAGAATAAATCTCAACATGAAGAGGAGAGGTGAACATTAAATCCCACCCCTAGTCAATGAACTATTGATAATTGACAGCTGCCGGGAGAGGGGGAGTCAGTTTTCCTTAAAACTGTAGCTACTGGTCCATTGACCATAACCCAGTGGAATGTCACACATCCGTGGGCAGGACAAATTGGACTTGATTAGTGAAGGAAAAGAAAGAGGACACAAGGTTGGGTGGAAAGAGAATGGGGGGTTGGAAGGGGTTGGGGGAGGACTGAGTACATCAAAACACATTGTTTGAAATTCTCAAAGAACTAATTTTTTTAAAAAATACAAGATAAGGGGCTAGAGAGGTGCACAGCAGTTAAGAGCACTTCCAGGGATCCTGAGTTCAAGGCCCAGCACCCACATGGTGGCTCGCAGCCATCTATAAGGGAATCCAATGCCCTCCTCCTCTGGCGAGGAGAAGAACGTGCAGACAGAGCAGTCATATACATAAACCTTTAAAAAATACAAGAAGAAAAAAATTACAAAAAGAGCTGAAGGGATACTTCCTAACACTCTTCCTGAAAACAATGTTACAAAGATATTATCCAAACAGGTGTACAAAGATATTATCCAAAAATATCTACAAGGCAGTATCTCTGATGAATGTTGACACAAAATTCTTAAATAACATGAAACAAATTGGGGCTGAGGCGACAACTCAGTAAAGTGCTGGCCACCCAAGCACAGGAACCTGCGTTCAGAGCTCCATACGTGACTTAAACATACAGACATGGCAGCAAGCACCAGTAACCGTAGCGCTGTGTGGGGTGTGGACAGAAGAAGACCAGGGGCATACCGGCCAGCTATTTGAAACAGCCAAATGAACAAGCTTCAGGTTCAATGAGAGACCTTGTCTCAAAATATAAGGCGGAAGGGCAAGGGACATGTCTCAGTGGTTTAGAGTATGTGCTGTTCTTGCAAGGCACCCAGGTTCAATTCCCAGCAACCACACAGTGGCCTGACCATCTGTAACCCCAGTCCCAGGGACTCCAACACCCTCTGTCAGCCCCGGGGACACATGTGCCACAATACATGAATATAGGCAGAACACACAAAGTGAAATGAATAGATGTTTTTAAAGTTTAAATACAATATTATAACATATAGAGATAAATTTAAAAAGAAATTGGAAGGCCTACACAATAAAAACTACAAAACACTAATGAAATAAATTGGAAAAAGACAAATTAAATGCAAAGGTTCAGTGCTCATGGATTGGGAAATTTAATATTTTAAATGTCAGTATTTCCTATAGTAATATATACATTGAATGCAACCCCTATGAAAATTTCCATGTCATTCTTCACATAAATAAAAATATGGCTTTTTTAAGGAACAATTTTTTTTGAGATAGGGAGTCTCACTATGTAACTCCAACTGACCTAGAACTCACTATGTAGACCAGGCTGGCCTTAAACTTTTTTTCTTTTTTTCTTTTTTTTTATTGCTTTATAAATAATACCATTCAAAATTTCCACTTCCTCCCCTCCTCCCATTTCCCTCCCGTTCCCCCACTCACCCTCCTCCCTCTCCCTCCACTCCTAAGACAGGGCAGGGTACCCTGGCCTGTGGGAAGTCCAAGGCCCTCCCCCCTCCATCCAGGACAATGGGGGCTGACTGAGAAGCCATTGATAATGGCACTGGGATTTGTTTCTGCTGCGTGTACTGGCTTTTGGGGATCCTAGTCTGTTCGGATGCACACCTTCCTTGACCTTAAACTTTTTAAGTTGAAGTCTCTGGGTTTAGGCCTCTTCCTCTCAAGCCAGCTAAATGGCAGGGACAGGTGCTGATCTCACTGCTAGGAGCCTTACAAACAAACCAAGTTACACAACTGTCACACACAAGCAGAGGGCCGAGGTAGGTCCCATGCAGGCCCCCTAACTGTTGGTCCAGAGTTCATGAGCTCCCACAAGCTCAGTTCAGTTGTCTCTGTGTGGGTTCCTCCGTCATGACCTTAGCATCCTGGATTGTACAATCCCTCCTCCCTTTCTTCGGGAGGACTCCCGGAGCTCGACCCAGTGTGTGATCTGTCCACATGCATACAGTCTATACTGAACAAATCCTGTTGTGGGGTACCCATCAGAGAACACTGCTCAGACGTGGCTTTAAGCCAGTAGAGTCTTTTCAGCTTGCCTTGAGGGCGACTACACAGGGTGTTTTGGAACCCAGTGTAGCACCAAGCTTTTCTCAGGGTGAGTCAGAGTGAGCTTTCAAGACACAATAAACAAAGAAAGAAAGAAACATGTTCTGGGTTGACATGCTTCAGTTAACAAGAAGAGTTAGGCAGAAGGAAACCTACAGAAGCCAAAAGCAAACTCAGAACATTTAGAGACTTTCCCAGAACTATGGGCTTTGATAGGTTAGGCCTTTGTTTTAGTTTTGGCAGACGGTGCTGTCTATGTGCTGAGTTTTAAGGCCTGAATGGCATTTCCATCATGGAGTCAGTTGTGCTAAGGTATGGGGGCACTGTTACAATCCAGCCTTGCCTTTATCCATTTTCCATTCCATAGCTCTTTGTAACTTATGGTAATTACTATTGTATATTCAGGTTTACTAGGGGAGGTAATTTTTAACAATAATTTATTCTTTGAGAATGTCATACTGTATACATATCCACACCTTACTCCCCCTACAAATTCCCCAGGATCGCAAAACACATCCTTCGCCCTACTTCATGTCCTATTATTTTATTTTTATTTCATTATTTTATAAATAACTCACTGAGTCAAATCAGTGCTGTCTGTCTGTGCGTGGGTGAGAGGCCATCACAGAAGCATGAAAAACTTACCCGTGGTCACATTTCCAAAGAAAAATGACTTTCTTTTTTTTTTTTTTTTTTTTTTTTTTTCATAACAGTTTCTTTTTTTTTTTTATTTTTTTATTGATAAAAGGAGGATAAAGAAAAGAAAAAAAAAACAAATTTCCACCTCCTCCCACCAGCCTCCCATTTCCCTCCCCCTCCTCCCACTCTTCTCCCCCTCCTCCCACTCTTCTCCCCCTCCTCCCACCCCTCTCCCCTTCCCCCCACTCCTCTCCCCCTCCCTTTCCAGTCCAGAGAGCTGTCAGGGTTCCCTGCCCTGTGGTACGTCCTAGGTCCTCCCCCCTCCATCCATATCTAGGAAGGTGAACATCCAGACTGGCTAGGCTCCCACCAAGCCAGCACATTGCATAGGATCAAAACCGCGTGCCATTGTCCTTGGCGTCTCATCAGCCCTCATTGTTCGCCATGTTCCGAGAGTCCAGTTTTATCCCATGCTTTTTCTGGTAACAGTCCAGCTGGCCTTGGTGAGCTCGCAGTAGATCATCTCCACTGTCTCAGTGGGTGGGTGCACTCCTCGTGGTCCCGACATCTTTGCTCATGTTCTCACTCCTTCTGCTCCTCATTGGGACCTTGGGAGCTCAGTCCAGTGCTCCAGTGTGGGTCTCTGTCTCTATCTCCATCGATCGCCAGATGCAAGTTCTAGGATGGTATGCAATATATTCGTCAGTATTGCTCTAGGGTAGGGTCATTTCAGGTTCCCTATCCTCAGCTGCCCAGGGAACTAACTGGGGACCTCAGCTTGGGCACCTGGGAGCCCCTCTAGGGTCAAGTCTCCTGCCCACCCTAAAGTGGGTCCCTTAACTAAGAATTGTGGTTCCGTGCCCCCCTATCCAACCTTCCTTTATCCCGATCCTCCTGTTTCCCCAAGTCCACCCTCCTTCCCTTCTACCTTTTCTCTCCCCATCTCCCCTAACCCCCATCCCACCCCACCCCCAAGATCCCACTTTTCCCCCGGCAATTTTGTCTACTTCCCTTATCCAAGAGGATAACTATATGTTTTTCCTTGGGTTCACCTTCTTACTTAGCTTCTTTAGATTCGCCTATTGTAGACTCCGTGAACCCTATTTATGGCTAGAAACCAATTATGAGTGAGTACATCCCATGTTCGTCTTTTTGGGCCTGGGATACCTCACTCAGGATAGTGTTTTCTATTTCCATCCATTTGCATGCAAAATTCGAGAAGTCATTGTTTTTTACCGCAGCGTAGTACTCTAGTGTGTATATATTCCATACTTTCTTCATCCATTCTTCCATTGAAGGGCATCTAGGTTGTTTCCAGGTTCTGGCTATTACAAATAATACTGCTATGAACATAGTTGAACAAATGCTTTTGACATGTGATAGAGCATCTCTTGGGTAAATTCCCAAGAGTGGTATTGCTGGGTCCAGGGGTAGGTTGATCCCGAATTTCCGGAGAAACCGAAACACTGACTTCCACAGTGGTTGCACAAGATTGCATTCCCACCAGCAATGGATGAGGGTACCCCTTCCTCCACAGCCTCTCCAGCAAAGGCTATCCTTGGTGTTTTTGACTTTAGCCAATCTTACAGGTGTAAGATGATATCTCAAAGTTGTTTTGATTTGCATTTCCCTGATCGCTAAGGAGGTTGAGCATGACCTTAAGTGTCTTTTGGTCATTTGAACTTCTTCTGTTGAGAATTCTCTGTTCAGTTCAGCGCCCCATTTTTTAATTGGGTTAATTAGCATTTTAAAGTCTAGTTTCTTGAGTTCTCTATATATTTTGGAGATCAGACCTTTGTCTGTTGCGGGGTTGGTGAAGATCTTCTCCCAGTCAGTAGGTTGCCTTTGTGTCTTAGTGACAGTGTCCTTTGCTTTACAGAAGCTTCTCAGTTTTAGTAGGTCCCATTTATTCAATGTTGCCCTTAATGTCTGTGCTTCTGGGGTTATACCTAAGAAGCGATCGCCTGTGCCCATCTGTTGTAGGGTATTGCCCACTTTCTCTTCTATCAGGTTCAGTGTTTTCGGGCTGATATTGAGGTCTTTAATCCATTTGGACTTGAGTTTTGTGCACGGTGATAGATATGGGTCTATTTTCATTCTTCTACAGGTTGACATCCAGTTGTGCCAGCACCATTTGTTGAAGATGCTTTCTTTCTTCCAATGTAAACTTTTAGCTCCTTTATCGAAAATGAGGTGTTCATAGGTTTGTGGGATAAAGTCCGGGTCTTCTATACGATTCCATTGGTCGACTTCTCTGTTTTTATGCCAGTACCACCCTGTTTTCATTACTGTAGCTCTGTAATAGAGTTTGAAGTCAGGGATGGTAATGCCTCCAGAAGATCCTTTATTGTATAGGATTGTTTTGGCTATCCTGGGTTTTTTGTTTTTCCATATAAAGTTGATTATTGTCCTCTCCAGATCTGTGAAGAATTTTGATGGGATCTTGATGGGGATTGCATTGAATCTATAAATTGCCTTTGGTAGAATTGCCATTTTTACTATGTTGATCCTCCCAATCCAAGAGCAAGGGATGTCCATCCATTTTTTGGTATCCTCTTCAATTTCTTTCTTCAATGCCTTAAAGTTCTTGTCAAATAGATCTTTCACTTCCTTGGTTAGATTTACCCCAAGATATTTTATGCTGTTTGTGGCTATCGTGAATGGAGAAGCTTCTCTGATTTCCCTCTCTGCTTCCATATCCTTTGAGTATAGGAGGGCGACTGATTTTTTGGAGTTGATCTTGTATCCTGCCACATTACTAAAGCTGTTTATCAGCTGTAAAAGTTCTTTGGTGGAATTTTGGGGGTCGCTTATGTACACTATCATATCATCTGCGAATAACGAAAGTTTAACTTCTTCATTTCCAATTCGAATCCCCTTGATCCCATTATGCTGTCTTATTGCTATTGCTAGAACTTCCAGCACTATATTGAAGAGGTATGGCGAAAGTGGGCAGCCTTGTCGTGTTCCTGAGTTAAGCGGGATGGCTTTGAGTTTCTCTCCATTTAATTTGATGTTAGCTGTCGGCTTGCTGTATATAGCTTTTATTATATTTAGGTATGACCCTTGTATCCCTAATCTCTCCAAGACTTTTAACATAAATGGATGTTGAATTTTGTCAAATGCTTTTTCAGCATCTAATGAAATGATCATATGGTTTTTTTCTTTCAGTTTATTTATATGATGGATTACATTGATAGATTTTCGTATGTTGAACCAGCCCTGCATCTCAGGAATGAAGCCTACTTGATCATAATGGATAATTTTTCGGATGTGTTCTTGGATTCGGTTTGCCAGTATTTTGTTGAGGATTTTTGCGTCGATATTCATGAGTGAGATCGGCCTGTAATTCTCTTTCCTGGTTGAGTCTTTGTGTGGTTTTGGTATCAGAGTAACTGTAGCTTCATAAAAGGAATTTGGTAATGACCCTTCTGTTTCTATATTGTGGAATACATTGAGGAGTATAGGTATTAGATCTTCTTGGAAGTTCTGGTAGAATTCCGCATTGAAACCATCTGGCCCTGGGCTTTTTTTGGTAGGGAGGTTTTTGATAACAGCTTCTAGTTCTTCGCGACTGACAGGTCTGTTTAGCTTGTTCACCTGGTCCTGATTTAATTTTGGTAAATCGTATTTATCTAAGAAAGTGTCCATTTCTTTTACATTTTCCAGTTTAGTGGCATACAAGCTTTTGTAGTAAGATCTAATGACTCTCTGAATTTCCTCTGTGTTTGTGGTTATGTCCCCCTTTTCATTTCTGATCTTATTAATTTGCAAATTTTCTCTCTGCCGTTTGATTAGTTTGGATAGGGGTTTGTCAATCTTGTTGATTTTTTCCAGGAACCAGCTTCTTGATTCATTGATTCTTTGGATTGTTTTTTGTGTTTCTATTTTGTTGATTTCAGCCCTCAGTTTGATTATTTCCAGTCTTCTACTCCTCCTAGGTGAGTCTGCTTCTTTTTTTTCTAGAGCTTTCAGGTGGGCTGTTAAGTCTCCAATATGTGCTTTCTCTGTTTTCTTTAAGTGGGCACTTAGTGCTATGAACTTTCCTCTCAGGACTGCTTTCATAGTGTCCCATAAGTTCGAGTATGTTGTTTCTTTATTTTCATTGAATTCAAGGAAGACTTTAATTTCTTTCTTTATTTCCTCCTTAATCCAGGTATGGTTCAGTAGTTGACTGTTCAGTTTCCATGAGTTTGTAGGCTTTCTGGGGGTAGCATTGTTGTTGAATTCTAACTTTAATCCATGGTGGTCTGATAAGACACAGGTGGTTAGTAATATTTTTTTGTAGCTGTGTAAGTTAGCTTTGTTACCAAGTATGTGGTCAATTTTCGAGAAGGTTCCATGAGCTGCCGAGAAAAAGGTATATTCTTTCCTATTTGGGTGGAATATTCTATAGATGTCTGTTAAGTCCATTTGCTTCATTACCTCCATTAATTCTCTAATTTCTCTGTTAGGTTTCTGTCTGATTGACCTGTCTATTGGTGAAAGAGGAGTGTTGAAGTCTCCTACTATTAGTGTGTGCGGTTTGATGGCTGCCTTGAATTTTAGCAATGTTTCTTTTACATACGTGGGTGCTTTTATATTAGGGGCATAGATATTCAGGATTGAGACTTCTTCCTGATGAATTTTTCCTGTTATGAGTATAAAATGTCCCTCTCCATCTCTTTTGATTGATTTAAGTTTGAAGTCAACTTTGTTAGAAATTAGTATGGCCACACCTGCTTGTTTCTTAGGTCCATTTGCTTGATAAGCCTTTTCCCAGCCCTTTACTCTGAGTAGGTGCCTGTCTTTGTGGTTGAGGTGTGTTTCTTGTAGACAGCAGAATGTTGGATCCTGTTTTCGTATCCAGTCTCTTAGCCTGTGCCTTTTTATAGGTGAGTTGAGTCCATTGACATTAAGTGATATTAATGACCAGTGGTTGTTAACTCCGGTCACTTTTTAAGTAGTAGGGTTTGTGTGTTTCCCTTCTTTGAGTTGCGCTGGTGAAGGGTCTCTAGATGTCTGAGTTATTGAGGTCTTTGTTGGACTCCTTGGTTAGTGATTTTCCTTCTATTATTTTCTGTAAGGCTGGATTTGTGGCTACGTATTGCTTAAATTTGTTTTTATCCTGGAAAATTTTGTTTTCTCCATTTATGGTGAACGAAAGCTTGGCTGGATATAGTAGTCTGGGCTTGCATCCATGGTCTCTTAGTTTTTGCAGTACATCTATCCAGGACCTTCTGGCTTTCATGGTTTCCATAGAGAAGTCAGGTGTAAGTCTGATAGGTTTACCTTTATAAGTAAGTTGGCCTTTTTCCTTTGCGGCTCTTAATATTCTTTCTTTATTCTGTATATTTTGTGTTTTGATTATTATATGGCGAGGGGATGTTTTTTTTTGATCCAGCCTATTTGGGGTTCTGTATGCCTCTTGAACCTTCATAGGTACATCCTTCTTCAGGTTGGGAAAGTTTTCTTCTATAATTTTGTTAAGTATATTTTCTGGACCGTTGAGCTGCACTTCTTCTCCTTCTTCTACTCCAATTATTCTTAGGTTTGGTCTTTTTATTGTGTCCCATATTTCCTGGATGTTTTGTGATGAGAGTTTGTTGGACTTGCTGTTTTCTTTGATCAGTGCGTTTATTTTCTCTATGTTATCCTCAGACTCTGAGATTCTTTCTTCTATCTCTTGTATTCTGCTGGTTATGCTTGTTTCTGTAGTCTCTATTCGTTTACCTAGATTTTCCATGTCCAGCCGGCCCTCTGTTTGTGTTTTCTTCTTTGCCTCCATTTCATTTTTCAAATCATGAACTGTTTCCATTATCTGCTTGATTGTTTTTCCTTGCTTTCCTAGGGTATCATTCACTGATTTACTCAATTCCTCGAACTTTCTGTTATACTTCTCATCCATTTCTATAAGGGCGTTTTTTATATGCTGTTTAAGGGTGTCAATCACTGTCATGAAGTCAGTTTTTTCTCCTTCTTCATGATTAAGGTGTTCATGTCCTCCTGTTGTGAGGTCGCTGGCTTCTGGTGGTTTCGTGTTGTTCTTCAGATTGTTGGGTGAATTCTTGCATTGGCGTCTCCCCATCTCTTCCTTCCAATATTCTCCTATGGATCTTCTTTTACAGGATCAGGTCTTCTTGCCAACTGATGTACCTTCCAAGTGATGTCACTCCCCCGTGATGTTTCTCCTGGAGTCCAGTTCCGATCTCCTTGCTGCTTGGTTAGCTTCCAAACAAAGGCCCACCCTGCTTGCTGCAGGCAGGTTATGGAGACAAAGGAGCTACCACCTTCCCCTTTGCACTCACCTTCGGGTTCAGTCCCAGCTCCCAGGCAGGCTGAACAGGGCGGCACTCTGCTCCAAGAAGGGAGGGATGGAGGGAGACAGGGGGTAGGGGGATCTGGATGTAAGCTGGATGGGATAGGAAGAGAGAGGAGGTACCGGGCAGTGTAGCCCTGTAGGTTGATCAGGAAGTGTAGGCGGGCTGTTCCCGGGTGCCGCAGCACTCACTCACCACAATGATGTCTCACTAGGTGCCCTGATCGAAACTCCCTGCTGCTTGGTTTGCTTGCAGACAGAGGGCCCACCCTGCTTGCTGCAGGCGGGCTATGGGGACAAAGAAGCCCCCGAGCTCCCCTTTACCCTAAGCTTGGGGTTAGGACCCAGCGCCCAAGCAGGCAGAGCAGGGAGGCTCTCTGCCACCAGGGAAGGGAGGGGGAAGAGAAACAGAGGGTGGGGGATCTGGATGTAAGCTGGATGGGATAGGAAGAGAGAGGAGGTACCGGGCAGTGTAGCCCTGTAGGTTGATCAGGAAGTGTAGGCGGGCTGTTCCCGGGTGCCGCAGCACTCACTCACCACAATGATGTCTCACTAGGTGCCCTGATCGAAACTCCGTGCTGCTTGGTTCGCTCGCAGACAAAGGGCCCACCCTGCTTGCTGCAGGCGGGCTATGGGGACAAAGAAGCCCCCGAGCTCCCCTTTACCCTACGCTTGGGGTTAGGACCCAGCGCCCAAGCAGGCAGAGCAGGGAGGTTCTCTGCCACCAGGGAAGGGAGGGGGAAGAGAAACAGAGGGTGGGGGGATCTGGATGTAAGCTGGATGGGATAGGAAGAGAGAGGAGGTACCGGGCAGTGTAGCCCTGTAGGTTGATCAGGAAGTGTAGGCGGGCTGTTCCCGGGTGCCGCAGCACTCACTCACCACAATGATGTCTCACTAGGTGCCCTGATCGAAACTCCGTGCTGCTTGGTTCGCTCGCAGACAGAGGGCCCACCCTGCTTGCTGCAGGCGGGCTATGGGGACAAAGAAGCCCCCGAGCTCCCCTTTACCCTACGCTTGGGGTTAGGACCCAGCGCCCAAGCAGGCAGAGCAGGGAGGCTCTCTGCCACCAGGGAAGGGAGGGGGAAGAGAAACAGAGGGTGGGGGATCTGGATGTAAGCTGGATGGGATAGGAAGAGAGAGGAGGTACCGGGCAGTGTAGCCCTGTAGGTTGATCAGGAAGTGTAGGCGGGCTGTTCCCGGGTGCCGCAGCACTCACTCACCACAATGATGTCTCACTAGGTGCCCTGATGAAACTCCGTGCTGCTTGGTTCGCTCGCAGACAAAGGGCCCACCCTGCTTGCTGCAGGCAGGTTATGGAGACAAAGGAGCTACCACCTTCCCCTTTGCACTCACCTTCGGGTTCAGTCCCAGCTCCCAGGCAGGCTGAACAGGGCGGCACTCTGCTCCAAGAAGGGAGGGATGGAGGGAGACAGGGGGTAGGGGGATCTGGATGTAAGCACAATGATGTCTCACTAGGTGCCCTGATCGAAACTCCCTGCTGCTTGGTTCGCTCGCAGACAGAGGGCCCACCCTGCTTGCTGCAGGCGGGCTATGGGGACAAAGAAGCCCCCGAGCTCCCCTTTCCCTACGCTTGGGGTTAGGACCCAGCGCCCGAGCAGGCAGAGCAGGGAGGCTCTCTGCCACCAGGGAAGGGAGGGGGAAGAGAAACAGAGGGTTGGGGATCTCGAAAAATGACTTTCTATCTTCTAGTAGCCATCAACCACCAAGAGCTCCTCGGCTTCATGACCCCATTTCATCCCTGCTGGAGTTTTAACTGGCCTGATTTCTGGCAGGTCTTCTGCAGGTTGCCACAGCTGCTGTGAGTTCCTAAGTGCAAGGGCCACGCCATACTCAGAAGACAGTGTTTCATAGGTCTCCTCCCATCCTCTCTGGCTCTCACGTTCATTCCACCACCACCCCTTCCACAATACTCCCTGAGCCTCAGGGAGGGAGTTGAAACATATAGCCAAGAGCTGGAGGGATGGCTCAGTGTTTAAGAGCACTGGCAGCTCTTTCATGGAAGCCAGGTTCAATGCCCAGCACCCACATGAAACTAATAACCTTCACAACCTCCAATCCCAAAGGATCCAGCACCCTCTTCTGTTATTTTTGATACCAAGCATGCACATGGTGCCCAGACATACATACAGGCAAAACACTCATATGCATAAAATAAATACATTTCTTTAAAAAAGACAGAAGCCTGGGGGAGGGACTGGGAAGAGAGGAGGGAAAGGAGCCCGCGGTCAGGATGTAAAATTAATAATAATAATAATAAATAATAATAATAGAAAGAAGAAGCCAGGCAGTGATGGCACATGCCTTTTAACTCAGTACTTGGAGGCAGAGGCAGCCGAATCTCTGTGAGGCCTCTGTCAAGGCCAGCCTGGTCTACACAGAGAGTTTCAGGACAGCCAGGACTGCATAGAGAAACACTGTCTCAAGAGAAAAAGAAAAGGAGATCCAATCAGAGCTAAGCACTCATGGTCACTTATTACCATCGTTTTAACCAGTTCTGAGTCTCTAAGTTAACCACCGCCCACAACAGGCTTCTCTGACCACGGTCGAGAGCAACACAGATCTATGGATCTAAATGTATGAATTTGTAAGGCAATTTGACAACATGACCATTTAGTAAAATAACAATAGTAGGCTCCACCCTAGGTCCTGTGTCCTGCTCAGCCATGGACTTTTGAGCAGGTTTGCAGTACTACATATGGATTCCCTCCTGTAGAGCAGGTCTCAAATCCAACCTGAAAGTGGCTGGTTATCCCCCTAAAAACCTGCTGTGCGGCTTGTTCCTTGGATTTCAACCTTTCTTCCAAATTGAAAAGTGTTGCAGTAGGGAAGTTGAGGCTCGGGAGATAAACAAAAGGTCATGTACGCAGACAAACAAATAAAAACCATGGAACTTGGGGCTGGAGAGATGGCTCAGCAGTTAAGAACACTGGCTGCTCTTTTAGAGGACCCAGGTTCAATTCCCAACACCCACACGGCAGCTCACAATGTCTGTAACTCAAGTTCCAGGGGATCTGCCACCCTCACACAGACATACATGTAGGCAAAACACCAATGCCCATAAATAAAAAGAAAGAAGTCATCTTGTAAAAACCTGTGGAGCTGCTGCGAACTGCATAGAGAGCTCCAGGGTTGCAGGTTTTCAGGAATCATCACCCATGTTAGGGTGGGCTTTCTGGTGATGCACCTGCTTTTGAAGTAACCCCCAATCCTTGTAAGTAAACCCGTATCCATACTCCTGTTAGCAACCCTGATTTTTTAAAAAAAACGCATTGTTTCACCAAATTGGACATTGGTGCAATCATTATTTTGGTCTGTTACGGGCTCCCTTTCGTGTGTGTGTGTGTGTGTGTGTGTGTGTGTGTGTGTGTGTGTGTGTGTGTGTTGCATCACCCCGCGAAAGGTCTCTCACACAACAGCACAACAGTCATGCTTCAGTCTCACCAGAGGCCACATCTTGCCTGAAATACAAGTATTGTATGTAGCATGTAGGGTCCAGCCCTGAGTAAGAACAATGATATGTTTTCCTCCCCTGGCTGCCTGCATAGAACCTTCTGGCACTATAAAATATAAAAGCTAGCCAACAGCGAGGAAGCTACCTGGTTAGTTCATGATTGAGCTAACCTAAATGTCCAAAAACAAAAGTGTGTGCTGTCTTCAGCAATAGGGTCTTACCATCTTGCTATGGTAGGCAGCCAAGAGCAATGACAGTAGCCTAAGCTGTCTGGGAGGTAGCCTCTGCAGTCTCCCCGAGCAGAACCTCAGGGAGATATCACATGCCTGGCACTGGGATTTTCATTTAATAGCCTGTGTGTTCTGGGAGCGTCACTGTTCATACATGCCCAGTACCTCTGTACAAACTATTTTCAGTGATATATTTTCAATAATTTTAATGGCATTTTATTTGTTTTCTATACATTTATGCATGTGTGTGTATGTGTGTGTGTGTATGTGTGTGTGTGCGCGCGCACATGCCGCGGCATATGTGAAGCAGAGAACAGCTGGCTGGAGTCAGTTCTCTCCTTCCACCGTGTGAGTTCCAGGCATCAGACCAGGCTTGATGGCAGGCACTTTTACACTCTGAGCCATCCCATTACCCTCTTTAAGTATATTTAATTGTTTAAAATTAGCTCGAAAACTAATGCATTTTTATAAGTCTTTTTCTTCTTTTATTTTTTAATTATTATTTTATGTGTAGGGGTGTTCTGTACAGATGCCTGTCTGTGCACCATGTGCTCACAAAGACCAGAAGACGATGTCTGATCTCCCCAGAACTTGAGTTACAGATGTGGTTAGCCATCAGATGTGTCCTGGGAATGAAACCTGGGTCCTGCCAGGAGAACAGCCAGTGCGCTCTTCACCCTCTCTCCAGACCCTCCACAATGTTTTGTATACATTCTTAATTTTGCTTAAATAACCGCTGCTTTCTCCTTTCCTCCATCCTCCCTTCCCCATCCTCTTTTACATCTTTAACCCCCAGGTATATTCTTCCATTTTCTTTCATAGAACATGTGTTCTGCTACCCCGTCCAACTGTGTTTTTCACTGAGCTGTACGACAGTGGGTTTCCAATGACTTCTTCATAAACTGTTCATTTTGTTTAACCTTTCTGCTTCCCACTCTCCTGTTTCCTAATCCACCATCCCCTGCTGTTTGAACCTCTCTCTTTCCAGTATTCCCCCTCTTCTTTCATTTTACCTAGTTGCTAGAATCTCTCTTCCTTAATGCACCCCTCCCAAAGTCCCTTTTCTAATGTGTGATTTCTACATGCTCTCTGAGTTAAGTACAAACACTAACCATTCAAACCGTATGAGAGAACATGTGGCATTTGTCTCCCTGAGTCTGGGTTACCTCATTCAATATAATATTTTATTTCATCCATTTCCCTGAAAATTCAAGACTTTTAGTTTTCTTTAGAGCAGAATAAAATTCCATTGCATTTATTTTCCCTTAGCCATGCAGGAGGTAATAACAGACATGAAGACTGAGTCCATTGCCTAGGTATTGTGAATGAAACAGCAATGAGCATGGGGAGGCAAGTGCCTCTGTAGTAGGATACAGAGTCCTTTGGTTACATATCCACGAGTTGTATCACTGGTCATATGGCAGTCCCAGGTGGCTCCACCAGCTTAGACTCTCACAAACAATATATAAGGCTTTCCTTTCCCCCACAACCCTGACAGCATTTGCTATCATTTGTATTTCTGACAATGGTCATTTTGGCTATGTGAATGGAATCTCAAAGTCATTTTAATCTGTGTCTCCCTGGTGGCTAAAGATGCTGAACAAATCTGACGTGTTCCTTAGCCACACAGGAATGGAGAGACTTCAGGCCACGGGGCCAGCCTGGCAGAAGGCATTCACTGGAAACAGGTCTTGAAGGTCTCTCTACAGCTCTGGTTTTGATCTGCGCTTTTTGTCACCTGCTGTGTCTCATGCCTTTTTTGTTAAAATGGATTGAAACATCTGTAACCGTGAGCCAAAACCAACCCTGCCTTTCCTCACTGTAAAGGTAAGTACACCAAGCAATAATGATGCCTCCACTTGAACAGTATGATGTATGATGTGGTCAAGTTCCCTCTACCAATTATATCAGTCCATTACTTCTTGAAATTTTCCTTTTTTTTTTTTTTGGTTCTTTTGAGACAGGGCTTCTCTGTGGTTTTGGAGTCTGTCCTGGAACTAGCTCTTGTAGACCAGGCTGGTCTCGTGAAATTTTCCTTTTTGATATTGTATTTGGGTTTTTAAATTTTATATATATATATATATATATATATATATATATATATATATATTCTTCCACTCACTTATGTCTGTGTGGCACATGCATACAATTAATTCAGCTTCACAACAGCTTTGAGAGCATAGGCAGAATGTAGCCAAATTCTTTGCCAGAGTATAACAACCTTGGGCCCAATTCCTGATAGATTCTTCATTCCCATCTGAATCCTCAAAGGCATAATAATTGCTATTTGTATACTTATTCTGTGATGGAGGAAGGTCATTGGCTCTGTCTACTCCTCCCACCTATCTTCTAACCAATGAAATGGGCCAAGGCAGTTCCTTTATTAGCCAATGACCTTCCTCCATCATTTCCCCTTTTTCGGTTTAAACAAAAAAAAAGGCTTTAACTTTAACATAGCAAAATTACATATAACAAAAGAGTTATCAAGTAAAAGTTACAATAATCTTTATCATAACTAAGGAAAACTATAACTAACTATTCTTAACTCCATCAAAGACTCCAGAAAGATACAATACTACATAAGCAAACAAGAAAAAAGCAACTTTTAAAACTCTAGAAATGACAGAGACATCTCGCTGCCTGGACAGTCACCCAAAGTTCCTCTGTACCGTTGGGGCATCCATCTTCAGCCTTCAGGCCCCTAGTATCCAGCAGACATTTCCATAAAGCAGGAAATTCCAAAGACAGTTCAGTCACTATCTGTTGTGTCCTGCAGAATGTCTTGCAGACTCTTTCATGAATCAGGAACCCCGAAAGATCATCTCACCTTAGGCAAGTTCAGTAGTCCTCTCTCTGCGGGTTCTCTGTGTCCAGTTTATGCAATAGTCCAGGCAAGAGCAGTTTCTTGACCAAATGGCTATCAAACTCCATAAGGATCCTCTTCGATGCCCATCTTCCTCTTGAAGTAGATTGGTGCTGCCAGGAGCAGAGTGTCTCATTGTCATGAAAAGTCCTCAGTTATTAAAACATTAAATGTCCTATTCTGTAATCTTTGAAAGACATGAAGAATGTCTATCTAAAATATATCTCTATATATCTAGAAAATCTAACTAACATGACTACAAGCTTTACTATTATCGATGATTATCCATTAACAACCTATATTTCTTAATTATACAGTACATATTTAAATGAACTACACAATCACAATACCTTAATCAAAATCAGAAACACTTATACATATAACAAAATTGACCTTAAATCTCTATCAATAAAGCAAAATCTATACTAATGCAAATTATTCATACCTATATCATATCCCCCTTTAAATGTAAAAGAACATTTATAAACAATATTTGGGGAACATGGGCGCAGTTTTTTCTCTCCAAACTGCTTCCTGCTGAATGGGGGCACTGTTAATCAGATCATTTAGGGTGTAACCTGTGTGCCAGGTTTATCTCAGTTGGCAGTTGAGGGAAGCAATTTTCTGAAGGTGTTCACACCAACCCTTCAGGAGGGCGTGGTCTATCATACCAAATCAGGATAGAAGAAATCCAAAGGGTCTGGTCCTCTGTGAAAACAAAAGAAGAATCTCTTTTCCAAAGTATCATATCCTTAGATCCAAATTCTGAAGTCATACCCTCATGATATCCATTCTGGTTACACTTGGCAGCCCATATAATGAAATGTCTCTCTGTACTTAGCTCCTTTACAGTCAAAAATTTTAAAGAAAACACAATGTACATAATCCAGACTCTCTGTGAATTTTCCATTTTTACGTGGCTTATTTTTATTCTATCACTTTACTTTATTCTGTCTCTTTAAAGACTTTACCTTTTTTTTTTAAACATTAACTTTATTTTCTATATTCTTTTTCTTCTCTCTCCCAAGCCTACATACATTCATCCAACAGTGTGACTCATTTAGTGGTCTGAATCTGTCCTATTGTGAATCTGCAATTTTTTACTATCCAGGAGCACTTTTGATTTGCACCTTTAAATCACTAGGCACTTAAGAATCTAAGCTGTGGCATTCCTAGGTTAAATTTTTGCTTTTTGAGCATATATCTTTGACCTGGAATAGCTCTGTAGACCAGGCTGTCTTTGAACTCTCAGAGATCCGCCTGTCTCTGCCTCCCAGGCATTGGGATTAAAGGTGTTTGCTACTACACCTTGAACTCACAGAGATCTGTTTGTCTCTGCCTTTTAGGCACTGGGATTAAAGGCGTGTGCTACCACACCTTGAAGTCACAGAGGTTTATCTCCCTCTGCCTCCCAAGTGTTGGGATTAAAGGTGTGTACTAGGACACACAACAACTCGCTTCCTTTTTTTGTTTTTTGCTTTAAGAACTTCAACTTTTAGCTTGCATATATTTTTAACACACTTTGAACCATTCAGAAATTTTCTCTGTCTTTGAATCTCTCTTTACTGTATATCTCTCTTTTTCTGACCACATGAGTCTTTCATTTACCAAGCAATCTCAGTAGGACTAAAGGCGTGGCTTTGCCGGTTAGATGTAGCCCATTCCTTAGCTTTCCAGCCTCATGGCTGAGGTACTGGCTGTAGCCATGTTTATAGCCACAACTGGCGTTTCAAGGTCCCTGCCAGCCAGCGAGCTACAACAGACAACACTCAAGTCCTCTCTCGGTAGCTGGCCCTCCTGCCTCAAACAGTCAGAGTTTGCCCTGGCAGGATGGCCCAGAAAGCCAGCATTTTTAAACGGCACAGCTTTTTTCCTGCTATGGCTGAAAACCGAAAAGCATGTGTTCAGCTTTTCGTCAACACCGTTTAGGTGTTTCGTGGCAGGACCACGAAACCAAAGCAGAAAGGAGGAAGTAAATTTTCTCTATTTATAGATGACATTATTTTCTATATAGAAAAATCCAAGGAATTCTTAAGAAAGCTATTGGAGTGAACAAACAAATTCAGTAAAATTACAGAGTTCAAATACACACACACACATGCATACACATGTGTTGTTTTGCTATGCCTATAATGAATAAAATTTAAGAAAACAATTTCATTCACAACCACATCTAAAGAATATAATAGTTGAGGCTGGAGAAATGACTCAGCAGTTGAGTACTGGCTGCTCTTCCAGAGGACCCAGATTTGATTCCCAGCACCTACATGGCAGCTCACAGCCATCTGTAACCCCAGTTCCAGGGAATCTGATCCCTCTTCTGCTCAATGTGGGCACCAGGAATTCATATAGTGCACATTTATACATGCAGGCAAAATGCTAATATAATAAAAATAAAAAGAACAAAATACTCAGGAACAAATTTAATCAAGGATATGAAAGACTTATATGGTAAAAACTACAAAGCATTACTGAAAGAAATGATATAACATCCTATGTTAAGGAAGACTTACTGTTCTTTTCTGGTGAGGTGGGGGGTTCAAGACAGGGTTTCTCTGTAGCTTTGGAGCCTGTCCTGGAACTCACTCTGTAGAGCAGGCTGGACTCGACCTCACAGAGATCTGCCTACCTCTGCCTCCCAAGTGCTGGAATTAAATGCTTGGAGTTACGGACAATTCTGAGCTGCCATATGGATACTAGAAATTGAACCTAAGTCCTCTGGAAGAGCAGCCCATGCTGCTAACCTCTGAGCCATCTCGCCAGTCTCCAACTTACTATTAAAATGCCCACCTTATCCAAAAAGATCTCCAAATTCACACAATCATTATTAAAACTGCTTCAGCATTGTATTGTTACAGATTACATTCAAAGAAGTCATCCCAAGGAAGAGCCCTGTGAGCACAGCAATCTGAATTAACTGCTTTGATAGGGGGAGAAAGCCGTGTAGGTAGAGGCAGCAAAGGAGAGCGGTGGAAGCAGATTTGGCCTGTTTCCAGAGCAGGGATGGACAGCATGGAGAAAGGTCAATGAGGCAACAGAGACCGGAAGTTGGTGGGCTGTGTGAGGACTGCGAAGTTTACCTGAACAAGTCGGGAGTCACAGAAGTGTTTTGAGAAGGAAGACAGTATTTGATTCCAGTTTGAGCAGGGTTTTAGCTCTCTGATCCACTTCAATAATCCAAGTAAAAAAGGATGAGGCCTTGGCCAACGCAATAGTTAAGAATGTGGTGAGAAATGATAAGAATTGGTTTTGCATTTTTTTAAGTAAAGACCAGCATGTTGTTGAATGCCCCCAAGGTTAGGGCAGAGGTAGACAAGATATGAGAAAGGAGGCAGGAGGTTACAGATGCCAGGTGAAAACAGACTTTAAATTCCAGCCACAGAAGCTTGATATCTATCTGATAGGCAACAGAGAATTACTGAGCTCTGAGCATGAGAGGGATTCTGTCATGTCTGGATGTTAGAACCGCCCCACAACAGTTACTATGAAGAGCAGGCCGGATAGCTAAGTCACAGATAAAGAATACAGCCCAAAGTGATTGGGATACAAGGATACGTAAAACGGGCACAATTTGAAAACTCTTAAAGAGGCAAAATGGACCAGGTTTGGTGAAAGAGTATGGAGGAGAAGATTTGGTGATCTTCTATTCATTCAACAGATTCCAGCCTTCAAATACTCCCGTAAAAAAACTACACATAGACAGCACTTGGGAGGCAGAGGCAGGCAGATCTCTGTGAGTTCGAGGCCAGCCTGGTATACAAGAGCTAGTTCCAGGACCGGAACCAAAAGCTACGGAGAAACCCTGTCTCGAAAAAATTTAAAAACAAAACAAAACAAAACTACACATAGCATATTCTATCCCCCTTAGCCTACTTTATTTCCCATAGTATTCATCTGCCGCACACAATATTAGCAAGTCAGCCCTCTATATCTGCAGTTTCTGCATCCACAAGTTCAACCAACCACAGACTGAAAGCACTTGAAGAAAAACATTGATACTGCGCATGTATGGATCTTTCACCCTCAACAGTGCAATGCAACAACTGTTTATATGGTATTTACACTGGGTGAACTGTTGTAAGTAATTTTAAAGTTATTTAAAGTACACAGAAGAGCGGGGAAGGACAGCACATGCCTGCTGTCCCAGAAACCTAGGAGGTGAGGCACAAAGATCACTTGAGCCTATGACTTTGAGACCATCCTTAGCGACATAGCAAGATTTTGTCTCAAAATTAAATTCATCAAGCCTGGTAACTCAGACCTGTAATCTTAACAATTTAGAAAGTTGTGGCAGAAGGATCCCAAATTCAAAGGCTGCCTGGGCTACAGTGAGTTCAAGTTCAGCCTGGGTAACTTCAGTGAGATCCTGTCTCAATATAAAAAGTCAAAAGATGGCACTTGCCTAGCATGTGAGAGGACATACAATATAAACAATGTTAGCCAGGCAGTAGTGGCGCACACCTTTAATCCCAGCACTCGGGAGGCAGAGGCAGGCGGATCTCTGTGAGTTCGAGGCCAGCCTGGTCTACAGAGCTAATTCCAGGACAGGCTCTAAAGCTACAGAGAAACGCTGTCTCAAAAAGAATGTATGTCATGCGTTGTATGTAAAATCTTGGTTTATATGACATGAAAACCGAAGAGGAACTATTTGGACAAAGAAGGGAATGAACAGAAGGGGGAAAAGAGAGAACAAAACAGGACAATGGGGGATATGAGCAAAGAATGATTATACAGATATATGAAGATGTCATAATTAAATCCATTGTTTTGTATCCTAACTAAAATAATAGCAAACTATGCAGTAAGACATGCTAAGTCTATATGCATATGTCATCCATTCTTCTAAAAGAGCCTTGAGCATGTACAGATTTAAGTACTTACGAAGAGCTCTGGAATCAGTTCCCCATGGATACCAAGGGACGACTGTGTTTTCCTAATGCCTGTGTTTTCCCATTAGATTGTAAAGTTCACAAGGACAGACAATGTATTTATCTGGTCGACCATTTTATCCTCGATGCACAGCAGAGTGTCTAAAATGTAGGAAGGACCAGAGATGGCCTTTGGGAAACCACATGAGGACCTGAAGATTATTTGTGACACCTCTGAGTGTCTAAGTAACTAATGCAAGCCAACAAAATCACTCTGTTTGGTTTTTGTTTTGTTTGGCGGGGGGAGAGGGGGCAGGGTCTCACACAACCCACGCTAACCTCAAACTTGTTATATAGTTGAAGGTGGCCTGGAACTCATGATCCTCCTGCCACCACCTCCCAAGTGGGATTACAGGCATGAAACAGCACACTCGGCATCACCCAGCGTCATTCCATCCTAACCTAAGGAAGCATTCTGAGAGCAAGCTGGAATGAAAATCTTAAGACAGGTGTGGCAGCTGACAGCCAGCACTTGAGAGGCAGAGAAGGAGGATCACTGAAACTTTGAGGGCAGCCTGGTGTTCATGGTAAAAAAAAATTTCTGTCTCAACGGAAAAAGGTGATTAATTATGACCATCTGCGTCGTCAGTTTTAAAGATTTACTTATTTATTATGTACACACACACCAGAAGAGGGACCAGATTTAATCATAGATAGTTGTGAGCCACCATGTGATTGTTCAGAAATGAATTTAGGACCTCTGGAAAAGCTCTTAACCACTGAGCTGTCTCTCCAGCCCTAGTCAAACTTTTTTATGTTTTTTCTATTGAGAGAGGGTCCTGTCAACTTGTGTAGGCGGGACTTGAATTCACTCTCTAGGTTAAAAAGGCTTTGAACCTGTGATCTTCCTGTAGAGCAGGAATCTGGATTTCACTCAGATTTGGCAGGTAGTATTCACACAGTGGATATTACTTCTGTACACGAAAGGAACAGACATTACATCTGTACACAGGCACAGGGGCAGACCATACATCTGTACCCAGGCACAGGAGCAGACATTACATCTCTACACAGGCACAGGGGCAGATATTACATCTGTACACAGGCACAGGGGCAGACATTACATCTGTACACAGGCACAGGAGCAGACCCTACATCTGTACACAGGCACAGGAGCAGACCATACATCTGTACACAGGCACAGGAGCAGACCATACATCTGTACACAGGCACAGGAGCAGACCATACATCTGTACACAGGCACAGGAGCAGATATTACATCTGTATACAGGCACAGGGGCAGATATTACATCTGTACACAGGCACAGGGGCAGACATTACATCTGTACACAGGCACAGGAGCAGACCATACATCTGTACACAGGCACAGGAGCAGACATTACATCTGTACACAGGCACAAGAGCAGACCATACATCTGTACACGGGCACAGGAGCAGACCATACATCTGTATACAGGCACAGGGGCAGATATTACATCTGTACAGAGGCACAGGAGCAGACATTACATCTGTACACAGGCACAAGAGCAGACCATACATCTGTACACAGGCACAGGAGCAGACCATACATCTGTACACAGGCACAGGAGCAGACCATACATCTGTACACGGGCACAGGGGCAGACATTACATCTGTACACAGGCACAGGAGCAGACCATACATCTATACACGGGCACAGGAGCAGACATTACATCTGTAAACAGGAACAAGGGCAGACATTACATCTGTACACAGGCACAGGAGCAGACCATACATCTGTACACAGGCACAGGAGCAGACCATACATCTGTACACAGGCACAGGAGCAGACCATACATCTGTACACAGGCACAGGAGCAGACCATACATCTGTACACAGGCACAGACCATACATCTGTACACAGGCACAGGGGCAGACATTACATCTGTACACAGGCACAGGAGCAGACATTACATCTGTATACAGGCACAGGGGCAGACATTACATCTGTACACAGGCACAGGAGCAGACATTACATCTGTACACAGGCACAGGAGCAGACATTACGTCTGTCCACAGGCACAGGAGCAGACCATACATCTGTACACAGGCACAGGAGCAGACATTACATCTCTACACAGGCACAGGAGCAGACCATACATCTGTACACAGGCAGAGGGGCAGACATTACATCTGTACACAGGCACAGGAGCAGACATTACATTTGTACACAGGCACAGGAGCAGACATTACATCTGTACACAGGCACAGGAGCAGACATTACATCTGTACACAGGCACAGGAGCAGATCATACATCTGTACACAGGCACAGGAGCAGACCATACATCTGTACACAGGCACAGGAGCAGACCATACATCTGTACACAGGCACAGGAGCAGACCATACATCTGTACACAGGCACAGGAGCAGACCATACATCTGTACACAGGCACAGGAGCAGATATTACATCTGTACACGGGCACAGGAGCAGACATTACATCTGTACACAGGCACAGGAGCAGACCATACATCTGTACACAGGCACAGAAACAGACATTACATCTGTACACAGGCACAGAAGGAGGCATTACATCTATACACAGGCACAGGAGCAGACCATACATCTGTACACAGGCACAGGAGCAGACATTACATCTGTACACAGGCACAGGAGCAGACCATACATCTGTACACAGGCACAGGAGCAGACATTACATCTGTACACAGGCACAGGAGCAGACATTACATCTGTACACAGGCACAGGAGCAGACATTACGTCTGTACACAGGCATAAGAGCAGACCATACATCTGTACACGGGCACAGGAGCAGACCATACATCTGTATACAGGCACAGGGGCAATATTACATCTGTACACAGGCACAAGAGCAGACATTACATCTGTACACAGGCACAGGAGCAGACCATACATCTGTACACAGGCACAGGAGCAGACCATACATCTGTACACAGGCACAGGAGCAGACATTACATCTGTACACAGGCACAGGAGCAGACCATACATCTGTACACAGGCACAGGAGCAGACCATACATCTGTACACAGGCACAAGAGCAGACATTACAACTGTACACAGGCACAGGAGCAGACATTACATCTGTATACAGGCACAGGGGCAGACATTACATCTGTACACAGGCACAGGAGCAGACATTACATCTGTACACAGGCACAGGAGCAGACATTACGTCTGTCCACAGGCACAGGAGCAGACCATACATCTGTACACAGGCACAGGAGCAGACATTACATCTGTACACAGGCACAGGAGCAGACCATACATCTGTACACAGGCACAGGAGCAGACATTACATCTGTACACAGGCACAGGAGCAGATATTACATTTGTACACAGGCACAGGAGCAGACATTACATCTGTACACAGGCACAGGAGCAGACATTACATCTGTACACAGGCACAGGAGCAGATCATACATCTGTACACAGGCACAGGAGCAGACCATACATCTGTACACAGGCACAGGAGCAGACCATACATCTGTACACAGGCACAGGAGCAGACCATACATCTGTACACAGGCACAGGAGCAGACCATACATCTGTACACAGGCACAGGAGCAGATATTACATCTGTACACGGGCACAGGAGCAGACATTACATCTGTACACAGGCACAGGAGCAGACCATACATCTGTACACAGGCACAGAAACAGACATTACATCTGTACACAGGCACAGAAGGAGGCATTACATCTATACACAGGCACAGGAGCAGACCATACATCTGTACACAGGCACAGGAGCAGACATTACATCTGTACACAGGCACAGGAGCAGACCATACATCTGTACACAGGCACAGGAGCAGACATTACATCTGTACACAGGCACAGGAGCAGACATTACATCTGTACACAGGCACAGGAGCAGACATTACGTCTGTACACAGGCATAAGAGCAGACCATACATCTGTACACGGGCACAGGAGCAGACCATACATCTGTATACAGGCACAGGGGCAATATTACATCTGTACACAGGCACAAGAGCAGACATTACATCTGTACACAGGCACAGGAGCAGACCATACATCTGTACACAGGCACAGGAGCAGACCATACATCTGTACACAGGCACAGGAGCAGACATTACATCTGTACACAGGCACAGGAGCAGACCATACATCTGTACACAGGCACAGGAGCAGACCATACATCTGTACACAGGCACAAGAGCAGACATTACAACTGTACACAGGCACAGGAGCAGACATTACATCTATACACAGGCACAGGAGCAGACATTACATCTGTACAGAGGCACAGGAGCAGACATTACATCTGTACACAGGCACAAGAGCAGATCATACATCTGTACACAGGCACAGGAGCAGACCATGCATCTGTACACAGGCACAAGAGCAGACCATACAACTGTACACGGGCACAGGGGCAGACATTACATCTGTACACAGGCACAGGAGCAGACCATACATCTGTACACGGGCACAGGAGCAGACATTACATCTGTACACAGGAACAAGGGCAGACATTACATCTGTACACAGGCACAGGAGCAGACATTACATCTGTACACAGGCACAGGAGCAGACATTACATCTGTACACAGGCACAGGAGCAGACCATACATCTGTACACAGGCACAGGAGCAGACCATACATCTGTACACAGGCACAGGAGCAGATATTACATCTGTACACGGGCACAGGAGCAGACATTACATCTGTACACAGGCACAGGAGCAGACCATACATCAGTACACAGGCACAGGAGCAGACCATACATCTGTACACGGGCACAGGAGCAGACCATACATCTGTACACAGGCACAGGAGCAGACATTACATCTGGACACAGGCACAGGAGCAGACATTACATCTGTACACAGGCACAGGAGCAGATATTACATTTGTACACAGGCACAGGAGCAGACCATACATCTGTACACAGGCACAGGAGCAGACCATACATCTGTACACAAGCACAGGAGCAGATATTACATCTGTACACGGGCACAGGAGCAGACATTACATCTGTACACAGGCACAGGAGCAGACCATACATCTGTACACAGGCACAGGAGCAGACCATACATCTGTACACGGGCACAGGAGCAGACCATACATCTGTACACAGGCACAGGAGCAGACATTACATCTGTACACAGGCACAGGAGCAGACATTACATCTGTACATAGGCACAGGAGCAGATATTACATTTGTACACAGGCACAGGAGCAGACCGTACATCTGTACACAGGCACAGGAGCAGATATTACATCTGTACACGGGCACAGGAGCAGACATTACATCTGTACACAGGCACAGGAGCAGACCATACATCTGTACACAGGCACAGGAGCAGACCATACATCTGTACACGGGCACAGGAGCAGACCATACATCTGTACACAGGCACAGGAGCAGACATTACATCTGTACACAGGCACAGGAGCAGACATTACATCTGTACACAGGCACAGGAGCAGATATTACATTTGTACACAGGCACAGGAGCAGACATTACATCTGTACACAGGCACAGGAGCAGACATTACATCTGTACACAGGCACAGGAGCAGATCATACATCTGTACACAGGCACAGGAGCAGACATTACATCTGTACACAGGCACAGGAGCAGACATTACATCTGTACACAGGCACAGGAGCAGATCATACATCTGTACACAGGCACAGGAGCAGACCATACATCTGTACACAGGCACAGGAGCAGACCATACATCTGTACACAGGCACAGGAGCAGATATTACATCTGTACACAGGCACAGGAGCAGACCGTACATCTGTACACAGGCACAGAAACAGACAATACATCTGTACACAGGCACAGAAGGAGGCATTACATCTATACACAGGCACAGGAGCAGACCATACATCTGTACACAGGCACAGGAGCAGACATTACATCTGTACACAGGCACAGGAGCAGACCATACATCTGTACACAGGCACAGGAGCAGACATTACATCTGTACACAGGCACAGGAGCAGACATTACATCTGTACACAGGCACAGGAGCAGACCATACATCTGTACACGGGCACAGGAGCAGACATTACATCTGTACACAGGAACAAGGGCAGACATTACATCTGTACACAGGCACAGGAGCAGACCATACATCTTGTCACAGGCACAGGAGCAGACCATACATCTGTACACAGGCACAGAAGCAGTCATTACATCTGTACACAGGCACAGGAGCAGACATTACATCTGTACACAGGCACAGGAGCAGACCATACATCTGTACACAGGCACAGAAACAGACATTACATCTGTACACAGGCACAGAAGGAGGCATTACATCTATACACAGGCACAGGAGCAGACCATACATCTGTACACAGGCACAGGAGCAGACATTACATCTGTACACAGGCACAGGAGCAGACCATACATCTGTACACAGGCACAGGAGCAGACATTATATCTGTATACCGGCACAGGGGCAGACATTACATCTGTACACAGGCACAGGAGCAGACATTACATCTGTACACAGGCACAGGAGCAGACATTACGTCTGTCCACAGGCACAGGAGCAGACCATACATCTGTACACAGGCACAGGAGCAGACATTACATCTGTACACAGGCACAGGAGCAGATATTACATCAATACACAGGCAGAGGAGCAGACATTACATCTGTACACAGGCACAGGAGCAGACATTACATCTGTACACAGGCACAGGAGCAGAACATACATCTGTACACGGGCACATGAGCAGACATTACATCTGTACACAGGCACAGGAGCAGACCATACATCTGTACACAGGCACAAGAGCAGACATTACATCTGTACACAGGCACAGGAGCAGACCATACATCTGTACACAGGCACAGGAGCAGACCATACATCTGTACACAGGCACAGGAGCAGACATTACATCTGTACACAGGCACAGGAGCAGACATTACATCTGTACACAGGCACAGGAGCAGACATTACATCTGTACACAGGCACAGGAGCAGATCATACATCTGTACACAGGCACAGGAGCAGACCATACATCTGTACACAGGCACAGGAGCAGACCATACATCTGTACACAGGCACAGGAGCAGACCATACATCTGTACACAGGCACAGGAGCAGACCATACATCTGTACACAGGCACAGGAGCAGATATTACATCTGTACACAGGCACAGGAGCAGACCGTACATCTGTACACAGGCACAGAAACAGACAATACATCTGTACACAGGCACAGAAGGAGGCATTACATCTATACACAGGCACAGGAGCAGACCATACATCTGTACACAGGCACAGGAGCAGACATTACATCTGTACACAGGCACAGGAGCAGACCATACATCTGTACACAGGCACAGGAGCAGACATTACATCTGTACACAGGCACAGGAGCAGACATTACATCTGTACACAGGCACAGGAGCAGACCATACATCTGTACACGGGCACAGGAGCAGACATTACATCTGTACACAGGAACAAGGGCAGACATTACATCTGTACACAGGCACAGGAGCAGACCATACATCTTGTCACAGGCACAGGAGCAGACCATACATCTGTACACAGGCACAGAAGCAGTCATTACATCTGTACACAGGCACAGGAGCAGACATTACATCTGTACACAGGCACAGGAGCAGACCATACATCTGTACACAGGCACAGAAACAGACATTACATCTGTACACAGGCACAGAAGGAGGCATTACATCTATACACAGGCACAGGAGCAGACCATACATCTGTACACAGGCACAGGAGCAGACATTACATCTGTACACAGGCACAGGAGCAGACCATACATCTGTACACAGGCACAGGAGCAGACATTATATCTGTATACCGGCACAGGGTCAGACATTACATCTGTACACAGGCACAGGAGCAGACATTACATCTGTACACAGGCACAGGAGCAGACATTACGTCTGTCCACAGGCACAGGAGCAGACCATACATCTGTACACAGGCACAGGAGCAGACATTACATCTGTACACAGGCACAGGAGCAGATATTACATCAATACACAGGCAGAGGAGCAGACATTACATCTGTACACAGGCACAGGAGCAGACATTACATCTGTACACAGGCACAGGAGCAGAACATACATCTGTACACGGGCACAGGAGCAGACATTACATCTGTACACAGGCACAGGAGCAGACCATACATCTGTACACAGGCACAAGAGCAGACATTACATCTGTACACAGGCACAGGAGCAGATATTACATCTGTACACAGGCAAAGGAGCAGACCATACATCTGTACACAGGCACAGGAGCAGAACATACATCTGTACACAGGCACAGGAGCAGAACATACATCTGTACACAGGCACAGGAGCAGACATTACATCTGTACACAGGCACAGGAGCAGACCATACATCTGTACACAGGCACAGGAGCAGACATTACATCTGTACACAGCACAGGAGCAGATATTACATCAGTACACAGGCAGAGGAGCAGACATTACATCTGTACACAGGCACAGGAACAGACATTACATCTGTACACAGGCAAAGGAGCAGACCATACATCTGTACACAGGCACAGGAGCAGACATTACATCTGTACTCAGGCAAAGGAGCAGACCATACATCTGTACACAGGCACAGGAGCAGACATTACATCTGTACACAGGCACAGGAGCAGACCATACATCTGTACACAGGCACAGGAGCAGACATTACATCTGTACACAGGCACAGAAGGAGGCATTACATCTATACACAGGCACAGGAGCAGACCATACATGTGTACACGGGCACAGGGGCAGACCATACATCTGTACACGGGCACAGGAGCAGACATTACATCTGTACACAGGCACAGAAGGAGGCATTACATCTATACACAGGCACAGGAGCAGACCATACATGTGTACACGGGCACAGGGGCAGACCATACATCTGTACACGGGCACAGGAGCAGACATTACATCTGTACACAGGAACAAGGGCAGACATTACATCTGTACACAGGCACAGGAGCAGACATTACATCTGTACACAGGCACAGGAGCAGACCATACATCTATACACAGGCACAGGAGCAGACATTACATCTGTACACAGGCACAGGAGCAGACCATACATCTGTACACGGGCACAGGAGCAGACATTACATCTGTACACAGGAACAAGGGCAGACATTACATCTGTACACAGGCACAGGAGCAGACCATACATCTGTACACAGGCACAGGAGCAGACCATACATCTGTACGCAGGCACAGGAGCAGACCATACATCTGTACACAGGCACAGGAGCAGACATTACATCTGTACACAGGCACAGGAGCAGATATTACATCAGTACACAGGCAGAGGAGCAGACATTACATCTGTACACAGGCACAGGAGCAGACATTACATCTGTACACAGGCAAAGGAGCAGACATTACATCTGTACACAGGCACAGGAGCAGACCATACATCTGTACACAGGCACAGGAGCAGACCATACATCTGTACGCAGGCACAGGAGCAGACCATACATCTGTACACAGGCACAGGAGCAGACCATACATCTGTACACAGGCACAAGAGCAGACCATACATCTGTACACAGGCACAGGAGCAGACCATACATCTGTACGCAGGCACAGGACCAGACATTACATCTGTACACAGGCAGAGGAGCAGACATTACATCTGTACACAGGCACAGGACCAGACCATACATCTGTACACAGGCACAGGAGCAGATATTACATCTGTACACAGGCACAGGAGCAGATATTACATCTGTACACGGGCACAGGAGCAGACATTACATCTGTACACAGGCACTGGAGCAGATATTACATCTGTACACGCTCACAGGAGCAGACATTACATCTGTACACAGGCACAGGAGCAGACCATACATCTGTACACAGGCACAGAAACAGACATTACATCTGTACACAGGCACAGAAGGAGGCATTACATCTATACACAGGCACAGGAGCAGACCATACATCTGTACACAGGCACAGGAGCAGACCATACATCTGTTCACATGCACAGGAACAGACATTACATCTGTACACAGGCACAGGAGCAGACATTACATCTGTACACAGGCACAGAAGCAGATATTACATCAGTACACAGGCAGAGGAGCAGACATTAAATCTATACACAGGCACAGGAGCAGACCATACATCTGTACACAGGCACAGAAACAGACATTACATCTGTACACAGACACAGAAGGAGGCATTACATCTATACACAGGCACAGGAGCAGACCATACATCTGTACGCAGGCACAGGAGCAGACATTACATCTGTACACATGCACCAGAGCAGACATTACATATGTACACAGGCAAAGGAGCAGACCATACATCTGTACACAGGCACAGGAGCAGACCATACATCTGTACACAGGCACAGGAGCAGACATTACATCTATACACAAGCACAGGAGCAGACCATACATCTGTACACAGGCACAGGAGCAGACATTACATCTGTATACAGGCACAGGGGCAGACCATACATCTGTACACAGGCACAGGAGCAGACATTACATCTTTACACAGGCACAGGAGCAGATATTATATCTGTACACAGGCACAGGAGCAGACCATACATCTGTACACAGGCACAGGAGCAGACATTACATCTGTACACAGGCACAGGAGCAGACATTACATCTGTACACAGGCACAGGAGCAGACATTACGTCTGTCCACAGGCACAGGAGCAGACCATACATCTGTACACAGGCAGAGGAGCAGACCATAAATCTGTACACAGGCACAGGAGCAGATATTACATCAGTACACAGGCAGAGAAGCAGACATTACATCTGTACACAGGCACAGGAGCAGACATTACATCTGTACACAGGCACAGGAGCAGACATTACATCTGTACACAGCACAGGAGCAGATATTACATCAGTACACAGGCACAGGAGCAGACCATACATCTGTACACAGGCACAGGAGCAGACATTACATCTGTACACAAGCACAGGAGCAGACATTACATCTGTACACAGCACAGGAGCAGACCATACATCTGTACACAGGCACAGGAGCAGACATTACATCTGTACACAGGCACAGGAGCAGACATTACATCTGTACACAGGCAAAGGAGCTGACCATACATCTGTACACAGGCACAGGAGCAGACATTACATCTGTACACAGGCAAAGGAGCAGACCATACATCTGTACACAGGCACAGGAGCAGACATTACATCTGTACACAGGCACAGGAGCAGATATTACATCTGTACACAGGCACAGAAGGAGGCATTACATCTATACACAGGCACAGGAGCAGACCATACATCTGTACACAGGCAATGGAGCAGACAATACATCTGTACACAGGCACAGGAGCAGACATTACATCTGTACACAGGCAAAGGAGCAGACATTACATCTGTACACAGGCACAGGAGCAGACCATACATCTGTACACAGGCACAGGAGCAGACCATACATCTGTACGCAGGCACAGGAGCAGACCATACATCTGTACACAGGCACAGGAGCAGACCATACATCTGTACACAGGCACAAGAGCAGACCATACATCTGTACACAGGCACAGGAGCAGACCATACATCTGTACGCAGGCACAGGACCAGACCATACATCTGTACACAGGCACAGGAGCAGACATTACATCTGTACACAGGCACAGGAGCAGACATTACATCTGTACACAGGCACAGGAGCAGACATTACATCTGTACACAGGCACAGGAGCAGACATTACATCTGTACACAGGCACAGGAGCAGACATTACATCTGTACACAGGCACAGGAGCAGACCATACATCTGTACACAGGCACAGGAGCAGACATTACATCTGTACACAGGCACAGGAGCAGATATTACATCTGTACACGGGCACAGGAGCAGACATTACATCTGTACACAGGCACAGGAGCAGACATTACATCTGTACACAGGCACAGGAGCAGACAATACATCTGTACACAGGCACAGGAGCAGATATTACATCTGTACACGGGCACAGGAGCAGACATTACATCTGTACACAGGCACAGGAGCAGACCATACATCTGTACACAGGCACAGAAACAGACATTACATCTGTACACAGGCACAGAAGGAGGCATTACATCTATACACAGGCACAGGAGCAGACCATACATCTGTACACAGGCACAGGAGCAGACCATACATCTGTACACATGCACAGGAACAGACATTACATCTGTACACAGGCACAGGAGCAGACATTACATCTGTACACAGGCACAGGAGCAGATATTACATCAGTACACAGGCAGAGGAGCAGACATTACATCTGTCCACAGGCACAGGAGCAGACCATACATCTGTACACAGGCACAGAAACAGACATTACATCTGTACACAGACACAGAAGGAGGCATTACATCTATACACAGGCACAGGAGCAGACCATACATCTGTACGCAGGCACAGGAGGAGACATTACATCTGTACACATGCACAAGAGCAGACATTACATCTGTACACAGGCAAAGGAGCAGACCATACATCTGTACACAGGCACAGGAGCAGACCATACATCTGTACACAGGCACAGGAGCAGACATTACATCTATACACAGGCACAGGAGCAGACCATACATCTGTACACAGGCACAGGAGCAGACATTACATCTGTATACAGGCACAGGGGCAGACCATACATCTGTACACAGGCACAGGAGCAGACATTACATCTTTACACAGGCACAGGAGCAGATATTATATCTGTACACAGGCACAGGAGCAGACCATACATCTGTACACAGGCACAGGAGCAGACATTACATCTGTACACAGGCACAGGAGCAGACATTACATCTGTACACAGGCACAGGAGCAGACATTACGTCTGTCCACAGGCACAGGAGCAGACCATACATCTGTACACAGGCACAGGAGCAGACATTACATCTGTACACAGGCACAGGAGCAGATATTACATGTGTACACAGGCACAGGAGCAGACATTACATCTGTACACAGGCACAGGAGCAGACCATACATCTGTACACAGGCACAGGAGCAGACCATACATCTGTACACAGGCACAGGAGCAGACATTACATCTGTACACAGGCACAGGAGCAGACCATACATCTGTACACAGGCACAGGAGCAGACATTACATCTGTACACAGGCACAGGAGCAGACATTACATCTGTACACAAGCACAGGAGCAGACCATACATCTGTACACAGGCACAGGAGCAGATCATACATCTGTACACAGGCACAGGAGCAGACATTACATCTGTACACAGGCACAGGAGCAGATATTACATCAGTACACAGGCAGAGGAGCAGACTTTACATCTGTACACAGGCACAGGAGCAGACATTACATCTGTACACAGGCAAAGGAGCAGACCATACATCTGTACACAGGCACAGGAGCAGACCATACATCTGTACACAGGCACAGAAACAGACATTACATCTGTACACAGGCACAGAAGGAGGCATTACATCTATACACAGGCACAGGAGCAGACCATACATCTGTACACAGGCAAAGGAGCAGACATTACATCTGTACACAGGCACAGGAGCAGACATTACATCTGTACACAGGCAAAGGAGCAGACCATACATCTGTACACAGGCACAGGAGCAGACCATACATCTGTACACAGGCACAGGAGCAGACCATACATCTGTACACAGGCACAGGAGCAGACATTACATCTGTACACAGGCACAGGAGCAGACATTACATCTGTACACAGGCACAGGAGCAGACATTACATCTGTACACAGGCACAGGAGCAGACATTACATCTGTACACAGGCACAGGAGCAGACATTACATCTGTACACAGGCACAGGAGCAGACCATACATCTGTACACAGGCACAGGAGCAGACATTACATCTGTACACAGGCACAGGAGCAGACATTACATCTGTACACAGGCACAGGAGCAGACCATACATCTGTACACAGGCACAGGAGCAGACATTACATCTGTACACAGGCACAGGAGCAGACCATACATCTGTACACAGGCACAGGAGCAGACCATACATCTGTACACAGGCACAGGAGCAGACATTACATCTGTACACAGGCACAGGAGCAGACCATACATCTGTACACAGGCACAGGAGCAGACATTACATCTATACCCAGGCACAGGAGCAGACCATACATCTGTACACAGGCACAGGAGCAGGCATTACATCTGTACACAGGCACAGAAGCAGACATTACATCTGTACACAGGCACAGGAGCAGACATTACATCTGTACACAGGCACAGGAGCAGACCATACATCTGTATTCAGGCACAGGAGCAGACCATACATCTGTACACAGGCACAGGAGCAGACATCACATCTGTACACAGGCAAAAGAGCAGACCATACATCTGTACACAGGCACAGGAGCAGACAATACATCTGTACACAGGCACAGGAGCAGATATTACATCTGTACACGGGCACAGGAGCAGATATTACATCTGTACACAGGCACAAGAGCAGACCATACATCTGTACACAGGCACAGGAGCAGACCATACATCTGTACATAGGCACAGGAGCAGACCATACATCTGTACACAGGCACAGGAGCAGACATTACATCTGTACACAGGCACAGGAGCAGACATTACATCTGTACACAGGCACAGGAGCAGACCATACATCTGTACACAGGCACAGGAGCAGACCATACATCTGTACACAGGCACAGAAACAGAAATTACATCTGTACACCAGCACAGAAGGAGGCATTACATCTATACACAGGCACAGGAGCAGACCATACATCTGTACACAGGCAAAGGAGCAGACATTACATCTGTACACAGGCACAGGAACAGACCATACATCTGTACACAGGCACAAGAGCAGACATTACATCTGTACACAGGCACAGGAGCAGACATTACATCTGTACACAGGCACAGGAGCAGACCATACATCTGTACACAGGCACAGGAGCAGACATTACATCTGTACACAGGCACAAGAGCAGACCATACATCTGTACACAGGCACAGGAGCAGACATTACATCTGTACACAGGCACAGGAGCAGACCATACATCTGTACACAGGCACAGGAGCAGACCATACATCTGTACACAGGCACAGGAGCAGACATTACATCTGTACACAGGCACAGGAGCAGACATTACATCTGTATACAGGCACAGGAGCAGACCATACATCTGTACACAGGCACAGGAGCAGACCATACATCTGTACACAGGCACAGGAGCAGACATTATGATGTGGGAGTGTCATATATCAATCTGTTATATGTATAAATGTTTCTGATGTAACTTTTACTTGATAACTGTTTTGTTATATGTAATTTTGCTATGTTAAAGTTAAAGCCTTCCTTTTTTTGTTTAAACAGAAAAAGGGGAAGTGATGTGGGAGCGTCATATATCAATCTGTTGATTTCATTGGCTAAGCAATAAAGGAACTGCCTCGGCCCATTTCATTGGTTAGAAGATAGGTGGGAGGAGTAGACAGAAAAGAATGCTGGGAGGAAGAGGAAGTGAGGTCAGACTCCACAGCTCTGCTCTCCGGAGCAGACGCAGGAGAGACGCCAGCCAGGTCAGACATGCTGAATCTTTCCCAGTAAGACCGGTGCTCACAGATTGTTAGAGATGGGTTGATTGGGATATCAGAATTAGCCAGTAAGGGCTAGAGCTAAGGGCCAAGCAGTTTATAAAAGAATACAGTGTCCGTGTAATTATTTCGGGGCATAAGCTAGCCAAGCCGAGCCAGGCGGCTGGGGTTTTGGGGTCCCAGCTCCGCCGCTCTTATTACTACAACATTACATCTGTACACAGGCACAGAAGCAGACATTACATCTGTACACAGGCACAGGAGCAGACCATACATCTGTACACAGGCACAGGAGCAGATATTACATCTGTACACAGGCAGAGGAGCAGACATTACATCTGTACACAGGCACAGGAGCAGTCATTACATCTGTACACAGGCACAGGAGCAGACCATACATCTGTACACAGGCACAGGAGTAGACATTACATCTGTACACAGGCACAGGAGCAGACCATACATCTGTACATTGGCACAGGAGCAGACATTACATCTGTATATAGGCACAGGAGCAGACCATACATCTGTACACAGGCACATGAGCAGACATTACATCTGTACACAGGCACAGGAGCAGACCATACATCTGTACACAGGCACAGGAGCAGACCATACATCTGTACATAGGCAGAGTAGCAGACCATACATCGGTACACAGGCACAGGAGCAGATCATACATCTGTACATTGGCACAGGAGCAGACATTACATCTGTACACAAGCAGAAGAGCAGACATTACATCTGTACACAGGCACAGGAGCAGACCATACATCTGTACACAGGCACAGGAGCAGACCATACATCTGTACATAGGCACAGTAGCAGACCATACATCGGTACACAGGCACAGGAGCAGACCATACATCTGTACATTGGCACAGGAGCAGACATTACATCTGTACACAAGCAGAAGAGCAGACATTACATCTGTACACAGGCACAGGAGCAGACCATACATCTGTACACAGGCACAGGAGCAGAAATTACATCTGTACACAGGCACAGGAGCAGACCATACATCTGTACACAGGCACAGGAGCAGACATTACATCTGTACACAGGCACAGGAGCAGACATTACATCTGTACACAGGCACAAGAGCAGATATTACATCTGTACACAGGCACATGAGCAGACCATACATCTGTACACAGGCACAGGAGCAGACATTACATCTGTACACATGCACAAGAGCAGACCATACATCTGTACACAGGCACAAGAGCAGACCATACATCTGTACACAGGCACAGGAGCAGACAATACATCTGTACACAGGCACAGGAGCAGACCATACATCTGTACACAGGCACAGGAGCAGACATTACATCTGTACACAGGCACAGGAGCAGACCATACATCTGTACACAGGCACAAGAGCAGACATTACATCTGTACACAGGCACAGGAGCAGACATTACATCTGTACACAGGCACAGGAGCAGACCATACATCTGTACACAGTAACAGGAGCAGACATTACATCTGTACACGGGCACAGGAGCAGACCATACATCTGTACACAGGCACAGGAACAGACATTACATCTGTACACAGGCACAGGAGCAGACAATACATCTGTACACAGGCACAGGAGCAGACAATACATCTGTACACAGGCACAGGAGCAGACCATACATCTGTACACAGGCACAGGAGCAGACATTACATCTGTACACAGGCACAGGAGTAGACCATACATCTGTACACAGGCACAAGAGCAGACATTACATCTGTACACAGGCACAGGAGCAGACCATACATCTGTACACAGGCATAGGAACAGACCATACATCTCTACACAGGCACAGGAGCAGATATTACATCTGTATACAGGCACAGGGGCAGATATTACATCTGTACACAGGCACAGGAGCAGATCATACATCTGTACACAGGCACAGGAGCAAACCATACATCTGTACACAGGCACATGAGCAGACATTACATCTGTACACATGCACAGGAGCAGACCATACATCTGTACAAAGGCACAGGAGCAGACATTACATCTGTACACAGGCACAGGAGCAGACCATACATATGGACACAGGCACAGGACCAGACCATACATCTGTACACAGGCAGAGGAGCAGACCATACATCTGTACACAGGCACAGGAGCAGACATTACATCTGTACACAGGCACAGGAGCAGACATTACATCTATACACAGGCACAGGAGCAGACCATACATCTGTACACAGGCACAGGAGCAGACCATACATCTGTACACAGGCACAGGAGAAGACAATACATCTGTACACAGGCACAGGAGCAGATCATACATCTGTACACAGGCACAGGAGGAGACATTACATCTGTACAGAGGCACAGGAGCAGACATTACATCTGTACACAGGCACAGGAGCAGACATTACATGTCTACAGAGGAAAAGGAGCAGACATTACATCTGTACACAGGCACAGGAGCAGACATTACATGTCTACAGAGGAAAAGGAGCAGACCATACATCAGTACACAGGCACAGGAGCAGACATTACATCTGTACACAGGCACAGGAGCAGACCATACATCTGTACACAGGCATAGGAACAGACCATACATCTGTACACAGGCACAGAAGGAGATATTACATCTGTACACAGGCACAGGAGCAGGCATTACATCTATACACAGGCACAGGAGCAGACCATACATCTGTACACAGGCAAAGGAGCAGACATTACATCTATAAACAGGCACAAGAGCAGACATTACATCTATACACAGGCCCAGGAGCAGACATTACATCTGTACACAGGCACAGGAGCAGACCATACATCGGTACACCGGCACAGGAGCAGACCATACATCTGTACACAGGCACAGGAGCAGACCATACATCTGTATACAGGCACAGGAGCAGACATTACATCTGTACACAGGCACAGGAGCAGACATTACATCTGTACACAGGCACAGGGGCAGACATTACATCTGTACACAGGCACAGGAGCAGACATTACATCTGTACACAGGCACAGGAGCAGACATTACATCTGTACACAGGCACAGGAGCAGATATTACATCTGTACACGGGCACAGGAGCAGACCATACATCTGTACACAGGCACAAGAGCAGACATTACATCTGTACACAGGCACAGGAGCAGATATTACATCTGTACACAGGCAGAGGGGCATATATTACATCTATACACATGCACAGGAGCAGACCATACATATATACACAGGCACAGGAGCAGACATTACATCTGTACACAGTCACAGGAGCAGACATTACATCTGTACACAGGCACAAGAGCAGACATTACATCTGTACACAGGCAAAGGGGCAGACATTACATCTGTACACAGGCACAGGAGCAGACATTACATCTGTACACAGGCACAGGAGCAGACATTACATCTGTACACAGGCAGAGGAGCAGACCATACATCTGTACACAGGCACAGAAGCAGTCATTACATCTGTACACAGGCACAGGGGCAGACCATACATCTGTACACAGGCACAAGAGCAGACATTACATCTGTACAAAGGCACAGGAGCAGACATTACATCTGTACACAGGCACAGGAGCAGACCATACATCTGTACACAGCAACAGGAGCAGGCATTACATCTGTACACGGGCACAGGAGCAGACCATACATCTGTACACAGGCACAGGAACAGACATTACATCTGTACACAGGCACAGGAGCAGACCATACATCTGTACACAGGCACAGGAGCAGACAATACATCTGTACACAGGCACAGGAGCAGACAATACATCTGTACACAGGCACAGGAGCAGACCATACATCTGTACACAGGCACAGGAGCAGACATTACATCTGTACACAGGCACAGGAGCAGACATTACATCTGTACACAGGCACAGGAGTAGACCATACATCTGTACACAGGCACAAGAGCAGACATTACATCTGTACACAGGCACAGGAGCAGACCATACATCTGTACACAGGCATAGGAACAGACCATACATCTGTACACAGGCACAGGAGCAGACATTACATCTGTATACAGGCACAGGGGCAGATATTACATCTGTACACAGGCACAGGAGCAGATCATACATCTGTACACAGGCACAGGAGCAAACCATACATCTGTACACAGGCACATGAGCAGACATTACATCTGTACACATGCACAGGAGCAGACCATACATCTGTACACAGGCACAGGAGCAGACATTACATCTGTACACAGGCAAAGGAGCAGACCATACATATGGACACAGGCACAGGACCAGACCATACATCTGTACACAGGCAGAGGAGCAGACCATACATCTGTACACAGGCACAGGAGCAGACATTACATCTGTACACTGGCACAGGAGCAGAAATTACATCTGTACACAGGCACAGGAGCAGACCATACATCTGTACACAGGCACAGGAGCAGACCATACATCTGTACACAGGCACAGGAGAAGACCATACATCTGTACACAGGCACAGGAGCAGATCATACATCTGTACACAGGCACAGGAGGAGACATTACATCTGTACAGAGGCACAGGAGCAGACATTATATCTGTACACAGGCACAGGAGCAGACCATACATCTGTACACAGGCAAAGGAGCAGACATTACATCTATACACAGGCACAAGAGCAGACATTACATCTGTACACAGGCACAGGGGCAGATATTACATCAGGACACAGGCAGAGGAGCAGACCATACATCTGTACACAGGCACAGGAGCAGACCATACATCTGTACACAGGCACAGGAGCAGATCATACATCTGTACACAGGCACAGGAGGAGACATTACATCTGTACACAGGCACAGGAGCAGACATTACATGTCTACAGAGGAAAAGGAGCAGACATTACATCTGTACACAGGCACAGGAGCAGACATTACATGTCTACAGAGGAAAAGGAGCAGACCATACATCTGTACACAGGCACAGGAGCAGACATTACATCTGTACACAGGCACAGGAGCAGACCATACATCTGTACACAGGCATAGGAACAGACCATACATCTGTACACAGGCACAGAAGCAGATATTACATCTGTACACAGGCACAGGAGCAGGCATTACATCTATACACAGGCACAGGAGCAGACCATACATCTGTACACAGGCAAAGGAGCAGACATTACATCTATACACAGGCACAAGAGCAGACATTACATCTGTACACAGGGACAGGAGCAGACATTACATCTGTACACAGGCACAGGAGCAGACCATACATCGGTACACAGGCACAGGAGCAGACCATACATCTGTACACAGGCACAGGAGGAGACCATACATCTGTATACAGGCACAGGAGCAGACATTACATGTGTACACAGGCACAAGAACAGACATTACATCCGTACACAGGCACAGGAGCAGACATTACATCTGTACACAGGCACAGGAGCAGACATTACATCTGTACACAGGCACAGGAGCAGACCATACATCTGTACACAGGCACAGGAGCAGACATTACATCTGTACACAGGCACAGGAGCAGACCATACATCTGTACACAGGCACAGGAGCAGACCATACATCTGTACACAGGCACAGGAGCAGACATTACATCTGTACACAGGCACAGGAGCAGACCATACATCTGTACACAGGCACAGGAGCAGACATTACATCTATACCCAGGCACAGGAGCAGACCATACATCTGTACACAGGCACAGGAGCAGGCATTACATCTGTACACAGGCACAGAAGCAGACATTACATCTGTACACAGGCACAGGAGCAGACATTACATCTGTACACAGGCACAGGAGCAGACCATACATCTGTATTCAGGCACAGGAGCAGACCATACATCTGTACACAGGCACAGGAGCAGATATCACATCTGTACACAGGCAAAAGAGCAGACCATACATCTGTACACAGGCACAGGAGCAGACAATACATCTGTACACAGGCACAGGAGCAGATATTACATCTGTACACGGGCACAGGAGCAGATATTACATCTGTACACAGGCACAAGAGCAGACCATACATCTGTACACAGGCACAGGAGCAGACCATACATCTGTACATAGGCACAGGAGCAGACCATACATCTGTACACAGGCACAGGAGCAGACATTACATCTGTACACAGGCACAGGAGCAGACATTACATCTGTACACAGGCACAGGAGCAGACCATACATCTGTACACAGGCACAGGAGCAGACCATACATCTGTACACAGGCACAGAAACAGAAATTACATCTGTACACCAGCACAGAAGGAGGCATTACATCTATACACAGGCACAGGAGCAGACCATACATCTGTACACAGGCAAAGGAGCAGACATTACATCTGTACACAGGCACAGGAACAGACCATACATCTGTACACAGGCACAAGAGCAGACATTACATCTGTACACAGGCACAGGAGCAGACATTACATCTGTACACAGGCACAGGAGCAGACCATACATCTGTACACAGGCACAGGAGCAGACATTACATCTGTACACAGGCACAAGAGCAGACCATACATCTGTACACAGGCACAGGAGCAGACATTACATCTGTACACAGGCACAGGAGCAGACCATACATCTGTACACAGGCACAGGAGCAGACCATACATCTGTACACAGGCACAGGAGCAGACATTACATCTGTACACAGGCACAGGAGCAGACATTACATCTGTATACAGGCACAGGAGCAGACCATACATCTGTACACAGGCACAGGAGCAGACCATACATCTGTACACAGGCACAGGAGCAGACATTATGATGTGGGAGTGTCATATATCAATCTGTTATATGTATAAATGTTTCTGATGTAACTTTTACTTGATAACTGTTTTGTTATATGTAATTTTGCTATGTTAAAGTTAAAGCCTTCCTTTTTTTGTTTAAACAGAAAAAGGGGAAGTGATGTGGGAGCGTCATATATCAATCTGTTGATTTCATTGGCTAAGCAATAAAGGAACTGCCTCGGCCCATTTCATTGGTTAGAAGATAGGTGGGAGGAGTAGACAGAAAAGAATGCTGGGAGGAAGAGGAAGTGAGGTCAGACTCCACAGCTCTGCTCTCCGGAGCAGACGCAGGAGAGACGCCAGCCAGGTCAGACATGCTGAATCTTTCCCAGTAAGACCGGTGCTCACAGATTGTTAGAGATGGGTTGATTGGGATATCAGAATTAGCCAGTAAGGGCTAGAGCTAAGGGCCAAGCAGTTTATAAAAGAATACAGTGTCCGTGTAATTATTTCGGGGCATAAGCTAGCCAAGCCGAGCCAGGCGGCTGGGGTTTTGGGGTCCCAGCTCCGCCGCTCTTATTACTACAACATTACATCTGTACACAGGCACAGAAGCAGACATTACATCTGTACACAGGCACAGGAGCAGACCATACATCTGTACACAGGCACAGGAGCAGATATTACATCTGTACACAGGCAGAGGAGCAGACATTACATCTGTACACAGGCACAGGAGCAGTCATTACATCTGTACACAGGCACAGGAGCAGACCATACATCTGTACACAGGCACAGGAGTAGACATTACATCTGTACACAGGCACAGGAGCAGACCATACATCTGTACATTGGCACAGGAGCAGACATTACATCTGTATATAGGCACAGGAGCAGACCATACATCTGTACACAGGCACATGAGCAGACATTACATCTGTACACAGGCACAGGAGCAGACCATACATCTGTACACAGGCACAGGAGCAGACCATACATCTGTACATAGGCAGAGTAGCAGACCATACATCGGTACACAGGCACAGGAGCAGACCATACATCTGTACATTGGCACAGGAGCAGACATTACATCTGTACACAAGCAGAAGAGCAGACATTACATCTGTACACAGGCACAGGAGCAGACCATACATCTGTACACAGGCACAGGAGCAGACCATACATCTGTACATAGGCACAGTAGCAGACCATACATCGGTACACAGGCACAGGAGCAGACCATACATCTGTACATTGGCACAGGAGCAGACATTACATCTGTACACAAGCAGAAGAGCAGACATTACATCTGTACACAGGCACAGGAGCAGACCATACATCTGTACACAGGCACAGGAGCAGAAATTACATCTGTACACAGGCACAGGAGCAGACCATACATCTGTACACAGGCACAGGAGCAGACATTACATCTGTACACAGGCACAGGAGCAGACATTACATCTGTACACAGGCACAAGAGCAGATATTACATCTGTACACAGGCACATGAGCAGACCATACATCTGTACACAGGCACAGGAGCAGACATTACATCTGTACACATGCACAAGAGCAGACCATACATCTGTCCACAGGCACAAGAGCAGACCATACATCTGTACACAGGCACAGGAGCAGACAATACATCTGTACACAGGCACAGGAGCAGACCATACATCTGTACACAGGCACAGGAGCAGACATTACATCTGTACACAGGCACAGGAGCAGACCATACATCTGTACACAGGCACAAGAGCAGACATTACATCTGTACACAGGCACAGGAGCAGACATTACATCTGTACACAGGCACAGGAGCAGACCATACATCTGTACACAGTAACAGGAGCAGACATTACATCTGTACACGGGCACAGGAGCAGACCATACATCTGTACACAGGCACAGGAACAGACATTACATCTGTACACAGGCACAGGAGCAGACAATACATCTGTACACAGGCACAGGAGCAGACAATACATCTGTACACAGGCACAGGAGCAGACCATACATCTGTACACTGGCACAGGAGCAGACATTACATCTGTACACAGGCACAGGAGTAGACCATACATCTGTACACAGGCACAAGAGCAGACATTACATCTGTACACAGGCACAGGAGCAGACCATACATCTGTACACAGGCATAGGAACAGACCATACATCTCTACACAGGCACAGGAGCAGACATTACATCTGTATACAGGCACAGGGGCAGATATTACATCTGTACACAGGCACAGGAGCAGATCATACATCTGTACACAGGCACAGGAGCAAACCATACATCTGTACACAGGCACATGAGCAGACATTACATCTGTACACATGCACAGGAGCAGACCATACATCTGTACACAGGCACAGGAGCAGACATTACATCTGTACACAGGCACAGGAGCAGACCATACATATGGACACAGGCACAGGACCAGACCATACATCTGTACACAGGCAGAGGAGCAGACCATACATCTGTACACAGGCACAGGAGCAGACATTACATCTGTACACAGGCACAGGAGCAGACATTACATCTATACACAGGCACAGGAGCAGACCATACATCTGTACACAGGCACAGGAGCAGACCATACATCAGTACACAGGCACAGGAGAAGACAATACATCTGTACACAGGCACAGGAGCAGATCATACATCTGTACACAGGCACAGGAGGAGACATTACATCTGTACAGAGGCACAGGAGCAGACATTACATCTGTACACAGGCACAGGAGCAGACATTACATGTCTACAGAGGAAAAGGAGCAGACATTACATCTGTACACAGGCACAGGAGAGACATTACATGTCTACAGAGGAAAAGGAGCAGACCATACATCAGTACACAGGCACAGGAGCAGACATTACATCTGTACACAGGCACAGGAGCAGACCATACATCTGTACACAGGCATAGGAACAGACCATACATCTGTACACAGGCACAGAAGGAGATATTACATCTGTACACAGGCACAGGAGCAGGCATTACATCTATACACAGGCACAGGAGCAGACCATACATCTGTACACAGGCAAAGGAGCAGACATTACATCTATACACAGGCACAAGAGCAGGCATTACATCTATACACAGGCCCAGGAGCAGACATTACATCTGTACACAGGCACAGGAGCAGACCATACATCGGTACACCGGCACAGGAGCAGACCATACATCTGTACACAGGCACAGGAGCAGACCATACATCTGTATACAGGCACAGGAGCAGACATTACATCTGTACACAGGCACAGGAGCAGACATTACATCTGTACACAGGCACAGGGGCAGACATTACATCTGTACACAGGCACAGGAGCAGACATTACATCTGTACACAGGCACAGGAGCAGACATTACATCTGTACACAGGCAAAGGAGCAGATATTACATCTGTACACGGGCACAGGAGCAGACCATACATCTGTACACAGGCACAAGAGCAGACATTACATCTGTACACAGGCACAGGAGCAGATATTACATCTGTACACAGGCAGAGGGGCATATATTACATCTATACACATGCACAGGAGCAGACCATACATATGTACACAGGCACAGGAGCAGACATTACATCTGTACACAGTCACAGGAGCAGACATTACATCTGTACACAGGCACAAGAGCAGACATTACATCTGTACACAGGCAAAAGGGCAGACATTACATCTGTACACAGGCACAGGAGCAGACATTACATCTGTACACAGGCACAGGAGCAGACATTACATCTGTACACAGGCAGAGGAGCAGACCATACATCTGTACACAGGCACAGAAGCAGTCATTACATCTGTACACAGGCACAGGGGCAGACCATACATCTGTACACAGGCACAAGAGCAGACATTACATCTGTACAAAGGCACAGGAGCAGACATTACATCTGTACACAGGCACAGGAGCAGACCATACATCTGTACACAGCAACAGGAGCAGGCATTACATCTGTACACAGGCACAGGAGCAGACCATACATCTGTACACAGGCACAGGAACAGACATTACATCTGTACACAGGCACAGGAGCAGACCATACATCTGTACACAGGCACAGGAGCAGACAATACATCTGTACACAGGCACAGGAGCAGACAATACATCTGTACACAGGCACAGGAGCAGACCATACATCTGTACACAGGCACAGGAGCAGACATTACATCTGTACACAGGCACAGGAGCAGACATTACATCTGTACACAGGCACAGGAGTAGACCATACATCTGTACACAGGCACAAGAGCAGACATTACATCTGTACACAGGCACAGGAGCAGACCATACATCTGTACACAGGCATAGGAACAGACCATACATCTGTACACAGGCACAGGAGCAGACATTACATCTGTATACAGGCACAGGGGCAGATATTACATCTGTACACAGGCACAGGAGCAGATCATACATCTGTACACAGGCACAGGAGCAAACCATACATCTGTACACAGGCACATGAGCAGACATTACATCTGTACACATGCACAGGAGCAGACCATACATCTGTACACAGGCACAGGAGCAGACATTACATCTGTACACAGGCACAGGAGCAGACCATACATATGGACACAGGCACAGGACCAGACCATACATCTGTACACAGGCAGAGGAGCAGACCATACATCTGTACACAGGCACAGGAGCAGACATTACATCTGTACACAGGCACAGGAGCAGACAATACATCTGTACACAGGCACAGGAGCAGATATTACATCTGTACACGGGCACAGGAGCAGATATTACATCTGTACACAGGCACAAGAGCAGACCATACATCTGTACACAGGCACAGGAGCAGACCATACATCTGTACACAGGCACAGGAGCAGATATTACATCTGTACACGGGCACAGGAGCAGATATTACATCTGTACACAGGCACAAGAGCAGACCATACATCTGTACACAGGCACAGGAGCAGACCATACATCTGTACATAGGCACAGGAGCAGACCATACATCTGTACACAGGCACAGGAGCAGACATTACATCTGTACACAGGCACAGGAGCAGACATTACATCTGTACACAGGCACAGGAGCAGACCATACATCTGTACACAGGCACAGGAGCAGACCATACATCTGTACACAGGCACAGAAACAGAAATTACATCTGTACACCAGCACAGAAGGAGGCATTACATCTATACACAGGCACAGGAGCAGACCATACATCTGTACACAGGCAAAGGAGCAGACATTACATCTGTACACAGGCACAGGAACAGACCATACATCTGTACACAGGCACAAGAGCAGACATTACATCTGTACACAGGCACAGGAGCAGACATTACATCTGTACACAGGCACAGGAGCAGACCATACATCTGTACACAGGCACAGGAGCAGACATTACATCTGTACACAGGCACAAGAGCAGACCATACATCTGTACACAGGCACAGGAGCAGACATTACATCTGTACACAGGCACAGGAGCAGACCATACATCTGTACACAGGCACAGGAGCAGACCATACATCTGTACACAGGCACAGGAGCAGACATTACATCTGTACACAGGCACAGGAGCAGACATTACATCTGTATACAGGCACAGGAGCAGACCATACATCTGTACACAGGCACAGGAGCAGACCATACATCTGTACACAGGCACAGGAGCAGACATTATGATGTGGGAGTGTCATATATCAATCTGTTATATGTATAAATGTTTCTGATGTAACTTTTACTTGATAACTGTTTTGTTATATGTAATTTTGCTATGTTAAAGTTAAAGCCTTCCTTTTTTTGTTTAAACAGAAAAAGGGGAAGTGATGTGGGAGCGTCATATATCAATCTGTTGATTTCATTGGCTAAGCAATAAAGGAACTGCCTCGGCCCATTTCATTGGTTAGAAGATAGGTGGGAGGAGTAGACAGAAAAGAATGCTGGGAGGAAGAGGAAGTGAGGTCAGACTCCACAGCTCTGCTCTCCGGAGCAGACGCAGGAGAGACGCCAGCCAGGTCAGACATGCTGAATCTTTCCCAGTAAGACCGGTGCTCACAGATTGTTAGAGATGGGTTGATTGGGATATCAGAATTAGCCAGTAAGGGCTAGAGCTAAGGGCCAAGCAGTTTATAAAAGAATACAGTGTCCGTGTAATTATTTCGGGGCATAAGCTAGCCAAGCCGAGCCAGGCGGCTGGGGTTTTGGGGTCCCAGCTCCGCCGCTCTTATTACTACAACATTACATCTGTACACAGGCACAGAAGCAGACATTACATCTGTACACAGGCACAGGAGCAGACCATACATCTGTACACAGGCACAGGAGCAGATATTACATCTGTACACAGGCAGAGGAGCAGACATTACATCTGTACACAGGCACAGGAGCAGTCATTACATCTGTACACAGGCACAGGAGCAGACCATACATCTGTACACAGGCACAGGAGTAGACATTACATCTGTACACAGGCACAGGAGCAGACCATACATCTGTACATTGGCACAGGAGCAGACATTACATCTGTATATAGGCACAGGAGCAGACCATACATCTGTACACAGGCACATGAGCAGACATTACATCTGTACACAGGCACAGGAGCAGACCATACATCTGTACACAGGCACAGGAGCAGACCATACATCTGTACATAGGCAGAGTAGCAGACCATACATCGGTACACAGGCACAGGAGCAGACCATACATCTGTACATTGGCACAGGAGCAGACATTACATCTGTACACAAGCAGAAGAGCAGACATTACATCTGTACACAGGCACAGGAGCAGACCATACATCTGTACACAGGCACAGGAGCAGACCATACATCTGTACATAGGCACAGTAGCAGACCATACATCGGTACACAGGCACAGGAGCAGACCATACATCTGTACATTGGCACAGGAGCAGACATTACATCTGTACACAAGCAGAAGAGCAGACATTACATCTGTACACAGGCACAGGAGCAGACCATACATCTGTACACAGGCACAGGAGCAGAAATTACATCTGTACACAGGCACAGGAGCAGACCATACATCTGTACACAGGCACAGGAGCAGACATTACATCTGTACACAGGCACAGGAGCAGACATTACATCTGTACACAGGCACAAGAGCAGATATTACATCTGTACACAGGCACATGAGCAGACCATACATCTGTACACAGGCACAGGAGCAGACATTACATCTGTACACATGCACAAGAGCAGACCATACATCTGTCCACAGGCACAAGAGCAGACCATACATCTGTACACAGGCACAGGAGCAGACAATACATCTGTACACAGGCACAGGAGCAGACCATACATCTGTACACAGGCACAGGAGCAGACATTACATCTGTACACAGGCACAGGAGCAGACCATACATCTGTACACAGGCACAAGAGCAGACATTACATCTGTACACAGGCACAGGAGCAGACATTACATCTGTACACAGGCACAGGAGCAGACCATACATCTGTACACAGTAACAGGAGCAGACATTACATCTGTACACGGGCACAGGAGCAGACCATACATCTGTACACAGGCACAGGAACAGACATTACATCTGTACACAGGCACAGGAGCAGACAATACATCTGTACACAGGCACAGGAGCAGACAATACATCTGTACACAGGCACAGGAGCAGACCATACATCTGTACACTGGCACAGGAGCAGACATTACATCTGTACACAGGCACAGGAGTAGACCATACATCTGTACACAGGCACAAGAGCAGACATTACATCTGTACACAGGCACAGGAGCAGACCATACATCTGTACACAGGCATAGGAACAGACCATACATCTCTACACAGGCACAGGAGCAGACATTACATCTGTATACAGGCACAGGGGCAGATATTACATCTGTACACAGGCACAGGAGCAGATCATACATCTGTACACAGGCACAGGAGCAAACCATACATCTGTACACAGGCACATGAGCAGACATTACATCTGTACACATGCACAGGAGCAGACCATACATCTGTACACAGGCACAGGAGCAGACATTACATCTGTACACAGGCACAGGAGCAGACCATACATATGGACACAGGCACAGGACCAGACCATACATCTGTACACAGGCAGAGGAGCAGACCATACATCTGTACACAGGCACAGGAGCAGACATTACATCTGTACACAGGCACAGGAGCAGACATTACATCTATACACAGGCACAGGAGCAGACCATACATCTGTACACAGGCACAGGAGCAGACCATACATCAGTACACAGGCACAGGAGAAGACAATACATCTGTACACAGGCACAGGAGCAGATCATACATCTGTACACAGGCACAGGAGGAGACATTACATCTGTACAGAGGCACAGGAGCAGACATTACATCTGTACACAGGCACAGGAGCAGACATTACATGTCTACAGAGGAAAAGGAGCAGACATTACATCTGTACACAGGCACAGGAGCAGACATTACATGTCTACAGAGGAAAAGGAGCAGACCATACATCAGTACACAGGCACAGGAGCAGACATTACATCTGTACACAGGCACAGGAGCAGACCATACATCTGTACACAGGCATAGGAACAGACCATACATCTGTACACAGGCACAGAAGGAGATATTACATCTGTACACAGGCACAGGAGCAGGCATTACATCTATACACAGGCACAGGAGCAGACCATACATCTGTACACAGGCAAAGGAGCAGACATTACATCTATACACAGGCACAAGAGCAGGCATTACATCTATACACAGGCCCAGGAGCAGACATTACATCTGTACACAGGCACAGGAGCAGACCATACATCGGTACACCGGCACAGGAGCAGACCATACATCTGTACACAGGCACAGGAGCAGACCATACATCTGTATACAGGCACAGGAGCAGACATTACATCTGTACACAGGCACAGGAGCAGACATTACATCTGTACACAGGCACAGGGGCAGACATTACATCTGTACACAGGCACAGGAGCAGACATTACATCTGTACACAGGCACAGGAGCAGACATTACATCTGTACACAGGCAAAGGAGCAGATATTACATCTGTACACGGGCACAGGAGCAGACCATACATCTGTACACAGGCACAAGAGCAGACATTACATCTGTACACAGGCACAGGAGCAGATATTACATCTGTACACAGGCAGAGGGGCATATATTACATCTATACACATGCACAGGAGCAGACCATACATATGTACACAGGCACAGGAGCAGACATTACATCTGTACACAGTCACAGGAGCAGACATTACATCTGTACACAGGCACAAGAGCAGACATTACATCTGTACACAGGCAAAAGGGCAGACATTACATCTGTACACAGGCACAGGAGCAGACATTACATCTGTACACAGGCACAGGAGCAGACATTACATCTGTACACAGGCAGAGGAGCAGACCATACATCTGTACACAGGCACAGAAGCAGTCATTACATCTGTACACAGGCACAGGGGCAGACCATACATCTGTACACAGGCACAAGAGCAGACATTACATCTGTACAAAGGCACAGGAGCAGACATTACATCTGTACACAGGCACAGGAGCAGACCATACATCTGTACACAGCAACAGGAGCAGGCATTACATCTGTACACAGGCACAGGAGCAGACCATACATCTGTACACAGGCACAGGAACAGACATTACATCTGTACACAGGCACAGGAGCAGACCATACATCTGTACACAGGCACAGGAGCAGACAATACATCTGTACACAGGCACAGGAGCAGACAATACATCTGTACACAGGCACAGGAGCAGACCATACATCTGTACACAGGCACAGGAGCAGACATTACATCTGTACACAGGCACAGGAGCAGACATTACATCTGTACACAGGCACAGGAGTAGACCATACATCTGTACACAGGCACAAGAGCAGACATTACATCTGTACACAGGCACAGGAGCAGACCATACATCTGTACACAGGCATAGGAACAGACCATACATCTGTACACAGGCACAGGAGCAGACATTACATCTGTATACAGGCACAGGGGCAGATATTACATCTGTACACAGGCACAGGAGCAGATCATACATCTGTACACAGGCACAGGAGCAAACCATACATCTGTACACAGGCACATGAGCAGACATTACATCTGTACACATGCACAGGAGCAGACCATACATCTGTACACAGGCACAGGAGCAGACATTACATCTGTACACAGGCACAGGAGCAGACCATACATATGGACACAGGCACAGGACCAGACCATACATCTGTACACAGGCAGAGGAGCAGACCATACATCTGTACACAGGCACAGGAGCAGACATTACATCTGTACACAGGCACAGGAGCAGAAATTACATCTGTACACAGGCACAGGAGCAGACCATACTTCTGTACACAGGCACAGGAGCAGACCATACATCTGTACACAGGCACAGGAGAAGACCATACATCTGTACACAGGCACAGGAGCAGATCATACATCTGTACACAGGCACAGGAGGAGACATTACATCTGTACAGAGGCACAGGAGCAGACATTATATCTGTACACAGGCACAGGAGCAGACCATACATCTGTACACAGGCAAAGGAGCAGACATTACATCTATACACAGGCACAAGAGCAGACATTACATCTGTACACAGGCACAGGGGCAGATATTACATCAGGACACAGGCAGAGGAGCAGACCATACATCTGTACACAGGCACAGGAGCAGACCATACATCTGTACACAGGCACAGGAGCAGATCATACATCTGTACACAGGCACAGGAGGAGACATTACATCTGTACACAGGCACAGGAGCAGACATTACATGTCTACAGAGGAAAAGGAGCAGACATTACATCTGTACACAGGCACAGGAGCAGACATTACATGTCTACAGAGGAAAAGGAGCAGACCATACATCTGTACACAGGCACAGGAGCAGACATTACATCTGTACACAGGCACAGGAGCAGACCATACATCTGTACACAGGCATAGGAACAGACCATACATCTGTACACAGGCACAGAAGCAGATATTACATCTGTACACAGGCACAGGAGCAGGCATTACATCTATACACAGGCACAGGAGCAGACCATACATCTGTACACAGGCAAAGGAGCAGACATTACATCTATACACAGGCACAAGAGCAGACATTACATCTGTACACAGGGACAGGAGCAGACATTACATCTGTACACAGGCACAGGAGCAGACCATACATCGGTACACAGGCACAGGAGCAGACCATACATCTGTACACAGGCACAGGAGGAGACCATACATCTGTATACAGGCACAGGAGCAGACATTACATCTGTACACAGGCACAAGAACAGACATTACATCCGTACACAGGCACAGGAGCAGACATTACAGCTGTACACAGGCACAGGAGCAGACATTACATCTGTACACAGGCACAGGAGCAGACCATACATCTGTACACGGGCACAGGAGCCGACCATACATCTGTACACGGGCACAGGAGCAGACCATACATCTGTACACGGGCACAGGAGCAGACATTACATCTATACACAGGCACAGGAGCAGACATTACATCTGTACACAGGCACAGGAGCAGATCATACATCTGTACACAGGCACAGGAGCAGACATTACATCTGTACACAGGCACAGGGGCAGACCATACATCTGTACACAGGCACAGGAGCAGACCATACATCTGTACACAGGCACAGGAGCAGACATTACATCTGTACACAGGCACAGGGGCAGACATTACATCTGTACACAGGCACAGGAGCAGACATTACATCTGTACACAGGCACAGGAGCAGACATTACATCTGTACACAGGCACAGGAGCAGATATTACATCTGTACACGGGCACAGGAGCAGACCATACATCTGTACACAGGCACAGGAGCAGACATTACATCTGTACACAGGCACAGGAGCAGACCATACATCTGTACACGGGCACAGGAGCCGACCATACATCTGTACACGGGCACAGGAGCAGACCATACATCTATACACGGGCACAGGAGCAGACATTACATCTATACACAGGCACAGGAGCAGACATTACATCTGTACACAGGCACAGGAGCAGACCATACATCTGTACACAGGCACAGGAGCAGACATTACATATGTACACAGGCACAGGGGCAGACCATACATCTGTACACAGGCACAGGAGCAGACCATACATCTGTACACAGGCACAGGAGCAGACATGACATCTGTACACAGGCACAGGGGCAGACATTACATCTGTACACAGGCACAGGAGCAGACATTACATCTGTACACAGGCACAGGAGCAGACATTACATCTGTACACAGGCACAGGAGCAGATATTACATCTGTACACGGGCACAGGAGCAGACCATACATCTGTACACAGGCACAAGGGCAGACATTACATCTGTACACAGGCACAGGAGCAGACCATACATCTGTACACAGGCACAGGAGCCGACCATACATCTGTACACGGGCACAGGAGCAGACCATACATCTATACACGGGCACAGGAGCAGACATTACATCTATACACAGGCACAGGAGCAGACATTACATCTGTACACAGGCACAGGAGCAGACCATATATCTGTACACAGGCACAGGAGCAGACATTACATCTGTACACAGGCACAGGGGCAGACCATACATCTGTACACAGGCACAGGAGCAGACCATACATCTGTACACAGGCACAGGAGCAGACATGACATCTGTACACAGGCACAGGGGCAGACATTACATCTGTACACAGGCACAGGAGCAGACATTACATCTGTACACAGGCACAGGAGCAGACATTACATCTGTACACAGGCACAGGAGCAGATATTACATCTGTACACGGGCACAGGAGCAGATCATACATCTGTACACAGGCACAAGAGCAGACATTACATCTGTACACAGGCACAGGAGCAGACCATACATCTGTACACAGGCACAGGAGAAGACCATACATCTGTACACAGGCACAGGAGCAGATCATACATCTGTACACAGGCACAGGAGGAGACATTACATCTGTACAGAGGCACAGGAGCAGACATTACATCTGTACACAGGCTCAGGAGCAGACCATACATATGTACACAGGCAAAGGAGCAGACATTACATCTATACACAGGCACAAGAGCAGACATTACATCTGTACACAGGCACAGGGGCAGATATTACATCAGGACACAGGCACAGGAGCAGACCATACATCTGTACACAGGCACAGGAGCAGACCATACATCTGTACACAGGCACAGGAGCAGATCATACATCTGTACACAGGCACAGGAGGAGACATTACATCTGTACACAGGCACAGGAGCAGACATTACATGTCTACAGAGGAAAAGGAGCAGACATTACATCTGTACACACGCACAGGAGCAGACATTACATGTCTACAGAGGAAAAGGAGCAGACCATACATCTGTACACAGGCACAGGAGCAGACATTACATCTGTACACAGGCACAGGAGCAGACCATACATCTGTACACAGGCATAGGAACAGACCATACATCTGGACACAGGCCCAAGAACAGACATTACATCTGTACACAGGCACAGGAGAAGACATTACATCTGTACACAGGCCCAGGAGCAGACCATACATCTGTACACGGGCACAGGAGCCGACCATACATCTGTACACGGGCACAGGAGCAGACCATACATCTGTACACGGGCACAGGAGCAGACATTACATCTATACACAGGCACAGGAGCAGACATTACATCTGTACACAGGCACAGGAGCAGACCATACATCTGTACACAGGCACAGGAGCAGACATTACATCTGTACACAGGCACAGGGGCAGACCATACATCTGTACACAGGCACAGGAGCAGACCATACATCTGTACACAGGCACAGGAGCAGACATTACATCTGTACACAGGCACAGGGGCAGACATTACATCTGTACACAGGCACAGGAGCAGACATTACATCTGTACACAGGCACAGGAGCAGACATTACATCTGTACACAGGCACAGGAGCAGATATTACATCTGTACACGGGCACAGGAGCAGACCATACATCTGTACACAGGCAGAGGAGCAGACATTACATCTGTACACAGGCACAGGAGCAGACCATACATCTGTACACGGGCACAGGAGCTGACCATACATCTGTACACGGGCACAGGAGCAGACCATACATCTATACACGGGCACAGGAGCAGACATTACATCTATACATAGGCACAGGAGCAGACATTACATCTGTACACAGGCACAGGAGCAGACCATACATCTGTACACAGGCACAGGAGCAGACATTACATCTGTACACAGGCACAGGGGCAGACCATATATCTGTACACAGGCACAGGAGCAGACCATACATCTGTACACAGGCACAGGAGCAGACATTACATCTGTACACAGGCACAGGGGCAGACATTACATCTGTACACAGGCACAGGAGCAGACATTACGTCTGTACACAGGCACAGGAGCAGACATTACATCTGTACACAGGCACAGGAGCAGATATTACATCTGTACACGGGCACAGGAGCAGACCATACATCTGTACACAGGCACAAGAGCAGACATTACATCTGTACACAGGCACAAGAGCAGATATTACATCTGTACAGAGGCAGAGGGGCATATATTACATCTATACACATGCACAGGAGCAGACCATACATATGTACACAGGAACAGGAGCAGACATTACATCTGTACACAGTCACAGGAGCAGACATTACATCTGTACACAGGCACAAGAGCAGACATTACATCTGTACACAGGCAAAGGGGCAGACATTACATCTGTACACAGGCACAGGAGCAGACATTACATCTGTACACAGGCACAGGAGCAGACATTACATCTGTACACAGGCAGAGGAGCAGACCATACATCTGTACACAGGCACAGAAGCAGTCATTACATCTGTACACAGGCACAGGGGCAGACCATACATCTGTACACAGGCACAAGAGCAGACATTACATCTGTACAAAGGCACAGGAGCAGACATTACATCTGTACACAGGCACAGGAGCAGACCATACATCTGTACACAGCAACAGGAGCAGACATTACATCTGTACACGGGCACAGGAGCAGACCATACATCTGTACACAGGCACAGGAGCAGACCATACATCTGTACACAGGCACAGGAGCAGACAATACATCTGTACACAGGCACAGGAGCAGCCCATACATCTGTACAAAGGCACAGGAGCAGACATTACATCTGTACACAGGCACAGGAGCAGACATTACATCTGTACACAAGCACAGGAGTAGACCATACATCTGTACACAGGCACAAGAGCAGACATTACATCTGTACACAGGCACAGGAACAGACCATACATCTGTACACAGGCATAGGAACAGACCATACATCTGTACACAGGCACAGGAGCAGACATTACATCTGTATACAGGCACAGGGGCAGATATTACATCTGTACACAGGCACAGGAGCAGACCATACATCTGTACACAGGCACAGGAGCAGACATGACATCTGTACACAGGCACAGGGGCAGACATTACATCTGTACACAGGCACAGGAGCAGACATTACATCTGTACACAGGCACAGGAGCAGACATTACATCTGTACACAGGCACAGGAGCAGATATTACATCTGTACACGGGCACAGGAGCAGACCATGCATCTGTACACAGGCACAAGGGCAGACATTACATTTGTACACAGGCACAGGAGCAGACCATACATCTGTACACAGGCACAGGAGCCGACCATACATCTGTACACGGGCACAGGAGCAGACCATACATCTATACACGGGCACAGGAGCAGACATTACATCTATACACAGGCACAGGAGCAGACATTACATCTGTACACAGGCACAGGAGCAGACCATATATCTGTACACAGGCACAGGAGCAGACATTACATCTGTACACAGGCACAGGGGCAGACCATACATCTGTACACAGGCACAGGAGCAGACCATACATCTGTACACAGGCACAGGAGCAGACATGACATCTGTACACAGGCACAGGGGCAGACATTACATCTGTACACAGGCACAGGAGCAGACATTACATCTGTACACAGGCACAGGAGCAGACATTACATCTGTACACAGGCACAGGAGCAGATATTACATCTGTACACGGGCACAGGAGCAGATCATACATCTGTACACAGGCACAAGAGCAGACATTACATCTGTACACAGGCACAGGAGCAGACATTACATCTGTACACAGGCACAGGAGCAGACCATACATCTGTACACAGGCACAGGAGCAGACATTACATCTGTACACAGGCACAGGGGCAGACCATACATCTGTACACAGGCACAGGAGCAGATCATACATCTGTACACAGGCACAGGAGGAGACATTGCATCTGTACACAGGCACAGGAGCAGACATTACATGTCTACAGAGGAAAAGGAGCAGACATTACATCTGTACACACGCACAGGAGCAGACATTACATGTCTACAGAGGAAAAGGAGCAGACCATACATCTGTACACAGGCACAGGAGCAAACATTACATCTGTACACAGGCACAGGAGCAGACCATACATCTGTACACAGGCATAGGAACAGACCATACATCTGGACACAGGCACAAGAACAGACATTACATCTGTACACAGGCACAGGAGAAGTCATTACATCTGTACACAGGCCCAGGAGCAGACCATACATCTGTACACGGGCACAGGAGCCGACCATACATCTGTACACGGGCACAGGAGCAGACCATACATCTGTACACGGGCACAGGAGCAGACATTACATCTATACACAGGCACAGGAGCAGACATTACATCTGTACACAGGCACAGGAGCAGACCATACATCTGTACACAGGCACAGGAGCAGACATTACATCTGTACACAGGCACAGGGGCAGACCATACATCTGTACACAGGCACAGGAGCAGACCATACATCTGTACACAGGCACAGGAGCAGACATTACATCTGTACACAGGCACAGGGGCAGACATTACATCTGTACACAGGCACAGGAGCAGACATTACATCTGTACACAGGCACAGGAGCAGACATTACATCTGTACACAGGCACAGGAGCAGATGTTACATCTGTACACGGGCACAGGAGCAGACCATACATCTGTACACAGGCAGAGGAGCAGACATTACATCTGTACACAGGCACAGGAGCAGACCATACATCTGTACACGGGCACAGGAGCTGACCATACATCTGTACACGGGCACAGGAGCAGACCATACATCTATACACGGGCACAGGAGCAGACATTACATCTATACATAGGCACAGGAGCAGACATTACATCTGTACACAGGCACAGGAGCAGACCATACATCTGTACACAGGCACAGGAGCAGACATTACATCTGTACACAGGCACAGGGGCAGACCATACATCTGTACACAGGCACAGGAGCAGACCATACATCTGTACACAGGCACAGGAGCAGACATTACATCTGTACACAGGCACAGGGGCAGACATTACATCTGTACACAGGCACAGGAGCAGACATTACGTCTGTACACAGGCACAGGAGCAGACATTACATCTGTACACAGGCACAGGAGCAGATATTACATCTGTACACGGGCACAGGAGCAGACCATACATCTGTACACAGGCACAAGAGCAGACATTACATCTGTACACAGGCACAGGAGCAGATATTACATCTGTACACAGGCAGAGGGGCATATATTACATCTATACACATGCACAGGAGCAGACCATACATATGTACACAGGAACAGGAGCAGACATTACATCTGTACACAGTCACAGGAGCAGACATTACATCTGTACACAGGCACAAGAGCAGACATTACATCTGTACACAGGCAAAGGGGCAGACATTACATCTGTACACAGGCACAGGAGCAGACATTACATCTGTACACAGGCACAGGAGCAGACATTACATCTGTACACAGGCAGAGGAGCAGACCATACATCTGTACACAGGCACAGAAGCAGTCATTACATCTGTACACAGGCACAGGGGCAGACCATACATCTGTACACAGGCACAAGAGCAGACATTACATCTGTACAAAGGCACAGGAGCAGACATTACATCTGTACACAGGCACAGGAGCAGACCATACATCTGTACACAGCAACAGGAGCAGACATTACATCTGTACACGGGCACAGGAGCAGACCATACATCTGTACACAGGCACAGGAGCAGACCATACATCTGTACACAGGCACAGGAGCAGACCATACATCTGTACACAGGCGCAAGAGCAGACATTACATCTGTACAAAGGCACAGGAGCAGACATTACATCTGTACACAGGCACTGGAGCAGACATTACATCTGTACACAGGCACAGGAGTAGACCATACATCTGTACACAGGCACAAGAGCAGACATTACATCTGTACACAGGCACAGGAACAGACCATACATCTGTACACAGGCATAGGAACAGACCATACATCTGTACACAGGCACAGGAGCAGACATTACATCTGTATACAGGCACAGGGGAAGATATTACATCTGTACACAGGCACAGGAGCAGACATTACATCTGTACACGGGCACAGGAGCAGACCATACATCTGTACACAGGCAAAGGAGCAGACATTACATCTATACACAGGCACAAGAGCAGACATTACATCTGTACACAGGCACAGGGGCAGATATTACATCAGTACACAGGCACACGAGCAGACCATACATCTGTACACAGGCACAGGAGCAGACCATACATCGGTACACAGGCACAGGAGCAGATCATACATCTGTACACAGGCACAGGAGGAGACATTACATCTGTACACAGGCACAGGAGCAGACATTACATGTCTACAGAGGAAAAGGAGCAGACCATACATCTGTACACAGGTACAGGAGCAGACATTACATCTGTACACAGGCACAGGAGCAGACCATACATCTTTACACAGGCATAGGAACAGACCATACATCTGTACACAGGCACAGGAGCAGATATTACATCTGTACACAGGCACAGGAGCAGGCATTACATCTATACACAGGCACAGGAGCAGACCATACATCTGTACACAGGCAAAGGAGCAGACATTACATCTATACACAGGCACAAGAGCAGACATTACATCGGTACACAGGTACAGGAGCAAACATTACATCTGTACACAGGCACAGGAGAAGACCATACATCGGTACACAGGCACAGGAGCAGACCATACATCTGTACACAGGCACAGGAGCAGACCATACATCTGTATACAGGCACAGGAGCAGACATTACATCTGTACACAGGCACAAGAACAGACATTACATCTGTACACAGGCACAGGAGCAGACATTACATCTGTACACAGGCACAGGAGCAGACATTACATCTGTACACAGGCACAGGAGCAGACCATACATCTGTACACGGGAACAGGGGCCGACCATACATCTGTACACGGGCACAGGAGCAGACCATACATCTGTACACGGGCACAGGAGCTGACATTACATCTATACAGAGGCACAGGAGCAGACATTACATCTGTACACAGGCACAGGAGCAGACCCTACATCTGTACACAGGCTAGGAGCAGACATTACATCTGTACACAGGCACAGGGGCAGACCATACATCTGTACACTGGCACAGGAGCAGACCATACATCTGTACACAGGCACAGGAACAGACATTACATCTGTACACATGCACAGAAGCAGACATTACATCTGTACACAGGCACAGGAACAGACATTACATCTGTACACAGGCACAGGAGCAGACCATACATCTGTACACAGGCACAGGAGCAGACATTACATCTGTACACAGGGACAGGAGCAGACCATACATCTGTACACAGGCACAGGAGCAGACATTACATCTGTACACAGGCACAGGGGCAGATATTACATCTGTACACAGGCACAGGAGCAGACATTACATCTGTACACAGGCACAGGAGCAGACATTACATCTGTACACAGGCACAGAAGCAGACATTACATCTGTACACAGGCACAGGAGCAGACATTACATCTGTACACAGGCACAAAAACAGACATTACATCTGTACACAGGCACAGGAGCAGACATTACATCTGTACACAGGCACAAGAGCAGACATTACATCTGTACACAGGCACAGGGGCAGACCTAACATCTGTACACAGGCACAGGAGCAGACATTACATCTGTACACAGGCACAGGGGCAGACATTACATCTGTACACAGGCACAGGAGCAGACATTAGATCTGTACACAGGCACAGGAGCAGACATTACATCTGTACACAGGCACAGGAGCAGATATTACATCTGTACACGGGCACAGGAGCAGACCATACATCTGTACACAGGCACAAGAGCAGACATTACATCTGTACACAGGCACAGGAGCAGATATTACATCTGTACACAGGCAGAGGGGCAGACATTACATCTATACACATGCACAGGAGCAGACCATACATATGTACACAGGCACAGGAGCAGACATTACATCTGTACACAGGCACAGGAGCAGACATTACATCTGTACACAGGCACAAGAGCAGACATTACATCTGTACACAGGCAAAGGGGCAGACATTACATCTGTACACAGGCACAAGAGCAGACATTACATCTGTACACAGGCACAGGAGCAGACATTACATCTGTACACAGGCACAGAAGCAGACATTACATCTGTACACAAGCACAGGAGCAGAACATACATCTGTATACAGCCACAGGAGCAGACATTACATCTGGACACAGGCACAAGAACAGACATTACATCTGTACACAGGCACAGGAGCAGACCATACATCTGTACACAGGCACAGGAGCAGACATTACATCTGTACACAGGCACAGGAGCAGACATTACATCTGTACACAGGCACAGGAGCAGACATTACATCTGTACACAGGCACAAGAGCAGACATTACATCTGTACACAGGCACAGGGGCAGACCTTACATCTGTACACAGGCACAGGAGCAGACATTACATCTGTACACAGGCACAGGGGCAGACATTACATCTGTACACAGGCACAGGAGCAGACATTAGATCTGTACACAGGCACAGGAGCAGACATTACATCTGTACACAGGCACAGGAGCAGATATTACATCTGTACACGGGCACAGGAGCAGACCATACATCTGTACACAGGCACAAGAGCAGACATTACATCTGTACACAGGCACAGGAGCAGATATTACATCTGTACACAGGCAGAGGGGCAGACATTACATCTATACACATGCACAGGAGCAGACCATACATATGTACACAGGCACAGGAGCAGACATTACATCTGTACACAGGCACAGGAGCAGACATTACATCTGTACACAGGCACAAGAGCAGACATTACATCTGTACACAGGCAAAGGGGCAGACATTACATCTGTACACAGGCACAAGAGCAGACATTACATCTGTACACAGGCACAGGAGCAAACCATACATCTGTACACAGGCATAGGAACAGACCATACATCTGTACACAGGCACAGGAGCAGACATTACATCTGTATACAGGCACAGGGGCAGATATTACATCTGTACACAGGCACAGGAGCAGATCATACATCTGTACACAGGCACAGGAGCAAACCATACATCTGTACACAGGCACATGAGCAGACATTACATCTGTACACGGGCACAGGAGCTGACATTACATCTATACAGAGGCACAGGAGCAGACATTACATCTGTACACAGGCACAGGAGCAGACCCTACATCTGTACACAGGCTAGGAGCAGACATTACATCTGTACACAGGCACAGGGGCAGACCATACATCTGTACACTGGCACAGGAGCAGACCATACATCTGTACACAGGCACAGGAACAGACATTACATCTGTACACATGCACAGAAGCAGACATTACATCTGTACACAGGCACAGGAACAGACATTACATCTGTACACAGGCACAGGAGCAGACCATACATCTGTACACAGGCACAGGAGCAGACATTACATCTGTACACAGGGACAGGAGCAGACCATACATCTGTACACAGGCACAGGAGCAGACATTACATCTGTACACAGGCACAGGAGCAGATATTACATCTGTACACAGGCACAGGAGCAGACATTACATCTGTACACAGGCACAGGGGCAGATATTACATCTGTACACAGGCACAGGAGCAGACATTACATCTGTACACAGGCACAGGAGCAGACATTACATCTGTACACAGGCACAGAAGCAGACATTACATCTGTACACAGGCACAGGAGCAGACATTACATCTGTACACAGGCACAAGAACAGACATTACATCTGTACACAGGCACAGGAGCAGACATTACATCTGTACACAGGCACAGAAGCAGACATTACATCTGTACACAAGCACAGGAGCAGAACATACATCTGTATACAGGCACAGGAGCAGACATTACATCTGGACACAGGCACAAGAACAGACATTACATCTGTACACAGGCACAGGAGCAGACCATACATCTGTACACAGGCACAGGAGCAGACATTACATCTGTACACAGGCACAGGAGCAGACATTACATCTATACACAGGCACAGGAGCAGACATTACATCTGTACACAGGCACAAGAGCAGACATTACATCTGTACACAGGCACAGGGGCAGACCTTACATCTGTACACAGGCACAGGAGCAGACATTACATCTGTACACAGGCACAGGGGCAGACATTACATCTGTACACAGGCACAGGAGCAGACATTAGATCTGTACACAGGCACAGGAGCAGACATTACATCTGTACACAGGCACAGGAGCAGATATTACATCTGTACACGGGCACAGGAGCAGACCATACATCTGTACACGGGCACAAGAGCAGACATTACATCTGTACACAGGCACAGGAGCAGATATTACATCTGTACACAGGCAGAGGGGCAGACATTACATCTATACACATGCACAGGAGCAGACCATACATATGTACACAGGCACAGGAGCAGACATTACATCTGTACACAGGCACAGGAGCAGACATTACATCTCTACACAGGCACAAGAGCAGACATTACATCTGTACACAGGCAAAGGGCAGACATTACATCTGTACACAGGCACAAGAGCAGACATTACATCTGTACACAGGCACAGGAGCAAACCATACATCTGTACACAGGCATAGGAACAGACCATACATCTGTACACAGGCACAGGAGCAGACATTACATCTGTATACAGGCACAGGGGCAGATATTACATCTGTACACAGGCACAGGAGCAGATCATACATCTGTACACAGGCACAGGAGCCAACCATACATCTGTACACAAGCACAGGAGCAGACATTACATCTGTACACAGGCACAGGGGCAGATATTACATCTGTACACAGGCACAGGAGCAGACATTACATCTGTACACAGGAACAGGAGCAGACATTACATCTGTACACAGGCACAGGAGCAGACCATACATCTGTACACAGGCACAGGAGCAGACCATACATCTGTACACAGGCACAGGAGAAGACCATACATCTGTACACAGGCACAGGAGCAGATCATACATCTGTACACAGGCACAGGAGGAGACATTATATCTGTACAGAGGCACAGGAGCAGACCATACATCTGTACACAGGCACAGGAGCAGATCATACATCTGTACACAGGCACAGGAGGAGACATTACATCTGTACACAGGCACAGGAGCAGACATTACATGTCTACAGAGGAAAAGGAGCAGACATTACATCTGTACACAGGCACAGGAGCAGACATTACATGTCTACAGAGGAAAAGGAGCAGACCATACATCTGTACACAGGCACAGGAGCAGACATTACATCTGTACACAGGCACAGGAGCAGACCATACATCTGTACACAGGCATAGGAACAGACCATACATCTGTACACAGGCACAGGAGCAGATATTACATCTGTACACAGGCACAGGAGCAGACCATACATCTGTACAAGGGCAAAGGAGCAGACATTACATCTATACACAGGCACAAGAGCAGACATTACATCTGTACACAGGCACAGGAGCAGACATTACATCTGTACACAGGCACAGGAGCAGACCATACATCGGTACACAGGCACAGGAGCAGACCATACATCTGTACACAGGCACAGGAACAGACCATACATCTGTATACAGGCACAGGAGCAGACATTACATCTGTACACAGGCACAAGAACAGACATTACATCTGTACACAGGCACAGGAGCAGACATTACATCTGTACACATGCACAGGAGCAGACATTACATCTGTACACAGGCACAGGAGCAGACCATACATCTGTACACGGACACAGGAGCCGAACATACATCTGTACACGGGCACAGGAGCAGACCATACATCTGTATACGGGCACAGGAGCAGACATTACATCTATACACAGGCACAGGAGCAGACATTACATCTGTACACAGGCACAGGAGCAGACCATACATCTGTACACAGGCACAGGAGCAGACATTACATCTGTACACAGGCACAGGGGCAGAGCATACATCTGTACACAGGTACAGGAGCAGACCATACATCTGTACACAGGCACAGGAGCAGACATTACATCTGTACACATGCACAGAAGCAGACATTACATCTGTACACAGGCACAGGAACAGACATTACATCTGTACACAGGCACAGGCGCAGACCATACATCTGTACACAGGCACCGGAGCAGACATGACATCTGTACACAGGAACAGGAGCAGACCATACATCTGTACACAGGCACAGGAGCAGACATTACATCTGTACACAGGCACAGGGGCAGATATTACATCTGTACACAGGCACAGGAGCAGACATTACATCTGTACACAGGCACAGGAGCAGACATTACATCTGTACACAGGCACAGAAGCAGACATTACATCTGTACACAGGCACAGGAGCAGACATTACATCTGTACACAGGCACAAGAACAGACATTACATCTGTACACAGGCACAGGAGCAGACATTACATCCGTACACAGGCACAGAAGCAGACATTACATCTGTACACAAGCACAGGAGCAGAACATACATCTGTATACAGGCACAGGAGCAGACATTACATCTGTACACAGGCACAAGAACAGACATTACATCTATACACAGGCACAGGAGCAGACCATACATCTGTACACAGGCACAGGAGCAGACATTACATCTGTACACAGGCACAGGAGCAGATATTACATTTGTACACAGGCACAGGAGCAGACATTACATCTGTACACAGGCACAAGAGCAGACATTACATCTGTACACAGGCACAGGGGCAGACCTTACAACTGTACACAGGCACAGGAGCAGACATTACATCTGTACACTGGCACAGGGACAGACATTACATCTGTACACAGGCATAGGAGCAGACATTACATCTGTACACAGGCACAGGAGCATACATTACATCTGTACACAGGCACAGGAGCAGACATTACATCTGTACACAGGCACAGGAGCAGACCATACATCTTTACACAGGCATAGGAACAGACCATACATCTGTACACAGGCACAGGAGCAGATATGACATCTGTACACAGGCACAGGAGCAGGCATTACATCTATACACAGGCACAGGAGCAGACCATACATCTGTACACAGGCAAAGGAGCAGACATTACATCTATACACAGTCACAAGAGCAGACATTACATCTCTACACAGGTACAGGAGCAAACATTACATCTGTACACAGGCACAGGAGCAGACCATACATCGGTACACAGGCACAGGAGCAGACCATACATCTGTACACAGGCACAGGAGCAGACCATACATCTGTATACAGGCACAGGAGCAGACATTACATCTGTACACAGGCACAAGAACAGACATTACATCTGTACACAGGCACAGGAGCAGACATTACATCTGTACACAGGCACAGGAGCAGACATTACATCTGTACACAGGCACAGGAGCAGACCATACATCTGTACACGGGAACAGGAGCCGACCATACATCTGTACACGGGCACAGGAGCAGACCATACATCTGTACACGGGCACAGGAGCTGACATTACATCTATACAGAGGCACAGGAGCAGACATTACATCTGTACACAGGCACAGGAGCAGACCCTACATCTGTACACAGGCTAGGAGCAGACATTACATCTGTACACAGGCACAGGGGCAGACCATACATCTGTACACTGGCACAGGAGCAGACCATACATCTGTACACAGGCACAGGAACAGACATTACATCTGTACACATGCACAGAAGCAGACATTACATCTGTACACAGGCACAGGAACAGACATTACATCTGTACACAGGCACAGGAGCAGACCATACATCTGTACACAGGCACAGGAGCAGACATTACATCTGTACACAGGGACAGGAGCAGACCATACATCTGTACACAGGCACAGGAGCAGACATTACATCTGTACACAGGCACAGGGGCAGATATTACATCTGTACACAGGCACAGGAGCAGACATTACATCTGTACACAGGCACAGGAGCAGACATTACATCTGTACACAGGCACAGAAGCAGACATTACATCTGTACACAGGCACAGGAGCAGACATTACATCTGTACAGAGGCACAAGAACAGACATTACATCTGTACACAGGCACAGGAGCAGACATTACATCTGTACACAGGCACAGAAGCAGACATTACATCTGTACACAAGCACAGGAGCAGAACATACATCTGTATACAGGCACAGGAGCAGACATTACATCTGGACACAGGCACAAGAACAGACATTACATCTGTACACAGGCACAGGAGCAGACCATACATCTGTACACAGGCACAGGAGCAGACATTACATCTGTACACAGGCACAGGAGCAGACATTACATCTGTACACAGGCACAGGAGCAGACATTACATCTGTACACAGGCACAAGAGCAGACATTACATCTGTACACAGGCACAGGGGCAGACCTTACATCTGTACACAGGCACAGGAGCAGACATTACATCTGTACACAGGCACAGGGGCAGACATTACATCTGTACACAGGCACAGGAGCAGACATTAGATCTGTACACAGGCACAGGAGCAGACATTACATCTGTACACAGGCACAGGAGCAGATATTACATCTGTACACGGGCACAGGAGCAGACCATACATCTGTACACAGGCACAAGAGCAGACATTACATCTGTACACAGGCACAGGAGCAAATATTACATCTGTACACAGGCAGAGGGGCAGACATTACATCTATACACATGCACAGGAGCAGACCATACATATGTACACAGGCACAGGAGCAGACATTACATCTGTACACAGGCACAGGAGCAGACATTACATCTGTACACAGGCACAAGAGCAGACATTACATCTGTACACAGGCAAAGGGGCAGACATTACATCTGTACACAGGCACAAGAGCAGACATTACATCTGTACACAGGCACAGGAGCAAACCATACATCTGTACACAGGCATAGGAACAGACCATACATCTGTACACAGGCACAGGAGCAGACATTACATCTGTATACAGGCACAGGGGCAGATATTACATCTGTACACAGGCACAGGAGCAGATCATACATCTGTACACAGGCACAGGAGCAAACCATACATCTGTACACAGGCACATGAGCAGACATTACATCTGTACACGGGCACAGGAGCTGACATTACATCTATACAGAGGCACAGGAGCAGACATTACATCTGTACACAGGCACAGGAGCAGACCCTACATCTGTACACAGGCTAGGAGCAGACATTACATCTGTACACAGGCACAGGGGCAGACCATACATCTGTACACAGGCACAGGAGCAGACATTACATCTGTACACAGGCACAGGGGCAGAGCATACATCTGTACACAGGCACAGGAGCAGACCATACATCTGTACACAGGCACAGGAGCAGACATTACATCTGTACACATGCACAGAAGCAGACATTACATCTGTACACAGGCACAGGAACAGACATTACATCTGTACACAGGCACAGGCGCAGACCATACATCTGTACACAGGCACAGGAGCAGACATGACATCTGTACACAGGAACAGGAGCAGACCATACATCTGTACACAGGCACAGGAGCAGACATTACATCTGTACACAGGCACAGGGGCAGATATTACATCTGTACACAGGCACAGGAGCAGACATTACATCTGTACACAGGCACAGGAGCAGACATTACATCTGTACACAGGCACAGAAGCAGACATTACATCTGTACACAGGCACAGGAGCAGACATTACATCTGTACACAGGCACAAGAACAGACATTACATCTGTACACAGGCACAGGAGCAGACATTACATCCGTACACAGGCACAGAAGCAGACATTACATCTGTACACAAGCACAGGAGCAGAACATACATCTGTATACAGGCACAGGAGCAGACATTACATCTGTACACAGGCACAAGAACAGACATTACATCTATACACAGGCACAGGAGCAGACCATACATCTGTACACAGGCACAGGAGCAGACATTACATCTGTACACAGGCACAGGAGCAGATATTACATTTGTACACAGGCACAGGAGCAGACATTACATCTGTACACAGGCACAAGAGCAGACATTACATCTGTACACAGGCACAGGGGCAGACCTTACAACTGTACACAGGCACAGGAGCAGACATTACATCTGTACACTGGCACAGGGACAGACATTACATCTGTACACAGGCATAGGAGCAGACATTACATCTGTACACAGGCACAGGAGCAGACATTACATCTGTACACAGGCACAGGAGCAGACATTACATCTGTACACAGGCACAGGAGCAGACCATACATCTTTACACAGGCATAGGAACAGACCATACATCTGTACACAGGCACAGGAGCAGATATTACATCTGTACACAGGCACAGGAGCAGGCATTACATCTATACACAGGCACAGGAGCAGACCATACATCTGTACACAGGCAAAGGAGCAGACATTACATCTATACACAGGCACAAGAGCAGACATTACATCTCTACACAGGTACAGGAGCAAACATTACATCTGTACACAGGCACAGGAGCAGACCATACATCGGTACACAGGCACAGGAGCAGACCATACATCTGTACACAGGCACAGGAGCAGACCATACATCTGTATACAGGCACAGGAGCAGACATTACATCTGTACACAGGCACAAGAACAGACATTACATCTGTACACAGGCACAGGAGCAGACATTACATCTGTACACAGGCACAGGAGCAGACATTACATCTGTACACAGGCACAGGAGCAGACCATACATCTGTACACGGGAACAGGAGCCGACCATACATCTGTACACGGGCACAGGAGCAGACCATACATCTGTACACGGGCACAGGAGCTGACATTACATCTATACAGAGGCACAGGAGCAGACATTACATCTGTACACAGGCACAGGAGCAGACCCTACATCTGTACACAGGCTAGGAGCAGACATTACATCTGTACACAGGCACAGGGGCAGACCATACATCTGTACACTGGCACAGGAGCAGACCATACATCTGTACACAGGCACAGGAACAGACATTACATCTGTACACATGCACAGAAGCAGACATTACATCTGTACACAGGCACAGGAACAGACATTACATCTGTACACAGGCACAGGAGCAGACCATACATCTGTACACAGGCACAGGAGCAGACATTACATCTGTACACAGGGACAGGAGCAGACCATACATCTGTACACAGGCACAGGAGCAGACATTACATCTGTACACAGGCACAGGGGCAGATATTACATCTGTACACAGGCACAGGAGCAGACATTACATCTGTACCGAGGCACAGGAGCAGACATTACATCTGTACACAGGCACAGAAGCAGACATTACATCTGTACACAGGCACAGGAGCAGACATTACATCTGTACAGAGGCACAAGAACAGACATTACATCTGTACACAGGCACAGGAGCAGACATTACATCTGTACACAGGCACAGAAGCAGACATTACATCTGTACACAAGCACAGGAGCAGAACATACATCTGTATACAGGCACAGGAGCAGACATTACATCTGGACACAGGCACAAGAACAGACATTACATCTGTACACAGGCACAGGAGCAGACCATACATCTGTACACAGGCACAGGAGCAGACATTACATCTGTACACAGGCACAAGAGCAGACATTACATCTGTACACAGGCACAGGAGCAGACATTACATCTGTACACAGGCACAAGAGCAGACATTACATCTGTACACAGGCACAGGGGCAGACCTTACATCTGTACACAGGCACAGGAGCAGACATTACATCTGTACACAGGCACAGGGGCAGACATTACATCTGTACACAGGCACAGGAGCAGACATTAGATCTGTACACAGGCACAGGAGCAGACATTACATCTGTACACAGGCACAGGAGCAGATATTACATCTGTACACGGGCACAGGAGCAGACCATACATCTGTACACAGGCACAAGAGCAGACATTACATCTGTACACAGGCACAGGAGCAAATATTACATCTGTACACAGGCAGAGGGGCAGACATTATATCTATACACATGCACAGGAGCAGACCATACATATGTACACAGGCACAGGAGCAGACATTACATCTGTACACAGGCACAGGAGCAGACATTACATCTGTACACCGGCACAAGAGCAGACATTACATCTGTACACAGGCAAAGGGGCAGACATTACATCTGTACACAGGCACAAGAGCAGACATTACATCTGTACACAGGCACAGGAGCAAACCATACATCTGTACACAGGCATAGGAACAGACCATACATCTGTACACAGGCACAGGAGCAGACATTACATCTGTATACAGGCACAGGGGCAGATATTACATCTGTACACAGGCACAGGAGCAGATCATACATCTGTACACAGGCACAGGAGCAAACCATACATCTGTACACAGGCACATGAGCAGACATTACATCTGTACACGGGCACAGGAGCTGACATTACATCTATACAGAGGCACAGGAGCAGACATTACATCTGTACACAGGCACAGGAGCAGACCCTACATCTGTACACAGGCTAGGAGCAGACATTACATCTGTACACAGGCACAGGGGCAGACCATACATCTGTACACTGGCACAGGAGCAGACCATACATCTGTACACAGGCACAGGAACAGACATTACATCTGTACACATGCACAGAAGCAGACATTACATCTGTACACAGGCACAGGAACAGACATTACATCTGTACACAGGCACAGGAGCAGACCATACATCTGTACACAGGCACAGGAGCAGACATTACATCTGTACACAGGGACAGGAGCAGACCATACATCTGTACACAGGCACAGGAGCAGACATTACATCTGTACACAGGCACAGGGGCAGATATTACATCTGTACACAGGCACAGGAGCAGACATTACATCTGTACACAGGCACAGGGGCAGATATTACATCTGTACACAGGCACAGGAGCAGACATTACATCTGTACACAGGCACAGGAGCAGACATTACATCTGTACACAGGCACAGAAGAAGACATTACATCTGTACACAGGCACAGGAGCAGACATTACATCTGTACACAGGCACAAGAACAGACATTACATCTGTACACAGGCACAGGAGCAGACATTACATCTGTACACAGGCACAGAAGCAGACATTACATCTGTACACAAGCACAGGAGCAGAACATACATCTGTATACAGGCACAGGAGAAGACATTACATCTGGACACAGGCACAAGAACAGACATTACATCTGTACACAGGCACAGGAGCAGACCATACATCTGTACACAGGCACAGGAGCAGACATTACATCTGTACACAGGCACAGGAGCAGACATTACATCTATACACAGGCACAGGAGCAGACATTACATCTGTACACAGGCACAAGAGCAGACATTACATCTGTACACAGGCACAGGGGCAGACCTTACATCTGTACACAGGCACAGGAGCAGACATTACATCTGTACACAGGCACAGGGGCAGACATTACATCTGTACACAGGCACAGGAGCAGACATTAGATCTGTACACAGGCACAGGAGCAGACATTACATCTGTACACAGGCACAGGAGCAGATATTACATCTGTACACGGGCACAGGAGCAGACCATACATCTGTACACAGGCACAAGAGCAGACATTACATCTGTACACAGGCACAGGAGCAGATATTACATCTGTACACAGGCAGAGGGGCAGACATTACATCTATACACATGCACAGGAGCAGACCATACATATGTACACAGGCACAGGAGCAGACATTACATCTGTACACAGGCACAGGAGCAGACATTACATCTGTACACAGGCACAAGAGCAGACATTACATCTGTACACAGGCAAAGGGGCAGACATTACATCTGTACACAGGCACAAGAGCAGACATTACATCTGTACACAGGCACAGGAGCAAACCATACATCTGTACACAGGCATAGGAACAGACCATACATCTGTACACAGGCACAGGAGCAGACATTACATCTGTATACAGGCACAGGGGCAGATATTACATCTGTACACAGGCACAGGAGCAGATCATACATCTGTACACAGGCACAGGAGCAAACCATACATCTGTACACAGGCACATGAGCAGACATTACATCTGTACACATGCACAGGAGCAGACCATACATCTGTACACAGGCACAGGAGCAGACATTACATCTGTACACAGGCACAAGAGCAGACCATACATATGGACACAGGCACAGGACCAGACCATACATCTGTACACAGGCAGAGGAGCAGACCATACATCTGTACACAGGCACAAGAGCAGACATTACATCTGTACACAGGAACAGGAGCAGACATTACATCTGTACACAGGCACAGGAGCAGACCATACATCTGTACACAGGCACAGGAGCAGACCATACATCTGTACACAGGCACAGGAGAAGACCATACATCTGTACACAGGCACAGGAGCAGATCATACATCTGTACACAGGCACAGGAGGAGACATTATATCTGTACAGAGGCACAGGAGCAGACCATACATCTGTACACAGGCACAGGAGCAGATCATACATCTGTACACAGGCACAGGAGGAGACATTACATCTGTACACAGGCACAGGAGCAGACATTACATGTCTACAGAGGAAAAGGAGCAGACATTACATCTGTACACAGGCACAGGAGCAGACATTACATGTCTACAGAGGAAAAGGAGCAGACCATACATCTGTACACAGGCACAGGAGCAGACATTACATCTGTACACAGGCACAGGAGCAGACCATACATCTGTACACAGGCATAGGAACAGACCATACATCTGTACACAGGCACAGGAGCAGATATTACATCTGTACACAGGCACAGGAGCAGGCATTACATCTATACACAGGCACAGGAGCAGACCATACATCTGTACACAGGCAAAGGAGCAGACATTACATCTATACACAGGCACAAGAGCAGACATTACATCTGTACACAGGCACAGGAGCAGACATTACATCTGTACACAGGCACAGGAGCAGACCATACATCGGTACACAGGCACAGGAGCAGACCATACATCTGTACACAGGCACAGGAGCAGACCATACATCTGTATACAGGCACAGGAGCAGACATTACATCTGTACACAGGCACAAGAACAGACATTACATCTGTACACAGGCACAGGAGCAGACATTACATCTGTACACATGCACAGGAGCAGACATTACATCTGTACACAGGCACAGGGGCAGACCATACATCTGTACACGGACACAGGAGCCGACCATACATCTGTACACGGGCACAGGAGCAGACCATACATCTGTATACGGGCACAGGAGCAGACATTACATCTATACACAGGCACAGGAGCAGACATTACATCTGTACACAGGCACAGGAGCAGACCATACATCTGTACACAGGCACAGGAGCAGACATTACATCTGTACACAGGCACAGGGGCAGAGCATACATCTGTACACACGCACAGGAGCAGACCATACATCTGTACACAGGCACAGGAACAGACATTACATCTGTACACATGCACAGAAGCAGACATTACATCTGTACACAGGCACAGGAACAGACATTACATCTGTACACAGGCAAAGGCGCAGACCATACATCTGTACACAGGCACAGGAGCAGACATGACATCTGTACACAGGAACAGGAGCAGACCATACATCTGTACACAGGCACAGGAGCAGACATTACATCTGTACACAGGCACAGGGGCAGATATTACATCTGTACACAGGCACAGAAGCAGACATTACATCTGTACACAGGCACAGGAGCAGACATTACATCTGTACACAGGCACAGAAGCAGACATTACATCTGTACACAGGCACAGGAGCAGACATTACATCTGTACACAGGCACAAGAACAGACATTACATCTGTACACAGGCACAGGAGCAGACATTACATCCGTACACAGGCACAGAAGCAGACATTACATCTGTACACAAGCACAGGAGCAGAACATACATCTGTATACAGGCACAGGAGCAGACATTACATCTGTACACAGGCACAAGAACAGACATTACATCTATACACAGGCACAGGAGCAGACCATACATCTGTACACAGGCACAGGAGCAGACATTACATCTGTACACAGGCACAGGAGCAGATATTACATTTGTACACAGGCACAGGAGCAGACATTACATCTGTACACAGGCACAAGAGCAGACATTACATCTGTACACAGGCACAGGGGCAGACCTTACAACTGTACACAGGCACAGGAACAGACATTACATCTGTACACTGGCACAGGGACAGACATTACATCTGTACACAGGCATAGGAGCAGACATTACATCTGTACACAGGCACAGGAGCAGACATTACATCTGTACACAGGCACAGGAGCAGATATTACATCTGTACACGGGCACAGGAGCAGACCATACATCTGTACACAGGCACAAGAGCAGACATTACATCTGTACACAGGCACAGGAGCAGATATTACATCTGTACACAGGCAGAGGGGCAGACATTACATCTATACACATGCACAGGAGCAGACCATACATATGTACACAGGCACAGGAGCAGACATTACATCTGTACACAGGCACAGGAGCAGACATTACATCTGTACACAGGCACAGGAGCAGACATTACATCTGTACACAGGCACAGGAGCAGACATTACATCTGTACACAGGCACAGGAGCAGACCATACATCTGTACACAGGCACAGAAGCAGTCATTACATCTGTACACAGGCACAGGGGCAGACCATACATCTGTACACAGGCACAAGAGCAGACATTACATCTGTACACAGGCACAGGAGCAGACCATACATCTGTACACAGGCACAGGAGCAGACCATACATCTGTACACAGGCACAGGAGCAGACATTACATCTGTACACAGGCACAGGGGCAGATATTACATCTGTACACAGGCACAGGAGCAGACATTACATCTGTACACAGGCACAGGAGCAGACATTACATCTGTACACAGGCACAGAAGCAGACATTACATCTGTACACAGGCACAGGAGCAGACATTACATCTGTACACAGGAACAGGAGCAGACCATACATCTGTACACAGGCACAGAAGCAGACATTACATCTGTACACAAGCACAGGAGCAGAACATACATCTGTATACAGGCACAGGAGCAGACATTACATCTGTACACAGGCACAAGAACAGACATTACATCTGTACACAGGCACAGGAGCAGACATTACATCTGTACACATGCACAGGAGCAGACATTACATCTGTACACAGGCACAGGAGCAGACCATACATCTGTACACGGACACAGGAGCCGACCATACATCTGTACACGGGCACAGGAGCAGACCATACATCTGTATACGGGCACAGGAGCAGACATTACATCTATACACAGGCACAGGAGCAGACATTACATCTGTACACAGGCACAGGAGCAACCATACATCTGTACACAGGCACAGGAGCAGACATTACATCTGTACACAGGCACAGGGGCAGAGCATACATCTGTACACAGGCACAGGAGCAGACCATACATCTGTACACAGGCACAGGAACAGACATTACATCTGTACACATGCACAGAAGCAGACATTACATCTGTACACAGGCACAGGAACAGACATTACATCTGTACACAGGCACAGGCGCAGACCATACATCTGTACACAGGCACAGGAGCAGACATGACATCTGTACACAGGAACAGGAGCAGACCATACATCTGTACACAGGCACAGGAGCAGACATTACATCTGTACACAGGCACAGGGGCAGATATTACATCTGTACACAGGCACAGGAGCAGACATTACATCTGTACACAGGCACAGGAGCAGACATTACATCTGTACACAGGCAAAGAAGCAGACATTACATCTGTACACAGGCACAGGAGCAGACATAACATCTGTACACAGGCACAAGAACAGACATTACATCTGTACACAGGCACAGGAGCAGACATTACATCCGTACACAGGCACAGAAGCAGACATTACATCTGTACACAAGCACAGGAGCAGAACATACATCTGTATACAGGCACAGGAGCAGACATTACATCTGTACACAGGCACAAGAACAGACATTACATCTATACACAGGCACAGTTGCAGACCATACATCTGTACACAGGCACAGGAGCAGACATTACATCTGTACACAGGCACAGGAGCAGATATTACATTTGTACACAGGCACAGGAGCAGACATTACATCTGTACACAGGCACAAGAGCAGACATTACATCTGTACACAGGCACAGGGGCAGACCTTACAACTGTACACAGGCACAGGAGCAGACATTACATCTGTACACTGGCACAGGGACAGACATTACGTCTGTACACAGGCATAGGAGCAGACATTACATCTGTACACAGGCACAGGAGCAGACATTACATCTGTACACAGGCACAGGAGCAGATATTACATCTGTACACGGGCACAGGAGCAGACCATACATCTGTACACAGGCACAAGAGCAGACATTACATCTGTACACAGGCACAGGAGCAGATATTACATCTGTACACAGGCAGAGGGGCAGACATTACATCTATACACATGCACAGGAGCAGACCATACATATGTACACAGGCACAGGAGCAGACATTACATCTGTACACAGGCACAGGAGCAGACATTACATCTGTACACAGGCACAGGAGCAGACATTACATCTGTACACAGGCACAGGAGCAGACATTACATCTGTACACAGGCAGAGGAGCAGACCATACATCTGTACACAGGCACAGAAGCAGTCATTACATCTGTACACAGGCACAGGGGCAGACCATACATCTGTACACAGGCACAAGAGCAGACATTACATCTGTACACAGGCACAGGAGCAGACCATACATCTGTACACAGGCACAGGAGCAGACCATACATCTGTACACAGGCACAGGAGCAGACATTACATCTGTACACAGGCACAGGGGCAGATATTACATCTGTACACAGGCACAGGAGCAGACATTACATCTGTACACAGGCACAGGAGCAGACATTACATCTGTACACAGGCACAGAAGCAGACATTACATCTGTACACAGGCACAGGAGCAGACATTACATCTGTACACAGGCACAGGAGCAGACATTACATCTGTACACAGGCACAGAAGCAGACATTACATCTGTACACAAGCACAGGAGCAGAACATACATCTGTATACAGGCACAGGAGCATACATTACATCTGTACACAGGCACAAGAACAGACATTACATCTGTACACAGGCACAGGAGCAGACCATACATCTGTACACAGGCACAGGAGCAGACATTACATCTGTACACAAACACAGGAGCAGATATTACATTTGTACACAGGCACAGGAGCAGACATTACATCTGTACACAGGCACAAGAGCAGACATTACATCTGTACACAGGCACAGGGGCAGACCTTACATCTGTACACAGGCACAGGAGCAGACATTACATCTGTACACTGGCACAGGGACAGACATTACATCTGTACACAGGCACAGGAGAAGACATTACATCTGTACACAGGCACAGGAGCAGACATTACATCTGTACACAGGCACAGGAGCAGATATTACATCTGTATACGGGCACAGGAGCAGACCATACATCTGTACACAGGCACAAGAGCAGACATTACATCTGTACACAGGCACAGGAGCAGATATTACATCTGTACACAGGCAGAGGGGCAGACATTACATCTATACACATGCACAGGAGCAGACCATACATATGTACACAGGCACAGGAGCAGACATTACATCTGTACACAGGCACAGGAGCAGACATTACATCTGTACACAGGCACAGGAGCAGACATTACATCTGTACACAGGCACAGGAGCAGACATTACATCTGTACACAGGCAGAGGAGCAGACCATACATCTGTACACAGGCACAGAAGCAGTCATTCCATCTGTACACAGGCACAGGGGCAGACCATACATCAGTACACAGGCACAAGAGCAGACATTACATCTGTACACAGGCACAGGAGCAGACCATACTTCTGTACACAGGCACAGGAGCAGACCATACATCTGTACACAGGCACAGGAGCAGACATTACATCTGTACACAGGCACAGGGGCAGATATTACATCTGTACACAGGCACAGGGGCAGACCATACATCTGTACACCGGCACAGGAGCAGACCATACATCTGTACACAGGCACAAGAGCAGATCATACATCTGTACACAGGCACAGGAGCAGACCATACATCTGTACACAGGCACAGGAGTAGACCTTACATCTGTACACAGGCACAGGAGCAGACCATACATCTGTACACAGGCACAGGAGCAGACCATACATCTGTACACAGGCACAAGAGCAGACATTACATCTGTACACAGGCACAGGGGCAGACCATACATCTGTACACAGGCATAGGAACAGACCATACATCTGTACACAGGCACAGGGGCAGACCATACATCTGTACACAGGCACAGGAGCAGACCATACATCTGTACACGGGCACAGGAGCAGACCATACATCTGTACACAAGCACAGGAGCAGACATTACATCTGTATACAGGCACAGGAGCAGACATTACATCTGTACACAGGCACAGGAGCAGACATTACATCTGTACACAGGCACAAGAGCAGACATTACATCTGTACACAGGCACAGGGACAGACCATACATCTGTACACAGGCACAAGAGCAGACATTACATCTGTACACAGGCACAGGAGCAGACCATACATCTGTACACAGGCACAGGAGCAGACATTACATCTGTACACAGGCACAGGGGCAGACCAAACATCTGTACACAGGCAAAGGAGCAGACAATACATCTGTACACAGGCACAGGAGCAGATATTACATCTGTACACAGGCACAGGAGCAGACCATACATCTGTACACAGGCACAGGAGCAGACATTACATCTGTACACAGGCACAGGAGCAGATCATACATCTGTACACAGGCACAGGAGCAGACCATACATCTGTACACAGGCACAGGAGCAGACATTACATCTGTACACAGGCACAGGAGCAGACATTACATCTGTACACAGGCACAGGAGCAGATCATACATCTGTACACAGGCACAGGAGCACACATTACATCTGTACACAGGCACAGGAGCAGACCATACATCTGTACACAGGCACAGGAGCAGACAATACATCTGTACACAGGCACAGGAGCAGATATTACATCTGTACACAGGCACAGGAGCAGACCATACATCTGTACACAGCAACAGGAGCAGACATTACATCTGTACACGGGCACAGGAGCAGACCATACATCTGTGCACAGGCACAGGAACAGACATTACATCTGTACACAGGCAAAAGAACAGACATTACATCTGTACACAGGCACAGGAGCAGACCATACATCTGTACACAGGCACAGGAGCAGATATTACATCTGTACACAGGCACAGGAGCAGACATTACATCTGTACACAGGCACAGGAGCAGACATTACATCTGTACACAGGCACAAGAGCAGACATTACATCTGTAAACAGGCACAGGGGCAGACCTTACATCTGTACACAGGCACAGGAGCAGACATTACATCTGTACACAGGCACAGGGGCAGACATTACATCTGTACACAGGCACAGGAGCAGACATTACATCTGTACACAGTCACAGGAGCAGACATTACATCTGTACACAGGCACAGGAGCAGATATTACATCTCTACCCGGGCACAGGAGCAGACCATACATCTGTACACAGGCACAAGAGCAGACATTACATCTGTACACAGGCACAGGAGCAGATATTACATCTGTACACAGGCAGAGGGGCAGACATTACATCTATACACATGCACAGGAGCAGACCATACATATGTACACAGGCACAGGAGCAGACATTACATCTGTACACAGCACAGGAGCAGACATTACATCTGTACACAGGCACAAGAGCAGACATAGCATCTGTACACAGGCAAAGGGGCAGACATTACATCTGTACACAGGCACAAGAGCAGACATTACATCTGTACACAGGCACAGGAGCAGACCATACATCTGTACACAGGCATAGGAACTGACCATACATCTGTACACAGGCACAGGAGCAGACATTACATCTGTATACAGGCACAGGGGCAGATATTACATCTGTACACAGGCACAGGAGCAGATCTTACATCTGTACACAGGCACAGGAGCAAACCATACATCTGTACACAGGCACATGAGCAGACATTACATCTGTACACATGCACAGGAGCAGACCATACATCTGTACACAGGCACAGGAGCAGACATTACATCTGTACACAGGCACAAGAGCAGACCATACATATGGACACAGGCACAGGACCAGACCATACATCTGTACACAGGCAGAGGAGCAGACCATACATCTGTACACAGGCACAAGAGCAGACATTACATCTGTACACAGGCACAGGAGCAGACATTACATCTGTACACAGGCACCGGAGCAGACCATACATCTGTACACAGGCACATGAGCAGACCATACATCTGTACACAGGCACAGGAGAAGACCATACATCTGTACACAGGCACAGGAGCAGATCATACATCTGTACACAGGCAAAGGAGGAGACATTACATCTGTACAGAGGCACAGGAGCAGACATTACATCTGTACACAGGCACAGGAGCAGACCATACATCTGTACACAGGCAAAGGAGCAGACATTACATCTATACACAGGCACAAGAGCAGATATTACATCTGTACACAGGCACAGGGGCAGATATTACATCAGTACACAGGCACAGGAGCAGACCATACATCTGTACACAGGCACAGGAGCAGACCATACATCTGTACACAGGCACAGGAGCAGATCATACATCTGTACACAGGCACAGGAGGAGACATTACATCTGTACACAGGCACAGGAGCAGACATTACATGTCTACAGAGGAAAAGGAGCAGACATTACATCTGTACACAGGCACAGGAGCAGACATTACATGTCTACAGAGGAAAAGGAGCAGACCATACATCTGTACACAGGCACAGGAGCAGACATTACATCTGTACACAGGCACAGGAGCAGACCATACATCTGTACACAGGCATAGGAACAGACCATACATCTGTACACAGGCACAGGAGCAGATATTACATCTGTACACAGGCACAGGAGCAGGCATTACATCTATACACAGGCACAGGAGCAGACCATACATCTGTACACAGGCACAGGAGCAGACATTACATCTGTACACAGGCACAGGAGCAGACCATACATCGGTACACAGGCACAGGAGCAGACCATACATCTGTACACAGGCACAGGAGCAGACCATACATCTTTATACAGGCACAGGAGCAGACATTACATCTGTACACAGGCACAAGAACAGACATTACATCTGTACACAGGCACAGGAGCAGACATTACATCTGTACACAGGCACAGGAGCAGACCATACATCTGTACACGGGCACAGGAGCCGACCATACATCTGTACACGGGCACAGGAGCAGACCATACATCTGTATACGGGCACAGGAGCAGACATTGCATCTATACACAGGCACAGGAGCAGACATTACATCTGTACACAGGCACAGGAGCAGAACATACATCTGTACACAGGCACAGGAGCAGACATTACATCTGTACACAAGCACAGGGGCAGACCATACATCTGTACACAGGCACAGGAGCAGACCATACATCTGTACACAGGCACAGGAACAGACATTACATCTGTACACATGCACAGAAGCAGACATTACATCTGTACACAGGCACAGGAACAGACATTACATCTGTACACAGGCACAGGCGAAGACCATACATCTGTACACAGGCACAGGAGCAGACATTACATCTGTACACAGGGACAGGAGCAGACCATACATCTGTACACAGGCACAGGAGCAGACATTACATCTGTACACAGGCACAGGGGCAGATATTACATCTGTACACAGGCACAGGAGCAGACATTACATCTGTACACATGCACAGGAGCAGACATTATATCTGTACACAGGCACAGAAGCAGACATTAAATCTGTACACAGGCACAGGAGCAGACATTACATCTGTACACAGGCACAGAAGCAGACATTACATCTGTACACAGGCACAGGAGCAGACATTACATCTGTACACAGGCACAGGAGCAGACATTACATCTGTACACAGGCACAGAAGCAGACATTACATCTGTACACAAGCACAGGAGCAGAACATACATCTGTATACAGGCACAGGAGCATACATTACATATGTACACAGGCACAAGAACAGACATTACATCTGTACACAGGCACAGGAGCAGACCATACATCTGTACACAGGCACAGGAGCAGACATTACATCTGTACACAAACACAGGAGCAGATATTACATTTGTACACAGGCACAGGAGCAGACATTACATCTGTACACAGGCACAAGAGCAGACATTACATCTGTACACAGGCACAGGGGCAGACCTTACATCTGTACACAGGCACAGGAGCAGACATTACATCTGTACACTGGCACAGGGACAGTCATTACATCTGTACACAGGCACAGGAGCAGACATTACATCTGTACACAGGCACAGGAGCAGACATTACATCTGTACACAGGCACAGGAGCAGATATTACATCTGTACACGGGCACAGGAGCAGACCATACATCTGTACACAGGCACAAGAGCAGACATTACATCTGTACACAGGCACAGGAGCAGATATTACATCTGTACACAGGCAGAGGGGCAGACATTACATCTATACACATGCACAGGAGCAGACCATACATATGTACACAGGCACAGGAGCAGACATTACATCTGTACACAGGCACAGGAGCAGACATTACATCTGTACACAGGCACAGGAGCAGACATTACATCTGTACACAGGCACAGGAGCAGACATTACATCTGTACACAGGCAGAGGAGCAGACCATACATCTGTACACAGGCACAGAAGCAGTCATTCCATCTGTACACAGGCACAGGGGCAGACCATACATCTGTACACAGGCACAAGAGCAGACATTACATTTGTACACAGGCACAGGAGCAGACCATACATCTGTACACAGGCACAGGAGCAGACCATACATCTGTACACAGGCACAGGAGCAGACATTACATCTGTACACAGGCACAGGGGCAGATATTACATCTGTACACAGGCACAGGGGCAGACCATACATCTGTACACCGGCACAGGAGCAGACCATACATCTGTACACAGGCACAAGAGCAGATCATACATCTGTACACAGGCACAGGAGCAGACCATACATCTGTACACAGACACAGGAGCAGACCTTACATCTGTACACAGGCACAGGAGCAGACCATACATCTGTACACAGGCACAGGAGCAGACCATACATCTGTACACAGGCACAAGAGCAGACATTACATCTGTACACAGGCACAGGGGCAGACCATACATCTGTACACAGGCATAAGAACAGACCATACATCTGTACACAGGCACAGGGGCAGACCATACATCTGTACACAGGCACAGGAGCAGACCATACATCTGTACACGGGCACAGGAGCAGACCATACGTCTGTACACAAGCACAGGAGCAGACATTACATCTGTATATAGGCACAGGAGCAGACATTACATCTGTACACAGGCACAGGAGCAGACATTACATCTGTACACAGGCACAAGAGCAGACATTACATCTTTACACAGGCACAGGGGCAGACCATACATCTGTACACAGGCACAAGAGCAGACATTACATCTGTACACAGGCACAGGAGCAGACCATACATCTGTACACAGGCACAGGGGCAGACATTACATCTGTACACAGGCACAGGGGCAGACCATACATCTGTACACAGGCACAGGAGCAGACAATACATCTGTACACAGGCACAGGAGCAGATATTACATCTGTACACAGGCACAGGAGCAGACCATACATCTGTACACAGGCACAGGAGCAGACATTACATCTGTACACAGGCACAGGAGCAGATCATACATCTGTACACAGGCACAGGAGCAGACCATACATCTGTACACAGGCACAGGAGCAGACATTACATCTGTACACAGGCACAGGAGCAGACATTACATCTGTACACAGGCACAGGAGCAGATCATACATCTGTACACAGGCACAGGAGCACACATTACATCTGTACACAGGCACAGGAGCAGACCATACATCTGTACACAGGCACAGGAGCAGACAATACATCTGTACACAGGCACAGGAGCAGATATTACATCTGTACACAGGCACAGGAGCAGACCATACATCTGTACACAGCAACAGGAGCAGACATTACATCTGTACACGGGCACAGGAGCAGACCATACATCTGTACACAGGCACAGGAACAGACATTACATCTGTACACAGGCAAAAGAACAGACATTACATCTGTACACAGGCACAGGAGCAGACCATACATCTGTACACAGGCACAGGAGCAGACATTACATCTGTACACAGGCACAGGAGCAGACATTACATCTGTACACAGGCACAGGAGCAGACATTACATCTGTACACAGGCACAAGAGCAGACATTACATCTGTACACAGGCACAGGGGCAGACCTTACATCTGTACACAGGCACAGGAGCAGACATTACATCTGTACACAGGCACAGGGGCAGACATTACATCTGTACACAGGCACAGGAGCAGACATTACATCTGTACACAGTCACAGGAGCAGACATTACATCTGTACACAGGCACAGGAGCAGATATTACATCTCTACACGGGCACAGGAGCAGACCATACATCTGTACACAGGCACAAGAGCAGACATTACATCTGTACACAGGCACAGGAGCAGATATTACATCTGTACACAGGCAGAGGGGCAGACATTACATCTATACACATGCACAGGAGCAGACCATACATATGTACACAGGCACAGGAGCAGACATTACATCTGTACACAGGCACAGGAGCAGACATTACATCTGTACACAGGCACAAGAGCAGACATAACATCTGTACACAGGCAAAGGGGCAGACATTACATCTGTACACAGGCACAAGAGCAGACATTACATCTGTACACAGGCACAGGAGCAGACCATACATCTGTACACAGGCCTAGGAACAGACCATACATCTGTACACAGGCACAGGAGCAGACATTACATCTGTATACAGGCACAGGGGCAGATATTACATCTGTACACAGGCACAGGAGCAGATCTTACATCTGTACACAGGCACAGGAGCAAACCATACATCTGTACACAGGCACATGAGCAGACATTACATCTGTACACATGCACAGGAGCAGACCATACATCTGTACACAGGCACAGGAGCAGACATTACATCTGTACACAGGCACAAGAGCAGACCATACATATGGACACAGGCACAGGACCAGACCATACATCTGTACACAGGCAGAGGAGCAGACCATACATCTGTGCACAGGCACAAGAGCAGACATTACATCTGTACACAGGCACAGGAGCAGACATTACATCTGTACACAGGCACCGGAGCAGACCATACATCTGTACACAGGCACATGAGCAGACCATACATCTGTACACAGGCACAGGAGAAGACCATACATCTGTACACAGGCACAGGAGCAGATCATACATCTGTACACAGGCACAGGAGGAGACATTACATCTGTACAGAGGCACAGGAGCAGACATTACATCTGTACACAGGCACAGGAGCAGACCATACATCTGTACACAGGCAAAGGAGCAGACATTACATCTATACACAGGCACAAGAGCAGACATTACATCTGTACACAGGCACAGGGGCAGATATTACATCAGTACACAGGCACAGGAGCAGACCATACATCTGTACACAGGCACAGGAGCAGACCATACATCTGTACACAGGCACAGGAGCAGATCATACATCTGTACACAGGCACAGGAGGAGACATTACATCTGTACACAGGCACAGGAGCAGACATTACATGTCTACAGAGGAAAAGGAGCAGATATTACATCTGTACACAGGCACAGGAGCAGACATTACATGTGTACAGAGGAAAAGGAGCAGACCATACATCTGTACACAGGCACAGGAGCAGACATTACATCTGTACACAGGCACAGGAGCAGACCATACATCTGTACACAGGCATAGGAACAGACCATACATCTGTACACAGGCACAGGAGCAGATATTACATCTGTACACAGGCACAGGAGCAGGCAATACATCTATACACAGGCACAGGAGCAGACCATACATCTGTACACAGGCACAGGAGCAGACATTACATCTGTACACAGGCACAGGAGCAGACCATACATCGGTACACAGGCACAGGAGCAGACCATACATCTGTACACAGGCACAGGAGCAGACCATACATCTTTATACAGGCACAGGAGCAGACATTACATCTGTACACAGGCACAAGAACAGACATTACATCTGTACACAGGCACAGGAGCAGACATTACATCTGTACACAGGCACAGGAGCAGACCATACATCTGTACACGGGCACAGGAGCCGACCATACATCTGTACACGGGCACAGGAGCAGACCATACATCTGTACACGGGCACAGGAGCCGACCATACATCTGTACACGGGAACAGGAGCCGACCATACATCTGTACACGGGCACAGGAGCAGACCATACATCTGTACACGGGCACAGGAGCTGACATTACATCTATACAGAGGCACAGGAGCAGACATTACATCTGTACACAGGCACAGGAGCAGACCCTACATCTGTACACAGGCTAGGAGCAGACATTACATCTGTACACAGGCACAGGGGCAGACCATACATCTGTACACTGGCACAGGAGCAGACCATACATCTGTACACAGGCACAGGAACAGACATTACATCTGTACACATGCACAGAAGCAGACATTACATCTGTACACAGGCACAGGAACAGACATTACATCTGTACACAGGCACAGGAGCAGACCATACGTCTGTACACAGGCAAAGGAGCAGACATTACATCTGTACACAGGGACAGGAGCAGACCATACATCTGTACACAGGCACAGGAGCAGACATTACATCTGTACACAGGCACAGGGGCAGATATTACATCTGTACACAGGCACAGGAGCAGACATTACATCTGTACACAGGCACAGGAGCAGACATTACATCTGTACACAGGCACAGAAGCAGACATTACATCTGTACACAGGCACAGGAGCAGACATTACATCTGTACACAGGCACAAGAACAGACATTACATCTGTACACAGGCACAGGAGCAGACATTACATCTGTACACAGGCACAGAAGCAGACATTACATCTGTACACAAGCACAGGAGCAGAACATACATCTGTATACAGGCACAGGAGCAGACATTACATCTGGACACAGGCACAAGAACAGACATTACATCTGTACACAGGCACAGGAGCAGACCATACATCTGTACACAGGCACAGGAGCAGACATTACATCTGTACACAGGCACAGGAGCAGACATTACATCTGTACACAGGCACAGGAGCAGACATTACATCTGTACACAGGCACAAGAGCAGACATTACATCTGTACACAGGCACAGGGGCAGACCTTACATCTGTACACAGGCACAGGAGCAGACATTACATCTGTACACAGGCACAGGGGCAGACATTACATCTGTACACAGGCACAGGAGCAGACATTAGATCTGTACACAGGCACAGGAGCAGACATTACATCTATACACAGGCACAGGAGCAGATATTACATCTGTACACGGGCACAGGAGCAGACCATACATCTGTACACAGGCACAAGAGCAGACATTACATCTGTACACAGGCACAGGAGCAGATATTACATCTGTACACAGGCAGAGGGGCAGACATTACATCTATACACATGCACAGGAGCAGACCATACATATGTACACAGGCACAGGAGCAGACATTACATCTGTACACAGGCACAGGAGCAGACATTACATCTGTACACAGGCACAAGAGCAGACATTACATCTGTACACAGGCAAAGGGGCAGACATTACATCTGTACACAGGCACAAGAGCAGACATTACATCTGTACACAGGCACAGGAGCAAACGATACATCTGTACACAGGCATAGGAACAGACCATACATCTGTACACAGGCACAGGAGCAGACATTACATCTGTATACAGGCACAGGGGCAGATATTACATCTGTACACAGGCACAGGAGCAGATCATACATCTGTACACAGGCACAGGAGCAAACCATACATCTGTACACAGGCACATGAGCAGACATTACATCTGTACACGGGCACAGGAGCTGACATTACATCTATACAGAGGCACAGGAGCAGACATTACATCTGTACACAGGCACAGGAGCAGACCCTACATCTGTACACAGGCTAGGAGCAGACATTACATCTGTACACAGGCACAGGGGCAGACCATACATCTGTACACTGGCACAGGAGCAGACCATACATCTGTACACAGGCACAGGAACAGACATTACATCTGTACACATGCACAGAAGCAGACATTACATCTGTACACAGGCACAGGAACAGACATTACATCTGTACACAGGCACAGGAGCAGACCATACATCTGTACACAGGCACAGGAGCAGACATTACATCTGTACACAGGGACAGGAGCAGACCATACATCTGTACACAGGCACAGGAGCAGACATTACATCTGTACACAGGCACAGGGGCAGATATTACATCTGTACACAGGCACAGGAGCAGACATTACATCTGTACACAGGCACAGGGGCAGATATTACATCTGTACACAGGCACAGGAGCAGACATTACATCTGTACACAGGCACAGGAGCAGACATTACATCTGTACACAGGCACAGAAGCAGACATTACATCTGTACACAGGCACAGGAGCAGACATTACATCTGTACACAGGCACAAGAACAGACATTACATCTGTACACAGGCACAGGAGCAGACATTACATCTGTACACAGGCACAGAAGCAGACATTACATCTGTACACAAGCACAGGAGCAGAACATACATCTGTATACAGGCACAGGAGCAGACATTACATCTGGACACAGGCACAAGAACAGACATTACATCTGTACACAGGCACAGGAGCAGACCATACATCTGTACACAGGCACAGGAGCAGACATTACATCTGTACACAGGCACAGGAGCAGACATTACATCTATACACAGGCACAGGAGCAGACATTACATCTGTACACAGGCACAAGAGCAGACATTACATCTGTACACAGGCACAGGGGCAGACCTTACATCTGTACACAGGCACAGGAGCAGACATTACATCTGTACACAGGCACAGGGGCAGACATTACATCTGTACACAGGCACAGGAGCAGACATTAGATCTGTACACAGGCACAGGAGCAGACATTACATCTGTACACAGGCACAGGAGCAGATATTACATCTGTACACGGGCACAGGAGCAGACCATACATCTGTACACAGGCACAGAAGCAGTCATTCCATCTGTACACAGGCACAGGAGCAGATATTACATCTGTACACAGGCAGAGGGGCAGACATTACATCTATACACATGCACAGGAGCAGACCATACATATGTACACAGGCACAGGAGCAGACATTACATCTGTACACAGGCACAGGAGCAGACATTACATCTGTATACAGGCACAAGAGCAGACATTACATCTGTACACAGGCAAAAGGGCAGACATTACATCTGTACACAGGCACAAGAGCAGACATTACATCTGTACACAGGCACAGGAGCAAACCATACATCTGTACACAGGCATAGGAACAGACCATACATCTGTACACAGGCACAGGAGCAGACATTACATCTGTATACAGGCACAGGGGCAGATATTACATCTGTACACAGGCACAGGAGCAGATCATACATCTGTACACAGGCACAGGAGCAAACCATACATCTGTACACAGGCACATGAGCAGACATTACATCTGTACACATGCACAGGAGCAGACCATACATCTGTACACAGGCACAGGAGCAGACATTACATCTGTACACAGGCACAAGAGCAGACCATACATATGGACACAGGCACAGGACCAGACCATACATCTGTACACAGGCAGAGGAGCAGACCATACATCTGTACACAGGCACAAGAGCAGACATTACATCTGTACACAGGAACAGGAGCAGACATTACATCTGTACACAGGCACAGGAGCAGACCATACATCTGTACACAGGCACAGGAGCAGACCATACATCTGTACACAGGCACAGGAGAAGACCATACATCTGTACACAGGCACAGGAGCAGATCATACATCTGTACACAGGCACAGGAGGAGACATTATATCTGTACAGAGGCACAGGAGCAGACCATACATCTGTACACAGGCACAGGAGCAGATCATACATCTGTACACAGGCACAGGAGGAGACATTACATCTGTACACAGGCACAGGAGCAGACATTACATGTCTACAGAGGAAAAGGAGCAGACATTACATCTGTACACAGGCACAGGAGCAGACATTACATGTCTACAGAGGAAAAGGAGCAGACCATACATCTGTACACAGGCACAGGAGCAGACATTACATCTGTACACAGGCACAGGAGCAGACCATACATCTGTACACAGGCATAGGAACAGACCATACATCTGTACACAGGCACAGGAGCAGATATTACATCTGTACACAGGCACAGGAGCAGGCATTACATCTATACACAGGCACAGGAGCAGACCATACATCTGTACACAGGCAAAGGAGCAGACATTACATCTATACACAGGCATAAGAGCAGACATTACTTCTGTACACAGGCACAGGAGCAGACATTACATCTGTTCACAGGCACAGGAGCAGACCATACATCGGTACACAGGCACAGGAGCAGACCATACATCTGTACACAGGCACAGGAGCAGACCATACATCTGTATACAGGCACAGGAGCAGACATTACATCTGTACACAGGCACAAGAACAGACATTACATCTGTACACAGGCACAGGAGCAGACATTACATCTGTACACATGCACAGGAGCAGACATTACATCTGTACACAGGCACAGGGGCAGACCATACATCTGTACACGGACACAGGAGCCGACCATACATCTGTACACGGGCACAGGAGCAGACCATACATCTGTATACGGGCACAGGAGCAGACATTACATCTATACACAGGCACAGGAGCAGACATTACATCTGTACACAGGCACAGGAGCAGACCATGCATCTGTACACAGGCACAGGAGCAGACATTACATCTGTACACAGGCACAGGGGCAGAGCATACATCTGTACACACGCACAGGAGCAGACCATACATCTGTACACAGGCACAGGAGCAGACATTACATGTGTACACAGGCACAGGAGCAGATATTACATTTGTACACAGGCACAGGAGCAGACATTACATCTGTACACAGGCACAAGAGCAGACATTACATCTGTACACAGGCACAGGGGCAGACCTTACAACTGTACACAGGCACAGGAGCAGACATTACATCTGTACACTGGCACAGGAACAGACATTACATCTGTACACAGGCATAGGAGCAGACATTACATCTGTACACAGGCACAGGAGCAGAAATTACATCTGTACACAGGCACAGGAGCAGATATTACATCTGTACACGGGCACAGGAGCAGACCATACATCTGTACACAGGCACAAGAGCAGACATTACATCTATACACAGGCACAAGAGCAGACATTACATCTGTACACAGGCACAGGGGCAGATATTACATCAGTACACAGGCACACGAGCAGACCATACATCTGTACACAGGCACAGGAGCAGACCATACATCGGTACACAAGCACAGGAGCAGATCATACATCTGTACACAGGCACAGGAGGAGACATTACATCTGTACACAGGCACAGGAGCAGACATTACATGTCTACAGAGGAAAAGGAGCAGACCATACATCTGTACACAGGCACAGGAGCAGACATTACATCTGTACACAGGCACAGGAGCAGACCATACATCTTTACACAGGCATAGGAACAGACCATACATCTGTACACAGGCACAGGAGCAGATATTACATCTGTACACAGGCACAGGAGCAGGCATTAAATCTATACACAGGCACAGGAGCAGACCATACATCTGTACACAGGCAAAGGAGCAGACATTACATCTATACACAGGCACAAGAGCAGACATTACATCTCTACACAGGTACAGGAGCAAACATTACATCTGTACACAAGCACAGGAGCAGACCATACATCGGTACACAGGCACAGGAGCAGACCATACATCTGTACACAGGCACAGGAGCAGACCATACATCTGTATACAGGCACAGGAGCAGACATTACATCTGTACACAGGCACAAGAACAGACATTACATCTGTACACAGGCACAGGAGCAGACATTACATCTGTACACAGGCACAGGAGCAGACATTACATCTGTACACAGGCACAGGAGCAGACCATACATCTGTACACGGGAACAGGAGCCGACCATACATCTGTACACGGGCACAGGAGCAGACCATACATCTGTACACGGGCACAGGAGCTGACATTACATCTATACAGAGGCACAGGAGCAGACATTACATCTGTACACAGGCACAGGGGCAGACCCTACATCTGTACACAGGCTAGGAGCAGACATTACATCTGTACACAGGCACAGGGGCAGACCATACATCTGTACACTGGCACAGGAGCAGACCATACATCTGTACACAGGCACAGGAACAGACATTACATCTGTACACATGCACAGAAGCAGACATTACATCTGTACACAGGCACAGGAACAGACATTACATCTGTACACAGGCACAGGAGCAGACCATACATCTGAACACAGGCACAGGAGCAGACATTACATCTGTACACAGGGACAGGAGCAGACCATACATCTGTACACAGGCACAGGAGCAGACATTACATCTGTACACAGGCACAGGGGCAGATATTACATCTGTACACAGGCACAGGAGCAGACATTACATCTGTACACAGGCACAGGAGCAGACATTACATCTGTACACAGGCACAGAAGCAGACATTACATCTGTACACAGGCACAGGAGCAGACATTACATCTGTACACAGGCACAAGAACAGACATTACATCTGTACACAGGCACAGGAGCAGACATTACATCTGTACACAGGCACAGAAGCAGACATTACATCTGTACACAAGCACAGGAGCAGAACATACATCTGTATACAGGCACAGGAGCAGACATTACATCTGTACACAGGCACAAGAACAGACATTACATCTGTACACAGGCACAGGAGCAGACCATACATCTGTACACAGGCACAGGAGCAGACATTACATCTGTACACAGGCACAGGAGCAGACATTACATCTGTACACAGGCACAGGAGCAGACATTACATCTGTACACAGGCACAAGAGCAGACATTACATCTGTACACAGGCACAGGGGCAGACCTTACATCTGTACACAGGCACAGGAGCAGACATTACATCTGTACACAGGCACAGGGGCAGACATTACATCTGTACACAGGCACAGGAGCAGACATTAGATCTGTACACAGGCACAGGAGCAGACATTACATCTGTACACAGGCACAGGAGCAGATATTACATCTGTACACGGGCACAGGAGCAGACCATACATCTGTACACAGGCACAAGAGCAGACATTACATCTGTACACAGGCACAGGAGCAGATATTACATCTGTACACAGGCAGAGGGGCAGACATTACATCTATACACATGCACAGGAGCAGACCATACATATGTACACAGGCACAGGAGCAGACATTACATCTGTACACAGGCACAGGAGCAGACATTACATCTGTACACAGGCACAAGAGTAGACATTGCATCTGTACACAGGCAAAGGGGCAGACATTACATCTGTACACAGGCACAAGAGCAGACATTACATCTGTACACAGGCACAGGAGCAAACCATACATCTGTACACAGGCATAGGAACAGACCATACATCTGTACACAGGCACAGGAGCAGACATTACATCTGTATACAGGCACAGGGGCAGATATTACATCTGTACACAGGCACAGGAGCAGATCATACATCTGTACACAGGCACAGGAGCAAACCATACATCTGTACACAGGCACATGAGCAGACATTACATCTGTATACATGCACAGGAGCAGACCATACATCTGTACACAGGCACAGGAGCAGACATTACATCTGTACACAGGCACAAGAGCAGACCATACATATGGACACAGGCACAGGACCAGACCATACATCTGTACACAGGCAGAGGAGCAGACCATACATCTGTACACAGGCACAAGAGCAGACATTACATCTGTACACAGGAACAGGAGCAGACATTACATCTGTACACAGGCACAGGAGCAGACCATACATCTGTACACAGGCACAGGAGCAGACCATACATCTGTACACAGGCACAGGAGAAGACCATACATCTGTACACAGGCACAGGAGCAGATCATACATCTGTACACAGGCACAGGAGGAGACATTATATCTGTACAGAGGCACAGGAGCAGACCATACATCTGTACACAGGCACAGGAGCAGATCATACATCTGTACACAGGCACAGGAGGAGACATTACATCTGTACACAGGCACAGGAGCAGACATTACATGTCTACAGAGGAAAAGGAGCAGACATTACATCTGTACACAGGCACAGGAGCAGACATTACATGTCTACAGAGGAAAAGGAGCAGACCATACATCTGTACACAGGCACAGGAGCAGACATTACATCTGTACACAGGCACAGGAGCAGACCATACATCTGTACACAGGCATAGGAACAGACCATACATCTGTACACAGGCACAGGAGCAGATATTACATCTGTACACAGGCACAGGAGCAGGCATTACATCTATACACAGGCACAGGAGCAGACCATACATCTGTACACAGGCAAAGGAGCAGACATTACATCTATACACAGGCACAAGAGCAGACATTACATCTGTACACAGGCACAGGAGCAGACATTACATCTGTACACAGGCACAGGAGCAGACCATACATCGGTACACAGGCACAGGAGCAGACCATACATCTGTACACAGGCACAGGAGCAGACCATACATCTGTATACAGGCACAGGAGCAGACATTACATCTGTACACAGGCACAAGAACAGACATTACATCTGTACACAGGCACAGGAGCAGACATTACATCTGTACACATGCACAGGAGCAGACATTACATCTGTACACAGGCACAGGGGCAGACCATACATCTGTACACGGACACAGGAGCCGACCATACATCTGTACACGGGCACAGGAGCAGACCATACATCTGTATACGGGCACAGGAGCAGACATTACATCTATACACAGGCACAGGAGCAGACATTACATCTGTACACAGGCACAGGAGCAGACCATACATCTGTACACAGGCACAGGAGCAGACATTACATCTGTACACAGGCACAGGGGCAGAGCATACATCTGTACACACGCACAGGAGCAGACCATACATCTGTACACAGGCACAGGAACAGACATTACATCTGTACACAGGCACAGGCGCAGACCATACATCTGTACACAGGCACAGGAGCAGACATTACATCTGTACACAGGCACAAGAACAGACATTACATCTGTACACAGGCACAGGAGCAGACATTACATCCGTACACAGGCACAGAAGCAGACATTACATCTGTACACAAGCACAGGAGCAGAACATACATCTGTATACAGGCACAGGAGCAGACATTACATCTGTACACAGGCACAAGAACAGACATTACATCTATACACAGGCACAGGAGCAGACCATACATCTGTACACAGGCACAGGAGCAGACATTACATCTGTACACAGGCACAGGAGCAGATATTACATTTGTACACAGGCACAGGAGCAGACATTACATCTGTACACAGGCACAAGAGCAGACATTACATCTGTACACAGGCACAGGGGCAGACCTTACAACTGTACACAGGCACAGGAGCAGACATTACATCTGTACACTGGCACAGGGACAGACATTACATCTGTACACAGGCATAGGAGCAGACATTACATCTGTACACAGGCACAGGAGCAGACATTACATCTGTACACAGGCACAGGAGCAGATATTACATCTGTACACGGGCACAGGAGCAGACCATACATCTGTACACAGGCACAAGAGCAGACATTACATCTGTACACAGGCACAGGAGCAGATATTACATCTGTACACAGGCAGAGGGGCAGACATTACATCTATACACATGCACAGGAGCAGACCATACATATGTACACAGGCACAGGAGCAGACATTACATCTGTACACAGGCACAGGAGCAGACATTACATCTGTACACAGGCACAGGAGCAGACATTACATCTGTACACAGGCACAGGAGCAGACATTACATCTGTACACAGGCAGAGGAGCAGACCATACATCTGTACACAGGCACAGAAGCAGTCATTACATCTGTACACAGGCACAGGGGCAGACCATACATCTGTACACAGGCACAAGAGCAGACATTACATCTGTACACAGGCACAGGAGCAGACCATACATCTGTACACAGGCACAGGAGCAGACCATACATCTGTACACAGGCACAGGAGCAGACATTACATATGTACACAGGCACAGGGGCAGATATTACATCTGTACACAGGCACAGGAGCAGACATTACATCTGTACACAGGCACAGGAGCAGACATTACATCTGTACACAGGCACAGAAGCAGACATTACATCTGTACACAGGCACAGGAGCAGACATTACATCTGTACACAGGAACAGGAGCAGACCATACATCTGTACACAGGCACAGAAGCAGACATTACATCTGTACACAAGCACAGGAGCAGAACATACATCTGTATACAGGCACAGGAGCAGACATTACATCTGTACACAGGCACAAAAACAGACATTACATCTGTACACAGGCACAGGAGCAGACATTACATCTGTACACATGCACAGGAGCAGACATTACATCTGTACACAGGCACAGGAGCAGACCATACATCTGTACACGGACACAGGAGCCGACCATACATCTGTACACGGGCACAGGAGCAGACCATACATCTGTATACGGGCACAGGAGCAGACATTACATCTATACACAGGCACAGGAGCAGACATTACATCTGTACACAGGCACAGGAGCAGACCATACATCTGTACACAGGCACAGGAGCAGACATTACATCTGTACACAGGCACAGGGGCAGAGCATACATCTGTACACAGGCACAGGAGCAGACCATACATCTGTACACAGGCACAGGAACAGACATTACATCTGTACACATGCACAGAAGCAGACATTACATCTGTACACAGGCACAGGAACAGACATTACATCTGTACACAGGCACAGGCGCAGACCATACATCTGTACACAGGCACAGGAGCAGACATGACATCTGTACACAGGAACAGGAGCAGACCATACATCTGTACACAGGCACAGGAGCAGACATTACATCTGTACACAGGCACAGGGGCAGATATTACATCTGTACACAGGCACAGGAGCAGACATTACATCTGTACACAGGCACAGGAGCAGACATTACATCTGTACACAGGCACAGAAGCAGACATTACATCTGTACACAGGCACAGGAGCAGACATTACATCTGTACACAGGCACAAGAACAGACATTACATCTGTACACAGGCACAGGAGCAGACATTACATCCGTACACAGGCACAGAAGCAGACATTACATCTGTACACAAGCACAGGAGCAGAACATACATCTGTATACAGGCACAGGAGCAGACATTACATCTGTACACAGGCACAAGAACAGACATTACATCTATACACAGGCACAGTTGCAGACCATACATCTGTACACAGGCACAGGAGCCGACATTACATCTGTACACAGGCACAGGAGCAGATATTACATTTGTACACAGGCACAGGAGCAGACATTACATCTGTACACAGGCACAAGAGCAGACATTACATCTGTACACAGGCACAGTGGCAGACCTTACAACTGTACACAGGCACAGGAGCAGACATTACATCTGTACACTGGCACAGGGACAGACATTACGTCTGTACACAGGCATAGGAGCAGACATTACATCTGTACACAGGCACAGGAGCAGACATTACATCTGTACACAGGCACAGGAGCAGATATTACATCTGTACACGGGCACAGGAGCAGACCATACATCTGTACACAGGCACAAGAGCAGACATTACATCTGTACACAGGCACAGGAGCAGATATTACATCTGTACACAGGCAGAGGGGCAGACATTACATCTATACACATGCACAGGAGCAGACCATACATATGTACACAGGCACAGGAGCAGACATTACATCTGTACACAGGCACAGGAGCAGACATTACATCTGTACACAGGCACAGGAGCAGACATTACATCTGTACACAGGCACAGGAGCAGACATTACATCTGTACACAGGCAGAGGAGCAGACCATACATCTGTACACAGGCACAGAAGCAGTCATTACATCTGTACACAGGCACAGGGGCAGACCATACATCTGTACACAGGCACAAGAGCAGACATTACATCTGTACACAGGCACAGGAGTAGACCATACATCTGTACACAGGCACAGGAGCAGACCATACATCTGTACACAGGCACAGGAGCAGACATTACATCTGTACACAGGCACAGGGGCAGATATTACATCTGTACACAGGCACAGGAGCAGACATTACATCTGTACACAGGCACAGGAGCAGACATTACATCTGTACACAGGCACAGAAGCAGACATTACATCTGTACACAGGCACAGGAGCAGACATTACATCTGTACACAGGCACAGGAGCAGACATTACATCTGTACACAGGCACAGAAGCAGACATTACATCTGTACACAAGCACAGGAGCAGAACATACATCTGTATACAGGCACAGGAGCATACATTACATCTGTACACAGGCACAAGAACAGACATTACATCTGTACACAGGCACAGGAGCAGACCATACATCTGTACACAGGCACAGGAGCAGACATTACATCTGTACACAAACACAGGAGCAGATATTACATTTGTACACAGGCACAGGAGCAGACATTACATCTGTACACAGGCACAAGACCAGACATTACATCTGTACACAGGCACAGGGGCAGACCTTACATCTGTACACAGGCACAGGAGCAGACATTACATCTGTACACTGGCACAGGGACAGACATTACATCTGTACACAGGCACAGGAGCAGACATTACATCTGTACACAGGCACAGGAGCAGACATTACATCTGTACACAGGCACAGGAGCAGATATTACATCTGTATACGGGCACAGGAGCAGACCATACATCTGTACACAGGCACAAGAGCAGACATTACATCTGTACACAGGCACAGGAGCAGATATTACATCTGTACACAGGCAGAGGGGCAGACATTACATCTATACACATGCACAGGAGCAGACCATACATATGTACACAGGCACAGGAGCAGACATTACATCTGTACACAGGCACAGGAGCAGACATTACATCTGTACACAGGCACAGGAGCAGACATTACATCTGTACACAGGCACAGGAGCAGACATTACATCTGTACACAGGCAGAGGAGCAGACCATACATCTGTACACAGGCACAGAAGCAGTCATTCCATCTGTACACAGGCACAGGGGCAGACCATACATCAGTACACAGGCACAAGAGCAGACATTACATCTGTACACAGGCACAGGAGCAGACCATACATCTGTACACAGGCACAGGAGCAGACCATACATCTGTACACAGGCACAGGAGCAGACATTACATCTGTACACAGGCACAGGGGCAGATATTACATCTGTACACAGGCACAGGGGCAGACCATACATCTGTACACCGGCACAGGAGCAGACCATACATCTGTACACAGGCACAAGAGCAGATCATACATCTGTACACAGGCACAGGAGCAGACCATACATCTGTACACAGGCACAGGAGCAGACCTTACATCTGTACACAGGCACAGGAGCAGACCATACATCTGTACACAGGCACAGGAGCAGACCATACATCTGTACACAGGCACAAGAGCAGACATTACATCTGTACACAGGCACAGGGGCAGACCATACATCTGTACACAGGCATAGGAACAGACCATACATCTGTACACAGGCACAGGGGCAGACCATACATCTGTACACAGGCAAAGGAGCAGACCATACATCTGTACACGGGCACAGGAGCAGACCATACATCTGTACACAAGCACAGGAGCAGACATTACATCTGTATACAGGCACAGGAGCAGACATTACATCTGTACACAGGCACAGGAGCAGACATTACATCTGTACACAGGCACAAGAGCAGACATTACATCTGTACACAGGCACAGGGACAGACAATACATCTCTACACAGGCACAAGAGCAGACATTACATCTGTACACAGGCACAGGAGCAGACCATACATCTGTACACAGGCACAGGAGCAGACATTACATCTGTACACAGGCACAGGGGCAGACCATACATCTGTACACAGGCACAGGAGCAGACAATACATCTGTACACAGGCACAGGAGCAGATATTACATCTGTACACAGGCACAGGAGCAGACCATACATCTGTACACAGGCACAGGAGCAGACATTACATCTGTACACAGGCACAGGAGCAGATCATACATCTGTACACAGGCACAGGAGCAGACATTACATGTCTACAGAGGAAAAGGAGCAGACATTACATCTGTACACAGGCACAGGAGCAGACATTACATGTCTACAGAGGAAAAGGAGCAGACCATACATCTGTACACAGGCACAGGAGCAGACATTACATCTGTACACAGGCACAGGAGCAGACCATACATCTGTACACAGGCATAGGAACAGACCATACATCTGTACACAGGCACAGGAGCAGATATTACATCTGTACACAGGCACAGGAGCAGGCATTACATCTATACACAGGCACAGGAGCAGACCATACATCTGTACACAGGCACAGGAGCAGACATTACATCTGTACACAGGCACAGGAGCAGACCATACATCGGTACACAGGCACAGGAGCAGACCATACATCTGTACACAGGCACAGGAGCAGACCATACATCTTTATACAGGCACAGGAGCAGACATTACATCTGTACACAGGCACAAGAACAGACATTACATCTGTACACAGGCACAGGAGCAGACATTACATCTGTACACAGGCACAGGAGCAGACCATACATCTGTACACGGGCACAGGAGCCGACCATACATCTGTACACGGGCACAGGAGCAGACCATACATCTGTATACGGGCACAGGAGCAGACATTGCATCTATACACAGGCACAGGAGCAGACATTACATCTGTACACAGGCACAGGAGCAGAACATACATCTGTACACAGGCACAGGAGCAGACATTACATCTGTACACAAGCACAGGGGCAGACCATACATCTGTACACAGGCACAGGAGCAGACCATACATCTGTACACAGGCACAGGAACAGACATTACATCTGTACACATGCACAGAAGCAGACATTACATCTGTACACAGGCACAGGCGAAGACCATACATCTGTACACAGGCACAGGAGCAGACATTACATCTGTACACAGGGACAGGAGCAGACCATACATCTGTACACAGGCACAGGAGCAGACATTACATCTGTACACAGGCACAGGGGCAGATATTACATCTGTACACAGGCACAGGAGCAGACATTACATCTGTACACATGCACAGGAGCAGACATTACATCTGTACACAGGCACAGAAGCAGACATTAAATCTGTACACAGGCACAGGAGCAGACATTACATCTGTACACAGGCACAGAAGCAGACATTACATCTGTACACAGGCACAGGAGCAGACATTACATCTGTACACAGGCACAGGAGCAGACATTACATCTGTACACAGGCACAGAAGCAGACATTACATCTGTACACAAGCACAGGAGCAGAACATACATCTGTATACAGGCACAGGAGCATACATTACATCTGTACACAGGCACAAGAACAGACATTACATCTGTACACAGGCACAGGAGCAGACCATACATCTGTACACAGGCACAGGAGCAGACATTACATCTGTACACAAACACAGGAGCAGATATTACATTTGTACACAGGCACAGGAGCAGACATTACATCTGTACACAGGCACAAGAGCAGACATTACATCTGTACACAGGCACAGGGGCAGACCTTACATCTGTACACAGGCACAGGAGCAGACATTACATCTGTACACTGGCACAGGGACAGTCATTACATCTGTACACAGGCACAGGAGCAGACATTACATCTGTACACAGGCACAGGAGCAGACATTACATCTGTACACAGGCACAGGAGCAGATATTACATCTGTACACGGGCACAGGAGCAGACCATACATCTGTACACAGGCACAAGAGCAGACATTACATCTGTACACAGGCACAGGAGCAGATATTACATCTGTACACAGGCAGAGGGGCAGACATTACATCTATACACATGCACAGGAGCAGACCATACATATGTACACAGGCACAGGAGCAGACATTACATCTGTACACAGGCACAGGAGCAGACATTACATCTGTACACAGGCACAGGAGCAGACATTACATCTGTACACAGGCACAGGAGCAGACATTACATCTGTACACAGGCAGAGGAGCAGACCATACATCTGTACACAGGCACAGAAGCAGTCATTCCATCTGTACACAGGCACAGGGGCAGACCATACATCTGTACACAGGCACAAGAGCAGACATTACATCTGTACACAGGCACAGGAGCAGACCATACATCTGTACACAGGCACAGGAGCAGACCATACATCTGTACACAGGCACAGGAGCAGACATTACATCTGTACACAGGCACAGGGGCAGATATTACATCTGTACACAGGCACAGGGGCAGACCATACATCTGTACACCGGCACAGGAGCAGACCATACATCTGTACACAGGCACAAGAGCAGATCATACATCTGTACACAGGCACAGGAGCAGACCATACATCTGTACACAGACACAGGAGCAGACCTTACATCTGTACACAGGCACAGGAGCAGACCATACATCTGTACACAGGCACAGGAGCAGACCATACATCTGTACACAGGCACAAGAGCAGACATTACATCTGTACACAGGCACAGGGGCAGACCATACATCTGTACACAGGCATAGGAACAGACCATACATCTGTACACAGGCACAGGGGCAGACCATACATCTGTACACAGGCACAGGAGCAGACCATACATCTGTACACGGGCACAGGACCAGACTATACGTCTGTACACAAGCACAGGAGCAGACATTACATCTGTATATAGGCACAGGAGCAGACATTACATCTGTACACAGGCACAGGAGCAGACATTACATCTGTACACAGGCACAAGAGCAGACATTACATCTTTACACAGGCACAGGGGCAGACCATACATCTGTACACAGGCACAAGAGCAGACATTACATCTGTACACAGGCACAGGAGCATATATTACATCTGTACACAGGCACAGGAGCAGACCATACATCTGTACACAGCAACAGGAGCAGACATTACATCTGTACACGGGCACAGGAGCAGACCATACATCTGTACACAGGCACAGGAACAGACATTACATCTGTACACAGGCAAAAGAACAGACATTACATCTGTACACAGGCACAGGAGCAGACCATACATCTGTACACAGGCACAGGAGCAGATATTACATCTGTACACAGGCACAGGAGCAGACATTACATCTGTACACAGGCACAGGAGCAGACATTACATCTGTACACAGGCACAAGAGCAGACATTACATCTGTACACAGGCACAGGGGCAGACCTTACATCTGTACACAGGCACAGGAGCAGACATTACATCTGTACACAGGCACAGGGGCAGACATTACATCTGTACACAGGCACAGGAGCAGACATTACATCTGTACACAGTCACAGGAGCAGACATTACATCTGTACACAGGCACAGGAGCAGATATTACATCTCTACACGGGCACAGGAGCAGACCATACATCTGTACACAGGCACAAGAGCAGACATTACATCTGTACCCAGGCACAGGAGCAGATATTACATCTGTACACAGGCAGAGGGGCAGACATTACATCTATACACATGCACAGGAGCAGACCATACATATGTACACAGGCACAGGAGCAGACATTACATCTGTACACAGGCACAGGAGCAGACATTACATCTGTACACAGGCACAAGAGCAGACATAACATCTGTACACAGGCAAAGGGGCAGACATTACATCTGTACACAGGCACAAGAGCAGACATTACATCTGTACACAGGCACAGGAGCAGACCATACATCTGTACACAGGCATAGGAACAGACCATACATCTGTACACAGGCACAGGAGCAGACATTACATCTGTATACAGGCACAGGGGCAGATATTACATCTGTACACAGGCACAGGAGCAGATCTTACATCTGTACACAGGCACAGGAGCAAACCATACATCTGTACACAGGCACATGAGCAGACATTACATCTGTACACATGCACAGGAGCAGACCATACATCTGTACACAGGCACAGGAGCAGACATTACATCTGTACACAGGCACAAGAGCAGACCATACATATGGACACAGGCACAGGACCAGACCATACATCTGTACACAGGCAGAGGAGCAGACCATACATCTGTGCACAGGCACAAGAGCAGACATTACATCTGTACACAGGCACAGGAGCAGACATTACATCTGTACACAGGCACCGGAGCAGACCATACATCTGTACACAGGCACATGAGCAGACCATACATCTGTACACAGGCACAGGAGAAGACCATACATCTGTACACAGGCACAGGAGCAGATCATACATCTGTACACAGGCACAGGAGGAGACATTACATCTGTACAGAGGCACAGGAGCAGACATTACATCTGTACACAGGCACAGGAGCAGACCATACATCTGTACACAGGCAAAGGAGCAGACATTACATCTATACACAGGCACAAGAGCAGACATTACATCTGTACACAGGCACAGGGGCAGATATTACATCAGTACACAGGCACAGGAGCAGACCATACATCTGTACACAGGCACAGGAGCAGACCATACATCTGTACACAGGCACAGGAGCAGATCATACATCTGTACACAGGCACAGGAGGAGACATTACATCTGTACACAGGCACAGGAGCAGACATTACATGTCTACAGAGGAAAAGGAGCAGATATTACATCTGTACACAGGCACAGGAGCAGACATTACATGTGTACAGAGGAAAAGGAGCAGACCATACATCTGTACACAGGCACAGGAGCAGACATTACATCTGTACACAGGCACAGGAGCAGACCATACATCTGTACACAGGCATAGGAACAGACCATACATCTGTACACAGGCACAGGAGCAGATATTACATCTGTACACAGGCACAGGAGCAGGCATTACATCTATACACAGGCACAGGAGCAGACCATACATCTGTACACAGGCACAGGAGCAGACATTACATCTGTACACAGGCACAGGAGCAGACCATACATCGGTACACAGGCACAGGAGCAGACCATACATCTGTACACAGGCACAGGAGCAGACCATACATCTTTATACAGGCACAGGAGCAGACATTACATCTGTACACAGGCACAAGAACAGACATTACATCTGTACACAGGCACAGGAGCAGACATTACATCTGTACACAGGCACAGGAGCAGACCATACATCTGTACACGGGCACAGGAGCCGACCATACATCTGTACACGGGCACAGGAGCAGACCATACATCTGTATACGGGCACAGGAGCAGACATTGCATCTATACACAGGCACAGGAGCAGACATTACATCTGTACACAGGCACAGGAGCAGAACATACATCTCTACACAGGCACAGGAGCAGACATTACATCTGTACACAAGCACAGGGGCAGACCATACATCTGTACACAGGCACAGGAGCAGACCATACATCTGTACACAGGCACAGGAACAGACATTACATCTGTACACATGCACAGAAGCAGACATTACATCTGTACACAGGCACAGGAACAGACATTACATCTGTACACAGGCACAGGCGAAGACCATACATCTGTACACAGGCACAGGAGCAGACATTACATCTGTACACAGGGACAGGAGCAGACCATACATCTGTACACAGGCACAGGAGAAGACATTACATCTGTACACAGGCACAGGGGCAGATATTACATCTGTACACAGGCACAGGAGCAGACATTACATCTGTACACAGGCACAGGAGCAGACATTACATCTGTACACAGGCACAGAAGCAGACATTACATCTGTACACAGGCACAGGAGCAGACATTACATCTGTACACAGGCACAAGAACAGACATTACATCTTACACAGGCACAGGAGCAGACATTACATCTGTACACAGGCACAGAAGCAGACATTACATCTGTACACAAGCACAGGAGCAGAACATACATCTGTATACATGCACAGGAGCAGACATTACATCTGTACACAGGCACAAGAACAGACATTACATCTGTACACAGGCACAGGAGCAGACCATACATCTGTACACAGGCACAGGAGCAGACATTACATCTGTACACAGGCACAGGAGCAGATATTACATTTGTACACAGGCACAGGAGCAGACATTACATCTGTACACAGGCACAAGAGCAGACATTACATCTGTACACAGGCACAGGGGCAGACATTACATCTGTACACAGGCACAGGAGCAGACATTACATCTGTACACAGGCACAGGAGCAGACATTACATCTGTACACAGGCACAAGAACAGACATTACATCTGTACACAGGCACAGGAGCAGACATTACATCTGTACACAGGCACAGGAGCAGATATTACATTTGTACACAGGCACAGGAGCAGACATTACATCTGTACACAGGCACAAGAGCAGACATTACATCTGTACACAGGCACAGGGGCAGACATTACATCTGTACACAGGCACAGGAGCAGACATTACATCTGTACACAGTCACAGGAGCAGAAATTACATCTGTACACAGGCACAGGAGCAGATATTACATCTCTACACGGGCACAGGAGCAGACCATACATCTGTACACAGGCACAAGAGCAGACATTACATCTGTACACAGGCACAGGAGCAGATATTACATCTGTACACAGGCAGAGGGGCAGACATTACATCTATACACATGCACAGGAGCAGACCATACATATGTACACAGGCACAGGAGCAGACATTACATCTGTACACAGGCACAGGAGCAGACATTACATCTGTATACAGGCACAGGGGCAGATATTACATCTGTACACAGGCACAGGAGCAGATCATATATCTGTACACAGGCACAGGAGCAAACCATACATCTGTGCACAGGCACATGAGCAGACATTACATCTGTACACATGCACAGGAGCAGACCATACATCTGTACACAGGCACAGGAGCAGACATTACATCTGTACACAGGCACAAGAGCAGACCATACATATGGACACAGGCACAGGACCAGACCATACATCTGTACACAGGCAGAGGAGCAGACCATACATCTGTACACAGGCACAAGAGCAGACATTACATCTGCTGTACACAGGCACAGGAGCAGACATTACATCTGTACAAAGGCACAGGAGCAGACCATACATCTGTACACAGGCACATGAGCAGACCATACATCTGTACACAGGCACAGGAGCAGACCATACATCTGTACACAGGCACAGGAGCAGATCATACATCTGTACACAGGCACAGGAGGAGACATTACATCTGTACAGAGGCACAGGAGCAGACATTACATCTGTACACAGGCACAGGAGCAGACCATACATCTGTACACAGGCAAAGGAGCAGACATTACATCTATACACAGGCACAAGAGTAGACATTACATCTGTACACAGGCACAGGGGCAGATATTACATCAGTACACAGGCACAGGAGCAGACCATACATCTGTACACAGGCACAGGAGCAGACCATACATCTGTACACAGGCACAGGAGCAGATCATACATCTGTACACAGGCACAGGAGGAGACATTACATCTGTACACAGGCACAGGAGCAGACATTACAGTCTACAGAGGAAAAGGAGCAGACATTACATCTGTACACAGGCACAGGAGCAGACATTACATGTCTACAGAGGAAAAGGAGCAGACCATACATCTGTACACAGGCACAGGAGCAGACATTACATCTGTACACAGGCACAGGAGCAGACCATACATCTGTACACAGGTATAGGAACAGACCATACATCTGTACACAGGCACAGGAGCAGATATTACATCTGTACACAGGCACAGGAGCAGGCATTACATCTATACACAGGCACAGGAGCAGACCATACATCTGTACACAGGCACAGGAGCAGACATTACATCTGTACACAGGCACAGGAGCAGACCATACATCGGTACACAGGCACAGGAGCAGACCATACATCTGTACACAGGCACAGGAGCAGACCATACATCTTTATACAGGCACAGGAGCAGACATTACATCTGTACACAGGCACAGGGGCAGACATTACATCTGTACACAGGCACAGGAGCAGACCATACATCTGTACACAGGCACAGGAGCAGACATTACATCTGTACACAGGCACAGGAGCAGATATTACATTTGTACACAGGTACAGGAGCAGACATTACATCTGTACACAGGCACAAGAGCAGACATTACATCTGTACACAGGCACAGGGGCAGACATTACATCTGTACACAGGCACAGGAGCAGACATTACATCTGTACACAGGCACAGGAGCAGACATTACATCTGTACACAGGCACAAGAACAGACATTACATCTGTACACAGGCACAGGAGCAGACATTACATCTGTACACAGGCACAGGAGCAGATATTACATTTGTACACAGGCACAGGAGCAGACATTACATCTGTACACAGGCACAAGAGCAGACATTACATCTGTACACAGGCACAGGGGCAGACATTACATCTGTACACAGGCACAGGAGCAGACATTACATCTGTACACAGTCACAGGAGCAGAAATTACATCTGTACACAGGCACAGGAGCAGATATTACATCTCTACACGGGCACAGGAGCAGACCATACATCTGTACACAGGCACAAGAGCAGACATTACATCTGTACACAGGCACAGGAGCAGATATTACATCTGTACACAGGCAGAGGGGCAGACATTACATCTATACACATGCACAGGAGCAGACCATACATATGTACACAGGCACAGGAGCAGACATTACATCTGTACACAGGCACAGGAGCAGACATTACATCTGTATACAGGCACAGGGGCAGATATTACATCTGTACACAGGCACAGGAGCAGATCATATATCTGTACACAGGCACAGGAGCAAACCATACATCTGTACACAGGCACATGAGCAGACATTACATCTGTACACATGCACAGGAGCAGACCATACATCTGTACACAGGCACAGGAGCAGACATTACATCTGTACACAGGCACAAGAGCAGACCATACATCTGTACACAGGCACAGGACCAGACCATACATCTGTACACAGGCAGAGGAGCAGACCATACATCTGTACACAGGCACAAGAGCAGACATTACATCTGCTGTACACAGGCACAGGAGCAGACATTACATCTGTACAAAGGCACAGGAGCAGACCATACATCTGTACACAGGCACATGAGCAGACCATACATCTGTACACAGGCACAGGAGCAGACCATACATCTGTACACAGGCACAGGAGCAGATCATACATCTGTACACAGGCACAGGAGGAGACATTACATCTGTACAGAGGCACAGGAGCAGACATTACATCTGTACACAGGCACAGGAGCAGACCATACATCTGTACACAGGCAAAGGAGCAGACATTACATCTATACACAGGCACAAGAGCAGACATTACATCTGTACACAGGCACAGGGGCAGATATTACATCAGTACACAGGCACAGGAGCAGACCATACATCTGTACACAGGCACAGGAGCAGACCATACATCTGTACACAGGCACAGGAGCAGATCATACATCTGTACACAGGCACAGGAGGAGACATTACATCTGTACACAGGCACAGGAGCAGACATTACAGTCTACAGAGGAAAAGGAGCAGACATTACATCTGTACACAGGCACAGGAGCAGACATTACATGTCTACAGAGGAAAAGGAGCAGACCATACATCTGTACACAGGCACAGGAGCAGACATTACATCTGTACACAGGCACAGGAGCAGACCATACATCTGTACACAGGCATAGGAACAGACCATACATCTGTACACAGGCACAGGAGCAGATATTACATCTGTACACAGGCACAGGAGCAGGCATTACATCTATACACAGGCACAGGAGCAGACCATACATCTGTACACAGGCACAGGAGCAGACATTACATCTGTACACAGGCACAGGAGCAGACCATACATCGGTACACAGGCACAGGAGCAGACCATACATCTGTACACAGGCACAGGAGCAGACCATACATCTTTATACAGGCACAGGAGCAGACATTACATCTGTACACAGGCACAAGAACAGACATTACATCTGTACACAGGCACAGGAGCAGACATTACATCTGTACACAGGCACAGGAGCAGACCATACATCTGTACACGGGCACAGGAGCCGACCATACATCTGTACACGGGTACAGGAGCAGACCATACATCTGTATACGGGCACAGGAGCAGAGATTGCATCTATACACAGGCACAGGAGCAGACATTACATCTGTACACAGGCACAGGAGCAGACATTACATCTGTACACAGGCACAGGAGCAGATCATACATCTGTACACAGGCACAGGAGCACACATTACATCTGTACACAGGCACAGGAGCAGACCATACATCTGTACACAGGCACAGGAGCAGACAATACATCTGTACACAGGATCAGGAGCAGACAATACATCTGTACACAGGCACAGGAGCAGATATTACATCTGTACACAGGCACAGGAGCAGACCATACATCTGTACACAGGCACAGGAGCAGACATTACATCTGTACACAGGCACAGGGGCAGACCATACATCTGTACACGGGCACAGGAGCAGACCATACATCTGTCCACAGGCACAGGAGCAGACCATACATCTGTACACAGGCACAGGAGCAGACCATACATCTGTACACAGGCACAGAAGCAGGCATTACATCTGTACACAAGCACAGAAGCAGACATTACATCTGTACACAGGCACAGGAGCAGACCATACATCTGTCCACAGGCACAGGAGCAGACATTACATCTGTACTCAGGCAGAGGAGCAGACCATACATCTGTACACAGGCACAGGGACAGACATTACATCTCTACGCAGTAGAGAAGCAGATCATACATCTGTACACAGGCACAGGAGCAGACCGTACATCTGTACACAGGCACAGGAACAGACATTACATCTGTACACAGGCACAGGAGCAGACCATACATCTGTACACAGGCACAAGAGCAGACATTACATCTGTACACAGGCACAGGAGCAGACCATACATCTGTACACAGGCACAGGAGCAGACATTACATCTGTACACAGGCACAGGGGCAGACCATACATCTGTACACAGGCACAGGAGCAGACAATACATCTGTACACAGGCACAGGAGCAGATATTACATCTGTACACAGGCACAGGAGCAGACCATACATCTGTACACAGGCACAGGAGCAGACATTACATCTGTACACAGGCACAGGAGCAGATCATACATCTGTACACAGGCACAGGAGCAGACCATACATCTGTACACAGGCACAGGAGCAGACATTACATCTGTACACAGGCACAGGAGCAGACATTACATCTGTACACAGGCACAGGAGCAGATCATACATCTGTACACAGACACAGGAGCACACATTACATCTGTACACAGGCACAGGAGCAGACCATACATCTGTACACAGGCACAGGAGCAGACAATACATCTGTACACAGGCACAGGAGCAGATATTACATCTGTACACAGGCACAGGAGCAGACCATACATCTGTACACAGCAACAGGAGCAGACATTACATCTGTACACGGGCACAGGAGCAGACCATACATCTGTACACAGGCACAGGAACAGACATTACATCTGTACACAGGCAAAAGAACAGACATTACATCTGTACACAGGCACAGGAGCAGACCATACATCTGTACACAGGCACAGGAGCAGATATTACATCTGTACACAGGCACAGGAGCAGACATTACATCTGTACACAGGCACAGGAGCAGACATTACATCTGTACACAGGCACAAGAGCAGACATTACATCTGTACACAGGCACAGGGGCAGACCTTACATCTGTACACAGGCACAGGAGCAGACATTACATCTGTACACAGGCACAGGGGCAGACATTACATCTGTACACAGGCACAGGAGCAGACATTACATCTGTACACAGTCACAGGAGCAGACATTACATCTGTACACAGGCACAGGAGCAGATATTACATCTCTACACGGGTACAGGAGCAGACCATACATCTGTACACAGGCACAAGAGCAGACATTACATCTGTACACAGGCACAGGAGCAGATATTACATCTGTACACAGGCAGAGGGGCAGACATTACATCTATACACATGCACAGGAGCAGACCATACATATGTACACAGGCACAGGAGCAGACATTACATCTGTACACAGGCACAGGAGCAGACATTACATCTGTACACAGGCACAAGAGCAGACATAACATCTGTACACAGGCAAAGGGGCAGACATTACATCTGTACACAGGCACAAGAGCAGACATTACATCTGTACACAGGCACAGGAGCAGACCATACATCTGTACACAGGCATAGGAACAGACCATACATCTGTACACAGGCACAGGAGCAGACATTACATCTGTATACAGGCACAGGGGCAGATATTACATCTGTACACAGGCACAGGAGCAGATCTTACATCTGTACACAGGCACAGGAGCAAACCATACATCTGTACACAGGCACATGAGCAGACATTACATCTGTACACATGCACAGGAGCAGACCATACATCTGTACACAGGCACAGGAGCAGACATTACATCTGTACACAGGCACAAGAGCAGACCATACATATGGACACAGGCACAGGACCAGACCATACATCTGTACACAGGCAGAGGAGCAGACCATACATCTGTGCACAGGCACAAGAGCAGACATTACATCTGTACACAGGCACAGGAGCAGACATTACATCTGTACACAGGCACCGGAGCAGACCATACATCTGTACACAGGCACATGAGCAGACCATACATCTGTACACAGGCACAGGAGAAGACCATACATCTGTACACAGGCACAGGAGCAGATCATACATCTGTACACAGGCACAGGAGGAGACATTACATCTGTACACAGGCACAGGAGCAGACATTACATCTGTACACAGGCACAGGAGCAGACCATACATCTGTACACAGGCAAAGGAGCAGACATTACATCTATACACAGGCACAAGAGCAGACATTACATCTGTACACAGGCACAGGGGCAGATATTACATCAGTACACAGGCACAGGAGCAGACCATACATCTGTACACAGGCACAGGAGCAGACCATACATCTGTACACAGGCACAGGAGCAGATCATACATCTGTACACAGGCACAGGAGGAGACATTACATCTGTACACAGGCACAGGAGCAGACATTACATGTCTACAGAGGAAAAGGAGCAGATATTACATCTGTACACAGGCACAGGAGCAGACATTACATGTGTACAGAGGAAAAGGAGCAGACCATACATCTGTACACAGGCACAGGAGCAGACATTACATCTGTACACAGGCACAGGAGCAGACCATACATCTGTACACAGGCATAGGAACAGACCATACATCTGTACACAGGCACAGGAGCAGATATTACATCTGTACACAGGCACAGGAGCAGGCATTACATCTATACACAGGCACAGGAGCAGACCATACATCTGTACACAGGCACAGGAGCAGACATTACATCTGTACACAGGCACAGGAGCAGACCATACATCGGTACACAGGCACAGGAGCAGACCATACATCTGTACACAGGCACAGGAGCAGACCATACATCTTTATACAGGCACAGGAGCAGACATTACATCTGTACACAGGCACAAGAACAGACATTACATCTGTACACAGGCACAGGAGCAGACATTACATCTGTACACAGGCACAGGAGCAGACCATACATCTGTACACGGGCACAGGAGCCGACCATACATCTGTACACGGGCACAGGAGCAGACCATACATCTGTATACGGGCACAGGAGCAGACATTGCATCTATACACAGGCACAGGAGCAGACATTACATCTGTACACAGGCACAGGAGCAGAACATACATCTCTACACAGGCACAGGAGCAGACATTACATCTGTACACAAGCACAGGGGCAGACCATACATCTGTACACAGGCACAGGAGCAGACCATACATCTGTACACAGGCACAGGAACAGACATTACATCTGTACACATGCACAGAAGCAGACATTACATCTGTACACAGGCACAGGAACAGACATTACATCTGTACACAGGCACAGGCGAAGACCATACATCTGTACACAGGCACAGGAGCAGACATTACATCTGTACACAGGGACAGGAGCAGACCATACATCTGTACACAGGCACAGGAGCAGACATTACATCTGTACACAGGCACAGGGGCAGATATTACATCTGTACACAGGCACAGGAGCAGACATTACATCTGTACACAGGCACAGGAGCAGACATTACATCTGTACACAGGCACAGAAGCAGACATTACATCTGTACACAGGCACAGGAGCAGACATTACATCTGTACACAGGCACAAGAACAGACATTACATCTTACACAGGCACAGGAGCAGACATTACATCTGTACACAGGCACAGAAGCAGACATTACATCTGTACACAAGCACAGGAGCAGAACATACATCTGTATACATGCACAGGAGCAGACATTACATCTGTACACAGGCACAAGAACAGACATTACATCTGTACACAGGCACAGGAGCAGACCATACATCTGTACACAGGCACAGGAGCAGACATTACATCTGTACACAGGCACAGGAGCAGATATTACATTTGTACACAGGCACAGGAGCAGACATTACATCTGTACACAGGCACAAGAGCAGACATTACATCTGTACACAGGCACAGGGGCAGACATTACATCTGTACACAGGCACAGGAGCAGACATTACATCTGTACACAGGCACAGGAGCAGACATTACATCTGTACACAGGCACAAGAACAGACATTACATCTGTACACAGGCACAGGAGCAGACATTACATCTGTACACAGGCACAGGAGCAGATATTACATTTGTACACAGGCACAGGAGCAGACATTACATCTGTACACAGGCACAAGAGCAGACATTACATCTGTACACAGGCACAGGGGCAGACATTACATCTGTACACAGGCACAGGAGCAGACATTACATCTGTACACAGTCACAGGAGCAGAAATTACATCTGTACACAGGCACAGGAGCAGATATTACATCTCTACAGGGTCACAGGAGCAGACCATACATCTGTACACAGGCACAAGAGCAGACATTACATCTGTACACAGGCACAGGAGCAGATATTACATCTGTACACAGGCAGAGGGGCAGACATTACATCTATACACATGCACAGGAGCAGACCATACATATGTACACAGGCACAGGAGCAGACATTACATCTGTACACAGGCACAGGAGCAGACATTACATCTGTATACAGGCACAGGGGCAGATATTACATCTGTACACAGGCACAGGAGCAGATCATATATCTGTACACAGGCACAGGAGCAAACCATACATCTGTGCACAGGCACATGAGCAGACATTACATCTGTACACATGCACAGGAGCAGACCATACATCTGTACACAGGCACAGGAGCAGACATTACATCTGTACACAGGCACAAGAGCAGACCATACATATGGACACAGGCACAGGACCAGACCATACATCTGTACACAGGCAGAGGAGCAGACCATACATCTGTACACAGGCACAAGAGCAGACATTACATCTGCTGTACACAGGCACAGGAGCAGACATTACATCTGTACAAAGGCACAGGAGCAGACCATACATCTGTACACAGGCACATGAGCAGACCATACATCTGTACACAGGCACAGGAGCAGACCATACATCTGTACACAGGCACAGGAGCAGACCATACATCTTTATACAGGCACAGGAGCAGACATTACATCTGTACACAGGCACAAGAACAGACATTACATCTGTACACAGGCACAGGAGCAGACATTACATCTGTACACAGGCACAGGAGCAGACCATACATCTGTACACAGGCATAGGAACAGACCATACATCTGTACACAGGCACAGGAGCAGATATTACATCTGTACACAGGCACAGGAGCAGGCATTACATCTATACACAGGCACAGGAGCAGACCATACATCTGTACACAGGCACAGGAGCAGACATTACATCTGTACACAGGCACAGGAGCAGACCATACATCGGTACACAGGCACAGGAGCAGACCATACATCTGTACACAGGCACAGGAGCAGACCATACATCTTTATACAGGCACAGGAGCAGACATTACATCTGTACACAGGCACAAGAACAGACATTACATCTGTACACAGGCACAGGAGCAGACATTACATCTGTACACAGGCACAGGAGCAGACCATACATCTGTACACGGGCACAGGAGCCGACCATACATCTGTACACGGGCACAGGAGCAGACCATACATCTGTATACGGGCACAGGAGCAGACATTGCATCTATACACAGGCACAGGAGCAGACATTACATCTGTACACAGGCACAGGAGCAGAACATACATCTCTACACAGGCACAGGAGCAGACATTACATCTGTACACAAGCACAGGGGCAGACCATACATCTGTACACAGGCACAGGAGCAGACCATACATCTGTACACAGGCACAGGAACAGACATTACATCTGTACACATGCACAGAAGCAGACATTACATCTGTACACAGGCACAGGAACAGACATTACATCTGTACACAGGCACAGGCGAAGACCATACATCTGTACACAGGCACAGGAGCAGACATTACATCTGTACACAGGGACAGGAGCAGACCATACATCTGTACACAGGCACAGGAGCAGACATTACATCTGTACACAGGCACAGGGGCAGATATTACATCTGTACACAGGCACAGGAGCAGACATTACATCTGTACACAGGCACAGGAGCAGACATTACATCTGTACACAGGCACAGAAGCAGACATTACATCTGTACACAGGCACAGGAGCAGACATTACATCTGTACACAGGCACAAGAACAGACATTACATCTTACACAGGCACAGGAGCAGACATTACATCTGTACACAGGCACAGAAGCAGACATTACATCTGTACACAAGCACAGGAGCAGAACATACATCTGTATACATGCACAGGAGCAGACATTACATCTGTACACAGGCACAAGAACAGACATTACATCTGTACACAGGCACAGGAGCAGACCATACATCTGTACACAGGCACAGGAGCAGACATTACATCTGTACACAGGCACAGGAGCAGATATTACATTTGTACACAGGCACAGGAGCAGACATTACATCTGTACACAGGCACAAGAGCAGACATTACATCTGTACACAGGCACAGGGGCAGACATTACATCTGTACACAGGCACAGGAGCAGACATTACATCTGTACACAGGCACAGGAGCAGACATTACATCTGTACACAGGCACAAGAACAGACATTACATCTGTACACAGGCACAGGAGCAGACATTACATCTGTACACAGGCACAGGAGCAGATATTACATTTGTACACAGGCACAGGAGCAGACATTACATCTGTACACAGGCACAAGAGCAGACATTACATCTGTACACAGGCACAGGGGCAGACATTACATCTGTACACAGGCACAGGAGCAGACATTACATCTGTACACAGTCACAGGAGCAGAAATTACATCTGTACACAGGCACAGGAGCAGATATTACATCTCTACACGGGCACAGGAGCAGACCATACATCTGTACACAGGCACAAGAGCAGACATTACATCTGTACACAGGCACAGGAGCAGATATTACATCTGTACACAGGCAGAGGGGCAGACATTACATCTATACACATGCACAGGAGCAGACCATACATATGTACACAGGCACAGGAGCAGACATTACATCTGTACACAGGCACAGGAGCAGACATTACATCTGTATACAGGCACAGGGGCAGATATTACATCTGTACACAGGCAGAGGAGCAGATCATATATCTGTACACAGGCACAGGAGCAAACCATACATCTGTGCACAGGCACATGAGCAGACATTACATCTGTACACATGCACAGGAGCAGACCATACATCTGTACACAGGCACAGGAGCAGACATTACATCTGTACACAGGCACAAGAGCAGACCATACATATGGACACAGGCACAGGACCAGACCATACATCTGTACACAGGCAGAGGAGCAGACCATACATCTGTACACAGGCACAAGAGCAGACATTACATCTGCTGTACACAGGCACAGGAGCAGACATTACATCTGTACAAAGGCACAGGAGCAGACCATACATCTGTACACAGGCACATGAGCAGACCATACATCTGTACACAGGCACAGGAGCAGACCATACATCTGTACACAGGCACAGGAGCAGATCATACATCTGTACACAGGCACAGGAGGAGACATTACATCTGTACAGAGGCACAGGAGCAGACATTACATCTGTACACAGGCACAGGAGCAGACCATACATCTGTACACAGGCAAAGGAGCAGACATTACATCTATACACAGGCACAAGAGCAGACATTACATCTGTACACAGGCACAGGGGCAGATATTACATCAGTACACAGGCACAGGAGCAGACCATACATCTGTACACAGGCACAGGAGCAGACCATACATCTGTACACAGGCACAGGAGCAGATCATACATCTGTACACAGGCACAGGAGGAGACATTACATCTGTACACAGGCACAGGAGCAGACATTACAGTCTACAGAGGAAAAGGAGCAGACATTACATCTGTACACAGGCACAGGAGCAGACATTACATGTCTACAGAGGAAAAGGAGCAGACCATACATCTGTACACAGGCACAGGAGCAGACATTACATCTGTACACAGGCACAGGAGCAGACCATACATCTGTACACAGGCATAGGAACAGACCATACATCTGTACACAGGCACAGGAGCAGATATTACATCTGTACACAGGCACAGGAGCAGGCATTACATCTATACACAGGCACAGGAGCAGACCATACATCTGTACACAGGCACAGGAGCAGACATTACATCTGTACACAGGCACAGGAGCAGACCATACATCGGTACACAGGCACAGGAGCAGACCATACATCTGTACACAGGCACAGGAGCAGACCATACATCTTTATACAGGCACAGGAGCAGACATTACATCTGTACACAGGCACAGGGGCAGACATTACATCTGTACACAGGCACAGGAGCAGACCATACATCTGTACACAGGCACAGGAGCAGACATTACATCTGTACACAGGCACAGGAGCAGATATTACATTTGTACACAGGTACAGGAGCAGACATTACATCTGTACACAGGCACAAGAGCAGACATTACATCTGTACACAGGCACAGGGGCAGACATTACATCTGTACACAGGCACAGGAGCAGACATTACATCTGTACACAGGCACAGGAGCAGACATTACATCTGTACACAGGCACAAGAACAGACATTACATCTGTACACAGGCACAGGAGCAGACATTACATCTGTACACAGGCACAGGAGCAGATATTACATTTGTACACAGGCACAGGAGCAGACATTACATCTGTACACAGGCACAAGAGCAGACATTACATCTGTACACAGGCACAGGGGCAGACATTACATCTGTACACAGGCACAGGAGCAGACATTACATCTGTACACAGTCACAGGAGCAGAAATTACATCTGTACACAGGCACAGGAGCAGATATTACATCTCTACACGGGCACAGGAGCAGACCATACATCTGTACACAGGCACAAGAGCAGACATTACATCTGTACACAGGCACAGGAGCAGATATTACATCTGTACACAGGCAGAGGGGCAGACATTACATCTATACACATGCACAGGAGCAGACCATACATATGTACACAGGCACAGGAGCAGACATTACATCTGTACACAGGCACAGGAGCAGACATTACATCTGTATACAGGCACAGGGGCAGATATTACATCTGTACACAGGCACAGGAGCAGATCATATATCTGTACACAGGCACAGGAGCAAACCATACATCTGTACACAGGCACATGAGCAGACATTACATCTGTACACATGCACAGGAGCAGACCATACATCTGTACACAGGCACAGGAGCAGACATTACATCTGTACACAGGCACAAGAGCAGACCATACATCTGTACACAGGCACAGGACCAGACCATACATCTGTACACAGGCAGAGGAGCAGACCATACATCTGTACACAGGCACAAGAGCAGACATTACATCTGCTGTACACAGGCACAGGAGCAGACATTACATCTGTACAAAGGCACAGGAGCAGACCATACATCTGTACACAGGCACATGAGCAGACCATACATCTGTACACAGGCACAGGAGCAGACCATACATCTGTACACAGGCACAGGAGCAGATCATACATCTGTACACAGGCACAGGAGGAGACATTACATCTGTACAGAGGCACAGGAGCAGACATTACATCTGTACACAGGCACAGGAGCAGACCATACATCTGTACACAGGCAAAGGAGCAGACATTACATCTATACACAGGCACAAGAGCAGACATTACATCTGTACACAGGCACAGGGGCAGATATTACATCAGTACACAGGCACAGGAGCAGACCATACATCTGTACACAGGCACAGGAGCAGACCATACATCTGTACACAGGCACAGGAGCAGATCATACATCTGTACACAGGCACAGGAGGAGACATTACATCTGTACACAGGCACAGGAGCAGACATTACAGTCTACAGAGGAAAAGGAGCAGACATTACATCTGTACACAGGCACAGGAGCAGACATTACATGTCTACAGAGGAAAAGGAGCAGACCATACATCTGTACACAGGCACAGGAGCAGACATTACATCTGTACACAGGCACAGGAGCAGACCATACATCTGTACACAGGCATAGGAACAGACCATACATCTGTACACAGGCACAGGAGCAGATATTACATCTGTACACAGGCACAGGAGCAGGCATTACATCTATACACAGGCACAGGAGCAGACCATACATCTGTACACAGGCACAGGAGCAGACATTACATCTGTACACAGGCACAGGAGCAGACCATACATCGGTACACAGGCACAGGTGCAGACCATACATCTGTACACAGGCACAGGAGCAGACCATACATCTTTATACAGGCACAGGAGCAGACATTACATCTGTACACAGGCACAAGAACAGACATTACATCTGTACACAGGCACAGGAGCAGACATTACATCTGTACACAGGCACAGGAGCAGACCATACATCTGTACACGGGCACAGGAGCCGACCATACATCTGTACACGGGTACAGGAGCAGACCATACATCTGTATACGGGCACAGGAGCAGAGATTGCATCTATACACAGGCACAGGAGCAGACATTACATCTGTACACAGGCACAGGAGCAGACATTACATCTGTACACAGGCACAGGAGCAGATCATACATCTGTACACAGGCACAGGAGCACACATTACATCTGTACACAGGCACAGGAGCAGACCATACATCTGTACACAGGCACAGGAGCAGACAATACATCTGTACACAGGATCAGGAGCAGACAATACATCTGTACACAGGCACAGGAGCAGATATTACATCTGTACACAGGCACAGGAGCAGACCATACATCTGTACACAGGCACAGGAGCAGACATTACATCTGTACACAGGCACAGGGGCAGACCATACATCTGTACACGGGCACAGGAGCAGACCATACATCTGTCCACAGGCACAGGAGCAGACCATACATCTGTACACAGGCACAGGAGCAGACCATACATCTGTACACAGGCACAGAAGCAGGCATTACATCTGTACACAAGCACAGAAGCAGACATTACATCTGTACACAGGCACAGGAGCAGACCATACATCTGTCCACAGGCACAGGAGCAGACATTACATCTGTACTCAGGCAGAGGAGCAGACCATACATCTGTACACAGGCACAGGGACAGACATTACATCTCTACGCAGTAGAGAAGCAGATCATACATCTGTACACAGGCACAGGAGCAGACCGTACATCTGTACACAGGCACAGGAACAGACATTACATCTGTACACATGCACAGAAGCAGACATTACATCTGTACACGGGCACAGGAGCCGACCATACATCTGTACACGGGCACAGTAGCAGACATGTCATTTGTATGCAGGCACAGCAACAGACATTACATCTGTATGGAGGTAGTGGAACAGATATTACATCTGTACACAGGCACAAGAGCAGACCATACATCTGTACACATGCACAGGAGCAGACCATACATCGGTACACAAGTACAGGAGCAGACCATACATCTGTACACAGGCACAAGAGCAGACCATACATCTGTACACATGCACAAGAGCAGACCATACATCTGTACACATGCACAGGAGCAGACCATACATCTGTACACAGGCACTTTAGCAGACCATACATCGGTACACAGGCACAGGAGCAGACCATACATCTGTACACAGGCACAGGAGCAGACCATACATCTGTACACGGGCACAGGAGCAGACCATACATCTGTACACGGGCACAGGAGCAGACCATACATATGTACACGGGCACAGGAGCAGACCATATATCTGTCCACAGGCACAGGAGCAGACCATACATCTGTACACAGGCATAGGAACAGACCATACATCTGTACACAGGCAGAGGAGCAGACATTACATCTGTACACAGGCACAGGAGCAGACATTACATCTGTACACAGGCACAGGAGCAGACATTACGTCTGTACACACGCACAGGAGCAGACCATACATCTGTATACAGGCACAGGAGTAGACATTACATCTGTACACAGGCACAGGAGCAGACATTACATCTGTACACAGGCACAGGAGCAGATATTACATCTGTACACAAGCACAGGCGCAGACATTACATCTGTACACAGGCACAGGAACAGACCATACATCTGTACACGGGCACAGGAGCAGACCATACATCTGTACACGGGCACAGGAGCAGACCATACATATGTACACGGGCATAGGAGCAGACATTACATCTATACACAGGCACAGGAGCAGACATTACATCTGTACACAGGGACAGGAGCAGACATTACATCTGCACACAGGCACAGGAACAGACATTACATCTGTACACAGGCACAGGGGCAGACCATACATCTGTACACGGGCACAGGAGCAGACCATACATCTGTACACGGGCACAGGAGCAGACATTACATCTATACACAGGCACAGGAGCAGACATTACATCTGTACACGGGCACAGGAGCAGACATTACATCTATACACAGGCACAGGAGCAGACATTACATCTGTACACGGGCACAGGAGCAGACCATCCATCTGTACACGGGCACAGGAGCAGACATTTCATCTGTATGCAGGCACAGCAACAGACATTACATCTGTATGCAGGCAGAGGTTCTTACTGTTAAGGAACAGCTATGTAACTAACTTAGCAAGTTTTCATGCATTTTCTTTTTTGAGGGAGTCTGTTCTATCAAATCGCTGATTGTACAGTTCAAACACACCTTATGTCCGTGTAGATTAAAGAGAAAAGCGTTTCTCTGACGTTATCCTTCTACAGGACTCTGCTACACAGAATAGCATGCCTCACAATTACACCTCACCTTACTAAACAGGAGTTAGGATAATAATAATGTTCAAGAATTTTGCTCATTAATTTTATCTCGGTGTTTCCCATGAGGTTGTAATCAAAGAGACCCAGTGGCTGACTTCTGAATTTACACTAGCCAGTAAAAAGCACCTTGGGCTCTTATTCCAAACCAATGGCATACCCCATGGTGTGCATCTTGTAGAGTACAGTGGTGAGAAAAACATCACCAATCTTGCAAATGCCTGTGACGGAAACTGCCAAGATTTCCTTGGATGATTTCATTGCCCATTCTCTTGCTCTATCTAATAAGGGTAGAACTGCTCCAGCTGTTTTTCTAGGAATCAGAGTGGTACTAACAGTCTCCCCTTTGTTTGGTATAGTTGCTGTCTCATGCGCATCACATGCCAAGGTCACATTAGCCTCACAGAGCTTTCTTATGTTCCACATCTTTGCTATCTGGTACATTTTATCACAACCCTTTACCCTGACCCTTTTCTGAGGCATTAGAACTGCTACCTCTTCTACATTGTCCCATTTGCCAGCTTGGAAGCAGTTAGGAGTCTGTGCCCAAAACCACTAACAGCAGCTAGGCTGACCTCTTGGAGCAGGGAATGAGGGACTAGAAGTTACACAGACCCTCTAGTAGGCAGACAGATAGGGAGAGGGGCCATGGCTAGTTAATAAAGATGGCTGACTTCCTCCTCACCTGAGACAAAAGCCTGACAACTTAAAACAAAGGCCTGCGGGCTTTCCTCCTGCTGCTCAAGAGTTCTAGGCCAGATCAGGACATGTTTACACAGCGGTTGTGGGCCAATCGGACATCCTGTTTTTCTTCAAACTCACCAAGCCTAAATTTGGGGACAAAGACCTTCCAGGTATTAGTATTCAGGCATGTGTACTGGCCTGTCCTTGGGGCCCTGACAGGATACATCCTCAGCTGTAGCCACTAAGAGCACCTTCTCTGTACATTCACTAAGTTCTGTTCCCTTTAAAATGGGTCCTGCCCACCTCTCATTGCAGTCTTTTGTGTCTGTTTGTTCCTCCCCCTCTCTCTCCCTCTCTCTCCCTCTCTCCCTTTCTGCTTTTCTGTCTCTTTGTCCCGTGTTGTTGTGTCGCGCCCCCCCTTCTTCTCTCCTGCTGCTCCTGTCTCCAGAGGCCCCATCTCCCTGCTCCCTTTCCCTCTTTTTTATGTTCCCTTTCCCCTAATTAAAACCCTTCCACATGAACTCTGTTGCATGGCCGGCATCTTTCTCTGGTATGGTTTTTTTGTTGTTGTTGTTGTTTTGTTTTGTTTTTAAATTACAACACCAGGGGCTTAAAAACAAAACAAAAAAAACCCAGTCCAATGAGATGCTTGGCTTTAGCTTCCCAAGGCTCACCCCCTAATTTGCCAAGGGTCTTTTCTCTGCATGTACTAATGTTTATTTCTTCGGACCTCATAAAAGATTTTTTGGACTGCTGCGGGGGGCAGGAGATTCTGTCTCAAAGCAAAACAGCACATCTGGATTTATTAGTGGCAGTGGTACCTAGAATGGAATCCAGGCCACTAAACTCGCGATGCAAACGTGGCTCCAAAACCACAGAGAAACCCTGTCCTTTTGTTTTATTTTTTAATTTTCTTCCACATGTTTGAGTATTTTGCCTGCATGTAGGTATGAGCACTATGCGCATGCTTGATGCCCTTAAAAGTCAGAAGGGGGCTTCAGGTCCCCTGAAACTGGAGCTATGGATGGTTGCCAGCTGCCATTACTGGGAATCAAACCTGATCCTATGCAAGAGAAACAAGAGATCTTAACCACTGAGTCATCTCTCCAGCTCCAGCTCTCATTTTATGTTTCTTGTATTAAAATACCATCATTTGAAATATGTACACACACACACACACACACACATATATACAAGAAGAACTGTTGGGAAAGAAACCAGACAAGAATTTCCTACAAGATTTCAATCATTTTAGCCCAGGCAGATTATGTAATTAACGTACACATAACAAAACCTGTTACGTTCACAGATAATTTCCCTGCAATGTTTTTTTTTGTTTTGTTTTTTTGTTGTTGTTTTTTTTTTTGTTTTTCGAGACAGGGTTTCTTTGTGGTTTTGGTGCCTGTCCTGGAACTAGCTCTTGTAGACCAGGCTGGTCTCGAACTCACAGAGATCCGCCTGCCTCTGCCTCCCAAGTTCTGGGATTAAAGGCGTGCGCCACCACCACCGGGCTCCAGCAATGTTTTTGAAGGGGTGGTAGTTAAGATGGTGTCTCAGGTAGCCTCGGCTGGCCTGAAACTCGAATTCACTGAATTCACTGTGTAGCAGAAGATGACCTTGAACTCCTGACCCTCCTTTCTTCATCACTTGAGTGTTGAATTTATAAGGCTGCACTAAGCCTGGTTATGTTTTTTTTTTTCTTGCCTACACCACATTCCTAGACCCAGGGCTTTAGGACAAGTTTCCTTCCACTGATGACAAAAAAAAGTACAATATGCATAAAGAAAGGGAAAAGCAAATGAACCCAACAACCTTCAGAACTTTTTTCAGACAGTTTGCAGAACTTTCACTGTGGGGCCATAGTTTCAATAAAAGTATACCATTGCGGCCGGACGTTGGTGGCGCACGCCTTTAATCCCAGCACTTGGGAGGCAGAAGCAGGCAGATCTCTGTGGGTTCGAGGCCAGACTCGTCTACAGAGTTTAGTTCCAGGACAGGCATCAAAGTTACAGAGAACCCCTGTTTCGAAAAACCAAAAAAAAAAAAGTATGCCATTATTTTTTACCAAATCTTAAAATCAGGGAGCTAAACAATAAACTGTAACATGTTTTTAATTTTTTTAAAAACAATGACATGATTTGTGTTATGGGAGTATTTAAAAATAAAATATTATCATCATAGTAAAGATAAAAAGATTCTAAAGGTGATTTTAAAAAGTTCCCTTTTTAAAGAGAAAGGGGAAATTAGGGCAAAGTCGGTCCCGATGGGAAGCCATTCCCTCCCGTGAAAGAACTGCCTGCAGTCCACTGTCCTCTTGCTGATGTGTTTAAAGATCTTGAACTTCTCTGCGTTCCTTGTTTTCTGGTAGCCGAATCCACTGCCACCTCCTCTCTTGTTAAGCTTGCCATCATGGCTGCTCACGTTCAGATCAATGAAAGGAGGACCTTAAAACCAAAAGGCAGAGCCACCTGAGGCCAATTGTTCACACTGAAGATCTGCTGGAGAGAGTGGGAGTCGTAGGCTCATATGTAAGACGTGTGTGCTTTCTGGGCAGGCTTATGGAGAAAGTAGTTCTTTTCGATTAGCTTTTCCAGCTGAGACAGAACATCAGAAACTTTAGACCAGGAAAAATCAAATTGATTCAATGGAACCTTAAATTACATCAAGTAATGAAGGCAACCTAACTCCTCAGGGCACAGGATGAGCAGGGCCCTCTTCCACCGAGGCCCCTAGCTGTTCTATCCACATGACGAATGTATTCCTTGGGGTCACTGCGAGGGTCATAATGAGCAATCCAGTACACTTCAGGGCAGCCCTCTGGCTGTCACATCTGCGCAGCAGTATCCCTGAATCTGTGTTACAGGACTGGAAGAACGTGGTTGCTTGCTTGTTTTGCTTTTGCCTTCCATGGATGGCCAAGGCAGGCAAGCAATGTAGTTCAGTAGCTCATAGTGGTACTTCACAGACATACACGAGGAAAAGAACACCACTGCTTTCTTCTTCAGGTTCTTCGATTTTATTTATTTATTATGTACACAGTGTTCAGCCTCCATGTTTTGCCTACAGGCCAGAAAAGGGCACCAGATCTCATTACAGATGGTTGTGAGCCACCACGTGGTTGCTGGGAATTGAACTCAGGACCTCCGGAAGAGCAGTCAGTGCTCTTAACCTCTGAGCCATCTCTCCAGCCCCCTTCAGGTTCTTCTTAAGGAATGTGAAGAGCAGAAGGAACCTCTTCTCAGAGGGACACACAACATATCCCTGCTCAAGTCCATCCACCATGACAACATCTTTATCGTCATCAACACCCACATACAATAGCTCTTTTTCAGAGAAATAAATTCTTGCGAAGTCTTCAACTTTTGGAGTTTGTGTGGCAGAAAAGAACATGGCTTGATGTACTGGCAAAAGTTTGATAAATTGCTTTAATGCTTCTTCAAATCCAACATCCAAGATACAGTCAGCCTAATCAATAACTAGACCCTGGAGGTTCTTGTACATAAACCCTGGAGTATTCTGCATGTGGTCTAGAAGCAGGCCTAGGGTGGCCATGATTATATTGATGCCATGGTGATGTTGATGCCATGGTGATGTTGATGCCATGGTGATGTTGATGCCATGGTGATGTTGATGCCATGGTGATGCTGATGCCATGGTGATGTTGATGTCATTGATGAGCTCCTGGGCTTCAGCAGACCTGTTACTGCACCCACGATCAGCCCATATGTGGGAACATGGTGTGTCATCAGTTTCTTAAGAACCCCAAAGCCAAAGGTCTACATGGCCAGTTCTCTGGTAGGAGAGAGAAGCAGGACTCCTGTTCCTTCCCTGCGCATGAACTTCAACGTGACAGTGAGCTCAGTCACGGGAATAAGGAAAGAGAGGGGTTTGCCACTGCCTGTTTTCATGGCTACCAGAAGATCCCTGCCTTCCTGAAGTGGCCTGATACTTTCTTAGATTTCAGTCAAGCACTTGAAGCCCATTTCTTCTGCAGTCTTCAGAGTGTTTTCAGTGATGAGGTCAGACAAGGAAGCAAATGAGGGGTCCTCAAAAGTCCCTGCCAGTCCTAGGGGCCAGCTGCCCCACCCCACCCCACCCCTGTGACTTGGCTTCTCCACAACATCTTCTGCTTCCTCATGAGCCCCAGGGCTTTCTTCGGGCTTTGCTTTTTTTTTTTTTTTTTTTTTTTTTTTTTTTTTTTTTTTTGGTGTCAAGCCTCATTTGTCGTTTTCCCCTTTTTCTTCTTTTTCTTTTTTGGTTGTGAATCAGGAGATGGCATTGCTGTTGTTTCTCCACTGATTAAAGTGGTAATTTGGGGGGTAGTTTCTAACCTTTTGAGTTTTCCACTGTCTCTTCAGGAACACCTCTGATGAAGGATGTCCTTTGTATATATGTTGCTTTTGTTGGTTAAAGAATAAAGCTGCTTTGACCAATGGCTTAGCACAGTAAAGTCGGGCAGGAAATCTGAACAGAGATATATAGAGAGAGTAAGCAGAAATCAGGAAGACGCCACATAGCTGCTGAAGGAAAAGGACACCAGAATCCTGGCGATACACAGATTAATAGAAATGGGTTAATTCAAGATAATAAGAGCTAGCTAGGAATACGCTTGAGCCATTGGCCAAACAGTGTTGTAATTAATATCGTTTCTGTATGATTATTCAGGTCTGGGTGACTGGGAAATGAGTGAGTAACCTCCATTTACACACCTCCACTTTGCTTCTGCTGAACCCACGCTCACAGAATGCTTTATGACTATCTGTAACTTTTCCGACTTTCCCTTCTTTGGATACATCTCTATTTTGAGGTTGCAATAGGCTTGTATCTGATGCGTCTTGCAGCTTCAGGTTCCACTGCCGCAGCCTGACATTTCACTTCTTGATCTCCTTGAGCAGAGGTTTCATCTGTAAGTGTGACATATTGCTGAGCCACACTAGCAAGCAGCACTGAGCAGTGGCTGCACATGCACAGTTGGAACTCGGAAGCAGACCCGTGGGGCAGAAAGGCTTCTGCAACCTGTAACATTTTCAATACAGAGGAAGCAGATCTTCGTGAATTTGTGGTATCATCTTCATATGAGTCCCCTATGTTAGCAGAGCTAACCAAAAGTTATCTGCTACACATGAAGTTCAAGAGATGGGATTTTAAAAAAATAGCTGGGATGATGAGCCAAAGGGAAGCAGTTTTCCCTTTTGGGACTTCATGAGTATGACATTTACATCATTTCCACCTGCTTTCCTCCCTCCAACTCCTCAAATGCCCCCACTACCTCCCTACCTCATGATCTCTCTTTAATTGTTACTACCTATATGTACATGTGCGTACACACACACACACACACACACACACACACAGGTTGTATTGTAGCTATACCACCTGGGTTGGGTACCTCATGATCAGTACTCTGAAATTCACCAGTTGTTGGTTTCTATAATGGTCTACACCTCTGCCAAGGAAGCTTCCTTGATGAGGAGTGAGAGCTGCCCTTACCTGAGGCTATAAGATAAATATTTAGAATACAGTTGAGATTTATACTGACTTGGGAAAATGGTTGCAGCTGGTTCCACTCTAGGTTCATGAGTTTACAAGCCACAGGCCATTGACTAGGTTTACAGTACCAGGCACGAATTCCCTCCTACTGAGCGGGTCTTAAGACCAATTAGATGGCCGGGCTGTGGTGGCACACACCTTTAATCCCAGCACCCGGGGGGCAGAGGCAGGCTGATCTCTGTGAGTTCCAGGCCAGCCTGGTCTACAAGAGCTAGTTCTAGGACAGGCTCCAAAACTACACAGAGAAACCCTGTCTCAAAAAACAAACAAACAAAAGACCAATTAGATGACTGTTAATTACCCCCAAGACACAGTGCCACTATTGTACCCTTGAGGATGTCTTGCCATGCTGCTCATTGTTACGGTTATAGTCTTAATAGCTGGGTAAGATTGTTGATAGTCTTCCTGCCTTGGCAGTTTACAAGAATTCCCTTATGGCGCACGCCTTTAATCCCAGCACTCGGGAGGCAGAGGCAGGCGGATCTCTCTGTGAGTTCGAGGCCAGCCTGGTCTACAGAGCTAGTTCCAGGACAGGCTCCAAAGCCACAGAGAAACCCTGTCTTGAAAAAACCAAAAAAAAAAAAAAAAGAATTCCCTTAGAGACTTTTCTGGAGAGACAAAAGACATATAGGCCTCATTAAGAAGCCCTCTTACACTGTGGTGTATGGCTTTGAGATGAACAAGGACTATGGCTATAGACACGCTAACAGGAACAGGAGCAAGCCCAGGATGTCTCAATCCTACACAGAGAACTACAGACAAAAAAAAAAGACTGAAAGTGGAAGAAATGGTCTTCCCCAGGGGGGAGCACACCACTGGAGTATCCAACACCAAGGTCAGCCCCCAAAACATACATATAAGCACCGTTATACAGACTGAGCAGGTTGTATTGATATATTTAGGAATGTGTGTATATACATACATGTGTGTAACAACAATTCATGAAAAAGAGGTCATGAATTTGAAAAAGAGCAAGGAAGGATGTATGTGAGGGCTTGGAGGGAGGAGGGGAAGGGGAAAATGATGTCATTATATTATAGTCTCAAAAAATAAAAAAAATAATTTTTTAAAAAAATTAAACATGCAATGAATTCAAAGTGCTTCTGGCCATGCTCACGCATGTTGCACTTAACACTAACATGTGCATTTTGCACTGCATAGGCCCTCATAGCACACACCAATGAGCACTGCCTGCAACACTCTGGCCCAGTCTGAAGACCATCATATATCACAAACTTCAGGGTTTCTACCATCCATAAAAAGTTGTTTGCTGCCGGGCGGTGGTGGCGCACACCTTTAATCCCAGCACCCGGGGGGCAGAGGCAGGTGGATCTCTGTGAGTTCGAGGCCAGCCTGGTCTACATGGAAAGACCCTGTCTCAAAGAAAAATGGTGGAGGGCTGGAGAGATGGCTCAGGGGTTAAGAGTACTGCTGTTCTTCCAGAGGACCTGGGTTCAATTCCCAGCACCTACATGGTAGCTCACAACTGCCTGTAGCTTTAGCTCCCTGGAAGCTGATACATTTACACTAATGCCCATAAAATAAAGTTAAAATAAATTTTAAAAAAAGAAGAAAATGGTTTGCTCTTATAGAAACATAACGGTTTAAGTGCAGGAAACAAAAACTTAATATAATCCTACTGTCATTCTTCAATATGTTACAAATTAATAAATATATATATGTGTGTATGTGAGAAGTATGTTGTGTTAGAATGTTTGATTTAATTTTTTCTGTTTGAGTTGATGACTTGAGCTTCATTTAAAATCAAATCTCCCTGTGCCCTGGGGTCCAGGCCCCTTCTCCAGCAGCTGTAGCTGCATTCTTCTATGGCCGCCAGCAACACCTGCAGTTGTGCCACTGGGAGTAAAGTGAATATGTCCTGGGCCCACTTTCTCCTGGGGCTGTACAACAGGCAGGCACAGAGAGGGAAGAGGAATCAAGAGAGTGGGCTATGGTAGCAAGCCATTCTACTGGCACCTGCACAGTAGGACAGAAACCAGGCAGTCGGTCCACCAGTGGCCAGAAGGCATACCTGGCTCTCACAAGCAAACCACGCCACTCGTCCTGGCTTCAATTTCCCCATCTATTCAGTGGGTTAATCATGAGGAACTACGGGTAAAGGGCTAAACCTCCACCTTGGTACCGGCTCCGGCTCAGTAAGCACTGGGGACACCGGGCTCTGGGACAAGATGGGCAGACGGTGATCAAGAGTATGTGTTCTGGGTGAAGGAGCTACATTTCCTAGGTAAATGTAGCCACCATCTCTCATCAAAGCCTCACTTCACAACAAAGGGAGACCATCACAGAAAACAACAACCGGATACAAGGGAGAGAACAAAGGAGTGTGCGGACCACATCCCCTATGGACACATCTACGTCACAACTCCTCCATCTGTGACTCCAGGAACAGCATGAAAGAGCGGACTAAGAAAGAGCCAGAGGACTAGGAATAGAAACAAGACATGCTAACACTGAAGGGGAAAACCTCACTGGGTCCCACCCCTAGACAAAGAACTACATGCAGCTGATGGCTACTGAGAGGGGGAGCATTAACCTCTCCTAGGGATGAGCCCCCTAAATGGTTATCCAATACAAAGAGGTCAGTCAGTCTTGAAACCATATAACACAAACAACAAAAACAGACTCAACAGGATCTCTCTCTCTCTCTCTCTCTCTCTCTCTCTCTCTCTCTCTCTCTCTCAGAAAACCTGAATACATTTTTCACTTATACATATATATGTGTGTATATAATAAATATATTCAAGGAAAAAGAGGCTCTTGACTTGAGAGGTATGCAGAAAGGGTTTGAGGGAGAGTAACTGGGAAAGAATGGAGAGAAGAAAGGAAAGAGAAGTGATTTCACACTTGGGAAGCAGAGGCAAGCAGATCTCCACGAGTTCGAGGCTACCCTGATGTACACAGCTAGTTCCAGGACAGCCAGGGCTACAGAGAGAAACCCTGTCTCAAAAGCCAAAAGTGGGTAGTAAAAAAAGGCTCAGGCTTGGTGGCAGCACAGAAAAAGCTTTGGAGATGGATCATATGTGACATGTTCAGGGGAAATTTGGTGACTACAGATGCAGGCCCATGAGTCTGTGGCTTTCTCTTTGAAGCCCAAACCCCTTATCAAATTATAAGGAAAATAAGGCAGCACAAGACTAAGGCTACCGAGACCTGGTTGGCCCTTCAAGGTGAGAGGCTTCATCAGTGCAATGTTAGATCCTGAGGGGAACGGGGGCATCGCTGAGGACAGCTGGGAAAAGCTGAGGAAAGCCTGGAATGTAGCTACTAATGCCACTTCCTTAGTTCTCACTCATACCAGGGACCTTCCACAAGGAACAGGGTATGGAGTACATGGGAACGCTGCTCTCTCTCTGCAACTTTTCTATGCGTCTAAAGGTTTTCAAAAAGAAAATAGAAAACGTACCTCTTATGGACTGGATCTCTCTGGCCAGCCAGCCTAACCTAACTGGTGAGCCCCAGGCCCTAGTGAGAGATCCTGTCTGGAAAAGCCAGATGGACGGATGGCTCCTGAGCGATGAGCAAGGTGACTGACCTCTGACCTCCACATGTGCATGTGTGCACGTGTGCACGCACGCACACACACATAAAATAAAACGTCATTTAAAAAAATCTATCTTTCTTAAATCTCACAAACATCAGTTCATAGATATAACAGCCCTACAAATGTATGCACCAAGCAACAGAACTGTAAAATATATGGAGTGAAAACTGAAAGAATTAAAAAGAAAATTATACAAATCTGCAGAAATCTACAGTTAGACTGGAACATTCTTTTTTACATTCATTATGTGTACACACACACACCAGGACTTGTGCGTGAAGGCCAACTTCCTGGAAGTATGGCTTCTCTCCCTCCACTACACGTTCTCAAGTCGTCGGCCTGACCTCAGGCACCTTTACTGTTGAGCTCTCTCACCAGCCAGAGTGGACTATTCTAGTACCCTCCTTTAACCATCGCTAAAATAATAAAACAATTACAAAGAATCACACATTTATATATATGCTATATGTGCTATAGACGAACCTAGTACCCTACTGTCAATTAACAAGAAAGAATGAATGTAGGCTACTCCATTCAATAAGAGGA